>NC_044572.1:90979749-91598678 GCF_901933205.1 Camarhynchus parvulus | reverse complement strand
AGTGGCTATCCCCCCAAGAGAAATTTGCACAAAAACAATATTAACTGCAAGGCAGGTCAAATGTTCACTGACACATCTTGACAATGCCCCTTTTCTTTACATTGACTCTATTTGATTAAACTGATTGAAATGCATTTCATACTTGTGCTTTGTCAGTCTATATTTTGGGCTTCATGAACAAAATGATACTAGATTGACTTACCCAGATACTTCACAAAGCTTGTCATGTTGAATTAATTAATGTTGCTTGTATAGCATGAGAATATGGAGATTCATCTTTTCAATTCTGTATTTGCTTTACCACCAAAAGAGGGGATGATGAAACATTACCTTGGTAGTTAACAGACATTTTAAACGTCTTCATTTCTTTAGAAACCTACAATGGAAATATTATGATAATTGTTGCACACATTATGTAACACTAGTTACATAAACCCAGAAATAATAGAGTAGTAACCAAGAGTAATAGTGAATAAAACTAACTATGCTTCCTCTTTTTTTTCCTTCCTTTTGGGCAATGTGTGGTGCAGAAACATACATAAAAATGCTCGTCAGAAACCTGAACATAAATAATTTTGCTAGATCTCCAAAGACTTGGTAGGATATTCTGTACTGCAGTCTTGTAACATTGGATAGGATATTCTGTACTGCAGGGTTGTAACGTTGATAGTGAAGTCAGTAGAATGGTATTAACTGCATTTAGAATACAGTAGTGATTCCCGTATCTCACTTATAGTATCCATTTGGGATTTTTTATGGTATCCAGACCTCTCAGTGTGAAACATTATGCCTTAGTAATGCTGCAGTCCACTTTAGTGCATTGCTTTTTGCACTAAATAAAACAAGTAAGCAGTGTAAAATATGAAAAATATCAATGAGTTTTACAAATGCAATTAGAACCAATCATGTGAACACATTGTATTCTTACGTGAGAAGATGAACAAAACATTTGAAAATGTGATTGTCATTCAGATGTGAGATGGTTGAATACAATATTCTGTCCAGAAGCTGCTATTACTTGGTTTTGTCAAAAGCCCCTTTTACCTTTAATTCCTTAGTCATGATAATCCAGAGCTGGGAATTTAGGGCCATGTAGCAAAGGTTGCTTCCAACTGACCTGATCATTCGAAGCAGAAGGAGGAGTCAGCCTGGGGTGCCATCAGCTACAGAGACAGCCATGCCATAATTTCATTGGGTGTCTGGGCCACATTTGTTTTAATTCAGCAGGAGAGATTGGGGATGTGGGAAGGAAGGAAAGAAGGAAGGAAGGAAGGAAGGAAGGAAGGGAAGGAAGGGAAGGGAAGGGAAGGGAAGGGAAGGGAAGGGAAGGGAAGGGAAGGGAAGGGAAGGGAAGGGAAGGGAAGGGAAGGGAAGGGAAGGGAAGGGAAGGGAAGGGAAGGGAAGGGAAGGGAAGGGAAGGGAAGGGAAGGGAAGGGAAGGGAAGGGAAGGGGGAAATATCAAAGGAGATGGGCATAGGTAACATACTGCAGCAGGAATGAAGTTTCCAGCTTAGCAGCCAAAACTGACAAAATGAACTTTTTCAGGCAGCCCTACAGTATGAAAATTAGACTACAGGTTGGAGCCAATAAGTCCAAGGAAGGATATGACAAATAAAGTACAGCTGCACATCATATTTGTAATAACACATCTTAATTAGAAAGTGATTAGAAAGCATAATGGTTATCAAATGATGCTTATGCCGGAGATGCATTGCAACTCAGCTGCAAGTGCTATGAGACCCTTTGCTTCCGCACAAAAGCCTAGATGAGATTCCTCTGTTACAGGCAAGCTGCCAGTTATTATTTTTTACTGTGGTAAAATGCTCAAAATTTCAGCATTGAAAACTTCCTTACTGTTCAGTGCATAAAATTATTCTGCTTTTATAGATAGCATTGTATAAATCTGTTTGCTCCAGTCCGTGACTAATATTTCCACTTGAGTGCTTTCCAAGTAAGTTTTTAGAAGCACTTTCTTCTTTTTAGCAGGGTCTTTGGGATTACTTGATTGCTGACCTTTTTGGTCCAACACCTGAAAACACTTGCAAACTCAGAACTCCTGACTGAGGTGGAATACAGCTTTTGTAATATATCCAGTATTGGTTTAACGATTTCATGTGACAAAAGCAAGGTTCATGTCCAGGCATCAACTAACCATGCCAAGAGGTAGGCACATAATTTCTAGCTTGATTTTCTACATTTACTTTCCAGAAATAGCAGTCTCATTTCTGCCATTTTCTTTGGTGTTCAACAGCTCTTTTCTGGCATGACTCTTCTTTTAAGCTCTTTCTTAATAGCATATTGCATCCATCACACTTATGTAGGTTTTTCAGACTTGTTACTCTCTTCTGAACCCTTTCCTAAAGACAGGACTAGATAGAATTTTAGTGGCAGTTTCTTCAAGGCAGTACCACCTTTTATTTTTACTATGATATGAGGCTTCTCTGTTTCTGCATGGATCATCTGCGCAGACACAGCCCAGACATCCATATTGTTATAACTGCTATAATAACTGGTCAGTCAGTTCTTGTATCTGCAAAATGGACTTACTCCACACTCACATTTTTGTCCAGATGAATACACTGTAACTACTCAAGACAGACAATGTTTCACTGTGGTGAGTTCTCCCTGATGATTTTGATTACCCATTGGCAGGATTTGGATGAAAATAGCAGCAGCGATGCAGCCTGTGCAGGTGTTGGGAGAAACAAACTGTATTTGCTGTATTCCAGAGGGTCCTTTACAGGACAACTTTTGTCCATCTATTCTTCTGATGGCTGCTAAGTGGCACTCACACATTTCACACTTAATTTCTTAAGTGGACAAAGACACTTGTTCAAAAACTGAAAAACTTCTTATTTCTCAGTCTTTTAAATTAATTATTTAGTATTTTTCTGCATTAAAATCTTTAATAACCTTTAAAATATTTTTTAAACAGTCACATAAAAGAACATATTAGAAATAATTCCTCAACAGTCAGAGGGAATGTGTCATGAGTGGCTTCTGTGTTTAGAGGACATACCCATCAGACAGCAACCTGCAGCCAACAAACAGTTCCACATGTCATGAACAATATTCATGTATATGTTGGTGATGAATGTTTGTGATTGATTCTCAAACAATAGAACAGGTAAGTTTTGTGCAAATGGATAATTGAACCAACCTTGCTATCTTCAGTACCTTCAGACTTAGTTTGAAGCAACCACATTCAGCTGGAATGACAGTACTTAATGGAATAGACATTGCTGCTTCATAGCTCGTTCAGCCAAAATTGTCTTCTGCTTGAATTGGCCAGTGTGTATACCACAGAGATGCAATGCCAACTACCTTCTGGTGGAATCCCTAGAAAGGGTTTTGCAAGATCTGAGAATGCACACAAGTTGCAGTGAAAGCAAAGTAACCATGAAGTCGTTCTTGTAGTTAAAATACTGTGCAGTTTTATGGTACTTTTTTTAATTTACCAGAGCATTAAGGAAATTCCAGCTTAAAACTCTCTGTAGATAGCCTGCCTGTCTGTGAGAGGGATAGTATGGTGGATTTGACTTTCCACTGTCTATTACAGTGAAGAGTAAGAACAGTAAGTATAAGGTTATGCACCCTAGTAACTGGAGACACCAGAAAGATGCAGAGTAACAAACCCATCAAAAAATATAGGGTGAGCTTGAGGGAATCACATGGGTGTAGCTGGACCTCCCCTATCTAATCCCATCAAGATTTCACACCTTCCTCTCCCATCCCTGACCATGAATACTAAAACCACTAGGAAAAATATTTGGTGTCAAAAATGGTTAGCAACTAAATACAGCAGAAACTGTTATTCAATATCATATGTGAATTAATTGGATCATATTGTAAACAAACTTGAGAAGTTTGCAGATTTTGTTTGTCATCACTGTGTAACATGAACAAAAGCTCGTACATTGCAAGCAAATCACTAGGATACTTGCCTACAGCTTCATGCATCAGATAAACAATTGGTTTGGCATTTTCAAAGGAACTTAACTGGTTGCCATGCCTCTTCAATGTATCTGTATTAAAAATATACTTATCTATATTTATAATGTGTTAAATACTTTCATATTTCATGTTACATTTAGATCTTTTCTCTGTGATATTGCCAATGTCAGAGAAGGATGGATTTCAGTAAACTGTCTGGTGCTCTTGGATGTAGATAAAATATATGTAACTGAAAATGAAATCTCAGATTTGTTTCATGAAGACAAGATGAATTTCAGTTTTAAATCTTAATGTTAATGTTATAGCAAAAATGGATGATTTTTTCCCCCGATGTCATAAAAGACCAATTAATAAAGTGGTCAGTCTCCTTGCTCAGCTGACACAGCAAAGAGAGAGGGATCCTTCAGAAATATTGATAGGTCAAGAGTTTATATATGGAATTTACATTTTTTAAAAGAGACATATTTTACTCTGTAGCAAATCATATTTCACTGCAGAAAATAACAGTTGGTTTCTGTGCAGTTGCCTTGAAACTTGCTCTCATTATCTTCAATGGAGATGAATATGTATATCTGAGGAAATATTTTGGCCTTCAGAGAAAGAAAGAGGGAGCATTTGGATTTGAGTGCCTGCATAACTCCAACTTTTCTTGGTACAGCTGAATCTACTATGACTCTTGAGAGAAGTTGGCTTTTCTCACACTGAATACACAGCCCCAAAAGAGACTTTTGTCTGGTGTGGTGTATGACAGAAATCATGGAAACAAAAGACTTTGTTCTCTAGAACATTGTCTGGTGGGTGGAAAGGTAGAAGAGAGATACTTTACCCTCAGTTTGTGTTTATCTACAGTTTGGGTTTTTTAATGTCCTGAGCTAACAAGCTCTTTTCTGGTCACATGTCAATCCTGCCTCCTCAGAAAGCTGTGATGGGTCTTAAGATTTCCAGTCTACTAGGGAAGAAAAGACGAAAAAGATAAAAAAAAATATTTCTCAAGAATGCCCTCTCAAGTATTGATCAAGTGTTGATATGACACTCAGCAGAAGATTCTCTGTAGCAAAGTGCTGCCTTCTTCATTCCTGTCCACTTTTCCAATTAAAGTGATATTGCATCCAAACTCCTGCTTCACTTCTCAGCTAAATCTGCACCTGTGTATCCGCAATAAGTATATTAAAAAGAACAGGAAAATGTGTTGACTCTCTTCTCTTCAACATTTCTTTTTCAAACCTCTCTTGATAGTTTCCTCCCAGAAAGAGAGCCAGGAGTGTGTGCAAACACTTGTTCTCCACATCAAGCCTGACTGAACAATTTCTCTGCTATTCTGAGTTTCTGGTGAACTGAAAATTACCAGCTGTACTGAATTGTGACAAACACTGTGTATGTGTGTCTCTGTGTCTCTGTGTCTCTGTGTGTGGAAGAAAATATATAAACAGAAATTATCAATTATCATATCTAATGACAGCAAAATAGGTTTCACATTTATGACCCAATCTACCATTTTAATTCTATAAAATACAAATGTAGCTTTAATTTCTAACTGAAGCTTATTTCTTCAAGCCCTCACAGAAGAGCATATCAAGCCCTCATATATAGAGCATATGCAGAACAAGAATTCTCTAATGCCTTTCCTGGTTGAGACATAGTCAATGAATAGGACAGCAACCACGTAAATGCTGTCATCATTGCACAGATTTGAAAAAGAAAATGAAATTGCACTAGGAAAGAAGACAGGTATTTTAGAGGTATGTAGCATCCACTTCATACTTCAGGATGGCTGATCCACATCCAGATGTACTCAAAGCTGATCAATATCAAGCTGATTTGCAACGACAATAGAAACTCATTGAACTGCAGTAATACATTTGCCACCCTTTGATGTTTATATTCTTAGCATTAACATGGTAACAATCTAAGCTGTCTGTGTGTGTGCCACGTCACTCCCTCCATGTCAAAATAAACCACAGTAGCTATATAAAAAGTGTGGTCACAACCCAGCTAGCTAAATTCTTGCCAAAAATTGACTTCAATAGCTGTCTACAGAGTCTGCCAGAATACTGTTGGCCAACTCATACCATGTGTGCCTTTTAGGGTCATGGCTTTAAAAGAGCAGCAGAATTGCTAAAATCTATCCATCTTTTCAGCTGGAACCCTCTCCATCCCTCATGAATTATAATCATATCTAATAGGAAGGAAATAGACAAAAGCCATCTACACAGAGCACACCTAGAAGAAAGTAAATAATGCTTTCAGACCCTGAATGGGAGCACTTCTTGTTGGCAAAATTGGACAACCCAGGCTGAGATGCATAGTTGCATCCTAAAAATAACAGTTTTTAAATCACTTTCCATGAATTGCACTTACCTGAGAACCTGGGGGACCACAATTCTTCCTGGGTATTCAGTTAACTGAAACCCACACCTGATTTTCTCCAAGGACACTCTAAAAAGTGCCACTTTTCTGAACATCATAGTCTGGCCAATCTGTTTCCTTGACATGACTGCTCTGGCAGAAGGCATCTTCACAGAACCTTTTCAATCAAATATGGTCCCTCTTTCTCTAAAAGTTTGCAGTTCTGGGGAGGGATACGAGCAAGAACTGCAGAATTTGAAAGTCAAAGGCATGACTTTAATTTTGTCATAATCATGACTATGTAGCCGCTATATCTGCACAGAAAAGCTCTACATTGTAAATGCAGCAAGGTCACTACACCTGACAGGTGATCTGTGCTATTCAGGCACAGCAGCATTGCAGTGAGACTCTGGGAAACGAGACCCCTCCAATGTTTAAGTATGGAAACTGAGGGTTTTTATTTTACCCAGCAGAGCTGGCAGGGACACAGACCAACACTATGCTTACAGGTCCAGCAGACTGCAGGAGAGATGGCTTGCCACAGAATCCATTCTGTTGGATTTAAGGGATACGGTCCTTGGGTCTCTTTCACAGACTCAGAATCTCAGGATTATGGGCTAGAAGGAGGTCACTGATGAACTAAAAAATGAGACAACCTCTGATTGCCCCCACTGCCACTGCTGTTTGTTCTGCTCTGAGTATTTGCCATATCCACGCTTGCATGAAGATTTGCATACAATGTCTGTGTGTCCAGGATTACCCTTGTTCAGATGGCATGAAGGGACAGTGCTCTCTGATCTGGCAAGATGAGGGGCAAGCACTGCAGACCTGCATTTTGTGCAGAATGGATAAAGTGGGATAAACTAAAGATGCAAGTTGAAAAAGGAAAAGAAAAAAATGGTCCAGAAGGATCAGAAAGAAAAGGAATAACAAGAGATGGCAGAGAAAAGAGGGACCAGAGTGGACAAAGAGAAGCAGCTGTAAAAGAAGTAAAAGCAAATGAAAACACCTTGGGAGACTGAAATACCCAGCTCCAAAGATCTGGGCTGTGACTGCATATGAGCTCATTTCACAGTAAACTCCAACAGCAGGAAACTCTGCATGCCCACGTGCAAGGGGAATGGTGGCAACAGCGAGGTCAGTGGTGGCACTAATTTACTCACCCTCTGGGGGGTGGGAGATGGCACAAGGCAAGGGGATGCAAACAGCTTCAGCAGAACACTTCCAGGAGAAGAGAAAGTGACTGATAGAAAACTCCCCCATTCTCCATCTTTCATCCATGAAGACTGATGACCTTCTCTGCAGCTCTGTCCTCATCTTTTCAGTGAAAGAATCTTGCTAGCTTTCTCATAATGGCAGAAATAATTAAAAAGAGGATCAACTTCAGAGGAACATAAACACACACCAAAAGTCTGTCTCTTTAATGGTATCCCCTCTATACTTCACTGGCAGGCATTCTGCTAATCTAATACCTGTTAATTCTATTTCTAATTAGGGCTATAGCTCACCAGAGGCTGTTTTATACTTAATTTGTTGGGGTTTTATTATATGGCTCAACAGTCAGCCAACCACTGTATGCATCATGTGATCCTGGTTGAGATCTTTCAGGCATTACTGCACACTGAGGCCCTTGGAGAGAACGTGCCACTACAATTTGTGAGTCACGCGTTCTTGCTCTGCCTAGGTCTTGTCATGTGTGTGCTTGTCAGGATTCATCTCCATCTCCATTACCCCTGGGGCAGAAGTCATAGTTTGTTTCTCCTCACTTGTCTGATTTTTAGCAGATCATATTCCCATCTTCAGAACCTTAAGCAAGTGCCATCTTTGTAGAATTTAAGGTGGAATTCTAAGTGGTGATTTAATTCAACTCAAACCCATCTTCTAATTGACAGGAAACATCCTTAGTTGGACCATTTTCCAAGGCTGATGTAGACTGCTATACAAAGAAAAATAATTAAGTTAAAAGCATTGTTCACTGTTATCAAAATGAAAATAATTTTCTTAGGCGTTTTTCTTGTAATTCTGTAATTTTAAAAATATTTTCTTCTAGGAGTTTGAAATGAAGATCTGAGGCAAATTTTAATTCTTTGAAACACTTATCTGAGAGATACATCTTCATTAATCCAATTTTTGCCAAAAGGATTGCAACCAAGTTATGAACTAGTTAAAGAATTAGCTGGGAAATTGCAAGGAGAAAAATAAGAGATCACAGAGAAACAAAGTCCATCGGGCTTTATTGATCAGAACAGAATATAGGCCAATGAAGAAACATTTTATTAATCCACTGGAATCCAGCCCAGGGGACAGACCAAACTTTGATTTGCCTCTAGAACGCCAGCTGCCAGGTGAACAAGAGTATTAGAACATCATTGACTCCTAACTGGTGAGCAAATAAGGTCACCAACAGCTGTTAAATAGTAAACCTCATCCTCCATCTCTGTGGGTGCCAGGAATGATGACACTTAAAAGTTGTTTAGTCACAGATTGAGAGTGATGGTAGCACTTGTTATGTCACCCTAAAAACCATATTGGCTCTAGAAAACCACTGTCCTTATCTGAATACACAATGGACTTGACAGTCACACAAGAAATTTTCATGACTGGAAATTGCAGATCTTACAGAAAAAGCATAATGGAACTTCTTGCCTATCTCCAGATAGCAGAACATAACCTCAGAAAATTCCTCCTTTCTCCACTGTCATCTGGCAGGGTTTTACTGAAAGAGGTGGAGAGTACAAACCAAGATAACACTTGCTGTTGTGGAAAACCATCAGAAACAGTACATTAAATAAAAATAATGAGTAAAATAATAAAGAATTTATAAATCCATATAATCTATATATAAAGATAAATAACCAAGTCAGCCCATCTATCCATGCAGCTAGTAACTTTAAAGATGTGACCTAGCTCCAGCCTGCTCAAAAGAGCAGTTGTTCTGGATCTGGTTTTGTCTACAGAAGCATGGTTAGCTGGATAATCTTCTGTGGTATTTCAGTGGGAAAAATACAGGAATCAGAGCTCCTACATTGGGAAGCTCATGGCGAAGTGAAACAAGGAAGCTGGGCTTCTACCCGCTGTGTGCGTAGCTGAACAAGTCACAGCTGGCAATTCAGAAGTGCAGGCCAGCTACCTTCCATCAGCTGTGGAAGATTACTTTTTCCAGGTAGGTCTCTAGAAGGGAAGACCTTGCATGGAAGGATAAAATAGAGAGGATAGATTTACACAATGCATATTGAAATTACGCATATTTGCGTTACCCTGTGCTAGGCAAGCATAATAAACTTCTCTGAAGGACAATGAACACAGAATCCTAGAATCATAAAATGGCCTGGGTTAGAAGGGACATTAAATATCATCTAGTTTCAAGGCCTCTGCCATGGGCAGGGACACCTTCCACTTGACCAGGTTACTCAGAGCTCCACGTAACCTGGCCTTGAACACTTCCAGGGATGGGGCATCCACAATTTCTCTGGGCAACCTGTTCCAGTGCCTCATCACCCTCACAGTAACAAATTTCTTCCTAAGATCTAATCTGAACCTACTCTCTTTCAGTTTGAAACGATTCCCCTTTGTCCTATCACTACATGCTCATGTAGAAGGTCCCTCTCCATCTTTCTGGCAGGCTCCCTTCAGGTAATGGAAGGCTGAAATTAGGTTGCCCCAAAGGATAGGAATGATGGTCATGTCCATCGGGAGTCTTCAGACAGACAACTTGGATTCTTGACCAGTAAGTCTCTAGCCCAGCAACTGCTGGAAATAGGAAGGAAGGATGTAACAAGGGAGGAGTCACTCCAGAAATGGCCAGTTCCCTAGTTCTTCTGCAGGATCTGCTACTGGCTCATCAGAGAAAAGTGCTAGGCTGGATAGAACTTCTCCACACACAGAGCAGCTCTTCTGCTCTCTATTCACCTGTCACTGGTATTCCTTCCTGCTTTCAGCCCCGTTTCCATGCAGTGCTACCACCCCTGGACTCCTTAAGAAGGATTGCAAGCATCAAGGGACATTACTGCTGATGTGATCATCAATGACTGCTGCTGGAAATCCATGCAGAAATATGTGCTGTGCACAGGGAAGCAGGCAGCAACAATACCCAGCTCTCCTTCCCTCTCTCCTTTCCTCCCCCTGTAATTGAAATTTAGGGACTGTAAGTCCCACTATCTCCTGTCAAGATGGTTCCATTCCTTGGGGAAGGAGTTAGCAATAGCAAGCCATGCCTTAGCAGCAGTGTGCCGTCCCACATGTGTAAAAACCATTACATGCAGGTGGACATCTGATTTTAGCCAAGATTTTTTGGATGTGCAAGAATGAAGGATAAGAGCAAATCCATGTGCACAGGCTGACCAAAATAACAACGCTTGATCTAATTTTGAGGCTAATTTTCCTCACAGAAGGGACAGAGAAGTCAGATTGTGGAAATACCTCAATACATTTAAGACAAGCCACAACTGTGAATCATTGAGGAGTGAGGCTTCCTGTAGCCTCAAGCATTTTGTACTGACATTTATATGCAAATCATCAAGTCAGGGCCAGGCCAGGTCTGACAGCAGTAGCCAGAGTCAAACACATTCTCATGATCAGCAGGCAAGTCCATAGTGACAGGGCAGGTCCCATGTCATAGTGACAGGGCAGAGACTGAGCTGCTGTGGAGCCCCTGAGCAGAACAAGTGGGTGGAGGCCATATGGGAGTTTGATGACAGCAGCTAAAATTCATTAATGCACTTAGGACCCTGACACAATTTTTCTAGGACACATGCAACAGGAGAGGTGAAAAAGTACCAAGGAACTTTGGACTGAGCCAAAGGTATTTATTTACTATTAGATATTTACTGTTGTTAGATGTTTATAATTATTGTTAGTTACTATTTTTAGATATTCATCTGTTATTAAATACCTATAATTAGTAGATATTTAGAATAGAGACTCGACAAGGTAAAGGCCTTGTCAAGCCTCTAAAGAGGGGCAATGATGTCTTAATCATCATCTGTCCCATCTGGGAGGATGGGACTTCATAACCTGAAGCTGTAAGTGGACAATTAACCCCAACAAGTAAAAGGGCCAAAATTTATAATAGTGTGAAAACTTGTGACCAGTTGTCCACCTTGGGCAGAGCCATGGCTGGACTTTTGCACTGCCCAAGGTGTATCCTTTAAAGGCTTTTTAATAAATACCTACTTTATTCCTTTAACTCTCTCTAGCCTCTGTTCCAGGCCAGCCTCTCTAGACATCAGTTCACCCAGCAAAATAAGAAGGCCCAGCTGTTCCAGTGTGGTTCTTGCCACAAGAGTGTCAGACAGAGTCAGATGTGTCCTGTCTCATTGTTTTGCCCCAGAACACTTGAAAAACAAGCAAATAGTGGTTAGCACCAATCTGCAGTGACCATGCCCAAGAGAAGAGGCCCAAGAGAAGAGGCCCAATGTGACTTCTGCTTTCCTCACACCCAGAAAAGCCAGCAAGAAACAAATTCTAAAGGGAGGTTAGGAGGCATATTAAAGACATTCAGTTGCAATAGACTTTTAAAACAATCATGACAAAATTTAGCACAAAGTACTACATTTTTAGTGTTTTCATAATACATGGTTTATATGCAAGATTACAGAGACATACCTTTGGATATCTCAGCTTTTGCTGTTTTCAAATTCACTCATAGGATTCTGATCATTACTAATTTTTAACTGAGTTTCTTCACAAGAAAACAAGTAGCTGGGCGAGCCCATGAACAAATGCAGCCAAATCTTGAACAGCTTTTGTTCTTGCAATAACTGACTTTTAAACTTGCTTTTTATTATTGACCAGAGACTGAATCTGTACAGGAGCAAAAACCTTGCTGCAGAGCAAGATCCCACGCTACCTGCAGGAAGCATGTCCTGTGGCCAATCAATCTTAACAACTTTAACCTAGGCAGACATTTCTCCCCTCAAAAGAATTAAGAGTATAGTTCTTTCCTACTCTGTGCCTAATTTTATAAAGCTTCAAGGAACAGAGTATGCTGAAGATCTCTGACCCTCTATCAGATCTCATGGAAACTAGGTGAAGGAAGGAAGGAAGGAAGGAAGGAAGGAAGGAAGGAAGGAAGGAAGGAAGGAAGGAAGGAAGGAAGGAAGGAAGGAAGGAAGGAAGGAAGATTGCAGAAGTGCCATTTCATAGGAAAGCAAGTAAATTTTGATATACTGGTTGTAAAAGCTCTATTAGAAAAAGCAAAACCAGGAAAACAGAGGAGGGTTTAGGGGATACTTAAAAATACCAATAAGTAAGATACTAATATATTATATTTTCTTGAAATACATAGATCAAACTGTATTAAATAGCTTATGCCTCATCTGTAAGGCAGAAGAGCATTACAAATGTTTTGAATCTTGCACAAGATCCGAATGCAGATCATTGCAGGATTGACAACACTACCTGAGTGTTATCAGGGTTATTTAGTGTTAATACCTAAAACTACTAGAAGATAAATATTATAACTTTATTCCATTGCTCTTTCAGTAGCAGAGCAAGGACAGAGATAATAATGGGACTGTCTATTCACCACATTTGTCAAAACAGAAGAGCCGACAGCTACTTTTTGAAGTCTTCATGTATCAGGGAAGATACAAGTAATTTCTTTAATTTTTATTTGCCAATAAATGAATAATGTGAAAGATCATAATCTTTGGGTGTTTCTTCAGGTTTCATCTCTAAACTTTTCTCCTTCCCTTCTCCTTCCCTACTTCCAGAACATATTATAGAAAACATGGCTGGAAGTGTTCTCAAAAATCAGTTTAGTTCGTCCTTTTAACCCACATCCAGACATAACTGAGAAATACTTGCCTAAAACAACAGCAACTATCTCCCTTAATGATGGAGATTTACAGCTTTCTCAGGCAGTATAATTCAGTGCTAGGGTGCCCTTTCATCCTTTAGCCCTTAATTTGGCCATGAATCTCCTTTACAGCAGTTTAGGTCCATTATCTTTTGTTGTATGCATTGTGAATGCTCTGACAACAAGCCATTACTTCCCAACAAGCGCTTGCATACCTAAGGAATATTTCTCCTGCCTTCCTTTGGAGTTCTCTTTTTCAGACTAAATAAACCTAATTCTGCTTTTGTTTTCCTTGCTGATCACAGTTTCCAGTTATTCTTTTTAATCTCTGCAGAGTACATCCATTTGGACCACATATTTTCTGAAGTATGGTATCCAAAACTGTATGGAACAATCCAGCTGAGGCTTCCATTCATCCACATTTTGACATGTCCAGATGTTTTCTTTTGGCTTGATTTAGTCTTGTGCAAGCTCTGTCAGTGTATAAGGACTTGAATGTTTGGAAAAAAATTAAGGCACCAAATTAAAAACTGAAGGGTTAAAGCATATAGTACAGGAGTTTGAGAGACCCAAACTGTGAGAATTTCATGATACTGTGATAACTACATGAATGTGCTCCAGCTACAGTCCTTGGAAGCCAACTCCAGGATTCGCAGGACCTTCTGTGATGGGGCACCTTGCAGTTTTCAGACCTTCCTTCTCCCAAGAGCCTTCAGACTTATAGTTTTGGGAAAGCTCAGACTCCACTGAGGTTTCCACTGAGGAACCCAAAATTTGGCAATATGCCTCTTGGATCTCCCTTGAACCAAAGGGATAAATGACCTCTTTTGCCAGGAATACAGCAACTCAGGAATTCTACAGGACACCTGTGATACAAAGTAATGAAAAATACTTGTAAAATACCCTCAACTAAATATTAATTGATCAAACCCTATTTAATTGGAAAACTTCAGCCTAACTTTGAAAGAGGTACATTTGCCCTCAAAAGAGGCAATACATACAGATACAAATATAGTTGCTCTTCAGAGGTTTTCTTTCCCTGGCAGCCAGGTGTTGTCTTTGCCTCACTACAGTCATGGATGGGCACTGGGAAGTGAGAATGATTCATAATTCCACTCTGCCAACAGCATAGTGGCCCTAACTTTCTGAGTTTTCAAACATTGCAGGAAGCATAGCTGTAATGAAAGTTAATATGCTTAAGACTATGTTGAACTTTGTCTCTATAAAATCCACTGCTGTTCAAAGTAGTATAATTCCATGCATCTTTCAGGGTGGTTTTGAGCAAAGATAAAAAACCACTGAACTTCCAGTATTCTGTGCGCCATGTCTTCCAGTCTTTTCTAAAATCTCTTTCCATAGCCCCAGATTCTTTCCCCAGACAAGGTTTAAAACCATTGAACGTACCTGTGTTAGATATAAACAGCCTGTAGTCAGCTATAGACCTGATCAGAAATAGAATTTACAGGTATTAGATTAGCAGAATACCTGCCAGTGAAGTATAGAGGGGATACCATTAAAGAGACAGACTTTTGGTGTGGTTTATGTTCCTGTGAAGCTGATTCCCTTTTTAATTGCTTTTGCCACTATGAGAAAGCTAGCAGGGTTCTTTCACTGAAAAGACCAGGACAGAGATGTAGAGAGGTTCATCAATCTTCACAGGTGACAGACGGGCAACAGAGGAGTTTTCTACCAGTCACTTTCTCTTCTCCTGGAAGTATGCTGCTGAAGCTGTTTGCATCGCCTTGCCCTGTCCCATCTCCCACCTCCCAAAAAAGCTGGTGCCACCACTGATGTCACTGTCACCAGCATTCACATGGACACACAGAATTTACTGTGAAATGAGCTCCCACCCATCCTCATCCCAGGCCTCTGAAGCTGAGTATTTCTTCATTCATTTCCCTTTCCGAAAAATTCATCTACACAAATCAATCTGATTGTCTCTAAAAATTTGATCTATAAAACTGCAATATTTTATGTCTCCCAGCAACACAAGTTTTCCCTTCCTTTTGCCTCAAATTATTTTTGAAGATCTTTAAGGTCCAAGCGGAGTGAGACATTGAATTCTACAATTTGATTCCTGCAGACAGTAGATCTGTCTTCTTCTTTTCATTCTGTCTGCTACACTAAAGATGCAAAAGACAGCAAGTTGCATTGGGGCATTCTTCTACAAGAAGGAAGTTTCCTACAATACTTCCTATTTAAAAGCCTTTCAGACTCTTTTGGCATTTTGGTATGTGAAACAGATCCTTCAACTTCACTGCAGTTTCATTTGTCTTCTCCAAAACACATGCTCAGAACACCTTCTGATCCTGACTTTACCAACATCAGAAATCAGTATCTCCATGTAGACATGACCTTCTAACCATGGCCTCCAGTCAGAGAACCAGACTAGGGAGATGGCAGCAAACAGAAGTCTGCTCACCCCAACCATTAAGCAAACTGAAACATAAATCAACTGGACCTACACAATTGCACGTATTCCCCTCACAGGATAGAAGAAATTGTGCAGTAGAAAGAAGGAACAGTGGGCAAGTAGTTGATGCACATGGAGAGGCAGTGCTGGGAATGACATGAGCAAGGTGCTTTGATTCAGGCCTTTATCTACAGACCTGGGGGAGGTAGGGTACCCCAAGACTGAGTAAGAAAGCACTGCCAGCCTTGAAATATGCAGGATAGGGCTTAGAACACCATTTTTGCCCCCAGCCAACACATTGCCAATGCAATATGTTCTTCCTCGGAAAAATAAACCATGGAGCTAAGTAGAGAAAAATGAATATTCCAAACTCAAGCAACTCCTTTTTTATTTTCTTTTCTTTTTAATTTTTAAATTTTTTTTTAGATTTTATTCCTTTCCCTCCCAATTATATGACATTAAGGAGTTAAGACAACACTTCTGCAAAATGCCTTATTCTGTTAGGTGCTTTGTAACCCAACATTTTATTGAAAATTATAATCCTGTTCATTGTTCCCATATTTGTACCAGAAAACTTCAGTAGCCTCCAGAGCCTAGCTGACACAAGATGGGTTTTGAATAGCTCAATACTCGATGGAAACTAGTAGAAAGCAACAGCTATTGTCAAAAGGTGGCTGCAGTGCTCTGATAGATATCTAATGATTCAGTGCCCAGCAATCTGTAGCAAATATAGCTTAGACTGCCTATCAGTAAAGAAACTGAGGCCAGACAGACAAATTTTTAAACACATCTTAGCAATGTCACCTACTAATACAGGAAAAATTATCACAGACTCACCCCTCTCTTCCTTGTATATTATTGCCAAGAAAATACAAAAAGTCCAACAGGTAGCACGGTATGGATTAATTTCCATACACACTACAGCTGTCACTTCAGACGACAAAGTGCTTGGTTGAGGTCCAAGATCCATGCTAAGAGTGACCTCCCTTCAGAAGGGAGACAGGGTTGTACATTGTTCATTTCTGTTCGTTTCTTTGTTTCACTATCCTGTGGTAAAATCCTTGACCCAGTGAAGTCATTACAACCTTTGTCAAGGATTTTAATCTTGCTCTCTATTAAGTATCTACTTATAACTAAGGGAAGCTTTCTTGTGCAAGGACAGAGTGTTCCCAAAGTGCCATCTAAGGCTGAAATAATTCCTCAAGGAACTGGGAATCATCACAAATCTCATTACCTTCTTGTACAGGGCACTTTGAATTTGCTCTCAGTAACATGAATAGCAACACATATTTTAAAACAAAACACATTTGAACATAATGAACATTAAAAACAAAAGTTAAGGCAGTGAAGCCTTAGTAAAGCCAATGGTAATACCAGATAGTGCTGCAGCAAAATTCTTAATTAAAAATAGAAAAAAATGAAATAAAGTACACTGCTCCATTTGTAAAAAGGCCAAACCCCCATTTTGGAAAGGCTTTTCATCTTAAACAAGCTACATGGAGCAGTAACTTTACAGTTGACAAAGGCTTTGAAGCAGCAAAACCCTGCTGCATGTGACAAGATGCAGGACAAAATGGTGATGCAAAAATAGAAGGATAAATATAACTAAATGTGCCACGCAGAACCCAGAAAGCTGAGGCAGGTGTTGTCATAGCTGTCAGATTTCAGGTTCCTTCTTTCTTCAATTTTTTCAAATCATGTCTTGATTCTTCCATAAAAACCATGGAAAAGGACCAGATATGAGATTTTTTCATTTAAATCCATAATTCCAAGTGTTTTGAAAAGCCGTCTAAAAGTGTTGCATATCCTCTAAAAAAAAAAAAAAAAAACCTGCAACCCAATAATCTTGATTTTCATTTCAAAACTTTGTTTCTGAGAAATTAAGAAAGACATGTTTTTCCAGAGGAAAAAAAATAATAGTTTTAAAATATTAAAGCCTCAGATAAAACACATAAAATTACAATAAAATATTTTATAAAAATTGAAGTACTTCTTACTTGTAAACAAGTAACCTAGAAGAAATTGCAGCATGAAAATACTGAGTTTGCACTTCTTAATGAAGTCTCAGAGGCAAAAGTATCCCAAGTTGTGTCACTTCTGCAACAGGGTCTGAAATGAGAAAATCCCCAGCACTGTGACACTGTTACAAAAATAGCCAGCACTGGCAAGGGAGCATCAACTGGCTTCAGTAAAGGAGGGAAATACTGGCAAGCTCAAGCCTTGACCTCTAGCAGTGATATTCTTGTTTCAAGACTTGGAGGTCACCTATATCCACCTATTTCTGTCTGAGTCTACCCTAGCTGCAATCTATCCCTGGGCAGAGAGCCAGTGCAAAATCTCTCCAGCACAGAATCCCCACTTAAGCCATGGGTTTAACTGGAACATAATGAAGGGAGTGGCTGAAAATAACCTGCCCTTACAAGGCAATCACATTTCAGGATTCCCAGGCCATAGGGAAAAAGTATCTGTAAACAGCAGGGTCTCTGGGTCCTGCCTTTCCCATCACCTTCTTCTCCTTGGAAAAGGAAACCTTGAGAAACTTCTGTGAAAGCAGCAGTCCCAATGTGGGAAAGAGAACTTTTAGTGGCTTTGTTCTCCCTTGAACTGCCCCTCTGTGGCTATGCCAACTGCAGGCGAGCAGTGGAGTGCACTTTTTCCCAGTTCTGTACAATGTGAGAGCAGGGGAATGTGTGCTCCAGGAGCCTCTTTGCAGACGGTGAGTTTTTTCCTGTATGCGTTCGTCTTTTCCGCTAGCTCGTAATCTGCCCCCTATCTTCCCTGGGGCCAAGGGGAAGAGGATGATCTTTATATAGCTGTCCTCGGGGGCTGGGTGAATCACAGAGTAGCATCTAATCCCTCTTGCACTCTGCAACTGTAAAACATCCCAGCTGAATTTCAAGCCAGGGAAAATAAGTTGCAGTTTTACGTACAAAAATCAGGGAGAGAGATCACAAGCACAGTTAGAGGAGTGATCAGTTTCCAACATAAAACTCAAACTGAAAAATTAAACAAAGGGAAAACAACCAGAGACCATGGAGGGTGCAGAAACAACCTAGAAAGGCCAAGATACCATGCTGTTTATCTTGGCACTTAATTTTTCATAAGTTTTTAAAAAATAATATTCAGTAGTCATTGGGTGAATCTATTGCATGATTTTCTTTTTTTTTTTTTTTTTTTAATTGAGAGGGCAAGGAGCCATGTTTTTGTAAAAGCTTGGCCACCATGTTTGGTATCTGAGCTGTATATCATGCACTGTTTGTCATTTCACGCCACTTAGAACAAATCCCAGCTGGCTGGAATCCTAGTCCTGTGGACTGTGAGTCATGGATATTAAATGACCATCATGTGAGCTCCTGCATGCTGCTGTGTTTAGTGTGTGGCACTGTAAAGTTGTACAGTATCTTATCACAGAAGATCATCAGCATGCATACACAATTTGAGCGGGAGCTCTTCCATAACAACACAAATTTATTTGTTTCAGCAAGTGGCAAGAAAGGGGTAGAGAAGTTGAAGCAAAGGTACAACATTTTTGTGATTTTTGGAAGACCAGTAAGACACAGAAAATCAGTTGCTGGTTCTGTAGCAGCAGATCTGGGGCAAGAATGGAAAAGGTACTGTCCATAGTAGAAGGCTTTAAAAGAATCTTTAAATCTGCTTGAGGAAATCCTGTAGCAGGATTTTTCATGCATAATTATAATCCAGTCCAGTCTCACCCAGGATATCCATTATCCTACCCAGGATAAGGAAATGAAGACAAGCCTTTAAATATTTGTCTCATAGGAACCAGAACAAATTTGGGGATTGACTAAAATACCAGTCTCAATTCAGAATTTTAAAACAAGCAATGAGATCTTTTCCACTGATGTGATATGGACAATCCTTGAAGTGGATGGTTTTAGTCTAGCAGAAGCCCAAATCAGAAGATTTACTCAGCAATCCGTTTTATGTTAATGACATGCAGGAATTCTGTACTACAAATCAGACTGGAAATAACTTAGTGCTAGGGGAAAACATTATTTTCAAATAATGCCATTTCATACCTGGATTAGGTAGGTTTATTCCATCCTAGTTGTGAGCTGGGCAATTTCCTGCCATCGGTGATAAAATGAAAATCCATTTTAAACAACATAGAGGAGAACCCTGTAAGAGTTGGATGTGAAAGCCCATTTCCATCTTCGAGTCATTCAGGTTAGAAATTGCCGTTATCCAGTCCCAAGTGTTATCCAGTTCCCGCAGGTTCCCATGAGTTCACGCACTGCTATCAGAGGTTCTTAGGAGTCTCTAATGTTTCAGCTTTCAGCCCCAGCTCCAACAAAACTACTTCTCTTGCCGCTGGTTCCAGCTTAGATCTGTTTTTCTGTCTTTGCATGTGATTTTCTTCCTGGTAGCAGCTACCAGCTTCTTCCCACTATCCCAGCAGTTTCCCCTACCTTTGCTTATGTTTCTACCACGTCATAGCAGTGTAGTTGGCTCTCCTTAGGTCAGCACAGCCAGACGTTCATAGCTTGCACTTTCTAACACTTTTCAAGCACTGAGTCCTTTAAAATGTATTCTATTTCTTGAATTAAGCATCAAAAACTTTGCACTTGAAGTCTGCTCATGGGCCAAAAGGGACAGTTAAATCTCACTACTGATTTTTTGTACAGAAGCCCAGGATTTTAGACAAATAAATATGACTTGAATCAAATGAGGAATATTAGTCACATCGATCCAGACTTAATCAAAATCACCATTATAAGGACATAATCAAGTTATATGAGAGGAAGATTAAAACTATTAATGCACTGAACTCAAGTTACTCTGGCTGCCAGAGAGAAGTCAAACACTATGTTGGGAAGTGTTAATAAAAACAGCATGTTAAATTACACTATGTCACTACAGATAGCTCCAATCTTCCTTGATTTTTTTTCATTCCTTTATTAATATAGGGGCAAATTTTAAAAATGCTGTTGAATTTGGAAGTGTTTAAGAGCAAATATCTTCAAATGTGGAGAAGCTTTCATGGAAAGAAAAGAGGAAGGAGGGTTATTCACGGACATATGAATGGATATCAGATAAAACATAAATCAGTCTCATCTACCCACTGGAAAGATCAGAAAGTACTAAAATAAAGCATTAACAAGGAGAAAAGCAGATTAAAAATTAAAGAAATTTTCATAACTATGTGAAGGCAAAATAAACACAGATGCAGATGCAGAAACAAGGTGCCAGGAAAAGCTATGAAATTAACTTCACAGGGGATATTCAAGATATTGGTCTGTGGGGAGTCACTTCAGAATAATGAAATCAGAGCTTTCAAGATGCAAAGACATGAACTGGGGAATCCATTCACTACCATCTAACCCAAATAATCAGAAATAGCTCTGGTGAGCTAAACATTATGTTGTCACAAGTTGTCCCCATTTATTACCACCCAGTTTTCTTGAAATGCGTGGAACAGACAAATATGCTGACAATGGCCTCATAACCTGAATGTGACAGCAAGGCCAGACATGGGTATCTGACTAAAAGTCATTGCTATTTTTCCAGGTAAAATCTTTCTTTTAATTTAACCTGCTTTAGTGAAATAATTTGAGAACTGTTACTTGAAAGCATACTGAGATAAATTCTCAAGGAATTTTAATGAATAGATGTGCTTGCTTTGTTTCTAAACAAAGATTAATGCTTTTGCATAAGGTTTGGAAAGCAGTTTTACAGTCAGAGGAAAACAGAAGTCCCCGCTGCTCCCTCAGAGAGAGCACAGGCCTGTCAGCCTGATTCTGGTGTTTGGAAATAGAAATATTTTCTTATTTTCTTTACACAACTGTGATAACAATCTGTAAACCAATGTACAACTAAAGTGTCTCCAGGAATTACACTGTTTGCAAGAATTGCATTTTAAACTTATTATAATAGTGTACTCAAGAGCTTGAAATTTCCATGCCCACGGGGCAATATAGCACAACATTTGTGATTTGATGTCACAAGCATGTAGACTTCAGTTTTACAAATACTCTTCAAGAAAACATTTAATTTTTCTCTCCGGGGAAAACATTAAACCCTACTTCAGAAAACTGTACAGAAGGAAGGAAATTTGGTTTGAGATGGCCATGTTTTGGCTTCCAGTCACCAAAATCAAATCTCCTCCCCATATGTATTCCAGATTTAGCTTCATAGCCCTGCTGCTCTGAACCTAAATAATAAAACTAGAACATATTTTACCCTTTATACTATGTTCCCATTTGTACCATTCCAGAGAGTTTTTCTTATTTTCCAGAATTCTGGAGGTCCATGATTACTTATGGTTTCTAAGGAAATAAGGTTTAGATGATCACAATCTGCCCACTCATACATTTCTCTTTCCTTCTCTCTTCTGAAAAAACAGAGTATTTTTATTCACATTTGACTGGATGATGAAGATATCAAAGATAAAGCACTTCTTTGGGTAAAGGAAAAAGAACAAAGCTGGTTCTGCCAAAGGGATCCAGCCACTGTGTGGCCATAGATGGCAGCCAGGTGGCCAGTCTGCATGTGTATATTGACAGGGCAACCAGCACCTTGCTTGGCTTTGCTCTTGTCACACCACGTGCTGCCACTCACCCATCTGGTTAGGTAAAATTCCCTTCACAAAGCTGGGACATCAGAAATGATCCACTAAAAACCTGCTCCTCTTTTTGGAGAGTCGTGTGGATCCCAGGCTCCAGAAGTACACTGCTGTGCAAGATAAAACAGATCCCAGCACTGCCAGGGTTACACAAGAGATGAGCCTTCAGGATTGCCAGAACAGAGGCAGATATCCATAATTATCTAATATCCAGCATTACTGAGGTCCTGCAGCAAGTGCTCACCCAGAGCACATGCAGGGGCATGGCTTCAGATCTCTGTTTCTCGGCCAGAATCCATCCTGGCGTGCTCAGCAAGGCACTGCTCAGCCTGGACTGCAAGATCAAGATGTGAGTACCCCCAGAAGTGTCCTGCCCAGTGCTGGGCAGGTCAGCACCACGGGAAGCCCACCCAGTGTTCTGGGTAGCTGTGTTGGCAAAGAGGCTGAACGGTGGCCTTGCTGTCTCAGCTGTCATATTCTGTTTAAAGGGAGTTCAGGTGTGAATTGCTACTGCTTCAAATGCATCCAGCTCATCATAACATCAATGCATACACAGAATTTATTTGTACCTCATTCTGATCAGCCTCAGGTTGTGCTGGGGGAGGCTTAGACTGGATATTGGGAAAAACTTACTCACTGAGAGAGTGGAACAGGCTGCACAGGGATGTGGTGGCATCACGGTACCTGGAGGTGTTCAAGAATCATGTCTATATGGCCCTTAGACACATGATTTAGTTATGGGCCTGACAGTGTTAGATTACTGCTTGGCCTTTTGCAACCAAAGCAATGCTAGGATTGTGTGATTCTATAGGATCTAGAAAGACTTAAATCAGTTGAGCAAACACAAACAGAGAGAATTTACAGAACAAAATTCCAAAAGGCTTAAAAGTGCTATCTAGCCAATTGCCTAATTAAAACAACACGGTATTTATGTTCACATTTGCCCTGTTAGGTTACAAACCACTGCAATTCTCACGTTTTACACACACGACGTTGAAACACTATCTGCAGTGTAGATACCACACATGAACCCTTCAAATTCAGGGGAGGAGAGTGGGCACTTAGAGGACAAGAGCTGCCTAAGCAATTTCAGCCTCTGCCATGTGATGGGATCAGCTCCTTTCTGGGAAACTGGCAGCACATTAACACCATGCAGTGAGTCTGGAGCTGGCTCTGGCATCCAGAGTGTAGGCACAGCCTTGGTCACAGGGCTCAGAGGAGAGGGGGAGCTGAGACTGACAGCTGCACTACTGGGAGCTGAAGTGAGAAAGGCTAAAGGTGAGGGTCAAATTGCTGCAGGAGCAAGTGTCACGGTATCTGGTTTCAGCCAAGCAGACTACCTACCTGCACTTAACTCCCTCACACATCCAGCATGTTTGTTAACATACTGATTTCTATCTGCTTCACATACAAACATGCCTAAAATCACCAAAGCCAAAGGATGGGAGTTAATTTTTTCAGTCAGGAGAACTGTGCAGAAAGCTTAACAGAGAATAATTTGGAGATCCAAAGGATTAGTATCTAATTTAGCCAAGAAGAATGCCAAGAGATAATCTAGAGTGAGCTTCATGGTGGAATAAAGTGTTTAACAAGAGCATCTTCAAGATCTTGCTCTAAAAATTATTGTGTTTCACTAAGGTAGAGGCTACATGAAGGCCTGAATGGGATAACCATTTCAGTGAAAGCAAGTTAACTCCAGCAAGTTAAATGGGCAGGGTTAGTGTGCTGGCCCTGGCTGAGCTGGAGCTCATTTCCCCACAGCAGTTCTCACCAAGCTCTGCTCTGCAAGGTGTTGATAACTCACCTGTGCTTTGGGTCCTGCTGAGCAGGGCTGGCGCAGCAACAGCCCTCTGCAACCTTCTCCCTCCATCCAAAGGCTGATCCTGTGAGGGAACACAACTGGGCTAGCGAGTCCAAATTAACCAAATGGATATTCCATACCATAGGATGTCAGCTGAGATATAAAAGCTAAGTAAAAAAGAAGGAAGGGGAGGCATTCCTTATTTACAATATTTGCCTTATGGAGCAACCACTCCAAGTGCTGATGCCTTGCTTCCCAGAAGGTAGCCAGACATCATTTGCTGATGAGAAGCAGAGGATAAAACTTTTATTTTTTCTCTTTGCTTGTGCATGCCCTAACTTCCACTTTTGCTTTGGTAAACTGCCTTATCTCAACCTATGAGTTGTTTTCCATGTTATTTTCTGTCCCCTGTCCACCTGAGAACAGGAAGTGATAGAGTGGTTTGGTGCTCACCTGGCATCCCAAAAAGGTCAGCCCACCACAGGGAAGAAAGAGGGGGGAAAAAGCAACCTTTATGATGTAATTTTTACATCATAAAAATCAGGATTAAGCCTGAGTTTTCTTCCCTGTGTTTTTAAAAATATACTGTAAGATAATTATGCACATTGCATACATAAATGTATGAGTCATGTCACCCTAACCTGACCTGACGTTGGTGAGTTATGATTTTAAATGGATATCACTGGTACATTCCTGACCAACAGATGTGGCAATACCTAAGCAGGGCCCCAAGGCACCTCATCATGTAATATCACTGCCCAACACACCTTCCAGAGTAGCCAAAGAGTAGCAGAGTAGATCACATCAGGAACTATTCAGGTAGGTAACACTGGAGACAGATGGAAGTGTCTTATACTGTCTGGCGATAACCAGGAAAGCATTCTGACATGCAGCAAGATGCCAGGGAGGCCCTGGCAGCAAGATACCCTGACAAGCTGACAAGACAATCAGAGACTCTGTGCAGAGCAGGGTATTTACAAATGTCCCACCTTTGTGGTCCTGAGGAACTTGAGAGAAAAAGCATCCCAAGGGGTCCAGCTTAACAGCGTAGCCTCAGTTACCATGTGAGAGACGGTGGTGAACAGAGGGGAGCCTGAACGGCCAAAATAAGCACACCAGTTTTGTTCTGAGGTGCTTGGCCCAGAAAAAAAATGGATTGTCCTTAGAGAAAGCTGTTGATAAATAAACAGAATCCAGCCATCAGTCTCATCATGAGCTTAAGTGCAAAGGCAGAAAAGGACGCTGAACTGAGAGATGTATCTGGCACACAACATGTACCCCTGAGGCCACCCCAGATAAATGAAAGGTACTCCAGACTGAGACACTCAGCTGAATTTCAATTCACATATCAACATCAGTGAAAGCAGATCAAATGCACAGACGGTGGGAGAGTTCCTGTGGCAGAATTGGATTGCAGCAGGGATGAAAACAACCAGGAATGAGGAGAAAAGAGGCCAACCACCCCACAGTGGTACCATCACATCTGCCTTATATGTGTTCTGAAAAAGGTGATTCCAGACTGGCTTATGGCTTTTTTCAACTGTCTAGAAATGTGTATGGGTTGCTGTCCAGGGGTACTGCCAGAGGGTTCTGCAGAGCAGCCTCTGTGAGGAGCAGCCAGGCTGCTTCAGTCGGACACAGCCCATTCTAGAGGGCTCCAGTGGCCCCACCACAGGGCATGGCTGAGCCCAGAAGCACAGAATGTGACATCTTGGGGAAGAAGTTGTCATTTCCAGGATGAACCATTTTGTGATTTTATGATTCTAATGCCAGGAACCATCTTTCCAATATGAATGTAATATCAGTCATGAATGATAGTAGTTTTAGACAAGATGAAGTGTAAATTATGGAGTTTTGTGCGTCACATTTGGCCACAACAATCCCCATGCATCAGGTGAAAGAAATAGTGCTGAGTATCCTAGACAAGTAGGGAATGCATTTGAAGGCCATTTGTGACCAGCTCTGTATCTAAGTTGTCTTCAGACTGCAATACAGAGGGGGTAACCACAAATGAGTTACTAGAAAACTGCTAGAAGCAAAGCTAACCACAGAGCTCTCCAAAGAACATTTTATTTTGCTTTTGGTCAACTTTGTGTAGTCTCAGAGTAAAATTGTGTATTTAATAAACTTATCTACATTTGTTTCAAATTCCCTTTCATATTCAACACAGATATTAATGCTTGCGGAATACACGAAGCTTAGGATGCTTCTTAGGTGACATGAGTGCATTCTTACATCTAAATGCATATACATTTTAGAGAAAATTTCAGACAGAATTGCATAAAAATGTTTCTAAGGCATAAAGAAACTTTCAGCAATTACATGTATTTACTGCACTCCGATGAGAAGCAGGAATTCAAAACACACTAATTCTCCCGTGGGAGGATGTAACACAACTGTGACACTTCTGTACAGAGGTAGACACCAAGCACAGTTGGCCTGCTAGTAAAATCCCAGTTTATGAGTTAAAATCACTTGAGCAGGTATTGCCTATGAGGCCCTTTGCCAAGCCAAACAACAGCATCTGAAAGCTGTTATTTACATTCTGTGTGGGAAAGAAGGTGGATCACACAGAAGGAGGTTCCAACAAGAATGGGAAAGGAATAAAATGGATTTGCAATGATGAGTTGAAAAGTTGGAAAGGGACAATACCACATAAATAGTTAAACATTTGTAATTACATTTGTGACAGTAAGGATGTTGTTTGACTTAGCTTGACTTGATTTCTTAGCTAATGTATTTAACACAGTATGAAATTACACAAAGATTAAGAGAAATTAAATAGAATGGACAAAGCAAGCAACTATGCAAAGGGTCATCACAGGTAAAAGCAATTACATGAGCTAGCTCAGGGATGTCCAGATGATCTGGAAGGAAAGGGGAGCGTTTAGGTTCAGGAAGGTAACAGCTTCCTGGTGTCTTCCACGTCCTGAGTTGTGACAGCTCTGCAACTTACGCTTCTACAGAGCAGAATAAAAGCATTCCTAAGTGTCCAGACCAAAGCCATGACTCCACCCAGAGCTAAGAGGATTTTTGAGATTCTGGATTCAGGGACATCTAACAAGGCTGGGAATGAGGAAAGCAGTTAAATGTCAGAGGATAAAGGAATTGAGGCAGAAAGAGACAGATGTTTCTCTGGCACATGGCTAAACTGTCTGGTGGGAGATTTGGCAAAAGCTCGTGGTCTGCATGTTCTTATTGCTGTTGAGAGGAACTGGGCTTTGTGTACAGTTATGCAAACAAACAAATGATCTTGAGACTTTCCAGCTTCAAACCCATTTTTCATCCAGATATACCCTCTTTCCTGCAAAGCCTCAGTGCTCAGTTTGCCATGAAACCAAAAGGGCAATGGGGCTATCATCCCTCAGGTTCACCTAGTGAAGTAGCCCAGCAACAAGCAATGTAAAACCAAACTACACGTTGCCCTGTCCATTAATCTGCACCCTTGTTTTTCCCTTTTAACAGTGATCAGCCACAGGGAAAACAAAGAGCTGTTCTTGTCAGATTTTGGACTAACGCATTCCTATTTTAATCACAAGAAAATTTGATTGGAATTAACAAGGTTTGTGTTTTCAGATGATTTGGGAAATGCTTTAAATGACATTTCTTGATATATTTTTTCACTTTCAGGACACAGCACAGAAGAATGCAAAATGAAAATAACGATAGTTGACTTACTATTTTGAACCAAAAGATACAATTCATTTAGCAACCTGAAAGAAGCCTTGGTGTTGTTTTGTTGTACTCATACTAGAAAGAGTGGGGAATTCAAACAGATTAAAAATCTTCTAAATTCTGCAAAAAGCTGGCTTGAAGAGAAGGTTTTCATAGGCAAACACATTTTCTTGATTTGCTTTCCATCCAACAGTGTTCTAAGGCTGGGGTTAATAGCAGCAAAATAGAGTGACTTGCAATAGAAATACTTAATGGTCCTGTAGCATATGTGATAACTACACAGCAGGGGCTCACAGGAGCTGGCTGACAAAAATTGCAGTGCTCTGCTAGGTTAATCTAATTAGAGCTCTTCCTTGCAGCTTCGATTGACAGTTTGGAAACCTGTAAACTTCTCTAAACATAGACAGCCTTCCTTTTGCTGCAGTTCAAGAGAGGACCTCTTACTGCACTCTTCCCTTGAACTGTTTCCATGGAATGCTGTCCATATTCAGAAAAATGTACAGGTTGCCAAACTGTCAACTAAAGCTGTAATGAATGGCTCTAATTACATTCAAGTAGGAGAGAGCATTGCCATTTTAATCAAATCTGAGCCTTGTGAGATATTTGGCACAAATACAAGAGAAAGCCTGAGGAAAACACTGCCAAAATGTTAGCAACCTTTTATTCTAAATTCTGCCTGTTGGAGAACTGAATACCAACTGCTTTGCAAAGGTTTTTGTTTTATGGGATTTTTTATTGTTGCCTATATGGTCTCATCATGAATTATTATCCTGTTCTCTAACAACAATGCAAAACAAAACAAAAACCACAGCCCCACAATTTCAAGACTAAAAATGATGATCAACAATTTCACTAATCAGTCAGCTACAGCCATGTTGCCAGTCACAGAGGCAAGGGGGACCTAATAACATCCTTTCACTCAGACAGTTTCTGCCAGTGCTCAGCTTCATGTTGTGTACAGCAAGAGACATACAAACAAACTGCTTTGTCAAATATCCTGTCAGATGCTGCCCCAGCTCCTTTCCAAATGGCACCACTTCATGTTCTGCAGCCCTTTATTACCCTAATAGTGTGAAAGTGTTATCCTTACCAAAGTCTGGTGGTCTTGATGTTCTGTCCCTTTTCACAAATCACAAATTTGGAACCAACTCCAAAGTTATAGCTTTTTATTTATTGATTGATTTGTCACACCTTCAAGACCTCACAACGAGTCAAATGTAAAGTATCCAAACTAGTTAGTGCCTGGAAAGAAAAAAGATAAGGAGTTATTCAATTATTCTTTAAGTTAAATGGACAAGAAGGAAAGCAAAATTTCTAGACTTTTACGAAAACTACACTGGAGGATAAATGAAGGCAACAAAGGAACTCCTTCTTCTTCTTCCAGAAGAATTAATTTGATAACATAAGGTTTTCAATTGCATTCCACTTCCCTCTCATGAAAGCATCTACACCAAGAGCATTATAGGTGAAATGATAGAAGAGGAAGGATTCACATCTCAGATATTTTGTGCGAGAACAATCACTCTCAGTCCACCACCATTCCTCATTTCAGGAGATGGTTTTCATTTATTTCACAAGGCATTTTGCTAGACTTGTCCTGCCAGTTGTCACACAGAAGTCCTGCTCCTTCATATTCCAGCAGACAGGCAAATGCCAACCATGCCTCACTGCTTACTGTTGCATTACTGGAGTGCTCTTCCTCCAGCTCACCTCCCAGCAAGAAAGATCCTCAGAAGTCTTCTTCTAAGTCCCAAGAAGTTTTCTTATTCATATTTTTTTTTCATTTGCATGATCTATGTTCACTCAGTATGGTTTAAAATGGGCAAAACCTAAAAGAGGGGAAACCCAGGCCCTTTGCAACAATCTAGCTAAGAACTAATTTTGAAGCAGCCTTCAATACATCACTACTCAGCTTCCTGAATAGTGACAGGGCCCATACAGAGGTTATAGAAAGCCTTACATGGTGTCCCTTGGTAACAGAGCTTAGCAGCCCTCAGGAAACAGCCTCTTGATTTCTAGATCTAATCTCTACTGCACACGGAGTTGAATTATTAGAGTAGCAGTCTAAATCAATGGGTTTTCTTTGCTTTTTGGTGAGCTTGTTTCTAAAGAAGCATTCTCTACTTATCTTGAAGCTTTTTTTTTTTCATGTGGTAAGAACTTTTATGTCTTCTTGTATGATTTTACTGTTATCTTTTTCTGAAAGCCACATGTTTTGAAGCTGCTGGTGAATTACTTTTCAGGTACACTCATGATCAGCATGGCATATATCATTGACAATTTCACTGTTGATGCAACTGAAATATCAGATTAGCTAATATAAGGGAAAAAAGGGTTTTTAAAAAAATTTTAATGCTGGTTGTGTACTCTATTCTTTAAATATATTCATTAAGTACATGCATAGGTCTTTCTGGCTTCAGCTAATAACAGATGTTTTAAACATGATGTAGAAGCTCCACACAGAAGGATATTTCTCTCCTATCAACTTCAGTTTGAAGCATGAAATATAATTATCCTTACATCATTATCTTAGCCTACATAGCTCAAAGAAATAAGACACAATCTGGAAGTGTTTCTGTGCCAAAAAATGTGCTAGCCTTTTCTCCTTCGAAAATCTGAGTAGCAGCTAGGAGAGAGGAAAGAGAATCCTTCTTTCTGGGTAATAAAAATGAGAGTGTTTTCTTTACTAAAGTTCCAACACAAAGCTCAGTGTCACAAGTGCCCTTCCTTCACAGCTAAAGCCTGGGACAAGAGCATTCAAAATGCATGGAAGACACCTAAGTCAAAATTATTTGCTTTTCAAGCATGCTGAGTGCTTTCTGCAATTGATGCACCACTGATGCCTAAGGAGAGCACAGCCTTGGGCAACCAGAACCAAGTTTCCTGGGAGAAGTAATGTGCCCTGTTCTGTTCTTTGTGCCCTGACACATATGTTCTGTGTTACTCCAATGGAAAGTAGCAATGGCAGCAATATGAGAAGCAAAACAAGTCAGAAATAGGAGCACCAAGCAAAATAACAGCTATTTTACACAAATACTTGGATTCTCTAAGTTCCCTCTGAAACCTTGATAAATCAAGGTGGAATCAGCTACTTTGTGTATCAGGAGCACCATTTGCCTGATGGTTGAAAGGTACAGTGTGGACATTTACACAAGAGTTAATCACTGCAAATTGTTCTTAGAGTCGATGGGCATCTAGTCAGTCTAATTAACACAAACTATGGAGACACTGTTCTTCACCTTAGGCAGATATTTAAGATAGGTCAAGTGGATCCCATGCTAATAGTTGTCATTGCTTTGCACTGCCAGCATGGATGACAGTTGTGCCTCCCCTGGCACAACTTGAGGCCATCTCCTCTTGTTCTCCTATTGCTTGTTACTTGGGTGAAGAGACCAGAGAACATGATAGTCAGAACAGACAGGAAGGCAGAAGCTTCTGTTAGAGCATAATGCAAAGATCCAAAAGGTACAGGTTATTTACTCCAACAGGCAGCTGTTTTCCCAGAGTTTTATTGCTGGAATGTCCAAGCTGGTGTATATCATAAAGGCTATCACACAATCTACTGATACCAGCCCTCTTCATTACACAGTGCATACAAACCTTATGGCAGCTCCATTTAGGACTTTGCATTTAGGACTGATACAGTGCCTGGACAAGATGATGATGATGAGTCCATGGTGAAGCAACCCAATCCCAGAGAATTGCTGTGGAAATTTAGTGGTCCAAAGGGTTTGTGGAAAGGACTGGTAATACATCAGTGTGTTTCATTATCCTTCCTAGAAGTCATTGCAAATTACTACTCCCAGTGTCAAAAGCCAGGAAGCCATGGATGCTGCTCTGCCTGAGGTCATTTTTAAATTGAAGGTGGAGGTGAAGCATGGGCAATGTTCCACCACTCTCAGCTCAGTGATAGGGTTTTTTGTTTCTTTCATTTTGTTTCACTATGTTTGTAGGTAACATTTGTAGACAATACAGCCTGTTATTCCAGATTTTCCAACATATTTGAACACTCAAGAATAGATCAAAGCATAGATGGCACTCACTGCAAAGTGTCTCAGATATATATTTATATATTTGAAACCTTAACATAGCTAATTATGACACCTAGCAGAAGCAGCATGACTCGGGTGGAGCAAGTTGCCCAGAGCCAGCAGCAGGGCATGTGTGACTCAGCTGCCAACAGATGATACTCAGTTTTGCATAGAGCTTATCATCATATTGCTGCCCTCTGCTTTATGAAAAGCATGGGTCAGCATGATACTCAGAATTCCAGGGGACCAGACTGGAGTTCCCACCAGATTTCAAGCAGCAGATTTTACCTGAATGTTTCAAGAATGAATTGTGACTCATGGAGAATAAGCACAGCTTCCTCAGTAACGCACAAGTCTTGATAAGGTTGCTGAAGCACCTTCTCTTATTTTTCTCATAATATAACACACTGAATGATTATGAAAATAAAGTTATGGGATAGTACACGATTACCTAAGATGGAGTCTTAATGTGTATTTAGTTGGTACACTAAAGGACACAAATCTCTTGGTTAAAATTAAATTTTTCAGTTAAATCACTCAAATGATGGCAAGAACTCAATAATCATGAATGAACAGTGTTTTCTAGAAAATGAAATGCAGTTGTGGCATTTTCATCTTACTGCTGAAGTGAAAGTAATGGCAAGATATCAGCTATAGGCATAACCAGTTGTATTGGAGGCTGACTAAGCAATCAGGACAAATGACTTCATGCTGCAACACTGAATGCATAAGAAGTTGTAGACAAGACTGACTGTGGGGGTAATGAAAGTTGTGTCTTTGCATGTTATCCTCATGTACACACACACTTCCCCTGTCTGATGGGCCATGTGGTTTGCCCCAAGATAAGAACACCAGGTGAGTATTTCAGGATGAGCTCTCTGGATAGATCCCTACCTCTGGCAGGGACATCTGCAGGGTATGTCCAGCACAAAAATGGGAACATTCATTTTTGGACTGCTGAGTAAAAAGCACTAAGATCTGGTCAAATAGGGAGATAAAATCCTAAAGTAGCTACATAGATGCTTGGTTGGTTTGTAATTGCCAATCTGCAAGGCCAAAAACTTTAAATCTGTACATTTCTAGCTGGATCTTCTTATATTATAACCCTTTAAACATAAGTTGTTGATCAAAACTGAGACTCAATGGATCTAACTACACCTAGCCATCTCTGGAAATTTAGAAAGCAAGAGGTCTCTGTGAAGCTTGTGACACAACAACCTACTAAAATCCTTTCTAATGCTTGGTAGAGCTGTTATTCAGATACAGCATGGGCACTATTTAGATATAGTAGCAGCAAAAATCTGATCATAATCATCCACAAAATCACTCAGACCTGGCCAAGGGCCTTCTCTTTACTATTCTACCACGGTGACAAGATCTTTTACATGAAGACTCTTCTGTGTTAAAACTGATATTTCTGGAGATAGTTAAAGTTGTGATTGAAGATTTGCTCTTAAGAAATTATGGACCAGCCAGTCTAAAATGCCTACAGATTAAATCTGAAAAAAAATCATGGAAAGAAGTCTGAGCCAGTAGGATTTGGGCTATAGCTAGACCTGAAAATGTTCTATTCAGATTGCATTAAGATGTCCTTTGAAGTCTGGTCTATTCTGGGATTTTATTGCCATGTCTTAACATATATTAACACATCTTACATAAATGAAAATACAAGTCATTGCTTTCACATGAAGATTTAGGGTCATTAAGTCCTGGCAACCAGAATCACAACCAACAATGAGCAATTGAAAAAATTGCAATGTTACAGAGGATATCATTTCTTTTCAATTGCATGATAACCAGAGATTCAGTCATAGTCATTCAAAGCCTTCTCAGAAGTATTTGTTCCCTTTTGACAGGCCCACACAACTCATCAGAAACGCTGCAAAATGGGCTTTTTATTGCTTGCCCCATCACTTCCTGAAGCTGAAAGATCCCCAGGAAGGAGACAGAGAAAGTGACTGCTGCATGCAGTGATAGACCTTAGCCTTAATTAAGATCTTCATCATATGAATCAATGATCTGATGCAGAGGCCAGTCAACTGATTAAATCAGTATTTTATGTATTTATATAATGTATTCAGTATTTCTTTTATGTATTTATATTACGTATTCAGTATTTATATCAACTGATAAATCAGTAATTCCCCTTTGAAGAAGCCTAGGAAGACCACTTTCAACAGCCTGAGCTATTCCTCTTATCAAAACCACTCTTCTGAAAGGCGCCACACACAACTTGGTTGCTGCAGGGAAGGCTCCAATCTCCCAGGCCCTCCTTTGTTCCCCAAGATCTTTACAGCTCTTACTGAATTCCATGCTTTGCTGTCATGGCTACTGTGTGAAGGGATGGGCTGATCAGGGCATTCACATATCTCTGTGGCGCCGGCACTTTGAACAAAAACGATCTGGATGGACCTTCTGTTTGACTTAGTCCAGACACAGGAAGGATGAGGCTGAGCTAAAGGACATGCCATTTAGGCCATGCAACCAACAAAAACCAAGGAGGCCTGGGCATATCTGAGGAGGGGTTCTTCATGGCAAGGGAAGAGAAGTCTGTTTGGGAAGTAGCCCTGTTGCCACAGTCACTTTTGGTGCTGACACTCTTGTAATCACTCTCAGAGCAGAAACTTCTGGGTATATAAATAACAAAAATATGTGTGGCCCGATTCTCCTGCAGCTTTCACCAAAGGCACTGCCACTATCATCATGCATTCTTTCACATTGATTAAAAGCATTAGAGGAGAATTAGACCCAAAAGCAGAGCCTGTGATAAATGCATCAAAGTTTTTTGGGCACTGAATCTTTTAGTAAATACTACTAAGCAAATATACAGCTCTTAGAAAATCAGAGTCAGAGAACAAAGTGAAAGTTTGCAGCTGGAAAAAATGATTGGTAGTACCATGGAAAAAGTGTAAATAGTATCAAATGGCACACTCTCCGTGGATGGGGCTCCACCCATTTATGGTAGAAGAGGACTGGGCCCAGCATCTTGGTCTGTGTTCAGCTAAAGCTTCCTCTCACAAACTTTCAGCATCCCAGTTCTGCTGGTTCAAGAAACGTGATACTTCCCAACATGAAGGATTCATTGAAGTTAGAGGGAGGGACAGGAAACTTTTTTTTCATTTCCCCCAGTTGCATGCTTTGGTGCTTTGCCCTGGAAAGACACATTTTATGAAAGAATTTTACAGATGCTCCTGCTGCTTGGAAGATCCTACAATTCATTTTACTAGCAACAACCATGAGTGACCAGCTCAATTTCCTGCAAAAAGCTGGCAGCAGACATTCCTACAACTACAGCCAATGCAGGGACCAATACAGATAAAATAACTGTCTTACTAAATATATCCTTTGATTGTAAAATGGACAAATACAAGTGAAATAGGGGGGAAAAACCCCAGTTTTGACAAGTACTGTGCTCAAATTGGCAGCTTTCAGAGAGAAAGACTATAATGCTGCTTCACAAAATTCAGACTGATGTGATGATTTGTAGCTCCCATACATATCAAGAGGCAGTTTAGGCATTTGTAGATTTATACTCCTTTAGTCAGTTACTAATCACAGAGGAGCTTTCATCCATTAAAGAAAAAATTAAAGCAAGGCAGTGGAGTCACTGTAGCACAGGTATGTAATCAGAATCATGCCAAAGTGTGCTTTACTTTAATAATAAACTCTCAAATTTGTCTTTGATGATAGTCTGATAAACAAGCATGGAAAACATGCATACACAACACACAGTTTGACACAACAGGAGTAGACACCACTAGAAGCCTGTGTTCAGAGACACTAAAAGAGCCAATCACTAGTTTGTACTCCACCAGTCTCTACACAGATTTGCAGAGCTTTCTTTATATGTCTGGAGTCAAAATTCAGATTTAGCTTCATCTTAAAGGAATCTAGGTGACGCAATCCAAAATCTCCATAAAACTAAATCAACATGCATAAGCAGGACAAAGAGATTGCTTCTCTGAGTCAAATCATGTGTGTAGACAGAGACAGCACAGTTTGCACATGGAGTAGTTAATAATGGTTCACCATCAACCTGAAGACAGCATCGAATGGAGATCCATGAAAGGCTCTTCTGGGTTTAAAACTGTTTGGTATTTTCATTAGCAGCTTATATGAAGAAACTGATAAGATGCTTACATTTATTAGTCAATGACACAAAAGAGGAGTGATCTACAAGAGTGCTAGATGTCTACAAACTGGAGAATTGAGCTGAAAAACTAGTCTGAAATTCATTAAGGATATCTAATTTAATTAATTATCTACATCAATATAGGAGATGGACCTACTGGTTTAGCACCAGTCCATTAACAACGAGTATAGGAAGACAGTGCATCAGAAGTTTGCCAGTTTTTGTCAGAGATAAAAACAGAGATTTCATAAGATCTGATGGCCATTTCTTTGGCCCTTATCTATGATATTCTATTTGAGGGGTTGGGTGGGGCCATGAAATGTGTGAAGAATTGATTCATAAAATCCCTTACATGCTTGAAGCAGAGCTATTAACTAAAAGAGATGCAAATTATTTATTAATATCTAGCGTACAAATTTGAGTTCTAATGTGACAGTAAAAATTCATAAGTTGTGTTCGCATTTAAGGAAAAAAGTGCAAGAAGTGATTGTTCTTAAAAGCCAATTGCTTTCTGTTTAAATGGGGCCTTCCTTTGTGAACACTTTGGAATTTTCATGAGAAATAACAACTTTTTTTTTAGGAGGAGCTATGAATGAACTTTTATATATACAATGCCAGTTTCTCTGTGCATAATAACTTATTTTTTTTCTTCATGCCCTAGCAGACAGTTGGTCTCAGCTTTGGTCAGGGTGGCTGCATGGCAGTTGTATCCAGTCCTGGCCTGGATATCCTGATGATTTACACCTTAACCCTCATGCCCTGAGTTGATTCTCTGGCTTGATCATGGACCTGCCTCACACTTTGACCAACAAGGGGCTGTGTCCAACCCTTGCAGATGCATCCAAGCACAGTGATCCCATCACTGACTCGCTGACCTGATGCTGACCTGATCTGCTTGCTTGACCTTGGGCCTTCCATGTCACTGGGGGTTTCTCTGGCAGTCTGGACTCTCTCTTGTCTGAAGGTGTTAGCATAAAACATGCTCACTTGCCAGGTTCAGGTGCCTCTCCTTCCTGCCAAAACTTGTGATACTGTATTTTTCCTGATACTGGGGTTAAAACCACGTCTATGGGCAGACTCAAAGAAGCAGGATGAAGTCTTCATGGTCAGGCTGAGGAACGTGTACAACAAAGCATACTGACATTATGAAAAAAGTCAAGTCTGGTGAAAATGGAAGGTATGTTTCACATTAAAAGTTCAGGGTTGGAAATATCATCATCAGATGAGCATGAATTCCATTTTAAATGGTCTTTTCTTCAGAAGCTACATTTAACATGACACAGAATTCTGATAGATATAACTATATGTATCTCCTAATTTTTCCCCAAGCTTCATTTGTCTCACAAGCCCCTGTGATGCAGGGTAGAAGGACTACAGTATAGGAAAAAGATGACACTTTTGATAAATAAGTTATATATGTAGTGTAATTTGCCATTTGTTTACAGTCGATTTCCCAGTTGTGATCTGGAAATCATCTGATCAGAAGAGAACTCTCCTAAACAAAACTAAACAAAATGAAGGACATTCAATTAAACAGTGAAAAGGAGGGTGTTAGGAGGAAAATTGATGGCTACTAAGGGAATTTTTTTCCCTCTGTATATAGTAGTTGGCCAGATGAGAATGCAGATAAGTCAGCAGCTATTGGTTCATCTCATTCCTATAGTTAAACATTTTCTATGAGCAATGCAAGTTGATGTTACCAACTCTACATGGTGAATAAAAAAAACTCCCTCACATTCCCCTGTACCTGTTGATGCTGACAGGTCCATTGCACCTCCTGATTCCCTGTGTACTAATGCTGGATAGATATGGATTCAATACACCATGGCATGGTGTCTACCCAGCGAGTAGCTCGTAGGCTTCTTTGAACTGAAACCTCTGAAGGCTAAGAATGTCTGAGGAAAAAAATAAATCACACTACAGCAATGTGATTTATTTCAGTGTGAAGTTCAGACACTTCTCCGAGTTGGTAGCAAGTAAGCAGAGGTTTTTTGGATTGCAGTTTTATATGTGGGCACCTACTTCTTTTTCTGGATTGAATTCCAGGGCACTAGTAGGAGCGAAGGAAACAGACTCCATCAAGACCTCCCAGTCTGAACAGGAGACTTGCCCTGCAGGTGAGATGATATTTATTTAAATTTATTTAAATTCCATAAACTTTGGACAGTCTCCAGTTCTCAAGTTAGGATCTTTTATTTGATGTTGGTGGGCAGTTACAGCCAACAAGGATGACCCAAGATAAATCCTAAGCAAAAGAACACAAAAAGCCCTTCTGTGAAAATTAAAATCACGGGATTTTTCTCTCTTCCCTGCCCCCTCAAAAGTTGTTGATTTATTGCTCTGAATCAAAGCATGTAATTCAAAACCAAGAAGTTAAGTAGATATTGAATTAATAATTTGTGTAGGAGAACTTGCATCTAGAAATTATTGTAAAAATTTAGAGAACACTGCAAAAGGAGAAAATAGCTTTGTAAGAGGAGGACTTACTAAACTTCACAAGCTAGTAGAAAATGTTGAATCAAACATTTCTCCTCTGCCCCATCAGCATTTATTCCTCCAGATTTTACTAATATGAGGTTCATCATTCTCCTTATGCAATAAAAGTCTACACATTCAAAACGGACACTTGACTTATTGCTAGAAAACATGTTTAGTTAAAACTCTATCCTGACACATGCCAGTGGAGGCTTCATGCAGCAGTATTTGCCCAGGCAAAACTCATATTTGTTCATGCAAATGTCCAGCTAGGACACATAAATATTGATTTGTTTGCATAAGAAAGATATTTGTGCTGGCAAAAGTTTTTTAAACTGTGGCCCAGACTATTTAATGGCCTTTGAAGACACAATGTTAGCAGGCAAATTTTTTTGAAGTTCGCAAAAATATAACAAGTTTGAAAAACATATGTTCAAATATTCAGGTTCAACCATTATGAATTTTGAATACAGCATTTCAGACAGAATAAGGTCTCACAGAAGGAAAGAGGGTCTCTATTTAAAGCAGGAGCCTGGGAAAATGAAGACATATGTTCAATTCCTGTTACTGCAATAAACTTTACTGACACTGGGCAAGTATCCTAATCACTCAGTCCCTTAGTGCCCAGCTGGAAAAAGCAGGAACACTGGTGCTTATTTTTCCTGTCTTGCTTCATTTGCCTTGAAGGTCTTGGAAACAGGATTGCATCTGATTATGAACAGTTAGTGCTTGCAGGAGCAGGACCCAGATCTCAACTGGATGCTCCAGGAACCACAAAGAGCAGGACTGGATAGTGTGCAATTAAAAGGGTGAGAACTTTCAGTGTGGCATTTCTAAACACATTTCCTTAAGTGCTCCTTAGAAAAGGGGGAGGGAATTTTATTTCTTTTTTTATTTAAGTTTGAATTAATGAAAATATTCATACTGAAAAATAAATCAATACTCTAAGGATATTGTAAGTAAAATTCAAGTATTTAAAATTTAGGTAGCACTTCAGCAATTTTACAGAAAACAAGGCCAGCAAGTTAGCATTGAGAACTACAACACCAACACCAATTTCTGCTGCTACTCTTCAAACTAGTGGTAGAGAAAATTGCTTTTTTCACGTGAAGCTCTGGAAAGTTAGATGGGGAAAGCAGGTACAGGTAGTTCTCTCTTTTGCAAAGATTTGCTTATGAAAAAGGGCAAACACAGCATGATGTAAGATAGAAAATGTCAAAGAATGTTGTTATCCCTTTGCAACCAGGACTGAGCATTAATCACTTTCATGGATGCACACAGCCTTCCACAGCAAACCAGCAATCGTGTGCCACTGGGAAGAAATACCACTTTGGTTCACAGTTTCCAGCTTTAGTACTTGCAATTAAGCATCTTTTTCATTATTAAAAAAAATGCGCAATCTGAGGTCACGAGGACTATTTATTTTTTCAGTAAAGATGAGCTGTAAGAAAAAGAACATTAAACATGCAAATTGTCTTCAACTGTCACAGAATTGAAAGGTGATTATAACTAGGGCAGCACAAACATCTCACTTATGCCATTTGACAATCAGCCATTGGCTATTTTTTTTCCACAGTAAAATAAAAGAGTGAAAGCAGTTTCATTTCAGATCAAATGAAATTGTTAAGCTTGGGTGGGGTTTTTTTTTGTTTGTTGTGGGTTTATTTAATTTTTTATTATTTTTCATCTATTTCACTATTAAATGTATAAACCTTATAAGATTGAATTTTTTGAATAAAAATTAATTTCTGTTTGGAATGCATCAAGTTGATATCTTTTAAGTTAAAAAACCTAGGTTTAACAAATATTTTTATTTATTCTCTGCACATAAAAAAAGCAGTAAAAAGTTTTTCACTCCACTAAGCAACACTAGACATCTCTTAGTTCACATTACTGGCATAGAAAAGATTTGCCAGCTTCCAGAAAACTCCTGAGACTTACTGCACACCATCAACATTAATAAATATGGAAAAAAATTACAGCTGTTTGAAATCAAAGGAATTCTGGCCATACTCTACTTGAGGGTGATATAACTTCAAAGTGACCAAGCCTCACTGAAGTTCAGGATATACCTGGGCTAGCAATAATCTGTACTCACCTACAGGGAGCTCTGCAAATCTGCAAGATTCAGACACAAAAATGAATAATATTTTGGTAACAAACAGCATTTTCAGATCACTTCAGCTACAAGACTTTCACTGGAAGTCCACTTTCTACCCGGATGTGTTACCTCCTTGGGAGCAAAAAAAAAGGTGACTGAGCAACACACACACATTGCAGTGTGGGGCAGCCAGCATCCTCCATTTTGGCCAATGACATGTTCCAGTGTATCTCAGAGTATCTTTTGAGGTCCAAAAACTTCTCTCTAAGTAGTGGCATCAATATGACCATTGCTGAGAAATCATGGTGATAATGTAGCTTTTTCTTTACAGCTCTGCTCTATCCTGGCCTTCTTTATTAATATCATTATCAAAATAAAACCTAGATTTTGAGAAAAGAAAGGGGTGTTTTCATTTTTCTATGCATACCCAGAAAAGAAATCCCTGTTCCAATAAATTGACAACCAGCTCCCATGGCAATTTCACTGCAGAACCAGAACAATTTAGAAATTGCTGTGCAGCTTCCCACATGTAACTCTCCCATAAATTATTCTGGTGAAAGCCCCTTTGATCTGTTTCCTTAGCAAGAGTCAACCAAGAGCTGAATTAAGTGATTCTCAAGGCAACAAAATCTTTTGAAGCAACCATATCATTCTTTTCCTTCATTTCCCCCTTTTCCCCCCAGAAGGGGACAAGTAGCACCAGTCCTGAAACCTTGGGCAAATGCTGGAAGCCTGATCAGACCCCATGCCAGGAAAAAAATCCTGCGTGATAACACTTATCCCTTATTTCAGAGGGGCCATATTTTGCTTCCTATGGAAAGATCTGACCCATTTCCAGCCAGAGGTGACAGAAAGTTATACAAACCTCCTGGTTCCACATGTGTCTGGGAGTATTTTACATGACTAGGTTATACCCATAATTTATTTGTTCTTTTATAGGGCTTTCTCTCACACAGCAATTCCTGTCATGCTACCCAGCACTTAGCATTGATCCCAGCCAAGCTCAGACATCCCTTGGGTGGAAATGCAGAGACAGAACTGATGCATCAGTTTAATGGCACTCACATATCCTTCGTGTCATGAGGATCTCTGTGTAACCCCTTGGCAGTATCTCCCTGTCCCACTTTTGCTACAGAGCTGTACAAAAGGTCAGAGACAGAGTCAGCAGAAGGTGTCCTGAAGGGTCATTCTCTGATCTTAATTATTCTGATGTAGTTCCTGTGAGTTATAGGTACCATTTTTGCCTGTAAAAAGATGATCTAAGGTTTGCCCTGAACCCTGACTTTATAAACATGGCTTTCTTATTTCCCCTTTCCTTTTGTCTAACAGAGGGCTTTACAGAACTTCAAGCACCAAGGAAATTTGATGTGCTATAAAGAGTGGAACATCATAGAATTTACTTTCTTAGTTTTTTACTGGGTACTGAGGAAGCAATCTGAAGCCTAGTGCTAGCTGGCAATGTTCAAATAAGATGAACTCTGAATCCCATGAATTACAGTTAGTCCGTGTGTCTGGTAAATGATGCATAGCTTATTTTATCCACAATATAGGGGTCAACGACAGGGAATAGAATTTTTTAGAATCTTTAAGAAAATTCTCACACAAGTGTATTAATACCAGATGTATGAAAAATATGCCACCAGGGAAAATACAGATTGAAAATATTATTTAAATGTAATAGTATGTATATAGTAAATATAACAGCATACATTAACAGTTAAATATAATTTCAAATTTTTTTTGTCTTCTCAGTAAAAAATTAGTAGATAATTAATTTCAGGTGATATCTTCTGAGATCAAAAGAAATCAAGAAATATTTTCCTGAAAAATAGCTCTTTTAAGAAATAAAAATACATATATTCCTTGTTAGTGCACTAGACTGGCTGAAGCAGAGAGGGTATGAAAGATCCTTTCACATGGACTTTACTGGTTCCTTCTTTGTTTCATGTACAAACTCATTGGCTTCAAATGCTTCCTTACAGCTGAATTCTAAGCTGAACTGTATCCATGTTATCTGTGTTCCACTGTACTCAAAAAGTGCATGTCCCTGTATCTACAGCAAACATTCTTGGTCACTTGTCATCCCTTATCCCAAATCATGTGAGTCCTTTTTTCCAGAGTCTCTTCCCTCAGATTAATCTGGAAGCATATCACAAAAAGGATTGAGAGTTTACAGTCAATTTTCTAATTTGCAGCAATTCAGAAATCTGATGGTTTGCTTGGCTCAGATACACATCTGGAATTGGTACTAATCCAATGGATATTTTTTAATTTTTAAAATGTTAAAAATTAATGGAAATGTAATTCTAATATATCTGTATGTGCACAATGGTCCTACCAAAAAATTCACGTTCAAATACTGACTGTTGTTACATGTGCAACAACAACTGTTTCAGAAGAAGTTTTATGTAAAGATGTAGTGTGTGTTCTGTAGATGCCAACTACTCACTAATTAATTGGATTTATCAAGAAATTTTAACCTCCATACAGAGTAAGTGAAGTTCAAGGCCCAGAAAGAGAGACAAAATCAAAACTAAATTAGAGCAAAAGAAATAAAATAGTGCAAATATCTAAGAGAGAAAACTCCATTCACTTTACCTTGTATGACCCTGTGGGGTCTGTTTTCCACATCTATTCATGACAAGTATATTCTAGGAACTTGCTTTGCAAAATAGCAAATTCAGTGAAAATTGAAGAGCAGTTTTGGTGTGCAGATACTAGGCATACATGCAGGCAGCATGGTTCACAGACTTCTCCTTTGCTGGATATAACCACTGTCGTCTTCTTCCTTTAGCTGGGTCCACATCTAGGAGCAGAAATGTTATTAAATTCTCCATATCACATACTTAAAAAGAATAATAATCAGGGCTGATAGTGAAGCAGAAAGGGTGCTAGGCATCCTGGACCACTCTAACAACTTACCATAGTCACATTCTTCCTGCTACAGGTGTTTTACATGAAACTTCTCAGGCTTGGTTCACTCTGTGTTATACTTTTTTACTGTGGTGAGCCCCATATTTAAAAAATACGTAAAAACCCACCACGAGGTATTCAATCAGCTTTTATTTTAACACCACAGCACTTCAGCCCACTTAAATTTTCAGGAATCACTGCTTTCACAGGTATTAATCTTCATTAACCCTCCTGAAATCTTTATCAAAGATTTCTTTTTATGTATCAGCTGTCCTTCCTCACCAAAAAGTGTGTCTCAACACCAGGTGTTTCTCACCCTCATTGTATGTGCTCATTATTAATCCTGATAAAAAATGTGTAGACCAAGACACAGACATGCAGCATTGCTTCTCCCCAGTGGTTGTTGGTGCCTAAATATGCTCATTAGTGAAAAATAAAATCATGCTTCTGCTGCACATCATTCACAAGGCATTATTAGCAAGAAATGTTTCCAAGTATTACACTGTTTGATTTCTTGGAATTATCAGATTATTACTAAGCAAGCTTGCTCAGCATCCACTCATAGTTTTAGATTTATTTGGAGTTTCTTGCCACTTCAAGCACAGCTTTTAAACAGTCATTTATATCCTGTTTTTCATCTAATGAGTGGTAAATTGACCACCAGGATGTATCAGCACAAATTAGAAGTCAATAAAGGCCACCTAAAACAAGGAGAGATTTTTGCAATTACCATAACACTTTCCCCCTTCTCATTATAACAATAATTATAATAATTACTTCCTACCTTATTGTGGCCCAGAATCATAGAATCATTTAAGACTGTTAAGATCATGAAGGCCAGCTGTTTATCTAGCACTGCCAAGTCCACAACTAAACCATGTGTCTCAGTGCCCCACCCACACCTTTCAATACTTCCAGGGATGGTGACCCCACCACTTCCCTGGACAGCCTGTTCCAATGTCTAACAACACTTCTAGTGAATTATTCCAGTGAATAAAGCTTTCATAATATCCATTCTAAATCTCTCCTCGTGCAACCTGAGGACATTTTCTCCTGCCCCATCACTGGTTACTTCAGAGAAGAGGCCAATAACCTCTTCATTACAACCTCCTTTTGGTCGGTTGAAGACTCCGAATTAGCATCACTTCATAACAAATTAGGCAAAGATCTCATTCCCTTGTTACACCCTGCAAAGACAAAGTTTAGTACTTTTCCTGGGAATCCAATTTTTTCATTGTGACCACAGTACTCTCTTGAGCTATATCATCACCTATCTTCTTGCAAAATCACGTATTTCCATCTCTTCTCAAGCAGTTGACAAGTCAAAAATATTTAAGCCCCTTGTTTTTCTCTAATACTTTCATATTTTCTTACTAAAAACTCTGTGTAACTCTTAAACATATACAAAACTGTAAAAATCAGATGGGATTTTGTGAGGTAAAAGTTTCCTGTACATAGTAAAATGCTACTTTGCATCAATTGTATTTTTTTTCAGAATTCCTGACATAGAAATAACTTAGACTTAATTTACATCTTCTTATGTTTTAATAGTTCATTGGAAATTTTGTTGTACTTTTATTACCTAGTTGCTTTCTTATGCTCTTTTAAAAAATATTGCTTCCACAAGTGGTTCTGCTGCCTAGAAAATGTCTCTGAATCTGTGTCTCTAGCCACTTCACCACGATGATACTCATTAAAACTGTTTTCTTAATATGACTGTATATCTTATAACAGAGCTACAATACCAATGCTGTCTGTATACTTCAATCAATGCTTTTTTAAAGCCAGCTCTAGGTGACCAATATCATTGTGTTCTTCACAATGTTCTTCTTCATCCTGCCTGTTTTGGGTTCTCTGTCTCAGCTGTGCCTTGTCTCTTATTTTCACATCTTTAAAGGAGTTTTTTTCTCTCTTGCACAACAATGGCCTGAATCACAACTGGGCTCCCTTAGGCTCTGTGTTAATCCGTTGTCTTAAGGCAGCTCATGGTTGATCTAGTAGGTAAGAATTCCATTTCTGAAGATTAACATATTCTTGCAAATACCATTGTGAGTACAATGAGCTGATTATTCTGATCCCACTGTAGGCAGCTGTGTTACAGGTAGAGTTCTTTTCTATTTTCCTACTATAATGCCTTAGTGTAAGGATCATTTTAATGTCATTGCTGAGAGCTGCTATGGGCTCCTTCAAGTTCTCTGTAGACTCAATTTGTGTTTGTTCAGTGAGAACACACGTGCTGGTAGCAAGTTCTCTCACTGCTTGTTTCAAAGACAGTAACTGCACCAACAGATTTTTGTACTCAGAGGTTCCATTTTTTTCCATTCTGCTGAGATTAGGATGTGCTTTAGAGATGGTTGCTCCACCATATTTGGCTGGGGTTTTTGCCTTTGATGAGATCAAGACATTCCACGTTCTCAGTCTGTTTGCTATACCTGGATAATGTACCTGTATTGTCGTATATCAGTAATATTTATTTGGCTTTATATCAAAAGGAGACGAGTATTCAGGCTTTGCCCAAAGGCCAAGCTAAGACAACCAGATCCTTGCTCTGGCCCATCCCCTCCAGCCTGTTCAGAGGGCTCTGCTTGCAGCAGAACACGTTTGGCATTGCTCCCAGGGCCGTGGGAACACACAAGAGCTGCCACCATGACTGGAGGCTAATTTAGAGTAACAAACGGATTCAAGGAAGACCAAAGCAGCTCACAAACAAGCGGCAGTCAGAGGCAGAGCTAAATTTATCAAGCAACACATTCTGTCCACTCACTGCTCATTCATCTCTAACGACTCTGTTTGTGAGCATAATTATGTTTTTCTGCAGTGGTTGTTTGAGAACATTTTTCTGACTATATCACAGAGCAACATTCTAACTAACCCAAAATAAAGCTTTTTTGTTTCTTTGTTTCTTTGTTTGTTTAAATAATTAAATTCCAGATGAAAGATTTGGCTTCTCCAAGGAGGGCACAGAAGATCCTTTCCAATAGCCATGAAAAAGTATTTTAAATCAGATTTGTTCCCAAGTCACAACATGCATAAAATCATTCTTAATATAGCTTTCTGGGATTTTTTTAGTACTAAAATGAACTTCAAAACAAATTCATGGTATCTATGAATGATAACTTACTGTAGCAGGAAACAAGCAGGACACTTAAGTCCTTTGAAAAGCAGAACCATACTCATTTACTCTTTTTATTTATATCTGCTAAATCACTCTTAAGCCAGTCATTATTCCAAACCCCAGAATAATACTTTACTAGATATACTGCAAGCCATTAAAAAAATTGAGTTGTAATATTAGAATGGAATATTTATGGAAGGTAGTAAGTATAGCTCAGAAAGCCTGACAAACATACATTTGTTAACCTAAAAACAAAAATAAAGGATAATTGGATACATCTGAATGGAAGAAAGCTGAAGTTTTAGTGGCCAATGAAATATCATGAGTAGCTAATGGGTGATGTCCCATTTAGTTTAACATTCACTGTAGGAAAACCGACTCAACATCTTCTATATTCGCATTAATATTAAAAAATCATAAATTGCTCATTTATATATTTTTAACAGATTTGTGGTCATGCTGTGTGAATTTCGTGCACCAGATTATACTTGAAAAATTCTTGCGGCCCTACTGAAATTGGCAGGGCTACAGATGTCCACAAGTTTGGAATACTGCACCTCCATCATGTCCCAGTATACACCTTTAAAAGTGAGAATCAAGACCACAATTATTATTCTGGAATACAATTAAAAGAAAGTTCATCTGCAGGGCATACAGCCAACAACTCTTTTTCACTCTACACTTGAAGGATTACATTCCCCTAAAACACTGGCATGTTTAGTTGCGCAAGTTGGACATACTCCTGAAAGCTGAGGTCTGTTTTGAAACACTGGGCTTTTGTGAATCTCTCTTAAAGTATACCTGATCTCATCCTGGGTTATCCAGAAAAATATTTTTCCCTCCAAGGCCTCGGATGCTTGTGTGTCTTTGCTGCTCACCACCACCAAAACTATTGAGTCATGTGCTTAAATGAAATGGGAATTTACAGAGAGCCAGGCAAGCACTAAAAGCTCACACTTAGTTCACAACAAACAGAATTTGTCAAACATGCTGTGCAATGAAATGAATACATTTAGAGCCTGGGTTTTGATTGTGGCTATTTGAGAGCATAAGAAAACACATGTATCAGATATTAGTCTTTTGACTTGGAGGTGTATTCATGCTGCAATGATGAAAGAACATTATCCTCCAGACCCTGTTCACACCACCCTTGAAGCAAATGGCAACAGTCCAGCAGTCATAAAAGAGGCCAAGATGTGTCAAGAACATTTTTCAACTACATGATGACCTTTATGTTTTCTTTCACATGCTTCTCATTACAAAGCAATTAACAAAAGAAACGGGACTTCATGAAATTGTTGGAAAAGAACTTGCATATTAAATGGTAATTAAATACATAACAAGAAACTATCAATTCATGAAGTAAACAACAGACAGGATTAAATAGCACCAATGCCTTTAAATCACAGTCTCATAAACTGTTAAAAATAAAAATACAGTTCATAAATATATGTTTGAATTCAGGAGAAAACTGCATCTGCAATGAGAGAGTTACTGGATGAGCAGACATATTGTTTAAGCAAATTCAAACTTGCCTCAAGAACAATATTTGGGTACTAAAATTTAGGCCTACCAAAAACCATTGTTTCTATAGCTTTTCTTCATGTGGCAGCACAAAACCTGTCAGAATAGTACCTGGTTTAAATATAAACCATATAGAAATCTGGAGAAGTAAGAATAAGTAGTATGATGGGAAATAAAGAAAACCAAACAAAGAAAAACAATTTTCTCCAAAATACCTCCAAAAGGTAAAAATCCTATATGTAATGAAAGACAGAGGGCAGGAAAAAAAGCAGCATGAGACAAGGGAAAAGGCAGTATGCATGTAGTACTTTGAAGCATATTGAAGTGGGTACTGATAGAGAAGTAATAAAATTTTGTCAGCTTAATAGGATTTCAGCAGGCAAGTTTAGAGACATCCTAGGAAAAGCAATGAAGGATTTCTTGAACAGAAAAGAAATAATGCAAGCAATGGGTAAATGGTGTGAAGGGCTGCTAAACAAACCCGCAATATTAAAAAAATTATTTAAAGAAAGAGTTCTCAGGAAGAGAATTATAACACATCACATCTCAAAAGAGAAAAAGATTCCATTAAAAAGATTGCATCTAAAAACCCTACAGCTGAAGAACAACATAACAGAGGGCCAAGATGCTGATATCTCAGAAGGTGCAGGGTTGGTAAATTGGAAAAAATGTGGAAATCCATCACAGGTACGCATTCCTTGTAAGGAAATACTTCAGAAAAATGCTTGTATTGAATAGGATGTATTTCTAATTAAGTGTTAAGAGTTGCCAGAATTCAACTTTTTGTTGCTTTAAATGTTATCTATTTAAAAAAATAGATAGATAGATAGATAGATAGATAGATAGATAGATAGATAGATAGATAGATAGATAGATAGATAGATAGATAGATAGATAGATAGATGTCAAATTTCAAAGAAAATCCTGAAAGGAAAACCCATTAGTGGGCTAAAGTGTAGCTCTGTAAGAGAGCACTGAAGGGGAGTTTATGGACTTTGTAGCAAGCGTCATGCCAGAAGCAACACTGGACACACAGGTGTAACAGAGCTACCTTTGTGCCCCTGGCTGTGTCATAGCAGCATGGAAAATTTTCTGCATGCTAGAACATTCACCTTCTGTGCAGATGAAATCTATATGATTTTTTTGTGTCATGACAGCATTTCTTCAGGAAAAAAAAACCCCAACAAACAGCTTTCCTAACTTTTGCACACCTCTGTTTTGGTGTGTATAATGATAGAATATAAGTAATTTTAAAAGAATTAACTTATTGGACTTGAAGTGTGCTGTATTCCTGAAGATTGAAATCAAACTCTTCAGAACAGGTGGGAGTGGAATCAATGGCTTTCTTAAAAAGCAGATTCACCTTTAGATCAGTGTATCATTCTTGCTTCTTTTCAGATGCAAAGGTCCAGGACTACATCACCCACAGGGATGGGATTTGTTACAAATAGAATACTCATTTAGTTATCTTCCTATATTATGTACCTTACATATGAGCTGTGCAATTTTACCTCTTCTTATCAGACTTTTACACATGTAAAAGGTCTTTCATTTTATATTTGACTGAAATTTTGCATATTAATCAAGCACTGTGTGTGTTAGGTAATGTCAGAACACAGTGTTTAGGCACATGCTTATTTTTTACATCCATTAGTGGCATCATTAAATTTGACTGGCTTCCTTAGTTATTAAATGTTACTGTGTACCAAGTTCCCTGTTGAACTGGAGTCACAAAGATGTCCTTGACGAACAAAAACAGTACAAGATGAAGATAGAATTCTCATTTTCTCTGGAATATAAGATTCTGTATGTCAGGTGAACAAAAGAAAACCGAGAGTAAAGCTTTTTCATTAAATCATTTCAGCTCTCTTCTCTGTATGTTTGATTTAACACATTAGATCTTTAAATTGTAACTTTGTTCTTTTCTTAAAATAAGAATTGCTTGCAAACATCTTTTTATGCTAAAGTTTATGGAAACAGCATCTTGTGTACACATTTGTAAAACTTCATGCAACAGTGTTTTACATGGGGATTGCAGAAGTTGATGGCGATCCACAATAAACACATTTTTATAGAGGGAAATGGCCACATGGCCTTCCAGGATGTGACCTAAAGAATTTGACAGTATTAGTTGTCATTGTTAATGAATGTAATTGAGGTAAGAAAAAAGAACCAGTTACTACACACAATACAGTATCAATTCCTTCATATGAAGCATTATAATAATGCTTACATTGTGCTGCAAACCACCAAATATCTGCATTAGGAGAATAACAAATTTGCAGAGTAAACTTTTTAGGAAGTATGTAATGTAAAAATTAAAATTGCTGTGCAACTTTAACTGACTCTCATTGTGCTTTCATATAGCACTTGGTAAGAGAATTAATTAATTTTGTACCACATTTCTTCAGGATTCCTACCTCAGTTCAAAACTGAGTCAGTCAGTAAGTCAGGAAATCTGCAACATTTTCCAATTTTCCATAAGCTCGCAAATGGCATTCATCACTGCAGCTTCTGCATGGAAGTTATTTGAAAATGTTGACTAATTGATGTTTGTAGCATTCCTGTGAAGACACAAGGCTGACTATCCCCAAGCTGTGGAGCTACAGCAGAAACAAAGCGCAATTAAAGACAAAAATATGAATGTCCATTTTGGAATGCCTCATAGTTGGGTTTTTAAGAGCTCTGGATGATATGTAGCGTTTCGTATATCCAACATTAGGATCCCATTTATTCTGTGCCTTCCACAGGCAAAAGTGTAAAGTGGTGCAGAGCAACTTTTAAGTGATCATCCATGAAACAATTGACTTAGGGAATTCTCACATGTCTACAACAAATAAAATTCAATTATCTGAACAGCATCCAAAGAGGAACTTTTGTTTTCCAGCCTACTCCATGACCCAGTCTCCTTATGCACCCTCCAATTTCTGCAGCTAATGAAGGCAGCCTGCAGAGAGCAGCTCCTTGGCTGTGCAAGCCTTCTCCACTGAGGGCACAGATCATCCTATGTAAAAACAGGGAGGGGAGCAAAGAATGGGCACAACATATAATTGGATACTCTTTCATATTTCACAATGAAGAAGGAGAATTTTTTTTATAATAATATTAACAACGTGATTTTGCTTAGAATTATGCTCTTGTGGAGCTTTGAGGCCTTTAAGAATACAATATGTTTAATTACCTTTGTAGGACTAGATTATGCTGTTAAACTATATATTAATGACAGCAATTCATTAATAAACCAAATGCTGTATTAAACGCATTTCAGAAATGTCTCAACAGATAAGGTATGTCATTGTCATAACCTGTAAAATAAATTAAGCACAGCATCTCTGTAATTGTACAGGAAAATAAGGGCTTACTTTTTTTTTTTTTAGGCTTACTAGCTTACTTTGTTCTACTTATTCCTAAATTCCTAAATGGAAAATTTAGGTCCTTTCAATAATGACCCAGCAAGTGTCTGCTGCCTTCTGGGAGGAAGAAGACTGATAGAATACACCTCTCCAGAATAATTTTTTTTTAATACTACAATATAATCTAATTATACTTTAAAACATTTAGGAGCCTTTTTTGGATTGTACAAAAATAATACACTTCATATAGAAAAAATGTGATCTAGAATGATAAATGGTGATTTTACAAATCTTCCCTTCCCTTCCCTTCCCTTCCCTTCCCTTCCCTTCCCTTCCCTTCCCTTCCCTTCCCTCCCCTTCCCTTCATTTTAGAAATAGGTTTTATATAGCTGTTTTGGCTGATGGGAGCAAAAACTGGGCATTATTTCCCTACACTATAGCTACCCTTTCCAATCTACATTTGAGAATAAGCCCCTTGATTTTATTTTGTTTCCCTCATCATAGGTTAATACTGTGGTTTCTTCATAGTTCACTCCTGAGCACCTTATTTTTAAGATCCAGTTCAGGTCTGTAGCGTAGAACTAAAATTTCTTCATTGTTCTCTTCTGGAGACTGTATAGCATCTCTCCATTGAAAAATTGCTCATGGCTGCTTTTCATACTGTTAGGTCAGGCTGTGACTTCTAGAATATGGTAAAAAGAAATCAGCTTCTAAGGACAAGAGGCAAAGGGGCTGTTTTAGCCATGTCTTCTCTATGGCTTGTATTGATCAGAGGTGGTAATGGTACAGAAAAAATGAACCTCAAATGATCAAAGAGAGCAAGACCAAGTGAGAATCTGTTTCTATTTCTCCTTCTGCCTCTCCAACAGTGATGTTTTGTACTTTCTGATTACTTAGAAATGACTAGAAAAGTTTAGGCTGCAAATGTACCATGCAGAGAATATTCTCATGGCAATACAAAATAAGCAGAAAATTTGGGCCACCTTGAGGAAAGAAGGTTGTGTGCTGGTATTACAGAAGCATCTTTTAACCGGTAAGCAGATAGCACGACCTTTGAGAGATCACAAAACATGAAAGTCTTAGGTATCATTCTCACTTATCTGCTTTAAAGAGTAGAACTGCACTTTAATGAGCAAAGTTCGAGTGTTTGTAATCCAGCAGATGTCCACATATTTAAAATTTCCCCATGGGTAAAAGAACTATGCAGTTTGAGTACCAGATGGGTTGATCTGGAATATTTTATTATTCTTATCTAGCCTGGTGGTCTCTAGAAGACGACAATTCTATTTTCAGCTTACTTTTTTCTTTATTAATTTTCCCATAACCATTTAAATAAAAATTTCCATTAAATCATGCCTCACTGCTACTGGACGTAGTTCTGGGGTTTAATGTTCCTTTATCTTAACAGTTGTATTCAGATATTTCTCTGGTGTCCCAGGTCTGCATGTTTATAACTTTCCACATGAGCAAGAGTTTTCTACATCTTCATATTGTTTCCTATCCTTGAAAAAGACTTAGATTGCTGACAGATTTGTTCAGAGCCAACATATAGGCAACAATGCTAAATGGAGCAACAAACTCTGTTATTACTTGTCTCTATCGTAAGTTTAAAAACCTTGTTTTTGGGCTGCCTATGTCACTGAACTGCTGACAGAGCAGTTACATTACAGGATTTAGTTAAAGTCGCTTTTCTTAAAGTAGTCCTTAAGCCCAACCAGGAAGACAATCCAGGTCAGTTGTAGTTTCAGTCATGAAGCCCAAATGGTCCAGAGAACTTCTTTATTTGGGAAGAAAGAAGCCCTTTGGCTCTCTTTCTCTTGTCTGTAATAAAAGTAAATAACCTCTGGATGTACATTAAAAACAGAAGCAGGGTGAAGAAAATAACTCTTTCAGGGTACTGAGTATGCTGTGTCTTAGCCTACCCACTGTTTTGAGCAGGAGTCTAGAGCAATGACTGTGCATATGTCAAGGAAATCCATAACCTTGCTTGTGCACCTAGGAAGGGAACAAATGAATACAGAAAAACTATGTGTCTGCCCACAGCAGAAGGGAAAACGTGAAAGTAAAGGAAATATGAAAAAAGTGCTTCTATCTGCTATACTCCTATCTTCAAAGAAACCAAATGTTATTTCAGGATGGACAAAAAGGAAAATCTGGGGAGCTGCAGGCTGGTCAGCCTCACATCAGTCCCTGTGAAGATCATGGAGCAACTAATTCTGGAAGCCTTTTCCAAACATATGAAAGACAAGGTGATCAGAAGAAGTCCATGTGGCTTTACCTAGTGGAAGTCATGCTCAACCAAGCAGATACCTTCCCACAATGAAATGACCTTGTCAGGTAATGGGAAGAAAAATGACTGTTGTTTGCTTCAACTCTCTTAAGGCCTTTGGCACAGACTCCTATAACAGCCTGGAAGACAAGGTGATATTGTATGGGTTTGGTAAATGGATGGAGGGGGTGATTGAATGTGGCTGAACAGCCAAGCCCAGGGGGTGATATCAACAACACAAGGTGCAGTTGGAGGCACCTCACTGGTGGTGTACCCCAGGGGTCAACTGGGAGGCCAATATTGTTTAACCTCTACATCAAAAACCTCCACAGTGGGGCAAAGCGAACCCTCAGCAAGTTCTGAGATATAAAATTGGAGGAAGCGAACACTGGCACAGGGTGGAACTTGGCAGAGAGGAATAGGAAAAGGGAAATGCAAAGCTCTGCCAATGCAGAGCAATAACCCCAGTGACCAGTACACACTGAGTTTCTGAGGAACAGCTCCACAGAGCTTGGGATCCTGGGGGATAAAAAGTTGAATGCCAGCCAGCAATATGCCATAGTGACAGAGGTGACCAACAGCATTCCAGGCTGCACCAGGAAGAGCATTACCAGCAGATTGAAGGGTGTTACCTTTTCTTTCTACCCAATACTGTTGAGGCTGTGTCTGAAATACCAAGCCCAGTTCTGGGCTCCCCAGTACTGGAGAGATATGGGCTTACTGGAACAAACCCAGAGAAGGGCTGTGGAGGTGACTGAGGGAATGGATCACCTCATACAAGGAGAGCTGAGACTCTTCTGCCTGGAGAAGATTCAGGGGAGAATCTCATAAATGTGTGGACACCTGATGAGAGGTAATGAAGAAAACCAGAAGGCTGTTCTCGGTAGTGTCCAATGACAGGACTCAAATATTCAAATATTGGTTTGGACATTTAGAAAAATATTTTCAACAACTTAATACATAAAAGCCCCAATTTTAAAAAATATGTAAATAAATAACTCAAAAAATTATTTCTACTCACTTAACTACATGTTTAATTTGTTTTGAAAACTGTAAAACTTTCATTTTTAAACAATGAGAGATAGACTTCTGTCAGATACTTTTCATTAAAGTAGAATTTTCATTTCCTGGAAAGCCCTGGCACATTGAAATTTTACCTGTCCTAAACTGAAGCAAAGTAAATAGTAGCACTATTTTTTAAATTTATCTAAAGTAAACTTAGATGAAAAGTTTTAATTCTGACTCTTTTTTCCCCCAATTTATAATATTGAACACAATCCTGAATGAAATGTCTTCCAAAATGAAGCATTCAAATATTCTGTCATGACAAGATTATAAAAAAGTTATCAGAATGCTTTGTTTTGATTGAAAGCAAAACAAACAAAATATAGTCAATCCTGACACATTCCCACATAACATTTACAACTGAATTAATTGGCATTTTCTGAAAAACATTCTGCTCAAAATTTCTGAGCCCCTCCAGTGACAAGTGTACAGAATCACTGCTCTGTCCCAGGCAACCCGCCACCCATGCACACATCCTGTTGCACTGACAAGATATCTATTGAGAATGCTGGCCTTTTTAAGGTGGAATTGCATTGCTGTCTTCATATCACCAAGGCAGAATAAGGAGGAAAAGCAGAGGAATCATTCTCAGAGGGGTGTCTCAAATGGATAGGTTCTCCTTGTGCTTCCCCTGAGACAATCTTTTATCCATTTGTTTTGCTCCAGACCATACCCGGAAGAAGTATCTACTCCTTTTATAGGTCACTTAATATGTTGCATGTTTATGAGGAAGAATTTGTATGGTTTTACTTCATAAAACTAACCTCTTTGGGAAAAAAAAAAAGGAAAAAAAAAAAACTGTTGTGGTGGTGTTCACAGGGGTCCCAGGATGAGAGACGAGACAAGAATATTGACTCCATGTTTCAGAATGCTAATTTATTATTTTATGATATATATATTATTAAAATTATACTAAAAGAATAGAAGAGAGGATTTCATCAGAAGGCTTGCAAAGAAAGCAGAGTGGAATGATTACAAAATCCTGTGTCTGACCAGAGAGTCCTATAGAACTGGACTGTGATTGGCCATTAATTAGAAACAACCACATGAGACCAATCAAAGATGCAGCTGTTGCATTCCACAGCAGCAGATAATCATTGTTTACGTTTTGTTCCTGAGGCGCCTCAGCTTCTCAGGTGAAAAAATCCTAAGGAAAGAATTTTTCATAAAATATCATGGCTACAAGCAGTTAATGGGGTCCTTTTAAACCATTACCTTTAAAAATGTTCCAAACCAGTCCCAAATTTTTCTACTGGAGGGATATGAATTAACCACTAAAGCTTGTTGGTTCACACCTGCCTTCAGTTAACCATGTTAAAGTGTCATACATGTTCTACCATGATTTTATGATTTGCTGCTCTTCATTCTCATAATCACATTAGCATTTGAAAGGTGATCTACTTTCGAAATCTATTGTTGGTTTTGTTTTAGTTCTTTAAGATTTATTAAGTTTTTAAAGTAGACAATACTTCCCTCCTTTCTTCTTCATTCAACTCATCAGAGAAATTATATGGTCAGAAATTTTCTTTTTTTCTCCCCACTTCCTTCAGTACAGTGACTTGCTGTACAGATCTCTGCCTTTACCCTGAGACACAACATTTCCTGCAAAGAATTCTTGAAAACTGAATGGTAAATGCTCACAGGGAATCTCTTTAAGTGATTCACTTAGTAGTTGTCTGTGGTCTTAAATGCTTTGTGGATGGGAAATTTTAGTTTTTTGTATGACCGTATCAGAAAGAAGAGTCTCACAGGAGCAGTAAGACTGAGGATACCTATACATCATATATACCATTTACACACAGTGAACTGTAATGGGCACAAGCAGAAAACTTTAGTCACAACTGAACCCAAACAGGAAACTAAAACAAAACATGTGTTATTTGGGCTCAGTTATGTGCAATTTTGCATGAACTACACCAGTTTGTTCAAGCAGAAGAGCATCTACAAATCTGCGGATCTGAACAGATATGACAGGAAGAACTGAATATACACTGGTGACCACTATTGGTAAATATTCTGAATACAGTGAACACACATTTACAACTGAGATACAGGTTTCAGAAAATGCTAGGCATATGATCTTGCATCCTATTAAACACAAACTTTTGACTTAATATTGACTTTTTAATGACAAGTAGCAAGATGGAAAACAAGAGTATTGACAAAAGAACTTTTATTTTCCCCTGATGTCATCTGGTCATGTCACTCACTGCAGTTAAATCCAGTCTCTAATTGCAACAAGCATTATGAACAACATTTGTTAATTTATTATGTGGTGCTATGCCAAGCCTGCATTTGAGTGCATGCTACAGTATTTCTACATCTATAATTTTCTCTGTCTAAAGTCATCTTCATATTGAAAGGGCTGGGTTTGTTAAACGTGTGCATTTTCAATACATAATATCTTAAAAAACATAAGCACAGACATTTTCTTTTCTGCCTGTATACCCTCATCTTCTATTATGTTTTACAATTTCATCTGTGGGAAGGGATAAAGTTTGAAAACACACTGATCTTACACCTGTTGCTCTATTTACACATGTGGAAGATGACTGCAAAATGCAAGCAAAACACATTATTGTGGATATGAAAATATTTCACAGCCACATTGCATGAGCAGAGGCAAGTGTAGGAAATGACAGTAAATGAACCACTGTCTTTTGTTCTGCATCATTCACATATTGGGCACTATAAGCCATTATGAACTCATCAAGGCTGCCTTATCTATAAAAGCCCCTGCCAAATCTGCATCTCTTTTACACAACCAGACACTTAGAAAGGAGCAGAAATACAAATGAGAGTGAGCCCATAATATTTTAGTGCTAAATAAAAGGATTGGATGCAATAATGAATAACCAAGACCAGTAAAGACACAAAATATCTACCAGTTATATGAGATGTAGCTTTATTATGATTGTATGTCAGGAATATTGTTCTGAAATATAAAAACACAGGCTACCAGATGCTGAAGTGCACATGACTTTTTAATGTGTATCTTTAATGCTGGTAAACTGAAAACTGAGGCAGTGAATGTTTATATTTGCAATGATTGGTATCAATCTAGTTTAGAAAATTCAGTTCTAGATTTTTTTCCTCCATTTGCTCACATTTTTCTACTTAGATGTGTCGCAAAATTCTCAATTAAAATCCATTTTATTATTCTTAGCTCAGGAGGTAGAAGATAATAATTTCAGTCTCAAAGTTCATTCACATACTTTGCACACACAAGGCTAAGAAGAAATTGATTTTTGACGTCAAAATGATCTCTGATTTCTCATTCTTCTAATTCATTTTCTGTGTGAATTATTCAAAATGCTCAAGAGAAACCATCTACTAAACAACATATAGGGACGCCATTTATTAAAATTAAAAAGCAGTTTTAAATGCTTCTGAGGAAGTGAGGATCTCAACAGAATCCTTTGCAGTAGGAGTGCAGGAGTATGTGTATAAATGATGTTTAGTACGGCCATTTCTTATAGAACATGAGTAACACAGACCCTAAAATATTTAAGTCAAAAGGTTAACTTGAATATCTTAGAAAAATAAGCATTTACAGAAAGTATTTTACAACAAGTAGCAACACAAAGTGGTGGCTACAAGGTGTAGCCTTTGGTGAGTTTTTTGCTGCCTGTCCTCAGGCTCATAGTGTCAGACATGCCAAATTCTGCTGAGGAAAAAAAAAAGAGCCTGTATCTGGAAAATTATACACATACGTATATGAAAAGTTACACAGTCTTTTAAAAGACCACAGCCTGTTTTTTCCTCTGTTGTGAAGTGTGAGAGCTAAATAGTTTCAACTTCTTCCTATTGTTTTTACAATGAATAACCTATAGTTTTGTTGCTTTTTCCAACATTGTCTCTTAAATCTCCATCCTTCAATGCCACTACTACAGATCAGTATAAGAAAAATTAAGAAAAAGGTTGAAATTATAATATCAGTATCTTCTACAGCTCTTAGCAATATTTTCCTTTTCTGGAAATTTTCCAATCACTATACTTATAAAGTCCATACAGACAATATAAGGTCCATACAGACAGAGACTGCAGGCACTTTTCCATAAGTAATTATTTCTTATTTCAATTTTCCTTACTCAGTAAATATTTCCATAACAAAGGAAATAAAACCTGAGAAAATATTTCACTAGGGCTTAATTATTTGACCAACTAATAGTAAATAAATGACTGTTGACAGATTTGTGTGAGTGTATTTTTCACCTGATGTCTTCTTTATCATTTCTACTAAATACCATTTTTAATTTACTCTACACACATGAAACAAGGATGCAACCAATGCTCTCAGAAATATTTTTCAGTACCCTGTTGCTCCCATTAGGCTGTATCTTGGCATGAATTTTTAAAGGGTTCCTTGTAATTTTAAACCCTATTCCTCCCATTCAACTTGAAAGGGATGCCTACATTGCCAACAGTTAATATTCTCATAAATGTTTCTCATAAACATTCACTTCCTTGCTTTCAACTCAGCGTTTCTGGGATCTTTTAAAATTATTTCTTCCTCATGTCTACTGTGATCTTGCAAGCTGTTAACAGACTAACTGTGGGCAGAAAGATCATCTTTGTCTGTACAGCATAAATACTCCAGTGTCTTTCCTGACACAGTTCCATCCAGCAGCTCCTTTGGCACACACATTTCTCTGCCTCTTTACACCAGACCCTGACCTCCACCTCAACTGTCCTTCCCCTCATGCCACGTACATTTTATTTTCTTGGTATTTCTGACATTTCTTAATACTTCAAGATTTCTTAATACTTCAAGAAATAGGTATTAACTGAATGAAGCAATGATTTTCAAGCATGCATCATTTAGTGAGTATATTCACACAAACATTTTCACAAAAATCAATAAAGACATGCATATTTGCACCTAAGGCTGCTCTACAGGCTGTTGAGCTGCTGATTTATCTTAGACAAACAAAACTGAATGAACTCAAAGGATCTTAGGCCTCCCTTCACTTTGACTCTCAGTTCTGGGCTTCTGTCTCAGTTAGAGTCTTCATCTCATTCTCCATGTGTTAAATCTTTTAAAACAAGCTGCTTTCCTGCCTTTCTACTACCTTATAATTGGTATTAACTTTTCATTTGCAGCAAGAAAAACACTACACAGTTTCTTTAACTGCATTTAACACTGATCACCTCCCTCAGGCACGCAAGTCGCCGCTGCTGGTGTTACCCTGAGCCCTTTCCTGTAGCACTGCTTTGGTTTTTTCAGAAAGGTACCTGTGATGAAAAAGACAGAATTCCTTGACACAATTTCTCTTTCCTTTAAAAAGCCTTCAGTTTTCCTTGTCAACAGCTCCTGTGCTTCAGATACCTCAACCCTCCTCCCATTCTTGCTGTAGGTTGCAGTATTTCTTCAGTGACCTCTTTTTCTTGTTACCCTAGGGATGGTTGCCCAGGCTTTTCCAAACAGGGATATAATCATGTTCAGCTGTTTTTTGGTTTTCTTTGTTTAAGACGCGTCCTCCCTCAAGTTAAAAAGTATCCATGAACATTAAACTAGTTCAGGCCTGGCATACCCAGCCAACATAAACAGAATACAAAGATTTTAAGACTGCTAAAAGGAACTGTCATGCAAGTTTGAAGAGATATGCGCAGACACAGATGCAAAGGGAGTAAGTTCCTCTAGTGCTGCACCATGTGTGACAGCTCTGTGCCTCTGCAGTCCCACAGACACCGGGGCCAGCTGGACAGTGCTGTCAGGTCAGGAGGAGGGAGGAGATGCTACCATGGGGCCCTAAGCTCACAGTAGCTCTAAAGCAAGAGAGAGATGCGAGGAGCAGGGAAGAAGCATGAAGTCCTACTAGACCATACAGCACATATGGCATGTGTGGAACATGTTGGGAGCAGAGTAGGAATCTACAACTGAGAGGATACAGCACAGACAGCAGAACAGTACTGAACCCTGCTCACTACCTCCTTCCAACCCAGGTATGCCACATTTCCTTTTGGAAAAGAGCTGATGTCTAATGTTTTATTGCTTAGAAAGGATGGACACTAGGCCAGGATATTCTTGATTTTCCCTAGTTTACTGTTCTTCTGCTTTTACTTTGAAATTGGTATGTGCTTCCTTCTGCTGCTACACTGGATCCATTACAATCTAAATTTTTCCTTTTCTCCTTCGCTCTTAAATGAGTCGTTCTACTGCTTCCCCCCTGCTCAGAGCAGTCACTACAGCAGTTTGCTCCCAGCTCTGTCCAGTTAGATTTTGTATTCCTCCCAGGATGGGGATTCCACATATTTTACTGGGCAGCTGCCAAGTGATTTACCATCCCCACAGTAGAAAAAAAAAAAAAAAGAAAAAAAAGGTGGAGTTTCTTGTATTACAATTTGTGCCCATTGCTTCTTCTTTCACAGGGAGCCACTGAGAAGAAGCTTCCCGAAACTTTATATCCTCAACCAGGTCCTTCTTTTTTGTAAGTACAAAGTGCAGAGGATTGCCTCCTTTTGTCATCTCCTTTACCACCTGGGTTAGAAAACTGTCATGAGTGCACACCACAGATCTCCTGGACCACTGGGTCATTTGTGCCCTTCTCTGTTGTCCCTCCAGAAGTAATTGTGGTGGCTGAAGTTCCCTCGTGAGCAACAGGGCCTGTGAACATGAGGCTTCTTCCTGAAGAAGTTGTCATCTTCTTCTTCCTTATAGGTACTTCTGGCAACTAGGAGAGGTGATTTCACTGGTCAGGATTTGCAGCAGACATGTCTGTGTAAGTTAATATGTTTATGTGCTCCTGAGAATGGCCAGGAGGAGAAGTGGTTCTCCAGATCAGAAAGACAAAGGTAATGCTTTGTGGTGCATATGTATATCCATAATCATGAGGAAATGAAAACAAGGTCCATGGATGGAAACGTCTGCTGCCGCAAAAAAACCCACACCAGAGAGAGAACTACAGAGGGCTGCCTGTTTCAGCCCTTTGTGAAGTCGGTTACAGACCCTTGGCTCTGGAGGAGAAAACAAAATGGGGAGGAGACAAAGGAGTGGGAATACAAGTGGAACCAAGGGCAGATAGACCCAGACACCAGAAGGTAAATGCTATGACCAATTTTTTCCCCACTGAGATGGTGTATCTGTGAGCAGTTAGCCTACAATTGGAGTTTAGAATGAGCTCCTTTTACCATAAAATTGCCAAATATGCCTAATCTATCCCACCCGTTTTAGCACCTTCAGTAATAGAGCAGATGTGGTGCATGCCCTGCAGGCCAAACAAATTGTTCACAGGTCACGTTTTGCTCAAGGATACAATTTGATTGTCAGTGATTTCTTATGCAAACATAAAAACATACAGAACATAATGGCTATTTTGTTGGAAGGCTGCAGTGGGTGCAGCAGCTTCTTCACAACCTGACATACTTGGCAAAAAATTTCAGCCACAAAATCTCAAAACACAAATCACAAGGGATTTCTCACCCACAAAAAGCTTTAGTGATGGTTTCTGTAACATGAACCATAGAATGGTTTGGGTTGGAAGGGACTTCAAAGACCATCAGGCCTCAAACATTTCCAGAGATAGGGCATCCACAGCTTCTCTGGGTGAACCAGTACGGGCATTTTAGTGGCAACAAGCAGGGTACACAGGGGCAGTGTGTACACTGAGTGCATTTCTTAGAGAAGCCTCCAGGTAGAGTAATTCTTACAAGACCTTTAAGGGAAAGTGTAATAATAGTGAGCTCAGGTATGTTATGTGGGCCGCATCATCCTCTTTGTTTTCATGGTCAAAGAACAAAATGCCTGAGATTACAGCTGCATTGTTCCATTTGGTGGACACATGACTACTTGAACGATACAATGAATTACTCATGGCTTTATTTTTAGACCTTCATTTCAGGTACTCCTGCAACTATCCTTGTCTCTGGCACAACAGTGCATGGCACAGTGAGTCAGATCTCCAAAAATAGTAAGCATTCTACATTTTTGGTGGGAGAACACATTGGAGACCACTCACAGTGTCACACCCAATATAATCCTGCCTCTTGCTGCTCCAGATACTATCTTCGACGCCTCTGTCAGCTCCTAAAATGGAACCAAAACTATGGGATCAACTTCTCTGTAAGAGCAACTCATAACTGGCAGAGGACAGTTAAAGCAGCCTTTAAATTATCAATGCACAGAAGAATCCCTTATTAACTCCTCCACAAATCTTCTCTTTTTTTTTCTTATCCCCTTTCCCTGTAAATAGATCTTTGTCTCAGTGATTGCTTCTGGATGACTGCAATCCTCAGATTTTCACCAATTACTTTTGGGTAACTAGAGAGGTCATCTTTGGGCTAGGGTGTCCAAAAATGTCCTTGATAGTGGCACCTCAGTCACTTGGGAAATCAAAGACATTTCTGGCTTCATTCAAATATTTTCCTGGAAAAATATACTGCCTTTCTATCAGCTCTGGAAAGGAGTAATACATGATGTATGCCTTGCCATACCATCTGTGCAAACTTACCACAACATATAGCAGTTTTCACATCTGTAGTTCCAATTATCCATTTTAAAACAAATACATTTTCGGTTAAATCCAAAACTTTTGTTTTGTCCAATCAGAATTCTTTCTCCGGTAAGGCAAGGAATGCCTACATGCCTAACCAAAACATATAAGCAGTCCCACTGCTTTTCATGGGGATCTTTACATGTATGGGAGCTGGTACCTTGGTAACTGGAATTTGAGGGCCAAATTCTCTGCTAGTGTCATCCTGTAAAAACCATGTCCTTCAATTCAGCTCCACTGATTTATATGCCCAAACTGCATAATGAAATTTAGCCAACTGGAAAGTGGAATATAAAAGCATGTCAGGCTTTAGAGTAGAAAGCCTTGTAGCTAGCATTTGTTTGGACAAAAAACAAGCCCTGAAGATGTTGGCTAGATTTCCTTAACAAGTAGTCTTATTAATGTCAATCCCCTGTATGGGGAACACTGTGTTAATCCCAAGAGTTTAAACAGAAACAAAATTACACTTTTTTTCATTTATAAATAAATGAATAAAATTAAGGTCACAATTACAGGACCAGCAAGTAGGTGCATGGTTCCCTCACAACCTGCAGCTCCTCACTGTGCTTCCCTCTTCTTACAAAGCCTCAGGATCAAGAGTGTGAAAATGCAATTCCTCATTAGTTATCCAAGAAACTACTCATCCTATGCCCAGGTAATGGCCTCAAGGAACATTATTTAGAAGTCAAAACAGCAACTGTCTTAAAAGACTTAGAGAGTTGAAGTCACCCTATGGCTTGCTTTCTGTTAGTTTCATTCAGCAGTGTTCTCTTTGTTTCCTTCGGCTCCATTTCTTGCTTATTTGTTTCCTGTTGTATAACTTTTGTCCAGCAAAACTTCAGACTGACTCGAGCTCTGCAATGTCCACAGGAAGGTGGAGGGGTAAAGTTTTGACATGTTTTGGGCTGTGCCAGAAGTGCTGTGTGGAATGCATTTTTGCTGGTTGTTCCCCACAGGTTGGGCATGAAACGTGGCTTGCCTTGTTCATAAACCCATCCAGCCCTCACATATTCTCCTGTGCCGCAGGTGACTCCAATGTTTAATGCAACTCTAACGTAAAGAATAGCAGAGCTAGCTAAACAGAGATGAGTACCACTCCAAAACAAAATCTGTTTGTATTTATATTTAAAAACAGGAGGTGTATCCTCTAGCAGATATTCCAGTCTGCCTGGAAAGCGTATGTGCGCTATTAAGGGAGGCTTACAAAGGCTTTGACGATTCCTATGGTAACCCAGTAGAAAGGCTGTTTCCATGGGGACTAGCCAAGCCTATAAAAACCTTCTGTCTTCATTAGAGTATCTCTGACACTGAATGCTTTAACAGTTACTGTTCTGGAATAGTTAACAACAATCTCTGCTCTGGAGAAAGAATAAATTCTTTCCTTCCGGTGGAAGTCCAGTTATTTTGTCAGCTTTCAGTAATACTCAACTGAATACCTGTCATGTATCAATATAAGGGATGTACTAAACAGCGGTATACACTTTAAAAAGCACTCTGATTTACCCTCCCCAGCATTACAGTATATGCATATTATGCATTTAGAAATGCAGTTAATTTAAGCATAAGGACAGAATAAATCATACTCTTGAAATTTCACAAGCATCAAATATATCTGGGTGTCTGTGTAGATTATCTGACAAGATTATCTGTCTGTTGATTATCTGTCAAGGTAGTGCTCTGGTTCCCATTCAGATTCCCCTTCTCAGTCACTCACAACTCCTTCTAATATACTCTACCAAAACAAAACAAAATTATTTCTTTTGAATGTAAATCTTTCATGCATGATCTCAGCCAAATTTGCTTTTCTCCTTACTTTTTTCCTTTTCTTCTTTTTCCTTTCCTATAAATTCAACAGTTTTTCAGTTTTGCAAGTAGAAATAAAGCTTTATTTCTTCTGTATGTTCTACACAAAACATTTATACATTCAGAACTCAAAAAATGCCTGAAGAAACAAACTTCAAATTTCATCTCAACAATGTCTGCATCATTATTAATATTGCCACCTCTTTCCTATATATTAATGATTATATATTAGTGACTAATTTCTATTTTCCATTCCCTTTCCCTTTAGTATAAGAGCCTTTCTTAGCACTCTCCCTCCCATGTCTCTGGGGTATTATTCTGCATGCTGTCTAAGCTATAATATGCAGACCTTGGAGTAAATATATCAAAGAAACATGCACATTAAAATCTCTGAATAATTTTCAAAGAGTTTAAAAATATTCCCCAAATTTTCTTTGTCTTCAGATGCAGCCCCACATGTGCCAGTGCAGTATGAGTTCTTGACTGGATTCTTAGTATCAGCTTAAGTAGACTAAAATTATTTCTCTCTATCTTAAAAAAACAAATGTCCAGGTGCCCTTTATGACAATATTTGAGGCCTTTCCTTAAAAAGCCATAGCTGTGGTCCCTTGCTGTTCATAAAAACCTTAATAAAGATTTTCTTCTTTATTTAATATATTTAATAATGGAAAGTTCTCTTCAAAGTAGGGATTCATCATTTTTCAGGAAAAATCCCCCAAAACAAGAGGATTTTTTTAATTTGTTCCACACTTGCAGATTTAAATTCATCAAAGAATAAATATCACAACACCCTTCCATTTTGGATGGATAATGACAAAGATGATGGTTGATGCACCCAGCCAGGACCACTGTATCTCTGCTCATTTCATAAACTGTTGCTAAGAAGCATCCTCCAGCCTGGGAGGTTTAGAGAGCTCAAAGCCTTCATGTATCTGTCTCTGAGGCCAAGCCTAGCTCAGCCTCAGCAGTTGTGCAGGCTTAGGTTCTTCAAACAAGACACTGCTTAGATTAATCTGTCACTCATGGAGCACATGTGACAAAGCCAAAAAGTAGCATCACACTTCGCAGCTTTGCTTTCTGTGAAGATGCTTTGGTTTCCCCCTTGAAGTTCAGAAACTGAAAATTGTTTTGATGCAGAAAGAAACTGAAAATTGTTCTCCCATCTCTCATGTTTATAACTCTTTTCCATGTACTAGCATGCTTAGAAAAGCACCATACATACACCACCTGAAAGACACATATCTTGTCATTTGATCATAACTGCTTATTTTCCAATATGTGTTTAGACACATTGCCAAAGACAGTTTCTGAATTATACACTTGATTCCAAGTATCACTTGATTACAGATTGCAGGGTGTAAAGGCACCTTCTGGCATGGTATAATCTGATGAAGTTCCTGGATCAGTCAGAGCACTTTGGGTCATGATGGTTTTCTTTTCCACATTAATGCTGAGGTCTGACTTTGTCTTAACTACCCAAACTGAGAACAAAGCTTCACGTACTTACTTGAAGTCAGAGCAGCAACAGGAGGATAAAAAAGGCTTACCTACTTAATAACTTTCTGATTGAGGATATGCAGTGCCTTTTTGAAAATAAATGGTATCTGATTAGGAAAAATTAAATTAAAAAGAAAAAGAGGGAATACTATCTAGCATGCATACACAGTAATGCTAGTTTATGCCTCAGTCCATGTGAGGATCTAAGTTTTCAGAATTTTAACGGGATTAAAATCCAATTTTGTGTGAGTGCCCTACTCACTGAATGTCTGAAGCACACAGGCCTGTAGATATATATTCTGTCCATTAAATTTACTTATTACTGAAATTGCCATATATTCATGGCTACTGCATATACCAGCTGGACACATCACCAAATGCTTCCACTATTCTGAAAAACCTGAGTCTTAACCTGTTGTGAAACAGGACGCAATACTAGCCAGAATTCTGTAAACCCAGAATTCTGTGAAGCAGTATTCTGTGAACCTGCTTGCACTGCTGGGCAAGCAGACTCTGTCTGTCCCTGTCTCCCTGTCACCATAATCTACATCTTCACAGGCATTCAAAGTAAAAAGAAATTACACTCAATAGGCACCGTAATGCCTGTCAATCTGAACAATTAAAGCAATTCTCTTCAGGATGACCTCTTCTAAGGAGATGCCTTAAAATTACACAGCTTTTAAAATTCCAGTGTTTGCATGTTGCTCAGCTCAAACAGTAACATTTAGACAGTGACAATATCACCAGCACCCCTTCAAGCAGAGCCCAGGGAATGCCCCTGAATCAGCAGTGTACGTGCCAGCTGGACAGAATAAGGTCACTTCTCTCCCTTACATCTCTTTCACCGCAAGAAATTGCTGAGAGGAGTAAGCCTCACTTGATGTTCTTGTAGTCAAGAAATCGTTGCCAATTATTCCAGCTGTGAAGGATCCCTGTCCAGAGCAGGGATGGCTCCTGAAGCCAGTCCCATGGGGCACAGTGTGCAGACATTATAATACCGAGGGCCTGAGTGCTGGAAAGGGAGAAGTCTGGGTGATGAGCGAGCTCGTTCCTTCTGCGTGGTGAGACTTACAGTTCAGGATGATTCAGTTAGGGAGTATGTCAGCAGAGAGTTTTTAATCTTGTTAAAGAAAGCAGTCTTCCTTCCTATTGGATACCTACTGGCAGTCTCTAGAGAGATGACTTCTTCCCAGTGCTGCACAGGATCCCACTGCTTGCTGTGCTGGAAGGAATGTGTCAGAACTAATCTTACAATAACAAGTTGCACTAACTGCTGACATGAATCTTGGCACTGACGTAAGCCTGAGTTGTTTAATTAGTATTTATGAAAGATGAAGTGATACGGTTCTTCAAAAAACGGTTACATTCTGTTACCATAATCTGTTATCATAAACTGATATAAAGATTTCAACCAAACTGAGATTACTTGGGAAGGGGAACAGTTATCTATGGTTTAATAAAGCAGAGAAGGAATTTGGGGAGCACAGCATTATGAGGAAGTAAATACATAAGCTTTAGCTTCATTTCCTATTTAGCATCTCATTTTAAAAAAACTAATTTTGATTGAAAAACTCAGCTTCTTATCATGAATGCATTCTGAAAAATAGGTAACCACCACAAATGTTTTAAATCGTGATATTCTAGTAGGGATGTATTAATTGATCCCATTGGCAAAATCAGGATCAGAACTTAATATCTCCCTAATTAAAAAAGAAACACTTCCATGATTCATAGAGCACTATTCAAAATGCAGAACTTCATAGGCAGCAAAACTTCTAAATATAAATCCAATTAGTGTTTGGTAGATTTCTTTAAATTGTAAATTAATGTTAAATTTCTATAGATTAATAAAAACATACAAATACACAGACACAGCATGTTCTTCCATCTCCAAAGAAGAAATCCATTAAGAAACTGTTATTAAAAAATTCCTGGGGATATTTTCAGGTGTTTTTCCACTGTGATAGCATTAGCTCATGATAAATTCTTCCCATAGCTCCAAAAGTGTTTCATTTCCCACAATCAGATTTCTTTCTCCCATTGAAAATCCAATGGGAAGTTGTTTGAATAAAAGGATACTCAGCAACATTCCTCTGTATTTTTCAAGCCAATTTGTGCATATCTCTAGGGAATGACCAGGGACTTAAGGCTACCCACAAGGGCTGGAAACATTTGAGCATGAGTATTTAGCACAGTGATACTCCATGTTAGCATTTCTATGAATTTACATTGAGAATGAAACAGACAGCTCCCAAGTGTTGGACTTGCTCTTCCTTCAAAGCCCCTTCCCACACACATATTTATGTTCAACAGAGGGCTGATGGAGGCCTTGCAAAAGGAAGTCTGATGTTATCAAGGTAAATTACTTTCTTTCCATGCCTCTCATTTTCCTTCCATACAGAGAGAGGGAAATCTGTTGTGTCAGGTTTCTAAAAGCTTCTTTCAGGAGACTTCCCTCATGTCTTCACTATCTGGATCAGTCTCATTTCTTTGCATTCAAGCTTCTGCACAGTTTGTAAAATATTTGTTGCTATATGCCTTCCCAGTAGTCACCATTCTCCACAGATTTAGTGCAACTTAATCATGTGCTGAATTTTGCTTCCAGGTAAAGTCTTTATACTCACTAAAAGACTGGTTTTGCTGCAATATGTGTCCACAATAAACAGTATATATACAGCACTGCTTTGATCTTTTATCCTAACTACACATCACAGTGTAAAGACCATAGAATATATTGAGTGGAAAGGGACCTTTAAAGGCCATCTAGTTCATCTGCCCCAACATGAGCATGGACACCTCCCACTAGAGCAGGTTTCTCAGAGTCCCATCCAACCTGGCCTTGAGCATCACATCTTGCTTTCCTCTGAAAGACCCTCCACTTCCCTGAGTCTCTATTATCCCATTACTGTGCAATGGGTTTCTCAGTTAAAGTCGCTGTCTGCTCTCCAGCTTCCCTAGGTGGGCTGGGAACCACAACACTCTTATGATTCAGCTATTCTCCATCTTTTAGTCGAGATCCTTCCCTTTCATATACATGCTCACATCAACACTGTCCACTTCACTCTTTCAACCTCTTCATGGTGATCCCTAGCCTACTCAACCAGTCCAGCACTGTCCATTTCCATTCCTTTCAGTGACTTTAAAATGTCTCAGAGTCATATATATATACCTACACACACATACGTGTCTCAGACATGGCAGAAAGGCAAAGACTTTGTGCATTAGAGCACAACAGTGCACAGAGTTGAGTATGGCCCCTTTATGTCTTTACTGAGATCGATGTGTACCTGAGGAATGAGATTCAGTTCTTTAGCTAAGAAGAGAACACCAAAGGGCTAAGGAGAGATGACCTACATCAAGGTAGTGATGAGACACTCTTCCCTGCTCCTTGCTGTTAAACTGATACCGAGGGAAGAGGGACCAGTAGTGAACATATCCCATCCAGATTTTCCTCACCAGAAGGGAGGAAATGTTTAAGACAAATGCATAGAGGAAAAGCCTAGTTTCCACTGATCACTGAAAGAAACTATTGAGTGCTGCAGCATCAGTAGGCCTAGACACTATCTGTTACATGTATTTCTGCCCAGCACTACTTCTTCATCTCTGATTCACAGAGGGCAAAAATGAATCAGAGCCCTGAATTTTAAATCATTTTCTGGCATCTCAGGGATTTAGCTGTAATATCTTGTTCAATCCAAAGTGCTGAGGAAGAGACTGTAAGGTGACAAGGCAGTGGACTAGCTAGAATCCCCTCTAGCTGTGGGGTTGGGAGCCCATTTCACCAGTCTGACAGCCTTCCTCACCAGGACTCAGAGCGTCAAGAGCTTCTCAAAGTCCTCCTGGGTCGGTACAGCTTTCTGCCACCCCCAAACAGGCGGGTGGTTGTCAGGCACAATCTGGCCTGGACTGTTTTTCATTGTATAAAGTTGCTATGGTATCACCAATTAAAAATTCTAAAAAATAATCTGCATCTGTACAGCATGCTAAAATAACCTACCAAATGACACGTCCTTTCGTAGAAAGCGAGTCTACTAATTGCTGAGGGGCAGATTCCTCCACCCTTCCTCTCGCTGAACAGTGCCTTCAAGCTGCAAATACTCCCACTGCTTTCAGCATTTGCCAAGCCTAAGTTTTCCACAGAAACCATGAGTCAGGCTCCAAAAATCAGGAGACAAGCTTAAAAAATCATGAGATTTAATTACAGCAGGTGAAGTATTTTGCCTTGACGATGGATTTGGCAGAGTGGGCATTTAGCATAAGAGTCAACCTCACAGCTAAAAGCAGGTGATCAGCAGCTTTAGCAGAGTGATCCCATCTGAAAATATGTGGTCTAACACTTCAAAGCTTTTTGTTAGTGTCTAGCAGGAGGAAACTGAGATCTGTGTTTCCATGATAATTTTCTTTCCTCTCCATTTTCATCTTTCTCTCTTTTTTTCCCCCTTTTTCTTACCCTTCACCTTATTTCCAAATGCATTTCAGTAGATAGGTCATTGTAGGAAGTAGGTGAAAGCCAAGACTCAGATAGAAAAGACGGTTTTGGTAGCCAGGGGTCAGACAAAGTCATGGATGACAGAGCTGGCCTGTGAAGACAGCACCAGGGTCCCTGGAAGAGTTGGGCTTACTGACCACAAGGTAGAACCTAGCAGTGACCTGGTGGACATCAGTAACAGGCAGAGTGCCTGGTTTCACAAAACTTTGGTTTCCCCACAGCGACCCATAGGCTTAATACCAAAGACTTGAGATCAAATGACTTAAAGACTAAGCTTCAGACAGTGGTGAGATCATGAACTGAAGACCTGTATTCCCTCTTCCATCTCACAAGCTCCTCCTTCATGGTCAAGAACTCAAGCTCATGCCCCCAGCTGAGCACCACACACAGGTGCTGGGGCCCTGGGCACACCAGCATGTGATACTGGCTCTGACTGACCTCTCTGGCCCTTCCCTCTTGGCTGGTGGCTCCACGTACCCTTTGCTGCTGCCCAAGCTGTGTCCCTTGGAAGGCTTGTCCTTAGCTGCCCTTCCAAATCTGGCATGCTGACTGGCCCTCCTCAGTGAGGAGCTCAGTGTTCATCCTCAGGGATGCCATTACGCTGCCCACCTCCAGGTCAGTTGTGTGACAGAACAGCTCATCAGCTCATATCATGCCATGGAGGCACCTGAATTTAACCCTGGGCTGGCCTCATGTTGGGAGTGCAAAGGAGGCTCTGTGGCAAACGTGGACAGCAGAGCTGAGGGCCATCACTCTTCCCCCGATGACAGGAACAAACGTGAGTGCAAGTGCAGCATGCTGAACATGCAGACCAGTCAGAGGACAGATTTAGACCTGGTCGGGTCTGATGCAATGAGAACCTCATACTTCACTTACTTCCTCCCACTGTCGTGAGCCTTTTCACGTCCCTATGTATTACCAGCAATCTCTTCTGCATTCCACCAGAACAGTGAGCTGGAAAATCACAGTGCACTAGAAAAAGAGACCTTGCCACATTCCCCCTTCAACTCAGAACTTTCATCTTCCCCACACAGAAAATACCTCAAAGATCTGCAGCATCAGCTTGTCAGTGAGGAACAACTTAGCTTCCAGAATTATCACCAAGAATTAATTTTATGAAGTCTGAAAGCAAAGCCCAGAGACGAGCTTGATCACATGAGTTTTACAAGGTTCTATTAATTGAAAATACATGCATTTATGTATGTTCATGTTAAAAGCTACTTATTAATTTGAGTAATTAAATGCATATTTTATTTTCTGGGAGTTTATTACAGTTTGGCTGCAAACAGGCCAATAGTAGCATTTGCACAGGAGAATAAACAAGTTCAGAAAGTTCCAGTTCTTGGAATTTGGCAAGAAAAACATGGATTTGTAAAGTCATAAGATCAAAAAGCTGTTGATGAAAAGGAAAGACTTTGGAAACTTACAAAAAGAAAATATTAGTTCTTATTTTTTTCAAGATAGGTGTTGAGAAGAGCTAAGTGAATAACTGTCTGTCTGGGTGCTGCAAGTGGGAACATGTCTAGATGCTATAAATTTAGAGATGAATAATCTTTCTTTATAACAAGTGTAAGAAAAAGTACAGGAAAGATGCTCCATCTCAAGAAAAGTCCATATAAGCGGAATCAGCTTCCCTATGAGGAAATAATTACAGCAAGCTGCAAAAATAGAAATAAAATCTCTGACGAATTGCTGGTGTATGAATTCCTGTTACAGTTTATTTATGCAGACAATATAGTGTCTGGGATGAAACAGCTCTGTTGGCAGAACAAGCATGAGCCACTGTATGTGGGCTCTCAGAGCACTGCATGGGAGTGTTTACTTCAGCTCTCCTGGAACCATGCAGAAGTGACGTTACCATGCTGGAGCCTGAAATTAGCACTGATACCACCGGCACCAAGAGAGAGCCGAGTGTGTGGCTGACATCTTCGTCATCTGACAAAAAAAAAAGTAAAACAAAAACCAAACCCTAAACAAGCTAAAAGGATCTATTTGAAGTATTTGAAACCTCTTCCTAAACAGATCACACTGATCACAAAGAGGAGTTGCATTTCGCCACTGTGATCGCTTACCTGCAGTGTTTTCTGCAGGACAGGGCAAATAACAACTACCTGCCTCTTCTTGTTTGCATGTTTATATTGCTTTATTCTTCTAAATAGGTGTTCAAATTGTACTGGATGTTGCCAAAACCCTGGTGATATTTTTCTGATCTAGAGGATAAATCTGAAATTAAAATTTATTTATTAAATATAACCACTTTTATGTATGGAAGACATGCTAATCTATTCTGTGACAAGATACCATTAGCAGGCATTTTCATAGCCCCATTGCTGAAAACAGTCCCAAATGAAAAAGAGGAGGAAGTCCTTGTACAAGAGAGCCAGTGGAGCTGTGGCACACAACTGAAGGAGCAGGCCCTGGGGAGGCTGATAGCACAGCCTGCTCTGCCTGCCCTGCATCACCCATCCCAGTGAGGTCTGTGTGCTCTCTCTGCACCTCTGGACTTGTGGATAGGCAGGGGTTAAGACCAGCCTTGGAAGAAAAGCATGGACACCCACCACAGGGCGACTACGGCAGCTAGAAAGCGACATAGCAAAGAGGGACACACAGACAAAGGGATGCTGTCAGAGCACTTCTGTGCTGTCCCTTCATGAGAGGAATTCCCCATCAGACATCATGCAAGTTTTAGAAACCAAGGGATAAGCACAAGGACCGAACTCCAACTCATGGCCCACCTGTTTGGTCCAGCATCCCTTGAAGCAAATGTGAGAAGATCCATTGGCTTCAGGGAAAGGGGATCACACCCTGCCATCAGCTGTTTCCTCAGACACTAAGTTTCCTCAAAACCACAATTTTGTTTTGCCCTTAGTGTTCAGCTGTTGGCAGATTTTTCTGTGCATCCCAGTAACATATTTCTGAAGTGCTCCATGCAAGGCCTGAGCGTGGCCAGAGAGCAGCCACTGCTGGTGTATCCAGAGGTGAGCTCAGCAGTGATGCAGCTGGAGGAAGAGAGCTATCTAAACCCTTTAAATCTTACAGGTTCATGGAAGTGATGTTTCATTCCCTTCCACTGAAGTCAGTGGGAGTCTTCCCATTGATTGCATCCCAGGACTGGCCTTTGGGGTTTGCTTAGGCTATTTATCCCTATGAAATAAATGGTTTGTTAAAGTGTATTCTAAGCGGCAGGTGACTGAAACAGGCACACCTGAGGAGAGCACATTTCACCTGCTCAGAAAATTGCCAGTGATGAGCAGTACAGCAGAAAATTATCAAAAATTTGTGCATTGAACTGAATAGGAAGGAGTGAACAAGACGTGCAAATAAACATTCTGATGCAGAATGTATTTTTCTGCCTCCAGATTCTACCAAACAAAAACAAGTGGAGGTGTCTCCTTCTTCTGAAAGGAAAAAGAAGTAAATAAAAAGAAAAATCAACAATAAAAACAAACAAACAAAATGAACCAGAACCATGGGGAGGGATCATTTAATACATTTTCAAATTCAAATATTTTTATGGTCTTGGTTTAGCATCTCTATAAGTTTTCTGAGCACTGCTTTTGTATGATACAAATTTCTGGTTGTAGCAATATGTGCCCTGGATATTATTTTTCTTTAAATACTCTGATTTGTCTTTGTTTGAAGATAGAAGGAATCATTGCTTGAGTAAAACCTAGGATTTATATTCATCCTCAATTTATTGAGACTTACAAAAAGATGAAAACATGCAGAACATTTTCTCTATCGTAGGAAAATATAAGTTGTTGTGTTCTCCTCAAATTTATCTACATCTTTAAACAGTGTCCTCTCTAGTAAAGGAGGAAATTCTGAAACAATATCTTCACTGGTAAAAGAAGAAATTCTTTGAGGCTATATACTATGGACATGCTGAAACAGATGTCAGTGACTATTGTAAAAGCTTTTTTCTACCTCTTGGAGATCCAAAACAGAACTATTTTTTGGAGAGTGAAAGATCTTTGTAGTATCTACAGTGAGCATAAAAGCAGCGGCAGCTGACAGCATCAGCCCAAGCAGTTTGTGGAGATGAATGGGTAGAGTCTGTGAATGTTAGGTAATTGTTCACAGCCATTTACAGTAAATTTGATGTAACTGCAGTCTAAAACCTATAAGAAGGAAAGAAAAAGGTCACTTCTCAATCATCTAGGTGCCTATTTTCTTAGTTCTACGTATAGATATCTAATTACGTGCACACAAATAGATGGCAGCATTAAGATACTGTGCTTATTTCAGGATATCATGCAGAGATCCTTTTCAGGCACTTGACTACCGTTTCTTCTTCTCCAAGTGCTCCTACTGAGTGTCAGTACTGTTGAAACTACTCAGGGAGTTTTTAAAATTTCCAAATTCATCTATTTGCAAAGCATGGGATTTGGAATATATCCACTTTTGAGCCTTTTTGTCATGTATTGATTCTATGTATATATAGTCATTATGTATTAAAGAAAAATATCTTTTTGTGTACATATCTATTATAAAAATTCATTTGACTCTGCAGTACTGCATTTGCTCTGTATTTTTCATGACGTTACAGATGTGTAGTCTTAATTTGTTTGCTTATTTTTAACAACATTCAGTAACAGAAAAGGCCGTGTCACAACGAGCATGTGAAGTGCTGTGTCAAGCATAAGCCATTGCTTTTCACAATATGAGTACAATGTTCCCTAAGGCGTCGCTTGGTAAATTGCATTAGTATTAAAAACAAAGCCTTCAGACAGGAAGACTGGATTGATCCCTTCTTTTTACTCTTATCCTTACCATAAGAACCTGATCCATTTCTAAAGGGCTTGCCTTAACCACTGAGTAGTTTCACATTTTTCTAAGACTATTGTTAAAAATATGCAACAATTGACAGAACCAGTAAAAGAAATTACTGATGTAGGTCTCAGCTAGCAAGAGATATAACAAGACCACAGCAAGCTATTCGGAAACCCATCCAGGGAGGACTGCTTTAGAGCATTTTAGGGTATTATAAGACGCCACAGAATAAGAGGAATGTCAGCATTCCCTTTGTTAGCAGAAGAGCACCCATGGGAATAGCTGACACTTCTCCCATCACCTGTCCCAGCCCAAAACAGACTGTGCATGGGCTAGGATTGTACATCCCATTATCTGAGTTGCACACAGTCTCTGAAACAAAAGGTTTGAAGCTGTCAGTACTGCTAAAACAGAGTGCATCATCCTACCTGTGGTGGATCCTTGGATACTCCAAGTCACTCGCCTGCCTGGCAGGGGTTGGATGTTTCATGGTGCTACAAAGGCACTGCAATGATCTATTAGAAACATTTGGAAATTGGAGAAATATAAAAGTCTTCAAGACTCTATGGGGACTGATTAAGGGGCAGGCTCCTGTACTTTGGAAATAGCTCGAGATGACTTAAAGATTTACTGGAAAATTCCAAGAGTTGTGGACAATTTGTAATATGTGCGATAATGGATGGCTGGTATAATAACATTATTTGCGCTTTCACAGATGCCTGTAGCATTATGCTCACACAGCAAAATCATAAGAACTAGAAAACTAGAAGGACCTTTTCGCTTTCATCAAACCTTTTCAGTGATTCCAAAACACAGACCTTTTTCTTCCTAGAAGCGTAGAGTTATTTTACTTGCTCCTAAAAGCTGAGATTTTGTTGTTGCATGCTGCCACATAGGGCAGGATAGGAAACAAGTCAATGCCTGGAGATAACAGTAAAGTAGTCACAATCCAGAGGTTTTTTTCCATCTTTTATTTTTAGATGACAGTGTAGTAAGTGGGAGAAATGGTGAAAAGGTGTAGGATGTAGCTGGGAGCTAAGGTCACACAGGCTGGAACAGTGGGGTGGTACAAAGTGGTTGAGGAATGAAAATATTTCTTGGAAAGGTAATTTTAAGCACTGACCTTATATAATACATGGAATGTGAGTAGGCGCTGAAGCCATCTAAAAGAATCTAGCACAAAACAGGAAAAAAGTACTTTTTTTTTTTTCTTAAATAACTTTTTATGTTTTAGGCATAGGAGTCTATCAAGATCAGAGCAATTGAGGAAGATGCTAGCTGCTCACTGTGAAAGGAGCAGAATGTTCTTTTAACAGGTTGTCGTGGGTTTACAGGAAGCAGGTTTTCTGGGAATGGAGTGGCCAGAGGCCAATAGGTGTTCAGATTTTAAATTGACACCAGGCTTGGCCACTGAGGGTGGATGCGCCTCTGAGAACACAGGGGTTAGAAGCAGAGCACTCCCTTGGGCTCTCTCTTTGATTTCCGGCCAGCAAAGAGGCAAGGCCTCCCCTGCCCGGCTTCGAGCTGGGCGGGGGAGGAAAAACCTCCGGCCCGGCAGAGGTAGGCCTGACCCCTCAGGATGGAAGGGTGGTGGGGGCACCAGGAGGCGTTGGGCAGCCCCCCCCCAGGAGAGACAGAGGGAGAGAGGCCCTGAGAAGATTTGGGCAGCAACCCCCCTCCCCCAGCTAGAAGACGAGAGAGAGAAAGCCGGTACGGGCCTGTGGCCTTGAAGTGATATCGGCCTGTGAAGAAGGAGGGGGAAGGGGGGAGTGCAGCAGGGAAGGAGCCTGGCCGCGTGCAGAAGTTTGTTAACCCCTTTCTGGAAAATGAAGACCTCACAGAGCATTTGGACCTTTCCTGGAGGGGAGATGGAGTGGATGATAAAGAAGAAATGAGCAAGTGAATGACAGTTGGAGCAGTGAGTGAGGCTGGGAGAGTAAAGAAGAGGCCGGAAAGAGATGATGGAGTAGCTGGTTGCTGGACTCTTTTTGGTACAGCCATGGACAGAACCATGCTTCCTCGCGACACAGAGGCTGCATGCAGGGGGGAGGCGATGGCTCAGAACTGAGAGGGTTCAGTTTTGGAGACCCCCCGGCCCCAGGGGGTAGACAAGTATGGGGGGACAAGAGGTCCCGAGATGAGAGAAAACTGTGCTTTTTTTTGGAACTGGTCAAAGCACCCTTAAAAGGATAACCCTTGAAGCAGCTCTGGTCCTTGTCCAGTGGTGGGAGCGCTGGGCATGCAAGGAAGAGGTCACCATGGCCCCAAGAAGGACTCCTCTCCTCTTGATGGACTGGAATTGAGTATTTACAGGGTGATGGATGGAGAGTTGAAATTTGGAAGATGTATTGGAAATGTGGTGGGGGGGAGGAGGAAATGCTTTTTGTGGAGTTTTCATTTTCCAGGTGTGTGTGTGTGTGTGTGTGTGTGTGTGGTTTTGTTTTCCTTTTGTAGTTTAGTTAATAAACTTTTTTTTCTAAGGTAGAGGCCTGCTTTGCTTATTTCCTGGTCACATCTCACAACGAACACCAGAGAAGTATATTTTCATGGGGCACTGGCATTGTGCCAGTGTCAAACCATGACACAGGTATAAGGAAAATTAAGAAGGATCTGAGGGTTTGTCTATCCTTATGCAGAGGCTCAAACCATTGCAGGGCTATAGCATAAATTAGGCCAGAGGTGAGGTTGTATACTCTTTTCTTCATGATTCATGCTTTCCTGCTAGCTACATGTCCTATGAGATGTCTTGTCTTCAGAGCCTTGTTTACTCCATTCATTTAGAGTTTCACAAAGTCCAGTCCAGTTGGCTGAAATTGGAGGTGTCCGTGTAAAGAGGGTATAAACACTAGAGGCTTAGATATGAGCATGGATTAGCTATGGGCAACAATTCTGAGAACTAAAAAAGGGAACACTGCATCACCGGATGAGCTCTGAATGGAACAAAAGGATTAGCTTAAACACATGCTCAAAATAGAAAATAATTTTAGCAATGTTGTTCAACTAGGAGGCTTTTTTTTTTCCCTCAGAACTGATCTGCAAGGGAAAAACTACAGCAAAGCAACTTCTCTTTGAGCTCTCAGGGCTAAATTCTCTTTCAGTACAAGTTCTACAAACTAATTTAAGAATCTCAAACAATGAGTTGGATGATTTGAAACTGTCACATTATCATGAGCATTGTGAATGTTGCCTTTTTGGTTGGAAAGCTTGCCAATTCACCTGCCATTCTCATGCTGCCCAGAGGCCTGGGTGGCCTCTCAAGCAATGACTAAGCCTTTGGGCAAAGTTCAGAATTTGGAGAAGTGAAAGCAGAGTTTAACTGTGTGTATACCTTTCCTTTTCAGAAGGCATGTTGAAATCAAGGCTGTAAAAATAAAATCCATTCCTTCCTTTCTTGCTGATTTGGACAAGACAAGCATGCTTATGAAAGCATATTACAGTCTGATGTGATACAGGCTGCAGTTCAGAGTCCAGAACACAAACATTGCACAGTAGATTGACCATATTTCTCCTACAGAATGTTGTTTCACTGTTAGTCTGCTTCAGAAAAAGTCCCAGGCACATGCAACTAGGCAAAGCTTACTGGAACTGCTGTATTTATCCTACATAGCTACAGGACATCAACCACTGGCTGCCAAATGTATGTAATGAACTCAACACCTACTCATAGCTCCCATAACATGCACAGGTTGGGGAATAACATTTGACATTGTTAATAAATACAATAAGAATGCAATATAATTTTCTCTCACACCCATTTTGCCTTATTGTCTGTCTTTAGGAGATGGGCAAATCTTCACAGCCTAATCCATTCATTTAAGCTACTTAGAAACTCATCTGCCCATTCCAGACTTTCAGTAGCTGTTGAAATATGGTTGAAAACTCTTTAATTAAGTCAAATAATTCCCATAAGAGTATACCTAGCAGCAGATGTGCATGTTACCAGCATGTGTTACCAGCACTTTGCCTGTGTTACTCAAGTACCTGGCAGTTCAACCAACCTTTAGAAAGAGGAGAGCTTTTTCAGCACCTCACTGCAACTTCTTTGATAGCTTTTAAGAAGTATGCAACTTGAATGGCTAAATGTGGGAATCCAGTTTTCCTCCAAAAGCCCAGCATGCGCAGGACCAATGCTAAAAGATTAGAAGCTAGGTTTCATGGATACTGAACATTGATCAGATTTTTTCAAATCCCAGTAAATTCACATTTTGTTGCAGCCTTTGTTTGCAATTACTCAACTTAGTTCAGTTTGAAAGGATGTCTGAGAAGGCCCCACTAGGCCCCATTCAAATATTTTAGGTCAAAGAACTCCCTGAACTAGGGATGTAAATTCATCCTTTCCACTTTTTTTTCAAGTAAAACTCAGCCCACCATCACTTCTGGTTTAGATAGAGTTTCCTCTTCTGATTTTACTCTTCACAGCAGCAGGAAGGATTTTAAAGCTGAGCTGTTTATAGCCTTAACCCATTGAATTACTTTCTGGTGAAGTGGTTGAAAAAGTCTTCCATTGGAAGAACAAGTGGCAGTGTGCAAGTATTCCAAATCAAAATGAATTCGCCAATAAGTTTCTGGGTTTAAAAATGCTTTCCTTTACTTGTGTAGCACAAATGAAGTCAGTGGGGTTTCAAATTAAATAAAACTTGGCACTTCTTCTCAAAAAGCCATATTTTGTTTTGCTAGATCTGCATAACTCAAAATTGCTTAAGTGAAAGTTTCTTGCACATAAGAGAGATGAATTTAGCACAAGAAAGAAATTCAATCTTAATTTAAATCTCTAAGGCAAACAGGTGTTACTCTGTGCAGAATTTGGCCCTCTGAGCCCTTTTATTCTACCTCTACATTTATGTTCTCTCTAAAACAATTGTGTAATTTCACCATTCACTCAAAGATAAAATACAACCTGTCACTCTGAGACCAAGGCATGGATCTCCCAGCTCTGAACAATGTCAGTCCCAATAAATGAAAAAAACAGAGAATAAATGCAATGTCAAAATAGCACTGGAGAAAGCCATCTTCTTTTATTCTGATTTTTCAATTTTGCTTAAGATATGAAGAAAAGCATAGGAGTGTTGCAGATTTTTTTTACTTACTGCTCAAATATGTCTAGAAAAAAAGCAATAAGGATTAGTCACCCTGTTATCATGCCTTTTGTTGTTATTTTATGATCTTGGAGTTCTCAAGCAAGAGAATGTTTGCAATGTTTGCAATTACATCATCTTCTCCAAAAATTTTTATTTGTATTTGCCTTAAAATAATGAATTAAGAGTAAATCAAAGCTAGGTAAGTACTGACAATACATTTATTACTCAAGTATATAGGATATAAGTAAAGTTGTAGTATACAGGCACCCCAATTGAACAGCAGTTCTGCTCAAGTATTTAAAGCACTTTGGGCTGTTTTGACATTCCTGGCTTTCTTTTGAAGGAAATAAGCAGAAACCTTAGTTCTGGACCACACGAGTCTGGAGACATGTAAGCGTCTCCTGGAGGACAGCAGTAACCAAGGAGGCTCTCTGGCTGTCTCTGTGAAAAGATTGTGGGGAGCAGATGCTCAAACTCAAGGCTCCCCAGGGAGTTTGTCACAGCCACCAATTATTACATTCAAAGAAGTAGGCTAAAAATAAATCTTATTTATTTCCTGTCCTCTGGTCAAACATGAAAGCAAAATGGTCTGTATGAATAGCCAAAAACCCTCAAAACCACAAAAATCATTTACCTCCTTTTCACTGCTACATCATTAAAGTACCATGTAGATACAAAGGAAGAGAGGGTATTCCTTGGCAAATATTTCATTTTCTTTGTCAGTTCAAGGGAACACACTCCTTGCACGTTCTTGAAATGCAGGGAAATGGGCTGGGATCTGGTGGGATTTGGCATGCCAAAGAATTGACTCTGTTTCTGCCAGTGGCCAGCAGGAGACAATGTTGCAGTGTTAATAAACCACGATTAATTCCAAGTCCTGAAAAACAGTGAGCTCTGCTGACTACCTAGCAATCCTCTAATGGCCAGTAAAGAAGTGTGAACAATATTTTTAAGCCTTTAGAAAGGATTGAAGCATAAACAGCATTAAGGTGGGCTTTCCTTAATTAGCTGTACTAATTTACATTTCCTAGCACAGATCTAAGGAAATTACTTCAATTTTTGGAAACCTTTCAGGAATTTGTAAGAATTATTTTGCAATGCTGGCTTCTGTGGGTGCTCTTGTACTCCTGACAACACAAGGTTGCATCATCCTAAAGGAAAGTTTTCGAAGATATTTTCAGACTAATTTTTTGAAAGAGACCAGTTTGCAAACAGCTTCATAGGGAGTTTTATCAGTTTGAACACAGAAAGAATTCTGATAGCCTGTTAATGTGCAGGCATGTGACAGATACACCCACACATAGTGGCTGTGTACAGAGAGAAAGAGGGACAAACACATAGGTGCTCTATTCTGGTGGTGGCTCTGTCACCACCTGAATGGTTCAATGGTATTGCCAGACATTGGTCCAGAAAACAGGTATACCAAAACCAAAACATTATATCCTTGATCTTCTAAGAACTCGAAGAAGGAGGATTTAACTGGCCTCCATTTTTGGACTTCATAATACACAGTCCTTTGTGTAACAAGATTTGGATTTATAAATTTTATGAGTCCAGTATTTTTCAATTTATCATCTGCACACGAGACAGGCCATGAAGACAAACTAACACACGACCTTGTTCTCAGTTGTTCTCACTTGTCCCTCTCTGTCATCCCCCTCTATCTGATGTTACAATGCTCAGACATGCTAGCAGTGGGAGTGGGAAGCCATGAGGTGACCTATCAGCAGTCCAAGTAAAAATGCGGAGGAACAGCGTGAACAGCTAGACTTCAGGAAAAACGCCATTTGACACTGCATGTTACTCTGTCAATTTGCCTTCCTGATTGTTTCCTTTACTCTTTCACAAACTGGTGTTTGTTATTCAGTTGAATCATGCATGTCAAGGGAAAAATAGCACTGAACAACAGATGGGTCAATTTAATTTCTCAGGGCTTTTTATGTTGGTAGGATGGGGACAGAGGTTCAAGCTCATATTTCTTTAGTATTTCCTCAAATAAAAACCCAGTCCATAAAGTGGCAAATTAAGACTTATCAGAATAGTTATAACCACATGAAGAAAAGCTGCAAGGAGGACAAAGTAGCCTACACGTTCTTTTCCTCCTTTTTTCCCCCAGTGAAAGTAGAATGCTGTCACATTCCTACTCATCTGTCTCTGAAGTACAGGTCAGAATACCATGTTTCAGAGTTTGATAGAGAACAGCCATTAAATCAAAAATGTGCTTAGAGAGTAAGACTTGTCAGGGGAAATGCTATCATGCACCCTTCAGGAAGATTCATCTTTCCTGTGATTGAGCATGTCCTAAATAGGAGTCTGGCTGCAGAAGAGGGACACTGGTGCAGCTATTCTTAGAGATCAGCCAACAGGACCAACAGGCTTGTATGTCATTCCTTATGGCTCAGGAGGGGTTTGGATGATGAGCTTATCAGTTCTGACAGAGTCTCTATGATCTGTGTCAATGTGAGGAGCATTCCTCCTGTATCTGAAGGCAAAGTAAAGGGGAAATGCAATGATGGTTAACTGCTGTTCACAGCTGAGCTGCAGGCACAGACACCAAGCTTTACCTTCAACAAGAGCCCAACTGTTGTAGGAAAGAGCAGGGCTGGTGTCTACAGAAATCTGCCTGAATTCCAAGACATGTTGATTTCTTGGCTATGGAACTTGGTTTTTTACGAAAAAGCAGGCAACAAACAACTCAGAGACTGTGTTTAAAACACACAGTTGTTATTATGGCTATGCCAAGACTAACCTTGAGAGTCCTTACACTAAAACTATGGCAATCCCCAGCAGAAGCAGTTACAGAGCTTTTGGCTAAGTAGTGAGCAGTCAGTATTTCTGGATGACTACTTGCTACATTGTAAAAATGTCAGCGTAGTGGGTATTTATTTGCAGAGCAAAACATTGTCGTAAAGGATCATTCTTGACATCCAGGTGTCTGTAGTTACATTGCAGCTAAGGTTTTTGCTAGAAAAGCATTAATAGTTCATTTGTCTTTGTCCTGAATCATCAGTGACAAGCAATTTTGGAAAAGGATTCATACTTAGGGGACAAAAAATGACAACTCCTGATTGCCAGCATGATCCACATATCTTGCAAACTCTAGAGTGAAAACAAATTTCAGTCTTCAGTGGCTGTACTTTTCAAATCAATAGGTCCCCTTACCTCTAAGACAGAAAGGGAGGAGATTTATCTATATTAAACTGTGAAATGTTGCACTGAACAGTAGGACATCCTCCATTAAAAGCAAGTTGGACAATTTTGCATGGGCTACCATGAGAAAGGCTATGCAGAAAATGCTAATATTTGACCATGCATTTCATGTAGTAGCTACATGGGCATTGATCAATGCTAAGACTTCCTCAACTAGTTCTTTGATTGTTTAAAAGGATTTTTTTTTTGCTGTTGGTGTAAATTAAAACAAATAGGGCTTTCTTCATAGATACTGACTTGCTAAGTTCATCTGTGCTAACTGCTCTGAGGACCAGTATTGTCTTCTATATTATATATGTCTCCACCATGCCTCAGGCTTTATTGATTTTTTTTTTCATGCTGACTAGCTATATCTTAATGGTATCTTCCTCTTTCGCCTTGCTCCTCATTGTCCAAGTTGCATTATGCACAATCCTTTCTTGGTACCTTATGAGTGATCCTTCACTTTCTCACTTTGTGCTGAATATACAACACTGAACCAAACATATCTCTCACTGTCATATTTTCTGGAAAAATCCCTTCACCAGGATTTCTTCTCCTGGGAAGCTGAGAAGGCTCAGAGAGGAATGAAAACAATTATTATCTGATTGCTTCTCCCTGTTTTACTGCTTTGGAATGTGGTCTGGGGATTGTTTATCCAACAGGTGTTTGTTTGATTGGTTTCATGTGAATTGCTTTAACTTAATGACCAATCACCATCCAGCTGTGTTGGGACTCTGGAAGGAGTCACAAGTTTTCATTATAATTCTTTGTAACCTTCTGTCTGTATCCTTTCTCTATTCTTTGGTATAGTTTTAGTATAGCATTCTTTAATATTATATAGATCATAAAATAATACATTAGCCTTCTAAGAACATGGAGTCAGATTCTCAATTCCTCCTTCATCTTGGGGACCCTGAAAATACCACACATATCCTCTCTTGACTTTGCTGTGTCAGAGTCCTCATGATCAGGATATGTCGTGCTCCACAGCTGAGGCCCTTTACTTGGGTGGATTATCTGGACTCAACAAAGAGGATTTTGCCCTCTGTTCATTCAGACTCGAATGCCTGAGGATATAAACAGCTCATTGGTTAAACAACTTCCTACATCACAGTGGTGCATGCCGCAAACCACTTCAAGGGATGAGAGGAGTAATTCTTCACATAATCTTGCACAGTGATGGAAACATCACAGGACTTATTATGTATGCTATCAAGTGTTTTCCAGTTTGCTGCACAGTTGATAGCACAGTTGAGTTTTGTAATACTTCATATTTCTTTTGTAAGTGTAGTCAGACTTGATCTGACTAAAAACCAACCAACTTAAAATGGTCTGGATTCTATAAAATGCTCTCAGCAGCTGTTACTATCTGGTCAACACTTGGAGATCAAACCTCATGTCACCAAAACAAGGAAGCTCCCAGGGAGTCAGGTCTGTTTTACAGCAGCAGGTTTAAGAAATGAGGAACATTTCTTCCCTGGCTGTATCAATAATTCCACAAGATACAGGAAGACCCTCAAGATGCTATCACAATTGCCCAGTTCAGTAACTGAATTCTGAACCACATCCCTCACTTACTTTTGATCCCAAATGGGGCACTATCCAGCAAAAAAATGTAGCCTGCCATTTTATTTATTATAAATTCTGCAGTCTTAACAGAAAAATGAAAGGTTTCATCTCAGATAAGTAAAGCTTCTTCATGTTTTATCTTCTGGTGACATTCTCCTTAAAGTAGCAATAAACAGAAAAGCAGTATTTACTGACAGAGGTTGAAAATTACATTGCTGGTGTCCACAGATATGTGTTAATCTATCATAGATAAAATCTGTCCCTTTTTCCCCCTTCCACTCTCTACAGGTCAGCCATAATAATTTCACTGCTTTTTAAGACCACAATTTGATTTCATGTATCTGATCATCAGTTAGTAGCTTCTGCATAAACTCTTTTTTGATGCACTCTATTGCACTAGAGATGAAACAAAGGTCACAGGAGTAGTTCTGGGAAGACAGACAGTAAATCCTGGTATGCAGAAAGTGGTGATCATGGTTAGAAGACAGCTGTACAAGTGATTTTCATGGTATGGGCTAAGGAGATGGGAGAGTCATAGCTACAAATCTTTCTCTAGAAGACACACTATTCACTACCGTAGGCAGAAAGACAAGATGTCTTTAAGGGATTTTTTTTTAAACTCCCTTGAGATTTTTAGTTCTAGAACCACAGAAAGACCACAGAAATAATTAAAGTGTTAGAAACTAAGGAAAGAGTAACATAAGCAAGAGTAACATAAGGAGCATATGGGACTGATCTCTAGGCTAGTCATGGTCAGAAGAAGTTGCCTACAGAAGGCAAAGGGGAGAAGGGACAGAGAAGGAGAGAGCGGGAAAGTAAGAGAGAGACACTCTGTAGTTTGAGGAGAAGCTCTGAAGCTCTGAGATGAAAAAAAATGGTATTCTGGGTAGCCTTTAGGACTCGTTAAGATGTTATAATCTGATGAGGAAGCTGAGAAATATATGCAGGACATTATTTTTTCCTAATTCTACAGGATAGATTCTATTCATAGAAGATTCTATGAATCTTCTATGCTTCTCACAATGAAAAATAATTGGATTCAGAACTTTCACATCGCTTGTCGGCTTCTTCCATAATACATCTGAAAATTGAAGTGTAATCTTCAAACACCCAGGTGGGTTAGACAGATGAGAAAAAGTGAGAAATGAGAAAAATGAGAATTTTGTCTTGAAATTCTAAGAAACCTTGGTCTATGGATCATCAGTTCCATGCAAAAGTGATAGCCAGAGAGGAGCTGTATCACAAGCTGTATCACATCCAAGATTTCATGGTTGCCTTTTCCAAACACAAGGAGTTCAAGCAAACATGTCCAGCATTATGGCACTCACACAACTGCTTGTTGCTATCATCTGGAGGGGTCTCTCCCAGGAATGTATGACACAATTGTCTGTATTTGGTTCAGGAAGAGGAAGATGATCTCTCCTCTCTGCTCAGCACTGGTGAGGCCACTGCCTCAGCACTGAGGGCAACTGCATCCAGCTCTGGGCTTCACAGTACAGACTTACAATAGCAAGTCCAGAAAAAGACAGAAAAGATGATTATGGGACTGGAGAAAAAGCTGAGACAGCTGGGACTATTAAGCCCGGAGAAGAGAAGGTTCAGGGGGGATCTTATCAAAGATATAAATATCTGATCAGAGGGATGATGAAGGAGCCAGATAGTTCTCACTATAGCCCAGGGACAGGACAAGAACAACAGACCCACAATGAAATACATAACTTCTATCTGAGCACTAGGAAACCCTTGTGACCTGGTGGCTTGCACCTATTATTTGCTATAGATGAGGTATAAACGTTAATTCCCAGCCAGGTAAAGACTTTTTCAGACAATGGCATGTGCCTAGAGCATCCTTGTAGCACTGACTGCCTGGAAACACTCAGGTTTGCAAATCTAGCTTGACCAGCAGAGAACAGCAATGCAGCTAGCTCTCACCAGCTGCATGCACCTGTGGAGGAAGAATAGAAAAGAATGTCTTGAAATGCTTGCTCTCCGTTTTTCTGCCTTTTGTTTCCTGGGACTTGATCTAAGTAATTTACTGCCCAGTGATAACTATTGTCCAGAAGTTAAGCCCACAAAAATTACTAAACCCTCTACAAGGAGTTACAATTTTATTTATTCCTTATTATGAATGCCTAGCTTTACTACCCAAGATAATCAATTCCACAGGATGAGTACAATGTTGAGTTATAGCTGTTTCACACAAGTGTATTTTGAGATAAACACATTAAAAATTTGATTCAGAGCCTTCAGTATTGAAGGCATTAAATGAGTGGGACAGCAGTGCTGTTTGTTGCTGTTAATTATGAATTAATTATGAATGGATAATTGGAACTGAGCCCACCATTCTTTATATTGGTTTTGTACTGAGCAGTATGACTAACCTAAGGCCATTGGGGTGGCTGTGCTGTCTTGTAAACACTTTTTGATATCGTGATTGTGGAACCACATACTCCCCTCAACTGCTGTACATATGCTGCTCCCACTGGATGGATGAGGATAGAGATTCTGTCTATGCCCTGTCCAAGGAAAAGGTACAGAGACCAATGAAGGGATAAAAAAGTGTGATAACATGTCATGCTACAGTCCTCATCACCAGGGAGAAATAAAGAGAGCACACTGGCTACTTTTCTCAAAAAGAAAATATTGTGGCAATGACTTCCCTCACACCTGTGCATGGATTTCCCAGACAAGAGTTACTTCCCCTCTGGACTAGTACAAATATATAAGTATTAAAAAGAGTATTAATGACAGTGTCCTGCTGCTAAAACACTAATGCAGTTTGTAGGACAGATCAGCATCATTCATCTCAGCAGGATGAAAATAGGGGCAGAGTAACTTACTTAAGGTCTTCCAATACGCCAAGTGGTGGAGATAGAAATAGAAGCTCTTCTCCCTGAATCTCAGCTTCGTGTTCTCTCTACTACACCTCAAAAGGATCCCTCCACATTTAGGAGAGATGTGCAAGAAGTAACTCAAAAAACTTAAAATAGCTATTAAAAAAAATTGTGGCAGCAGGAGAAGAAACTCTTCTCTCAAGTGGATAACCAAACTGTCATTTCAGGTAAGGGAGACAGTAGATGGCAGTGTCCCCCAATACTTCCTAAGGAGACACAGTTCTCATAATATCCCTGCTACAGAGCACAGACCCACACCCACCCCAGTCAGCGACAGATGCCAGACAGGACAGACTTCACTCCCCACTGCAAGTTAAAACCAGGCAGTGTCTGGAACAGTAGTGCTATGCAGACTCCCAGCTCATTTCTCCTTAGGAAAGCCTTGTAGCTCACTTTTCCTGTCCTGCAAGTCAAGCTGCTATATCTGACATCTGACAGATGACAGTAGAAGATGATGACCACTCCTGGACTGAAGGAAACAGCGGTCAGTCAGCTCATCAAATATGTTCCATAGTAATAAAGCATGACAGCTTTCCATTTCTTAAAGTCCTGACATCTGGCCTTCAAACACAAGGTATTAAAAAGCCAGGAAAAAGGTCCTAGGGCAGAACAGAGATCTGGCTACAAATTGTGTGTTTCCACTGGCTTCCTGTGTCACAATGAACAAGACAGTATGTCCCTCTGCATTCTTGTCCCTGTTGAAATGCAAAAATATCTGCTTGGGGATATATACTAAACATTAAAAAGATTTTGCTCTCTCAATCAACAAAAGAATTCAGAAAAAATTCCAATGACTCAAAGAATCAGATTTCTGTGACAGATATATAAATATCTGCTGAAGTCTTCTCACAGGAAATTGTCAAGATTATTCCATTAATGTTTGTAAGACAACCACCATACAGAAGCCCTTAAGAGAAACCTAGAAGAGAGATAAAGAAAATAAATTTGGAAAGAAACAGCATTCTGTAATGGTTTTCCTAAAAACACATCAAAACTGGGAACTGTTGTAGGGCAGGTACCTTTCAGATTTCTCTGAAAGAAGATGAGCGCAGCAAGTGGAAAGGTCAAGAATTAATACATCGACTACTTCCAGTGTTGCTGGATATTCTGTTCCCTTGTAAAAATCAACATAATTCTGTCAACCACAATATTGGTATGTACAAGCTCGTCATCTGACCTCTTTCTGAGCTTTGGTATTATCCTGGACTCTGAAGACTTTTATTAGAGGACTTTGCAGCAAAACAACTGGTGCAGAGCACAGTGATGTGAACTTTTAACACCAACCATCAGACTACAGCAGGACACAGACCTCACAACTGGCCCTGGGTTCAGGGTTAAAGAGTAATGCCAAAACAAACCAACATGACTGGGTATGCCACCAGCATTTAAAATTAGCCTTAGTGAGTCATTCAGACATGTGCTAGAAGACCAGATCCCAAAGCATCCACATTCTTAGCCTTCTTCCTCTACAGCTCCAGAGTGACACTAAACTTTTAACTACAGCATCCCAATGAGCTTGTTTAGTTATACAAAAACAGACATAAACAATAGTTTTAAATATACTCAGAACACACTCTGATACATGCCATGGTAGTCAAGATCATAGAGGGATAAGGTGGGGGGATAGGAACAGATTTATAAATCAGTTTTGATCACCAGCTAATTGCAAAGCTTGTACTATTTCCAACATGTTAAGGGAAAATTTCCCTGCACAAGATGAGGAATTTCAAGACTTCCATAGGCAGGATGGGGGAAGATTCTCCTGCAGAAACTGCCAAACTGCTGGATTTGTAGCTGTGGTCAGTGGAAGGACCTCCTCACACAGTGCATCTTGCTGCTTAGTTTTCAATGGTCCACTCAGTGGTGCTGTCATTGCTATGGGGAAGGGAGAGAAAAAAGAAAATAAGAGCCAGGCAACTGCACCTGAAACTCCCTCACATGCTGATTTTAGAATTCTTACAACATCTGAACTGATTCTTCAGATCTTTCAAAGAATGAGAAAGATAGAGTTCCCTTTGTGCTCACAAAGATTGGTTTCTATGATCTCTCCAAATGAATTCACTTGGTCATATACGGGCATCTCACATTTTGTGCAGGTAAAAGTTTGCCTGGTTTGTGTGTCCAGAGCTAGAAGTTTCAAGGACTGAGAAACCACTCAGAAATAATCAGTGAAGGACATAGAAGAAGAGGTTGTTCAGCTATTCAGGAAGACAACAAAGAATATTTGTGTGTGGATCCCTAATTTTAGGAGTCTCCATGGTACACAGGTATCTTTTAAAAATGCACTTTGCCAGAAGCTGAAGGCATGAATGGCAGAAGAAAGCTGTGTTGTCAGAGAAACTCGGAAAATAGACAATAAATTACCTTTGTTTTTAATGCTTTTAGATCTTTAAGGGCATCATATTATAGCTATCCTTCCTCTTAAGGCATGGTTCTGTCTTACAATCCAGTACTATATACGAAGTCAAGAAGACCTTTACACGCTTTTAGTAAAGAGGTGCTTAGGCCATTCCTGCTTCTCTGCACCAGCCAGGCACACTGCAGCGCACCACTCCTCCTGGACCCATCCTGAAACATCCCCAACATACATTCTGTGGCTGTGATTTTAGCACCAACTTGATGAAAGAATAAGCTTTTCTCAAGGGCATCCATCATCAGGAGTCCCTCAGGAACGTGCTGGCAGGTGTTCGGCATCGCAGACCTTGAGTAACTCCACAAGATGAATTGCCAAGTAATGGCTTGGGCTGGGGTTCAAAAGTTATTTCTGTTGGCACTTTCAGTTGTGCCACTGGTGACACTAAAGACAGGGAAAGGATCCAAATTTCAATATCTGACGGGTGTTGGCCAGGAATTTGAATAACAGAATTTACACACTTCTCAGACTCCTCAGTTTTCTTTAAGAAAAGCAAGCCTCAGGTTCAACTTGGTGTCACAGAAGCCAGTGACTTTGAAGATTATGAAATTGATGGGCAGTCTCTCTGAACACAGGATGAAACTTCAAAACTGCTGTAAATCCTTGCCTTCTGGATGTGCCTGTGTTTTCCTTCTCTTCCTGAGCCATCAGGAGAACACCTTGTCACTGTCCACTCCTCTAAGCAGCGCGTCCTCCCAAGTGCCCCTCAGCCAGCGCTGAGCCCCGGCAGAGTCAGAGCAGCACGCGCGATGTGAGCGCGGGGCTGGGCTGCGCCCTCCAGCCCTGTGCTTGCACCCAGCATACCTTGCCATCAGACCCCGTGTCACATTCTATCCCAGTGCGTGTGCAGGCATGCTTGTGTTTCATGTCACATGTAAAAAAGAATAATTTTAAGTGGGATTGTCCTGTTCTGTAACAGCTGTGACATGCATACACCTCGTAGAACCTCTTGCTGCCAGCTTTCACAGAAACCTGAATTGAACATGGCTATGCCAATAGTTGATTTATTCTTTTTTAGTTCAGCAATTTAAGCAAACGAAAAATAAAGATTAGGTTATACTCTTATTAACCAGGATATAATTCTTCTGCTTCAATTCCTTCAACAACAAAAGTATCACAGAGTCTCAGAATAAAATGAGTTGGAAGGGACCACAAGGATCATGGAGTCCGACTCTTAAGTATCTATCATATAAGTAGCTCTCATACTTCTTTCCCCCATAGGATAATGCCCTAGAATAACTGACCTCTAGAGATTTCATATTTTTCAGCTATCTTTTAAAGAGACAATACACTCTTTGTTTTGCAATATGATGTGCCAGAAGATCCTGAATAATATAAATCACAATTTCAAACTACATTCCTCAAAATACGTAAATAGAAAAATTAATTCTACTACTATGGCATCTTTCATTTCATCATTTGGTTCAAACAGCATCCAACATTTGCTTTACTGGTCTTTTAAGGATCTAGGACAAACACATGTTAAGAAAAATAGTTTGGAGGTTTTCCCATCCTTTTTATCTATTCTCCAAACAAAATTTCAGGATTTACATTAATTGCTTTGCTTTACACTTTCATCCCTATTTAACAAACTAAGCTATTTTAACAAGGAAACAGAAATTAATATTTGTAGTGCATAAGGTTCCAAAGGCCTCCCAAAAAATTACTTTCACTTTCTATATGTTCTGGTGAAGCTACTGGCAGAAGCTGCCAGCCTAACTAAGGAGTCCACAACCCTCACTGGCAGGAGAGAATAGGACTGGAGAATGAGAACAGCATGAGAGGACAGTTAGGAGACTTTCTGCCAGCTCCTGTGATGAGGGCATTCCACTAGCAGTAAAATGCACTTGAAAAGATACACATTATAATGTGTGTATATATATATATATATATATATATATATATATATATATATATATATATATATATACTGCAGTAGCAATGTGCATTCAACAACAGCCGTGGCACTGTGCAATGTAAAAGGACTTGAGAAACCTCTCTGTCATCCCTAGCTGACCCCTGACTATCAGCAATAGCCTGGGACTACTCCTTGCAGAAGTACATGAGTCCCCACTACATGAGTCACAGCTGTACAAAACCCTGACAGGAGTGACCTCCTAGAAATCTCTGGAAATGTGAATCTCAAAGTGCTCTATTCCAGGGGACCTATTAAAACTATACTAAGAGAAGTTACAGACAGGATCCTCATGGTATAAAATACCCAGCTCTCCTACATCTTTATGATTACCAGCTTCTTTAAATCCTGGCAATATCCAGGCTCTGGTGTTTCAGAACAAGTATTTTAACTTGATGGCTTTCCTATTTATCTATATTAAATTAAATCAAAACTAAAGCTCAAAAAGAAATCTAAACATTTTGAACAAGCCAATCTTTTTGGGTTTTTTTTTTCCTTTTTGTTTGATAATCACTATATTCTGTTGAATAACCAATGTATTTCCCAATATAGCTGCAAGGAATTTCACAATAGCATTCATTCATTTAAAAAACAGGACAGAGTCAAAGCTCTTCTGTCTTACATCACTTTCAATGAATGCTTTAGAGCGAAATGGCAATCATGAGACCTCCAGCCTACACAAGGAGGAAGTGGTTTTGCAGGCTTGCCAGATTAAAGAGTGACATCACATTATCTTCGTCAATGCTGATTCCAGCTCTTCGATAATCAGGCAAACATGGAAAGTGCTGTTCTCGTATCACATGGCCAGACATCACTTTCCATTCATTAGTGGAGCTAGCGCTGCCTGCCTCAGCAGAAGCCCTGCCTCCTCTACTGTAGGAAACTTGCAAAAGCTAAGAAAATATGACAGAAAGAGCAGCCATCTCTGCTCTTGGGCTGACCTATTCAAGATGCACATTCCAAAGCCACTTGCCATTTGTTTATATCACAAATCAGGGAAAACTGAAACCCTGTCCTTGTACAGAAGAAACTGTTATGTGCCATCACTTTCAAACAAGTGTTGCAATTTTTGTGTATAAGGGTGAAACCCTCTCAGAGATCCAGGTTTTCAAGTTGCTTATAAAACATGGACTTGTAAACAAGGACTTAAACCATGACAGAAAACATTATTGTGTGTGTAGTACCCCTTTCTGAAAATGTTCTGACACAAACTGCAGATCATGGGCATGATCCCACTGACTAAGAATTCAAGAAGGGCACCACAAAATTTTTGGTGACTATTATGTTTTTCCACAGAGTGCCAGTAACTCCCAGACTTGTACTTTGCTGTAAGAGTTGTGCACTGAAACTTTGTTGAAATAAAAGATAGCTTGGGTTCATAGCAAACACTCCAGAGGGTTTTCTGAGGTTATAAATTACACAATGTGTGGTTGCTGTTAACAGAAATTTGGGCTTAACCTGCAGCCTTCTTGAAGTGAAGAGGCAAGAATATCTTTCTATAGCACCTATATATAGGCCTAGCATATTACACAGCACAGCTGATACACGCTCCTGATCTGCCTGGAGAGGAAATTATCTGTCACATATGGTCTCAAAATTACATTCATTGCTGTCCTTTAGCTGAGACTTAATGCTCCTTCTCTGCATAGAACACAGAGTAGAGACGTAGTTATTCAACATTTCTCAACAGAACTCCAAAGAACAGGCAAGATCTTTTAAAGAAGAACAGATGTGTTCTGTGCCCAGGGACACTTTGTAGTCCAAGGCATCCCCATTGCAGAGCTCTTACACCTCTCACATAAGTCAATGTCCCACAGCAGAGCTGTGCAGAGCACCAGCAGCACTGACTCTAGCACAAGGCTTCCTTCAGAAGCCCAAGGGATTCATTCAAAGCACAGTACCAGACAGCAGCCAAGGTGAAGATGAGGCAACAAGCTTCTCTCTTCAGGTCCCTTGTGGGCATCTTCTTCATTCATTTTTACTTTGTTCCCAAAGGCTGGAAAACTAATTCCTTCTCATGTGGACTGGGAGAAGAGGGCAGACATGGAGACAGTAAAGGGAAAATCTTCAGCTGAGACTGAGTCTCAAGAGAAAATTAGGTTATGATGCCATTCCATCAACCCAGAGTCACATTGTCTGTGGATTTATGTTTGTCTGAGTTTGAAATCCAGTTAGACAAGAGGTGCAGATGAAGCTTTTCTCATGGCTGAGGCTTTTAAAAGGTTCTTCTTTTTGACATTCTGGCGTCCAGAAGGAAACTAGGTGACCAAAGTCAACGTCTCAATAAAAGCACACATAACCTTGTTCTATTGCGTGTAGCCTCATGATTTCTGTAGGGAATACCTATTTAGGACCTCAAACCTTTGCCTAAGAAGCTTTTGAAAGAGGAAAAGGAATAGAGAAAGGTGGAAAGGACAGGTCTCAGGCCTGAAATATTTCTACTTCATATCAAAAGTTTCCTTGATTGCTAGATGACTCGTAAAACAAACAAAACAAAACAAAACAAACAGAAAACCAAATCAAAAAAGCTAAACAAACAAAAAAAAACCCAAACCATCAAACAAAACCCCTGAAGTGTTCAGTATTACTTTTCAAATGACAGGATTAAAAACACAGCTCATCTAAACTCAGTTTACCCTCACTGTTAATGTCTGGAAACTCTAGGTAGGCTTAGAGGTGAAAGGACATCAAATCTTATCAGACTAGAAGCAAGTTGTTCCCTGAAGTAAACTAAGTTCCCTTTTTCATTTGCACAGCTAAGTCATAAGTGGTAGAGGAGGAAATCTCCCGAGGCTGTCAGGCCCAAAAGTGGTATCACACGACAACGCCCACAAGGTTAAATAAGCACCACTCTGATAAACACCAGTCAAACAAAGGAAAGAGTTACTGCTCCCTTTTTGAACTGGAAGCCCCAGTCAAGATTATAATCCCCAGATACTATGCCCCAAAAATAAAAATTTATAAAAAGATAAAATACACAAGTGTACATTGGAAAAAAATCAGCCAAGGAGGTCTGTCATTGGTACTGTTACATACATACTCATGTAGTTCACCTGAACTGAAGCACTCTACAAATGAGTGCATCTCCTCAGGAGATTTCATTGCAAGAATGAAATTTCTCAGCTCTCAAGAGGCAGTAAACAGCAAATCATTTCGATCCGGAAACCTGGATAGCAAACAGCAAGTGCACCTTGTAGCAGAAATTCACTTCCTCAAAATAGCGGCATTTACGCTGAATTTATAAAAATCCATTTTAGCCACTTCTCTTAATCTAGAATCTTGGGTTGGTGATAGATGAAAATGCTCTGACCACAGATATTTCCTAACTGAAAAGGAATCGGGAAGTGATGCCAGCTTCTTCTGTCATTCAAAGGCTTTGGTTAATAAGCGTCACATTAGATCCATTTGAAAAATTTTGCTTATAATCACGGGATGTTTACTTACTGCTTGTGCTAATACTCTTTACTTGGAATCTAAAGGTCTAACAGGAGAAGTAGGCTATTGTGCCACACGCTATACATACTACTGTCATAAGTGGATTCTTTTCTGAAAAACTTAGGTTCAGTCAGACATTCAGGTAGGGTATTGGTGGGGGAAAGACTGGGCTGTGGACCTTGGGAGAGGTGATAAGGATATGCATTTACACAAATCGGTTTTGCACAGCCTAGGTCTGAGCACAACTCCTCACATAGAACAGTCGATAATGTGTACCCTGTGATGGCATATCATAGGCAGCTCAGATGCCAGGTGTGAACTCTTTTTTTGCTAAAAAACATAGCAAAGTAAAATGAAAATATCACAGAGGAAAAGTCAGTCTTATTTTCTCGAGGCTATGTGAGTAACGATAGGTGCCTTTTGGAATAGTTATAGCGCGCAATGGCTATAGTACTCAATGTCAAAGGATTTCTTGAGGGTGTTGTTTCTTTGTCCATACTGATATCCTTCTCCCCAACCCTGCCAGTACCAGAGTCTGTCAGATTCTACAGCTAGCATACCAAACACAACCCACCTAAACCCAGCCTGAGGCAAAGGCAGGGTTGTCTGTGAAGGCAGCCAAGCACTCAACCATAAAAAAAAAAAAAGTCACTTTTCCAGAGAGAAATGAAAGTTGGATCTTTCATCTGTTACCTATGGTCAACAAATAGAAAATTCTCTTCAGAAAATCCCTATAAAATTCTCTTAGCTCAGTGTTCTGCCACAAAAAGACAGGCACCCCAAAATTTTGCCTGGCAGAACACATTTTACTGCTCTGACAACAGAAGTGATAAAGAGAGAATCTGCAACCGTAAGTATACATCAGGATCACATAGCTGGAGAAAAGAAAACATAACTAAGAACAGTAAACAGAGCTTAACAAGAGCCCTCTGTTTTTAATCATGAAAGTAGTTAGGAAGTGAACCAGATTTAATTTCTTCCCTTCTTCTGTGAAAGGGTGGCAACTTCACTTGCTCTAAATGTTGGAGCTAGTCACAGAGATAGGTAGAGCACTACAGCAGGACTTTTCTTCTTCCACATTCCAGAAGAAGAATCTAAGCACACACCAGGTTTATTTGCACAGGACCAGGCAAGGGAATGGAGAATGGTCAGTCCCTTGGCATGTGGCTCACAGCAACCCTACAGCACAACCATTAAATTTGCAGTTTGCAGTGGCTTTCCTTCAGGCACAGGCCCTTTTTCGCTGGGTTGAAAATATTCCCACTAAAAAAGCAAAGGGAAACCCCTGGGTTGTAACAGGAGCAGAAATATAAACATGGTTGTACACTTAGCACAACTCATTAAGAAATATAGATCAAAGTTCCCAGACAGAGACAACTGCCTTCCAAAATAATCTTTGCAGCTGCCATGAAAACCACAGTAACCAAAAGGGTCATCTCTTCTGCCTGACATGGAAGCCCACAAACAGAGGTGAAGGAAAGAGGGTGCAAATTAAGAGAAGTCCCTCTCTACCAGGGGGATTTGCACACCAGGCTGCCTCCTGCTTCCTTACAAATCAGAAAGGCTCTTGTGAACTGGGAACTGACAGCTGCTATCAGATCTGCATCTGTTTGGCACAGTCCAGTTCCTTGGTGTGCAAGGTGATCCTCAAATGAAAATTCATTTAGGAACTGCTACCACTTACAGCAAGACAAATTCTATCCTTGGTTCTACATATTTCAGAGGGAAATGTAGACAATGTTAAACTGCCTATCCATCCATTAATTACACATACAATAAATTATGAAACACTGTGGGACTATATATTTGGCCAAACAAGCAGTGATGGGACTAGAGGACGCAAAAGTAACATCTGAAAAAGACCATGGGGTGTTTGTCAATCCAGCTTCTCTAACCAGAATGAAATGCTGAAGATGCCCCTACTTGGCGCCCAGAGTTCACAGGTGGAAAAATCCCTACTTTTCTGGCAGGGACTGCAAAGATAATGCAGAACTTGCTAACCATCATGTTGCAGAGAGTTGAACTTCATTCCCACCCAGAACTTGGCAGGCTGGAGAAGCAAGTGGAGGGAAATTAAAATGAAAGTGACCAGCTCCTCTGGAACACCAAGCACCTTCAGAGCAGTATCACTTCCACTTGCCCTACAGAGGCCAACCTTGTTCTCTGATACAAGAGGACCTTGCTCCTAGCTGAGGGATGTTCTACCTTGCACAGGAAATGGTCATCAGGAAAAGAGGAAACACAGACTCTCCACCTCTCTCCTCTGCTCCACAGTCCAGAGAAAAGTACCTTCAAAGATTTCTAGTTCCCTAAATGTGAGACTCTATCACTGAAGACTCCCACTGACAGAGCAAAATAGGATTCGTGATACGAGAAAGTCACTCATATTTGGACATGTATGGAAGGCAGAGAGAGAGGATGATGGGAGAGTGACAGGAATTGGGCAGAGCTCTGTGTTGGTATTATGTCCCATTATTTAATGTTCCTAGACTGTTTGTTCAGTTTAGGCTTCTCCCCATGGATGAGATTTTTTTGAGTTTTCAGTGACTGAAGTCATTAGATCTCCTTAATGCCACATTTGCTCAATCGTTGATCAGCTCCTTTCCTTGCTTGTGTATTCTGGAAGGTCACACAGATATACCAAAATGGGGTCATTATGCCATATGCTTATTTACTATGTGTATGTGAGACCTTTTGTGTGCTATTTTTTGCTTGTTATCCATCATTATATGTATTTATCTTCAAGTAGCATATGGAGTAGTAGGATGGGGCATATATATGGAGTCAACAGATGGTGAGACTATGTGTGATTAATATGTTCTCATAACTTTTTATTGTCTCTTGTTCTTATATGTTCTACTTTCAAGTGTCATTACTTTTGTCATCCCTGTTCTCATTTCTTTATTCTTCTATGCTATTAAACAAAGACAAAAAAATTCAATGTCTGGGTTTGAGATTTGTCTTTTTAGTGTATAGTGTTGTTAGTGTATAAGGTGCTACATTTATTGATGTGTTTCATAGGTTATTCAGGCCAACAGGGCCCATGTGTTCTGATCTCTTTGTATAACATCAAGCACAGAATTTCATCCTGCAACTTCTTGAGCTAAAGGAGTGTTGCTCCCAGCTACTGCATGAACACCATGAATATTTTACTGTCTGTATTTCACATGGCATTCTGCAAAATCACAAAAAATATTTTAGAAGATTAAACAATAACTCGTGCTATTAACTGTAGCTTAAATGCAAGACAGAAGGGTGTACCTCAAGTTTAAACAACTTCTGGAGGCACTGCAGAAACCTGGCTGATTTCACACGCGCACTGGGACGCATGGCAGGGAAGCAATTGTGCGCGTGCTCTGGCCTGACCCCACACATGACACTTCCCAGACAGTGAACAGCTTCACTCGGTTTCATTTTGACTGTCCTTGCTCAAGTAGCACAATGGTTCCTTGTGGCATAGGAAGCAAAGGCATGTTTTCCCCCCCAGTGAATAGTTTCCAAGAAGCCTTTCACCTTTCCCTTATCTGAATGGGTGGCCGTGTTATCAAAGGTTTCAGCTTAGCTCTATTGCCTTTCTGTCCCAGCTTTTTTACTTTTTTTACATGGAAACTGTGTATCCAATATTTGTTAAAATCATTCAATAATGTCTATTGATTTTTATTGCCAGTTTAAAATGTTGCTTGAACCCATGACTGTCTCTTCTCCCCTTAAGCCTCATACATTCTGGAAACAAGGATAGCTGTTTATCAAACTCTTCAGGGAAGGGCTTTTGCTCTTACAACAGCATGATCAGTTCAGGAATGTGCATGGCAATGAGTGCAAGCAAAAACTTCCATCCTGATCTATAAGTATTCAAAGCTTCATGTCCTTATTTACCTTTAGTTTCATTACTAAATGAAATGTAAACTGACATTGAGAATCTGCTGCTGTACATGAGATTATGGTGAAAACTCTAAGCATGGGATGACGAGAGCTACATACTTCCAGATACTGAATAGGAAAGGAGCTGTATGCACCCTTGATTTCCCTGAAATATGATTTCTATATGGGTTTTTTATGTTAAAGCTTTCTCTAGATGCACCATGCCTGACACAATATTGTTTAGTAGCAAGCCACCAATTAGTAACAAATTAGTAAGCAGCTTGCAGTGGTATACAGGTTGAAGTATATCATTAAGAGCCTGTTATTCTCTCATTCAGAAAATTACTACTAAAGTCATAGGGTTTTGCAGATATTAATAGTGTAGATTAGTGTAAAAACAAGACCCATTTTAATATGAGGTTCTGAGTATTACAATTATTCTGTGAAGATGATTCTATGCCTATTTATAACAAGCCAGATCATAGACAATACCAGTGACCCAAGTTGAACACTAACACAATTTCAAACAGCCCCCCAGTACAGACATCTCAACTATACCCTCTTCAGATCAAATATGGAAGAAACATATGAGTTTCTTAATTGGCTTTTTTACCTGGACAGGGTGAACACAGACAGCAATCTTAGATGACTATCGATGACTGTCAATATTGTCAACAGCTATCAAGAGTTAAACTCTACCAGAGTTTATGGAGGGAGGAAATCACCTGAGACATCAGCTATTAGTCATAGATCATTGAATGTTGGGGCTTAAATTTTGGAATGGTTTTGAAACTGTATTGTGCTCGTATTGATCACGAACTCTTGTTGTGTTTGAGTGGTGAAGGAGGATATATGGAGCAACACCGACCTAGCTAAATGTGCAGGTGTGACCCAGAGTGTTGCATGGAGGTTGATATTACACAGCGCTGGTCAGCTCAAATAACCTGTGAATCAAACTGTCAGGCTTTGAGTGAAAACCAAACACCCACAAACTGAATGAGAGAAAGTGAAAAAGGAGACCAAAGACATGTCATCAGACTTGGTTCTCCTCATCTGTAACAGCCTGATGACAAACACTTGCTATTTCTTCATCTTTCTAGTAGACGAGGCCCTGCTAAAATTAGAAGTGAATTTCACAGCAGATTTATAAATATGGATGACAATGTGAAAGAACCATGAAACTTGAGTGTATGAGTTACTTGTTAGCTGGATGATTACTGTTCCTTCCTGGTAAGTACCAAGATAAAAATAAGAGAACAAACCTGTGAAAATTAAGAAGATTTTAAATCCCTTGTTTGATTCAACTGGTTTAAGAAGAAGAAAACATGCGTTGTGGAAATCCAGGAGATTGGTTACTGTCTTTGCTGATACCCCAGAAATATTAACATGTTGACTTCAGGGGACATCCTTGTTGAATCAGATAAAATAAAATGAAGAAAATACTAATTTTTAAGAACCCTGAATGCTTTTAATTGCTGAGGTTTTCCCAGCCAGAGTCTTCTGTACATTCCCAGTCAAGAAGGATTTGGCAATAGATCCAGATATATTGAGAATGTCTTTCAACTTCTGGAGGCTCAGGTTATATAAGCACAGCCTGTTTATATTGAAGGATGGGTAGTGGTCTCAGATAAAGAGGGGAGGAGAAGAGAAAGACCATACAAATGATACAAATGTGTGTTAATGCTGTGCTGAAGATATGCTGTGATGATAACAGATGTTGCAGCTGTTACTTTCCATAAACACAAAGTACAGGCAACAGCAGGAGTGTGAGCTGGTATGAAAAGATGCTGAATTCAACTTCCTTGGAAATAAATTGCATTTACACCATTGTTTTCAAACTATTCGAGAATGCATGCTTTCATTGCTTATGTGTTCACTACAAATATTTTCCCTGTGAATAATTATGTGGCATCTTTTTGTTAAATAGCATCTGGTTACCTACACAAAAAGACCTGAACACAGAATTTGAGTTCCATGTCTGGAATTTTACTCTGTCAGGTATCCCAACATATGCTTCAGCTGACACATCTCTTTCTGATGCTGCAGCAAAAAAAGTACAAAGAGAAACAATGACTGTACATGCCTCATGCCAGTGTTCTGCATATATTAAACAACTTTAAGGGCAAAATGTGTGGCACTGATCAATGGCCTCCAATTTTGAAGGCTTCTTTACTGTCTGTGAATGGCACACTTCATTTTCTGGGACTTCATTTTCAACACTGCTTTCTATAGAGATCTTTGGCTATCAACTACATAGCAGCAAGTACTGAAAAAATAATTACTTGAATTTCTCTAAGCTGTTGATTTTTCTTCCCCCCCAAAAAAAGAAGAACAAACATAATCTGAGATTAGAAGACTCCTCTTCTGTGTTGTCCATAAGTTTTATCAGGAACATGGTGCTGAAAGAAAAAGAAGACAAGTTTGAGTAGGCTAGCAGAAAGATAAAAGAAAAAAGTGTGGATTTTTTTTTGCAGAAATCAACCTTGATTTTGCACCAGATACATGTTGACAAAGAGGCACATGCACTGCACATTACGTGTTAATGAGACCTCCTCACTGACCTTTAATCAAACCCCAGCTGAGCCTTTCTCTACACTCTTCCTTGATATCTGTACTAGTTTTCAAACTTGAAAATAGGGTATTTTTTCCTTTCATATATGCCCAGTTTGATTATTTCTCCACATTGGTTAGTCTTTTGAGTTTCTTTCTGTTCAGGGTTTTAAATAGCCTCTTCTAAATACTTATTCATAAACTTTTTTAGGTAGAATTGATTTCTGTTCCATGAATGCTCTGTTTTCGCAGAGGAGCACAAAGGTTTCCTGTTGCTGACAGCTGACAAGAAAGAATTCCTGTCAAACAGTTCTGTGCTCAAGATCAGGTAGAAAATTTCAGCTTTCTCTTCAGTACCATACACATACTGGAATATAGGCTAATATTGTCTTTCCTTAGACAAACCATTGAGAAATAATTGCTTTTAAGTGCTGGACAGAATTGCAGCCTTGCTCGCACTGATGTAATACAAAAACAAAGAAGCTCTCTTAGAGATCACATGGTCCAACCCAGGTTGCTTATGATCAGCTTATGACCCATTGTCATTTCATGTCTTGACTCTGGCCTTCTTCTGGAGAAAGGAACAAGTCTTGTGGTTTCAGCTACAGAGAGGTTTTGGTTTGCAGCTTGCCTAGTCAGTGAAGGTCACCACCCTGCCTAGAGAGTGTACTTGAAGCCACAGAGTGAGGAGATCCACTTGCTGCCTCTCTTCAGTCTCACAAGCACTCCTGTCATTTCCTCTTCAGACAGACCTTGAGCAGAGTCTCTTCACCCCAAGCAGCACTTGTCTCCACAGAATGTGTCCCTGTGTATTTGGAAACATATGTCCCACTGAGTTTCGTGGGAGTTTTGCAGTAATAAAGCACTGCTCAGCATCAGGAAGTAGGACAGACACTTATGAAAGTGCTAGCATGAACAGGTTATGAATTATGACAAAGCACATTTTAAATAAAATCAAAATGTTTGCACAGTACAAGCAGCTTCAAATGAGAAGATAAACACTGAATTACAGAGGATATCTTGATTCCATTTGGAAAGACAGAAGTGTGGTGTTAAACAAGAAAATTAAAACATTTCCTCCTCTTATCTTAGTTTTGTCCTGGCATGAGAACAGAGCCTAGCATTTTCTAGACACTACTAGGAAACACATTCATAATGGTACTCAAATATAGCTATTACCATGTTTAAATATTTCCCTACTGTTTATTACTTACACGGTCAGCTATAGCTGTTTCCAATTCAAGACAATTACGACATGCAGACGAAAAAGCTGAAGGGGAGGAGGGAACAACTTTTGTTCCTAAACAGCTTACCTCTTCAAAAAAGAACAATGTTTACTGAATAAATGAAGAGAGGGTGGTTGTTTTAGATCACTATGACTAATGTTAAGAAACAGCTGGTAAGGAATATTAGGTAATCACATACACAGGCTGCACATTGGGAACATTACGCTAACATACCTACTATAATTTTATTCCTTTCCCCACGCATTTATTCAAAGTTGCAGCTGTGATACTGGCTTTTGAGCACTAGAAACTATCAGGAAAAGCAGCATGAATCATCATCTTTTGCTTGTGTTATCTAACTTAGTCACTCAGGAGCAGTTCTTCCAAGAGAATAATAGAAAGAAAATGAGAGATTTGACAGATTTGTGGTGGTTGTATTTCCTTTCCCTTTTCTTTCCCTTTCCTTTTTCCTTTCCATTTTCTTTTTTCCTTTCCTTTTTCCTTCCCTTCTCTTCCCTTTTCTCCCCTTTTTTGTTCTTTACTGGAGATAATCACTAGGTTCTTCAATTAATTCAGAGTTCTAGTCACCACACAAGTGGTGAGTAATTTATTCAGATATATTTTGAAAATATCACTCAGGATCTCAGACATGAAGTGAGGTTTTGCAATTAAGTATTTATGACGGTCCCCATTTCTGGCGACTGACTGGGATTGACCTAAATTTTCAAGGCAGGTAGCACCTTTCAGATGGCAGCACATTTGTTCTACCATTTCACAACAAACCAGTGAGGAAGGAGAGGCACAGCAAGGTTTACTCTGTACTGATGGCAGATTCTGTTATATCCTCACTGCCTCTGCTCCCGATCCCTTTAGAACAAATTCTGACAAAGCGATTCTGTCTCATGTCAAGATGTTTCTAGTGGCTTTGTGATTAAACCACTATTGCTCATGAGGTCATCCATTTAACTTAGGCCAGATGACAATTAACTTTATATCCTACTGAAGGCAGCCCTGCAGCCCTAAGCAAGCTCCTCTTTGCTCAGTGCTCACCAGCCTGCTGTTTTTTTATCAAAACTGCCATTCCCTTGCAGTTTTATGCTTCTGTGAGCATGGGTAGGCCACAGAAGTCAATTCACTCAGAGAAGGGTCTCTACTGCTTCTGGGAAATGCAACTGCACTCAAGGCCCAAGAAATCACCCTGAAGGCAGGAAGGTTCCTGGAAAACTGGGTTAAGTGGACACGCCTGCAAACACCAGCAGGAACCATCCTGAGGACCACTGAGTATTTTAGAGAGGCATAAGGAATTTACAGGACCCGCACTTAAAGCTTCAGGTTATTTTGGATGCTCTGTGACAGTGAAACCACAGTTCAAGCCATCCTTTCCCTCCACTGTATGGCAAGTAGAGGACTCCTGTCCTCTACACACACGTGTGCAGGGCAATATCTGGCCATGCTTTGGCATTTTATCAGTAGCCTTTCAAGCCTCCCTCATCCATATCTCATTTCCCTGCCTAAGACTTTTCTTCTGGATCACAGGTTTGTTAATGCAAATTTACTGAGATTCTGGGAACAGCCTCATGCCCTTGCCACAACAAGTAAGATATGGAAAAGGAAGCCATAAGGAATAAACTTGGAGTGTCTTGAATAAAATGAATAGGTGGAAATAGGTCTACCTTTACATTTTTAGAGGAAGACGCAGAACAGAGCAAGATTTATTGCTACATAGCTGTGTATGGCCAAACAGGGCAAGATCCAGCCAGGGCAAGATCCAGCCCTCCTATCTAAAACTTCTGGAATATGGTAAGGATCAGCACAATTACTCGCCTGATATCTCTAGTTTTCAACTTCTGTATCCTCTCCTTGGCATCCAAAAGATGGAATCAGTTTCCGTCCCCACAGGATCTAAGGCTGGTCCCTCAGAATTGAAACATACTATCTCCCAGATCTCACTCCTGGAGCTCTCCACTACACCATGCAGCACTCTACAAGCACTCAGCAGAGCTAACTAACAAAAAACACACCAGGCTTCTGGACAAAGATCTTTAGGACTCCACTACCACTTACTTCATGCCACAATAAATACGTGGATCTATAAAAGAACAAGGCCTTTCTCCCTTTACCATCCTATCAGAGCCTTCCTTTGAGCTCAGTTCCTTAGGAATTTCCAATCAGATCACGTCCTTCTCCTGAAACAGAGCTCCCAAACCAACCATTTTTTCCTAACCCAACCTGCCCATTAGAGCATCTTATCTGTCTCCAATATTTTTTCCCTGCATTTCTCCATTAATATGCGTTTTTTTCTGTCTCTGATATTTTTCTTTTAATTTAAAGACAAGACAGCCAGAATGGTTTGTTCTAAAAAAACTTCAATCCTTGACTCAAATGTTTTATATTTCAATCACTAACCATCAAAATTTAGGAGCTAACAATTGTCCTTCATCTGAAGGGATGTGACAAAGTCTCACCTACAAAAATGAATGCACATGGGTAAAAAAAACTATTTATGATACAACAGTATGTATAGCCAGAGTGAAAAAAGAACTTCATAACAACAACCAAACTCAGGCAGAAGTTTCTCAGATTTTGCAGGTCAGTGTGGTAGGGATGTTCAAGAACACCCTGTATCTATTTTAGGAAATTCCTGCTCTGAAGTGTGCCAGTGGTACAGGAGAAGCCAGAAGTGGTTTCCAGCTGGCCCCTGCTCACTACCAGGCTCTCCCTTGATTCTACCTCTTCCAAGATGAGTGGCAGACAAACTCTGGAAGACTTATTTAGCTGAGTCAAAAATATCACTGTAACTTATTGAATGTTTGTTTTCTGCACCTCCCTGCCACAGATTGCTACCCCAATAGAGCAGGCAGTGGTAGAGTACATGGGTCTCCCTGTCAGTCCACTACCTAACACAGTTTTATGAAATACTAGATAGTGACCTGGGGCAGTCAAGGAACTGATGTGAATCCTGCTTTGCTCCCTTTGCAGCTGAAGCAATAATCCCTGGGAACTGATACAGCTGGGGACCAGCCATCCCTTAAAGCTCCACAGTTAAATCCACCAGACAGTCCCCAAACACCAAGCGGGCAGCTCCAAATATTCCTTGGCACACTTCCCATCTATTGACCAGTGGATTCTTCTCAGATGGAAATGCATAAACCAGTTTGTAGCTCTCCCTTCTTCACACAAAAACCTGCTCCTGCACAAATCACTGTGGAGCCTTATGGGTACACTGACCTCCAAAAGAGAAAAAGTTTGCTCCCAAGAAGCGCTATACCATCAGTCTACTGGGACATCATTTGAGAGCTCACAGAAGATAAGCACAATATTCCTGAGTTCACTGCTCTTCCAAGTCACCTCCCACCATCCTACAAGCCATTATAGTCTGTCACAACAGTGACAAAACAAGACAGGAGGAGGGAGAATTCCTCTAAAAAACTGTCAAGTTCTTTAACTTAGTAGAATTTTGAGAAGTTCTACAATGGATTTTAAAATGTGGCAGAGAGGAAAAGCTAAGAACTTTGTTAAAACTGAACACAAATCAAAACTCACATTAATTTTTTTTTTAATTAATTTCAGCAAGTTTTTGTCAGAGGTGGTAGAATTCTGGATGGAGAAAGTTTATAAATTTTCCATGCATCTAGGCATATCAGCAAGCATAGTCACTGTGGGTGAGGGCAAGTAGTACTATATTCCAAGTCTTGAAAAATGTGTCTGTTAGCCAACAAGGATATAAATATTTGATTGTAAATAGCATTTATGAGCCTACAGGTGACCATAGACAGGACTGTTTGATGACTCCCAACTAGGTCCTCTGGAGGGAAAAAAATCATTCTGTTTCATTCACAAGGAGAAACACTAATTTTCAAATGATCCATCTCAAACTCTAAAATCTTGTTATGCTGTCTAGTTTTGAGTAAACCAGCACAGAGATATCTCTGGCACTATTAACCTCTTAAGATCCCAAATCAGTTTGTGCCTAACTTTGTCTTGCTGCCACCACAATCTCCAGCTTTCTTCCCAAAAGTTTAGCAGGGTCTGCCAGGACAGTGTTGCCACATGGCAAACAGAACTTTCACCCAGCTGCACCCCCCATCTTTACCATCATTTCCAGACAGGTGAAAAGTGCCTTGTTAGCAGTGAGATTTTCAAAGGGCAAGTTAATTTAAAGCTGACAGTTCTGTCTCACTATCTAGAACTACCATCTATCTGGACAGGTGCACAGTTCATCAGGACACATCAAGTGCATGTTCATGGACACCTGCTACCATTATAGACAGTACCATTATGGTCATTCACATAGCAAAAATCAAAACAATGCTGAAAAAGAAATCTCTTACAGTTATTGGTGATAATCTAGAGTGTTCCAAAGGGAAGGGCTGCCTCTCTATTACTTGTCCCCCACCAGACCAGCTCTGTTTTTTGGGGCCATTGACTCTCAAACTTTGCCTTTTGGCTTGTTGGGAGGACAGCACAGGGATGACTAAATTTCCTCGGGCTTCAGATTACAAAAGGTTTTATTTGCATTGACTCTACTGACTATTGCAATGGCTTCTGAGGTTAAAGAAAGAAGGCAATAGATTCATTCTAACAATGCAAAGCTGATTCTCCTACTCATATTTTTCTAAGTCTCACTCCTCTCAGGGATATTTGCAGAGCTCTTTTGATGAACCAGTGCTTTTTCAAACATAGCACATTAATGAACCATCTTAGTTTTAAGGGAATCATATTTAGCCAAAGTGAGGAACAGATGGTGATCGGAGATCCTTCCCACTATCTCATATAGCTCCTGAAGTTCATTCTACCAGCAGCATGAGGAAACAGGCTCAAAAGTGCTACTGGGTTTCACTGCACAAGGTTTACACTGGCACCTGTGAATGTCAGCAGGAAGTCCTTAGGAGGATGCCAGTGCCCTCAGGCCTGGCACAGTCATGTCACGCCTTGATGCCTGATCTGACTCAGGGGTTCCCTGGCAGCCTAAGGAAAGCATGCAGCTCTCCCTCATTAAGGAAGCAGGTTTGTTGCATGTGCTGTGTTCAGGACAAGTTTGGTTTATGGCCCTAGTTCAGGCCACAGTGATACAGTACAAGACTTCCCAACAGGTGTCCCCACTCAGCACTAATCACAGCTTGCTACCTATTATATTCCCTTTTCTCCTTCTCACTCTCGCTTGTTTCACCATTCTCACTTGTTTTACCATTCCCATTCTCTCCCAAATAAACACCAACCACCCCTGCTTACTTTTCTTCCCACAGGCCCCAGTGTTGTGACATAAACAGCTTGACACTCTAATCCAGGTGATTGTGCCATTCCTGATGGTATCAGCTGCAGCTTTTGCCAGCTTCTTGCTTTATTGCATCATGTTCAGGAATTTCTAATTTGAAGCCCAGTAACCTCTCTCCTGTTCAGGCCAGGACCTAGTCAGTTTCTTACCAAGACAGCTAAACATAATTGCTCTCCCTGGAGCAGTACCAATTTTACAAAAACAAACAAAAAAAGAACAAAACAAAACAAAACCAAAAAAAAACCCAACAAAACAACAAAAAAACCCCCACAATCTTATATTTGCACAAATCTCATCAATAAGATTAGATTTAAATAGCATTGTCTTCTGTTTTTAGTGATTCTCTGATAGCAAAAACTGATCCTATAAAGAATACTCTTACAAACACAGTTGCACTGTGCATCGCTTCTATCTACTTGTGTCTCTGACTGAATGCATCTTCATTGAAACCACTCACTTCTCTCTTGTTTTAAAATTCAACAGCTTGAATCTGTGATCAACCACCATGTAAAAGCATAAAGAAAATGGATAGCTTAGAGGCAAGGAACCTTTTTTCTTCAAAAAGCTTACGGCAATTTCTACAACAACATCACAGGCACAAACATTTCTGTTACAATGAACTTCCTGGTTCTTCTAGGTGAAACTTTTCCCCAGGATAACATTATTCCTTGTTTGAAGCTAGAGGGCAAGATAAAGTGATTTGCCAGGAAACACCAGAAGATCATTGGAAGAGTCGGGAGGAGTGTACTGGTTTCTATCACTTTGCCTGATGTGCCCACGAACCAGCAGAAGTCAACTCAAGCCTATGTGCTTTCATTCAGTCTGACATAATAGTCCCATTCCCTAGGACTGGTATCTTCTTCTTTGTGGGATTACTGTCCTGGAAGGTCCAAAACAAATTCAGACTCCTGGCAGATATTACAGGACAAGTTCTTGAGTGCCAGTCATGCAGGGCGCCTTATGTGAAGCCAATAAAGTGAGCAACAAAGCACTTGATTTAGCTGTTCATCAATTGCACATACTTGTGGGTTTCTGTTGTGTGGGAAGCGCACATCCAAAGCAGGTCGTGTCCCTTTCTTCCTCTCATGTGATTCTGTGTGGATTTCTTAGCTGTAACAAGTACTGCAATTCAAGAAACATATATATTGTGGTCTATTGCTTTATGAACTCATGAATACTAATGGGGAATAAAACCCCAACAACAAGTAAATGGAAGATAAGTCTCTCTCACAGCCAAAGACACATGTGCAAAAGATTTTTGTGCAGTTGTCATGGTTTAAGAACGGTACTCCTCAATTCAGTGCCCTCACTGAGACTCTCCCAAACCACCCTTCCCTTGCCCCTTCTGCTGCAGCAGAATGGAGTTGAGAACTGGAGGCACAAAAGATGAAGATCATGGGCTGAGATAAGAGGCATTTACTGGAAACAGCAATGAGATAAGAAATAAACAGTAACAGCAGCAATATTAATAACAAAATTATGCAAAGAGAGAGTGATTCATATGCAAAAATACTCCCTGCAGACCCCAAGGCAGTGAGCAATGCTGGATGGCTTCCCCTGTGACAGCTTTGTTCAATCATACTTTTCTGCCCTTATCTTAAGACTAATGTTCACACTGAAGTGATTTGGAGATTTCCAGAGCGAAGAAAAATATGAACATGTTGACACCATGGAGGGCTACTGCAGAAATTCTTCTTGCCATGCCAAAACATCCCCTGAAACTTCCTCCTCTTCCGGCATTTAAGTGCCAGACAAGGTACTTACAACCTTCCATCACACCAGTCCAGCTTTTAGCAGAGATACATGATTCTCAGTGTCCAAAACAGGTCTTTTTGGTGCTGCAGCTAATTCAGATGTCTTTTCGTAAAACAGCAAGAAATAATATGGTAAAGTTCAGGCTGATGTCCAGTTTGCTGAAAAATAATTAAACCACATTTTCACAGGAAGGTGAATTTGCCCAGAGCCTGCAATTCATTAGATCCCAGCCCTTGCCCTCACCCTTTTGCCTTGAGGGAGTAAGAAGAGGAGTCATCACTCCCTAGAGCGATGCAGCCCTGATTTGGAGAGCTTGAATGACAGTTTCCCAAAGTAGGGCTGAAAAACATCTTTACACGTAAAGCCCTCCCTTTCTTTATAAGATGATTTTTATCTTTAATGCAGTTTCCCATTATGGCAAAAACCAGACTACATGCAATGGCTGATAGTCCATTATTTGTACAGGCAGAAAACATCAGCTCTTGGGACCAGCGCTATTTTGAGGCCTATCAATAGAATTATTACAGGAGGATAACCAACATCATTACTGCAGTCTAGACAGCGGTGGCTAGACCTTAATTGCAATAAAGAAGTTGGATTTGAGTACCACAGCTCTAGAAGCTGATTATGAAAAAGAATCCCCCCCAAAATAGGCCCAAAACCAATCCATTAGAAAATATAACCTATGAAGTTCATCTAGATATATTCAGTTGTTGTCCCTGCACACCTAAATGGAGCCTCTGCACATGCCAATATAATGAAGACAAGACCAGAACAAATAAATGCAATTTGTTTATGAGTAGAACCTTTCCAAAGAGCAAAAATGTAATAGAACAAGCTTCAAACTACTGCCATTTAATATGGATACCTATATGCAAGGTGCAGCTTAAAAATATGAGGTTTTTCATGATTGAAGGCCGGAGCAGCAGTACAGTTACCAGATATCCATAAGGGATGCCATACTCTTGACAACATGGCTTTTAATTGCCTTGGAAATTGGGTCATCATCTTTCATGAGTGAAGACATAAAAGAGAAGGGAAATACTGTTTTTATGCCAATTTGCTCTCATTCAGCATTCATGTTGCCTTCACTCTTACACTATCATATTAAATTTATTGAGACAAATCCTACTAGTGAATGCCTTTTTATATATGTAAGTTCTTAAGGTATTTTTTAAAATCAATTTGCACATCCTTTCACTTGTTCAGCTCAAGTTGACATTAATATATAGTTTGGGCTTAACAGAAGCAATATTTCAAAAATTTCCATACCATGTCTTTTTAAAAGGAAAATATTCTCCGGAGTGTGTACTCAAGTCAGCAGAGAGTATATTAAAGTCAATGAATTTAGAAAAATAGAGAGAATAAGAGCTTAAAGATAGAGTCATACACAATTTCTTTACACAAGGCTTGTGCCACAGGTGTACTATCAACATGGTTGCCTTCCACAGAACTCTTCAGCCAAAGGTTCCTTATCCAGACTTGGAAGCCCAGCCTGCCTCAAACATCTGTGATTTCTTGAAAGGACGATGCTTTTTCCAGAGGAAGCAACTGGCTCAGTTTAAATTTCATTTTGTTTGTCATGGTTTTCATACAAATTCTGGTATTTGAAAGGTGAATTAAATGCTGGCTGTTTTTTCTGCTTTCATGTGAAGTGTATTTAAGAATTAGACTGTGATGCATGAATCAGTTGTCAATTCTTTTCCTAGATTACCCTTCAGAAAAGTATGACATCATTAACTTCAGCACACAGAAGAGCAGATTGTTATGATTTTTAAGTGTGTCATTAAAAAAACCTTTTAAGTAGTTATTTAGTCATTGAAAGCATCACTCCCATCCTCCTCATCCTTATAGAATTTTGAAGTTGCAATTAAGCAATCTTCGCCTAACGTAGAAAACTAACTTCTGATAGTGAGGAAACTTCAAGATCCCTTCAACCACACAGTTAACACATTTTTCTTAAATTGACAGCAGAGATAATATTTTTGTGGAGTTATGCATCAGTAGTTCCAAATATTCAATGCTGATGAAAAATCTCCTGCAACTTTGGAACTCTTTTGTCTAGAAAGGTTACTATAAACATGATTGCACTTTTCTTTTTAATCTGAGTAATAACTTATGTACAGCATACTTTGCTGTGCAAGGGGATCAGGAACCTACCAGTGCTTCTGCAAAGTCAGTGTTAGATTTATGAGTATAAATATTATATGTTTTCAAAAGACAAATAATTTTAATGCACTGTACATTTCCAAATTGCAATTATTCCAAATAGAGGTCCAGTGCTTCTTTTTTAATTAATCAATAGACAGAGGTTGTTTCCCCCCTCGAGGCTGTGTTAATGAACAGCTAGCAGACACACTGATATTTTCACAGAGAAATTGTGAGATTGTGGCCAGAAACAAAGTATGTACCCTTTCCAACTTAATTGACTAAATTTTTTCTCATCTGAAAGAGAACACATTATTATCATGTACACAAAGTTGTAGTTCTAACAAGAAGTATTACTTGTGGATAAATCCTGGAAGAGAGGACATTTCAAATTTTGTGTCACATATGAACGGCTCTACATAGCACCAGTATTTCTACAGGAGAAGTTCCACACTGAAAACAAAGTTTAATCAAGAGCATATGTTTTAGCATCACTTTGCAAATGTTTAATTCATGTGACAAACTAATGAAATAACGAATCTCCTTTAAAGGACAGAAAAGATGGTCATCTTCCTCCCCCAAAAAACCCAACAGATTTTGTATTCCATTATTGAGCCTCCAAATTAAATCTGCACTGTCATGATGCAGTCAACATGTGGTTAGAAAAATTAAAGTTTTTAAAAGAAGCAGTTTCTGAAAACCACTGTTCAGATGAGCCAAGAGTAAACTTCCAGTTGGATAAGAACTGTGAGGAAGATTTGCCTAAAGTTTGCAGGAAGAACTTCCCTTGCTCCTAAAAAAATTGAAAGACTTTTCAAGTGAAAAGCCAGGTTCTAGTAAAATGCAAACAAGAACAGTTAACTTTTTAATAATGGATATAAATCAAGTCCTTAGGTAAGACAGAAATTAAATTTTAAAATGGTTTGCAACAAAAGGTCCTCTGATTCTCTTATTGTCCTGAAGTATTCCTTTCTTCTAGGCTTTCTGGCAGCCCAACAATCTTGGGCTTTTTCTTGAGGTTGGAGCTCATCTCTGTGCAGTGCCCCCCCAGTCCTGAGGATCGCTTAGGCCCACTTGTGCGTTTGTTCCCCGCTCTCTGTAGCCATTTCCCTGTTCCTTGGACAGCTTTCAGTCTCAGACATCCCTCCTCTGCCCAACCAAGGTGTATAAAAGCTTTTTTCTCCTCCAACACCCTCAAGATGATCTCCAGGAGTGACTTGCCCCATTCTCAACAAGTCTTTGCTTGAATCTGTCATTCTTTTTTTGTGAGGGACCGAAACATCACAGCAGCAGAGCAAAAATAAAACACTATCCATCACTGAGCTTCAGCCTAACTTCCACTTGTATCTCACTGCATGAAATTGATCGTTTTCAAGCACAAAACTAATCCACAAATCCACGTTGATAAAACAGATTCATTGCCAAGACAGTGAAAAAAGGAGTTTCTATGAGGCCTTTCAAACCTGTGTGTTCAAAGAAATACTGCTGACTGCTGAAGCACTGCTGACTGCCCACTGGCACAGTACAGAAAGTAGATGAAAAGGGCTTTGCAAGAAAGAACTTTCTGAAGCAGGGCTTTGGTCCACAGTTCTGGGCTGTTTGCCTTATTTGTTACAGTGCCCTTGGTTTGAAGATTTAGAAATGCCTACAAGAGAGTGCATTTCGATTTTCCATGGTTGACATCATATTATTCCATCCACAACATGCCAAGACAAGGACTAACATGTCTAGTCCATTAAAGATACAACAGAACATTTATTATTTCCTAAAGTTTAATCCAAATTTCTCAACATCGCCAGGGGTAAGAAAGTATCATAAAACCAGAAAACAATACCATGAGATACAACTAAGCCCTCAAGTTTTCTTCTGAGCATAGATACAATCTTAACTTCACAGGAAAAGGAAGAAAGTTGTGGAGATTTGTCACAAATCCAATCCCAGCTTTCTTTATTAAGTTGAAAGATGAATTGAGAATTAAAATACACTGCTAAAAGAAAGGGGGGGAAAGGGGAGGCTGTTGTTTCATTCTTCTCCACCCTTTAGCCTTGTCACCAGCTGCAGCAGCATTTGATCACCCAGAAAAGACAGTGATCCTATTCTTCCACAAACATCGTCAGCAATTAACAGGAGAGTAAAACAGTAGAAAACTTTGATAATCCCCTTATATCTGCGGGATAAATCAAAGTTCCCAAACTTCTCTGGAGCACTGAACCACTCCTGGAATCTTGTGGACCACCCATGTGGGACTTGTCACATGCTAGGGAGTTAGCAGTCATGTGAGGTCATGCAGCAAGGAAGAAACATTGCAGCAGAAGATACTGATGGCAGACTACAACATCCACCATAACTATAACATCCTATAGTGTTATATCATCCACCATAACGAACTGTAACATCCACCATCATGAACAAACCACATCACTGGTTTGCTCATAAACATTGTATTTCCATGCAGTTCTGCAGATCTGCTCCAGAAAACTTAACATAGCCTTCCAAACCATCAGGGTATTAGAGGTGAAGTATTAAACATCACCAAATTTCTACCCCTGCATTTTATAAGTAATACCATACAGTGGACCTGTAAATGTGCTGTATATAATACTTAGCAAAGATAGGTATTATATAGATAGGTATTATGAGAACCAGGACTCAGGATACCTGAGCTTCATTCCAAATTTTGCCTCAGATACCTGTACCAGCAATTACTTAACTTACCTATGCACCATTTTCTTTGGAAAAACAGGCTGCACTTCATGGTATCTTCATCATTCACCCATCCTCCTACTGTGACTGGAGGAGACTTTTTGCTTTTCCAGGGTCATTGTGATGTAAGAGGTCCATAAAAGAAATAACAGAAATAATATCTCATAGATGTATTCAAAATCATATCATGTAGGGAAGTATTTTGAAGAGTGTGGATCTAAGTCATTGCAGCAATCCAAATATTACACATATTACATACATATATATATATATATATATATATATATATGCAGTTAGGCTTATCCTTATGTACTATCAGTCTAGTCTGATGCAAATTCTTACATTATTTTCGTTGTTGATAACTTTCCTAAATTAATGTTTTGACTCTTGGTATGCTGAGATCCCATAATTATTTCCATGACTCCAGCATAATTGAGAGAACTGGGTGATTTCTAATGCTTGCTCAGAAGCAAGAAAGAATTTAAGGGTGCAAAGGGGTGCAGCTGTGCTACAGAAATCAGAATACTACATAGCAGAGTATTTCCTATAATTTCAGTCACTATGTAAGCTTTCTGTCCCATCCTGATTGGATTTAATTAAAGTTCTTTCTTATAAGTGTAGCTCCCAGGTTTGGCCACTGCAAGAACAGCTTTGCCATTTTTAACTGATGCTGACTTCTCCAGTGAATTCAAAGTGCATCAGCCCAACTCTTTCAGCCACACCAGTCACCCAACACCCTTCCCAGTGACTCTCAGGTTAAACCAGAATGAAATGATTCTGCTTTTCCTTTCAGAGCCCTCCATGGGGTCTAAGCTCTCACCTAAAGGAAAATTATTTGACACTGACACTTTCTCAAAGAGTGAAATCCGCAGCCTCAGCAGTGACCTAAAGCATGCTGGCAAGCCAAGGAAAAGTTCTTGACTGACTTCTGAAGGATGCCTGGAGAAGTCTCTGTCCCTACAGAAGAACTGCAAGAGGGACAGCAGGCATGCATCCAAGGATGCCCAGCGACTTAGAGTGGCCAAAGGCAGCCTGCTGGCGCACCAGACACCACCAGAGTGGCCAGCTGCACATTGCCTGCAAGACAGCATTGTGTTCTGAGGGCAGCATCCTCATGGTCTCCTGCCAAACGCCATGCAGACAGGGCTTCTCCAGGGACTCTGTCTTTAGACAGATTCCTCTAGCAGAAATGCCAAATGACCATGAGTCCCTGTGACTTCAAGACTGAAGTCCCTTTCTGTCATGCCCTTTGTCATACTAAAGTCAAATATGATTTTTACAAAACATGAATGTTCTGTACCTGTAATATAAAATTATCTATATTGCCTGTAGTACTGGAATAACTCACAAAGCTATGGGGCAACCATGTAAAAACAACCCTAATATTTTAGTTATCCCTTGTACTTCACAGTAAATCAGTATAATCTGTCTTTTATTAGGTTACTGGATGCTGTGGCAAGAAAAAATAAAACATATTTGGCTTTTAAGCACTTCAAAGTGAGTACTTTGAAGCCTCAGTAAGTGATAATCAAGAAAAATGGCTCTAACAACTTATGATAAATCTTCTCTATATATTTAAGCAGGATTACTTGTGAAACCTCAGAAATTAAAATGATTATATATAGCCTTGCTTAAGACTTGAATTTAATAAAGCATATGATATTGGTTTTCAAAATCCTGTCTTTTGGAGCTCAGGTAGCTATAGCAATGCCATTCAAATGAGCTCTTCTGTGATAAGGAGAACTAATGAAAAATGGCCCCTTCAACCCATAAAAGAGGCAAGAAAGTGTATGCAATGTGGATAGTCCAAAGTTAGACTTTGCCCATTGCTGCCTGGTAAAGAATGGAGTGTTAGCTTTCTGCCCAGCCATTCCTCAGCAGCACACAAATCTGAGCCTCTTTCTTCCATGCAGCCCCTAATTTTTCACATAACTTAAAGCAAAGATAGTAGTGTCAAAATGGCAGATGGACAGACAATACCACAGCATAAGTCTCCTCCATAAACCTTGAAATCAGCTTTAAAATAATTTATTTTAAACAGTCCATTCAACTAGAATTACTACCAGAGATTTTAATGTCATAAAAATAATTACAATTTTTACTGTGGTGTGATTCCAGAATTTCTTGTTTAGTTATTAAAAAATAAAATAAAATTTCATGAAATCTCAAACCTCTTGGCAGATAGAAGAATTTTCTATAAACTTCAGCATCTTGTTTGCCTTGTAAAATCCCGTTATTGAGCTAGAACAAATTCATTTCTCTATAACATTTCTCTGTCTTTGAGCACAAGAGCCATCTTTCTGATTATCACTACTAGCCCATGGAATCCAAGTACTCTTGTAAAAATACTTCAAAGTGTCAGTTAATATTCATAACATGATTTAACATTTCTTGAAATTAAAACAAAATATTAAAAAAAAAAGGGGCTTAAGAAGGCAAGGAGACTATGAATTCTAAGTAATAAATAATTTAGTTATTTGACATTTGGGGAATTTCAAGTTCACTGAAGTTTGCAGGAAACAAAGAAGCAATTGTTTTGCAAGTGTACATCTTTCCAAGTATTCTCCAAGTGTTTTCACACAACACAAGGGACATTTTTAGCTCTTCTGTCTGTCAAGCTTACACATCATAGACAAACATTATAACAGCAGTTTTGCATCTAAGAAAAACTGTTCTTGAAGATTACATAAAGTATGTATATAAAAAAGCTGAATTGGATGCCTAATGTTCACAGCTAATTGCTTTGGTTTTTAACCCCTCTCATTTAACAATGGCATGTTTCCTTTCCATTCTTCAGGACTGGTTCCAGAGCCTAGAGTTATGAGAAATACCTATCAAAAGTACTGAAAAAAGAAGCCCATTTGTACCTTTCCAGACAATTGATCCTTCTATTGAAATATGCTGGGGAAAAGATTTTAGAAAATATTTTGAGAAGCACATAAAAATAACATTTAAAAGTTACCACAGTGGAACTAACACAATGCAGGTAGTCCTTTGGGGAAATCAGTCTACCTCATTTAGGAATTTATCTTGGTTTTTCGAAGTCTTTACATTAAAAATGTAGCAATTTAATATTTTTTAACTGAGCCAAATTATAAATATCTATAATACATGCTTTTTGACTAGAGGCTTTTATTTCAGGTCTTGTGTGACAAACTTTTCAAAAAGGAAGCACTTCCTTTCAGCATTCATCAGACAACCGTGGTTGCTCACAAGGAGTTTTTTGATGCAGCAATTTTAATTAGAACAGCAGCTAATAAATCCCACACCCCAAGCTTCAAGCTCTAACTGGATTACCAAATACATTTGAAAACTTCCTGCTGCAAGTAAGGCTAGGCACAACATCCAAGCAATCAATGTGAACAGAGCCTGTACACATGTCATGTAATGAGATGGGCATTGCAGAAATGCAATGGACATTTCTGGAGACTGCCAAGGGGCCAACATGGATCCCTTTTCCAGAGAAGTTTCTCTCAGCTCAGGGAGAAAGAGAGATGACAGTACGTGCACGTGACTATAGACAGGAGAAGGCTTTTGTGGACAGACCTTTCCTCAGCCTGGCAGCAAGAACAGCAACATCATCCTGCAACATCCATCAGCCCATGGGCTTCCAGCAGACTGGAGGAGGGTTGAAAGAAAATAGATTTGCTTAATGCAAGGATTTCTTCACCAGGACAGGATAAAAATGGAACTGTTTCTGTGCAAATATTTTCAGAATGTTCACCAACTTGAATTTGAATGGTAGGACTGTATTAAACAAGGTATCAATAAAAGAACACTTCACTTAAAAATAAGACTTTCTGAGCACAGACATACTGTTTGAAATGTTTGGATGCCAGAATAGCTGAATACTGCATTCACCACCCTGAGCCTTACAAAGCATGAAGGAAGAAACAAAACAATCCTAGAAAATTTAAGGAGGAAATGGAGGATATTCACCATTTTGCAGAAGACTACCCCAAAAGTTGTTTTGTGACAAGGTCCCATTTAAGAACTCAAAACAGTCATTAATAATAGGTCTTACAAAACTGACAGGCCATTTGTTGACACTCTCCAGCAATGCCTTTGATTCATAAATAATTTCCTTTATCAGTTTTGCTATGAGCAATTCCCAGATTTAACAACTGCAACATCTTCTGGGAGACTCTGAGGAAAGCAAAAGGCCACCAAGACAGCCATCAATTTCTGCTCTTCAGAATTAGGGAAGGTAGATTGGTTTTAACCCTCTTACTGTATTTTAACATCATTAATGTGCTTCTGTGCTATGGAAATGACAACATTCAAAAGTATTTAAGTATTTAAGTAAATATTCAAATAAGAAACTCCTTATAGAGCCTACTCTCTTCCAGCAATGCATGTGTTCCCTTGTCCCTTCACCACACAACTGTGTGATTTTCAGTGTCTGCAATTTAAATAACAACCAGTAGACATTACTAAAAGAATTTTAGCTATTGTAAATGTTGGGCAAAACAAATTTGAAGTAATTTGCATTTCTAGGAAGGTTCCACCTATTGCATTTTCTCCACATTCAAAGGCAAGTTTCTGAGCTAACAAAAAGCCAAGAATGAATTGGCCCTAAGTATATATCAAAAGTGCTTTTTCATGACAAAGAACGGCAGTTGTGAATAAAAACTGTATAGAATATTTTTTTAAGAATTCATTATAAGTAATATTTTATGTGATTCAGATTATTAGTGAAAACTGTTTATCCATCCCTCCTGTAGACAATGAATGCTTGGAGAGAAATTACAGTGGATTTTAACTTGTTCATAATACCTCTTTAAGATTCATCTATTAGAAACCAGAGGCCAGAATTTTGGAGTGTTGAGTTAAATGTCAAAGTAAAATAGTTTCTTTCACATTGTAAGCCAGAAAATCAATATATTGGGGAGTTTCACCAATAAATATCTGTGCCTGCTGAGAATGACAGTTGAAGTTCTTCCCACTTCCCTAACCAATGTGGCTGATAGCAGTCTGAGAACTCCCAAAAAACAGTGAGAGTAACGTTTCACCTGCATGTATGAACTATCTGGATTTGGCAGGAGCTGTTTATACCAAAATGCCATGTAGCCACCTCAGCTAGTCATTCTTGTGGAGATTCAGGGGCAAGGGAAAGAGTAACAGGAACAACACTCCGCGTTTCTTTTTGCCAGGTAGAACTGAGAGGTTAGGGCAATCAGTAGTAATTATGGTTGGTAAGGGTTTTATTGGGTAATATGACAGCATTTTCTTCTACAGTGCAAACCAGAAATACCCATTCTTTTGGAAAACTTTTTAATAGCAGCTATTTGTAATTAATTTTAAATACCTATGGACAGACATAAAGGTTTGCTGCATATGTTATTTAAACTAACCAGTAATTCATAGTCAACATTTGGAACTATCCTGTTCCAGTTCAGGGTTGGAGCTATCCTGTTAAGATTGAACTCTTGCACCTGAAACAGACCTGGACTTGTGCAACAAAATCAAAGCAGCACTTTTACCATCTAATACTTCATCTCTGGCAAATGGTTGTTCAGATTTTCCAGAAAGTTTCTTTTATGTTGAAGCTGAATATTTATTTGTGGAGCTGCCACTCCACTTCTGAGTTTTAGTGATATGAAAAGAACACAACCCAGGCAACATCTTCTCAGGCTATCACAGAATTCAAGAGGAAACAGAAAATTACCTAACAATTCTAATATCTTGGCAGATGTGAGACTATCCTATGCAAAATAAAACTTCAAGTATCCACAAGAAAATGTGACTGAGAAATAGTTTATGTACCTACCCCCACTATGCTTAATCACTAGGAGCTGGCAGAAAGTATCATCTAAATCCAGATTAAACAAGTTTGACTGGAGATCTTGTGAAAATCTGAAATGATCTTGTGAAATCTGAGGATGATGGCAATGATGATGAGGATGATAACAATAACAATAATACCATCTTCTACCACCACATTCATGACTCAAAACCCATCACCTAGTTGATGCTGATTTTATGAATCTTTTTAGTTCTATATTTAAGTTATAAAAAATGGATAGTATTACCTGGCTGATGAAGACATGTAAACTAATCCTAAAATGAAATAAGGATTTGAGATTTGAAATCCAATCTAACCAGACTAAAGCCCCTGAACAAGCTATCTTGCTCCTTACCAAGTAACTTAACTGGTTCTGTCCCAAACTTTCCTAATTCTTATGTGTCAATAATATTAGCCATTACAGATGTCCTATCTAGAATGATATTATATTACTCCATAAATTTTTTCCTAGACTGTGCCCTCAGTCAGGCAGTATCAACTATTATTTCCATAAACAATGTATTGGTTTCTTACCCTACCTACTAGACTCACTTGTATAGGATGCCAATGTTTTGGAAAAATCTCCCTTTTCTTCATTTAGTGAGGTCAAAATTTGATTTTAAAAATTTATTGTGATATATCAGGGTTTGTATGTAACTCCCTCTACAGCACTCTTTGTACAACAGTATATCACTGGCTTCCAATAAGCAACACACATCAATCAGCATTCTTTTAATTATTCTACAGCAGGCTGAATGGATACTGCAAAATCCAGTTAACTACTCTAACAGGAAACAGAATTAAGGCAAAATATAAAGGTCAAAACAAAGTCCTGCCTAGCCATTTTCTTAGACTCTTTAGTAGGCCTCCTATTCACCCCTTACTTGTTGTGTATTTATTTCCAGTTGAAACTAAATATTTTGGAAGAATATAATTGCTGTGTTCCTGCTGGAGATGACTGGCTGTTTAGTTTACATTTCCATGCTTGGTTTCATAAACTCACAATTGTTCCCATTTGAAATCAGGTCAGTGTCAAACATCTTCCAAAAACATACAGTGAAATAATTGCCAAATATTGCTTGACATTATTGCAAAGACATTAGTGGTTATTTGGGTTAAGTTTCCATGCTGTGTGTGCCAGAACCAAAATTAAGAAGTATACCATGCAAAATAATGACAAAATTAAAATAATTTTGTGGCTAGCATCATTTGGTTACAGGATCAAACCAAAAACATTACTGGATGCCAAAAGATAGAGTTCTTGAGTTCTTTCATCACAGCAGGACCATGAGCAATGAACAAATAAATGTGTTGGTGGAACAGTCAAGGATGACCAAAATCTACACTGCTAAAAAAAATCTGCAGAACAGCCCTAGCCAGTGTTCACAATTACTTGTTAATGTAACGTTCAAAAATAGAGTCCTGGTTTTTTTCTTTGTTTTTACAAACCTCATTGAATACAACATTTTCTCAGTTGTCCTGGCATCCTTCTATGGCTATGATCTGGAAGGAATAATCTTCCTCAGATACTTCCTTGACCTTTCTCACTTTAATTGATAACACAGAACCCTCATGATAGTGTATAGTAGTTGCAGGTTTTGTTTCTTTGTCCAACTACTCTGTGAGAGACCAGTCCTCAACACCTGATTTCTAAATTGTTTCAAATCACCTGCTAATTTTTCTCCCTTTGCGCAAAACCTTGATGATCTTTCATTGAGAGCAAAGCTTTAAGGTGCTTGTCTGACATTTGATAAAATATTATACAGTTTACAGTTGTACATATTTTGCTATTACACGATAATTCACAGTGAGATGAAGGAAATCCCTACCACCTCAGGGAATTACTCTGTTTTTCTGATACTCCCTTGGGTCTGACAGAGCTCACAGAAAGAAGGGTATGTACACACAGACCAGGGCAAACAATAGTCTTAATTCTGTCCCTGCCTCATTTTCTACATGGCTTCATGCATTACAGGAGCCTGGCAGAGGGCGAGAGCAGATGTAAAGTTTAGGAAGCAGAAATTAAGACAGGTGAACTCATTTCCAGGCCTGACTCTTCCATAGATTTCACAGAAATTTCCAGATTTCCCTCCCTGCCCACAAGACAGAAATATTTTTCAGTCCTCATTTTTGGTGTGTCTTGTTTGAAGTGCTGACTTTCAGGGGTGTGATATGACCATGCACTTTCTCAAGTGTGCATTCCTAAGCATGCTCATGGCCAGCTCTGAAGAACAGAGCAGTGCTGGGAGTTTCCACACTGACAGACTTTATCCTAATTGCTAGCAAAAGTCTGTTATCTCATAAAAAGTCCTTTCTGACATATTTTCCTTGTCTTTAAAATAAAGATGATACAGCTAAAGGCTAAAGAAGAGATATGAAAGTTGTTTTGTTGCTTGGTGTTACCTATTCTTGTATTTAGTGAGATAGAATCTTGTGTAAAAGAAAAAAAAAGGTGTAATCATCATACAAGTGGGAGAGGTCCAAAATTAGTATTGCCCAGGAAACTGTAACTCTGTTTTTCCTTTAAGATCTTCACTTTGACACACTAACACTATTTTAACAGGTCAACTGTTTGCATAATCATAGATAAAGGTCAAGCATCAACAACTGCTGAAGTTGTTAGGGAATGACTCTATAACTAAATAAATAATAGAAGCTCAGAGAAAAACAGAGGCAGTTCTATTGATGAGGAAAGAAAACCACACTGCTCCGGAAACCACGAGCAGAACAAACTTAACTTATTTCCTACACAAAAATAATAAGGCAAGCACTTGGGGAAGTCAAAATAAATGAACCAAGAAGGGATTACAGAATGCAAAACAATCACACTACCTGTGGAAAGGGGGCTAGAAATCAAGTGGCTGCTGGTTTTTCAAACAGAAGAATTAGGGACATTAATGAGAGCTAGCAAGGCACAGGTTTGAAGAAATAAAAGGGATGATTCTTCACATAACAGGTGGAATTTGTCCAAATGCTCTTCTGCTATCAGCACCTAATTACGAGAAACGCATAGACAAATTGGATTAAGTTCAAAGAAAAGCTGCAAAAATAATTAGGGGAGACTAAACTAAAAGAAAATACATGTATAGTGTTGATTAAATGACATAAAATTACAATCACATCTACAACAAATATTTAAAATGTGCAAACTCCACACTCGTTCATAAGCAGAATAATTTAGAGAGATACAAGACAGTACTACACAAATATCAAGGAAAACATAAATTATGAGCATTGAATTTCAACAGTACAAAAAACCTTTAATTGGTCTTTGAAATTAAATTGTTACATATTATAGTAGATCAGAAAAACACTAGCATTGACAAATATTTGGGAATGATCCTGCACTGCAGTAGGAAAACTAGGGAATATAGTAAGAAATTTCAAGGATTTTTGATCAGCAATTTTGAAAAAAATTCAAACCAAGTTGGTAATTTTTTCATTAAATCCCTGTTTTATTAAATATATTTATCTTTGTTGATATTTCAGATTGCTTTATTTTAAGAATTTTGGGGGGTAGTGTATAAAGTACAGCAAGGGGTGTATATATAGAGTATACAGAAAATTGTATAAATAATTTTTTTAATCCTTTCAAAACTTACATTGAAAAATAATAAGTACTTCATCTGTGCCTTAACATGTCAAAATTCTGTCACTGTCATTTGTAGTTACAACTTTATTTCTAGATCTCTTCTTCCAGATGTGCTCTTTCCTTGTCTCATGCCTTTCTTTAGTCACTTACCTTTCTGTAGTTGCCCATTCCCTCCAAGCAGCAGCTGAGGGGCATTTTTTGACCAAAATCCATTGCAACAGCCCTACCAACAGGCACTCTGCAAGGGATAAGCAACTGCAGTCAGAAGGGTCTCCTTGCCTCTCTCCCTCCTCAGTATTCTGTCAGCAGGAGACAATAAAACAGCTCTTCAGAGACAGGACCTCACCCACAATTCTCATAATTTGGCATTTCTCCATGTTCATCTGTCAAAACCACTGAGACTGTGCCATCTTAGTGTCAGTCCTTAAGTCTTTGCAGCTTAATTATGGTTTTTTGATGGCAGATGGTGGAGAACTCTCCAAGCCTTCAAAACCCCACCACAATTTTGAGAGGGAGTCTTTCACAAGAAGGCAAAATGAAGGTAAAGAGACCTAGTAAAGTTCAGTTCCTTTGCCAGTCACATCCCAGCTTCCTCAGGATTCAAAAAAACTTCTTCAAAGTTACTTTCAGCAGCTGTATCCCCATACACTCCTAGGCTAAACAACACCATCCTGGTCATGCTCCCTCCAGGCTTCTTGTGCACCTCCTTGATGGCAGAACAAGACAAACTGAAAAATCTTTGACTTAGGGTAAGCATTTCTTAGCAACAACTAAAACATCACCAGTTATCAACATTACTGTCATACTAAATCCAAAATACAGCACTGTACCAAGTACTAGGAGGAAAATTACCCTTATCTCAGCTGAAACCAGGACAGTACCCACCCCTTATTCTATTCCATTTATGTCATGCTCAAGTCCCACGCTTTCCAATACACTATCACCTTTCCTGTGTTTTGCTAAATACACACAGATTCTGCCACAGGGAACATGTAAATTGGAGTTCTGGATCTGTGGGTGGCTGCACATTGTTCAGATCATAATAAATCATCTCTAGCATGGCTAATTTCCTCAGGTACTGGATACTTCTCTCCATGGTAGTCCATTCTCCTGAGTGACATAAATATCTTCCTTGAAGGAATACTTTTCCTCCACCCTTGACAGGAGTTGCTTCCAGAGGCTGAGAACTTGCATTCCTTTTCCAAGTGCCTTGCCAATGCCCCCTTCCCTAGAAGATGATCCCAGCTGTTTGGCTTTCTTCCTCTCCAATTCCAGGCTAATAGCCTCACCACCATCACCAAGGCAGCCAGATGTGCTCATCTGATTGACAGCTAAAACACTTTGCATATGCTGGAGCTCAATCAGGGATAGGGATCCAGTGGTTGCCTCCTTTTCTGCCTCTTCCTCAGGTTCTTCTGGTGGTTCTGCTTAGACCCCTTTACTTAAAGCAATGGTTCCATTTTCTTCCCTGTGTATAAGGGCACAGGCTGGTGCTCTGGTTCAGCTGCAGTGCCTGTCCCAGGGGTCGGCACAGAATGTTGTTTTGTTGTCTCATCCAGAGACCTTTTCCTCCCCTTGACGGTAATGAATAAGGTTGGACAGGGCTTGGAAGGCCTCAGCCACGGCCCAGCAATTTGCAGTGATTTCTGTTTCTCTGAAATTGCCAGAGTGACAACATACCTTTTCCAAATATTTCACTAGCTTTTCCAGATTCTGCACTTGTTCAAGGATGAAGTTCCAAAACACTGGAAGTGCCCACAGCCTTTGGCACTTGCCCATACTCTCCCATAAGCTCTGCCACCGATAACTGGCTTCAGGGCAGACCGCTGGGTGATATTCTTAAACAGTTTTTTATTCTTAAAAAGACCTGGAACCCACTCAGGACACATAGCAATACAGTCGTGTTGGTTTCAACATCCCAAATATATTCAAAATTCTCAAGAGCTGTTCTAATTATCCTGGAGGAGAAGGGGAAGGTGAAGGGATGTATCTCCACTATGGATTGGGTCTCCAAGAAGGAAAGATAAAAAATACAATTATTAATAGTTTCTGATAGATTCTCCCAAAGTATAGAGATTGTAAGACTGAGTACAAATACCAGATCCATTTCAGAGCCAGCAATTCTACCATATCATAAACCAGAATTACAAAGTACAACATGACAACCTTGGCCCAGTTCCCATGGGTGACAAACAGCACAGTGGGGAACACCTACTGCAAGTCAGGTGTCACATAATGCAACTTTAAGAACAAGAAGACCGACTTTGAGAGAAAATTAATCAATGGTGTGACCATTAAACTAATAAAACCAACTTGTTCTAGCGCGTTCTGGTCAGATTTGTTGCTACTTCAACCCGTCCTGCTTAGCCTAAGTCAGGGACTTTTCAGTGTCTGATACTCTGCCAGTGAGCAGGCACACAAGAAGCGGGAGGGGACCACAGCCAGGACTGCTGATCCAAACTAGCCAAAGGGACATAAACTAGGTTGGAGTTTGCTGGGAGGCCCCAGTCACTGGCAGAGACAGGCTGCGCATCACTCAGGGGTTAGGGACCAATTGCGCTGTGCATCATTACTTGTTTCTCTTGGGCTTTATTTCTCTCTCCCTTCTTGTTGGGCGCTTGGCATCTAGCCAGGGCCAAACCACAACAAGCAACAAAAAGAATACATTGGAGCAAGATGTGGTTAAAAATGGAAGCACTTATTGTAATCCATGAACTAAACATAAACAAATTAAGCAGGCAATGACGTGGCTTCCAATTTTTAAACCTGAGGAGATTCCACAGGAAACCTTATCTCTAGTTTACAAAGAAGCTTTCTGCTGTTGAATATCATAAGAATCATTTTGGCCATGTACTTCTGAAATATGATAAGGACCATTTGCAGACCATACAATCATTAAATGAATACACAAAGTACCAGCTTTGTCCAGTGTACCAAAGTTGTATGATAAGAATAAGATAATATGGCAATACTTCATCCACGGGTCTGCGTTTATACCAGTATTACCTGCACAGACTGTTTAATGTATTTAGCCTCTATGAAGAATTTGATAACAGTAAATCAACATTGTCATTATTTAATAACATGGCTGCATTCCATCCTGCCGGGTGGAAATAGTCAATTCTGACTTTCCAACATCTTAATGTCAGAGCTCAGTTTATCATATGGGCAGCATTTAATAAAAAACACCCAAATCAGAGCAAACTTAAAGGTCTAACACGATTTTGTTTGGTATGACAGATACACAGTGACATATCTTTGCCATGCAAATGCATCCTGAACACACAGGGTGAAGAAAGCTGTGTTGTATCATGTTTACCACGTACGCAGAGACACCTATATTACAGAGGCAGAGCCACAGTGTGAAAGGCTAGTCTCCCAAAAGGTGGGTAAGAGCTTCCCTGAGGAGGCATTCCAGTGGTCCAGGGACAACAGTGGCAAAAGCACAGCTGGGATCAGCCAGCACTCCAGGACAGAAGAAGGCCATAGCTAGGCTGAGGAATGCCCTTCTTGGGCAGGCAACACCCTCTGTTACTGTAGTCTGGCTGGATCCTGACCCAAGCATGGGCACTTCTGGAGCACCTCATGTTGAAGATGCTGTAATTTGTCCCATTAACATACCAGAAAAAGTGTTAACCCCAAAAAATGCAAGCAAGTTGGTCCTGCATCCAAAACACTTAAGTACTCAGAACGGTGGCAGACTTAAGACGACAGGAATTTGGATATACCAGATATTTGGTTCTGCACATGACTACTTTTCACTGCTTTTTACAACCTCACAACCAGAAAAAGAGCCTGAGAAAACACGGATCTTTTCTAGATCCCTTGCATTGGCAGCAGGGGTGTTGTTTCTTTTCCCGGCCTGACCACAGAAATAAAATGAGTATTATGTCTTCACCGAAACCTCTCTTGGGCTGCCTAGATCTAGCTAGTGCTTCCCTCTTCACTTCTAAGGAAAAGACCCAGTTGCCACCTCTACCTACCAAGAAAAGGTGAAGAGGATGCTACTGCTTCAGAGAGGGAACATGGTTTCTGGGAAGTGCTGGAGCACAGATACCTTCAGCATCGATGACAGGAGCTCAGCACTCTTTTCTCACCCGAGCCAATCAGGGGTCACCTTCTGGGTTTCCATCTCACAATGTTCCCAGGCTTAACAGCACCGTGTAGTTTTGCTGGATAAGGCTCAGATGCTCAGCCTTTGCAGGATCAAATCCATTACTTAAAATTGAATCAGGGTTACCAAGAACTAAATGGAAATAGTGTTGTTTCCCAGGACACAGCAGATCTTTCACAATGTACTGGGGTGCATGTTTTTTGTCTCCACTCAGCTATGAACAATAGAAAACTCTCTGCTTTTATTAAAAACTTTGAGGGATTATTATTTTAGTTAAGCCTTTAAGAATTCATACCTATCTGGAAAGGGCAGATTGTGTAATGTGCTTCCTGTTTTCATCATAGCTGGATACTGCTTTTTGCTGTTGCCTGTTATTACCCAGTTAATATGAATTGCTAGAAGTTTATTTTTAGCGCACTTGAGCCTATTGTAAGGTCTGTTCAAGAACTTCCAACCAGAAAATGTAGCTCCTGCATCTAATGCCGAGTTTAGGAATATATTCTTATATCCTTTTAAACAGCCAAGACATAAAGTGAAAATAGATAATGAATAGTTGTTGAATATTAGCAATCTGTTCTACTCAAAGATTACATTTTATTTTCAAATTATACCCTTAATTTCTAAAGTAAGTATTTATTTGATAAAGAAGTCATGCTCCATTCATTTAATTGCCAATTAAAACAGCAGAGATGAATAAATATTTGCCAAAATGAGCAGAGGATTATTTTTATTTGAGGAAAAATATGTAATTATCTACACGTCTTGAAATTACAGAATTAAAAGCTCTGAAGTCTTCTGTGTCAGACACCATTTGTTTCATCTATATCAAATCACATTCAGCACAAATGAAAAGTACTTAAGGGTACTTTTGAAATGACACTAAATGTAAACTCTGGGAAGGACATTATTTTACAACAGTCTTTCAACCTCTCACAGAAAATAATTTTAAAATATCATCATCATCATCATCATCAAAAAATATGTTAAGTAGGAAGGGACCAATCAAGATCATCAAGTCCAAGTCCTGGCCCTGTACATGACATCCCAAGAGTCACACCATGTGCCCCAGAGCACTGTCCAAACACTCCTTCAACTCTGTCAGGCTGGTGCTGTGACCACTTCCCTGGGGAGCCTGTTCCAGTGCCCAACCATTCTCTGGATGAAGAACCTTTTCCTGATATTCAACCTCCTCTGATATAAACCTCTTGATATAAACGTCCCCTGACACAACTTCAGGCCATTTTATTGGATCCTGTCAATGGTCACCACAGAAAAAAGATCAGTGCCTGCCCCTCCTCTCCCCCTCATGAGGAAGCTGTACACTGCAATGAGGCCTCCCCTCAGTCATGTCTTCTCCTGAAGAGCAGGCTGAACAGACCTGAAAGCACCTGAAGTGACCTTGGGCACTCCTCACATGGCTTCTCCTCAAGACCCTTCACCATCTTCACAGCCCTGCTTTGAACACTCTCTAATAGTTTAATATTTGATGTTGTGGCACCCAGAACTGCCCCCAGCACTTGAGGTGAGGCTGCCCCGGCTCAGAGCAGAGAAGGACAATCCCCTCCCTTGCCCAGCTGGTGATGCTGTGCCTGATGCCTCCCAGGACACACCTGGCCCTCCTGGCTGCCAGGGCACTGCTGACTCAGATTCAACTTGCCATCAACCCCTTTCCCCAGCACTGCTTTCCAGCATCTCATTCCTGAGTTTGTATATCCAGGGCTGTCCCACTCCAGGTGCAGAATCTGGCACTTTCCCTTGCTGAACTTCATACAGCTGGTGATTGTCCAGCTCCCTAACTAGTCAAAGTCTCTCCTCCAATAATATTATCGTCACATAGAATCACAGGGTAATTCAAGTTAGAGGATATCTCAAGCCCAATATCTTGCTTAAAGCAGGACAAGCCTTGTGGGTCCATTAAATCTGACTTCAAAATCCTCAAAAGCAGTAGAGTAGATAACCTCCTCTGGAAAACATATTCCAGTATCTTAAGTTTCTTTGATGTGAAAATGTTTCTCCTCAGCCATACTGTGAACCTCTCTTGTTTCAACTTCTGCTTGTTGACTGCCACTCCCCCACACTGTGGCACTGAGTTGTGCCAGGCTCTGTCTTTATGACCTTGGCCCACATAGGGGGATGCTGCTTTTAGGGGCCCCCAACACATCCCCCCCTTCTTAGGCTAAACAAACCCTACAATCCCAGATTCTCTCCCCTGGGCAAGCGCTCCAGCCCCTGATTGTGGTCCTCCACTAAACCCACAGCAATTTACCACTTTCCTTCTTGTTTGCAAGGGCCCCAAACTGAACACAGTGTCCAAATGTGGTCTAACAGGTGCTGAGCACACAGGAATAATCACTTCCCTCCAGCCACTCACTGCACTCCTGTTGCTACAGCCCAGGATGCTGTTGGCCTCCCTTGCTGGCAGGACACTTTGCTGGATCCCGCTCAACCTGATGTCCAGGACCCTTCTGGCCCCTTCCACAGAGATGCTCACTCTGTAGCCAGCCTGTGGTCTTCACGGGGTCCCTCCTTCCCTGGCACAGGGTTTGGCATTTGTCCTTGATGAATTTCTATTAACTTCATTATGACAGATAATTCCATGAATGATTCTTAAACAGAAGCTTAACATTTTCCTCCTTTCTGTTTTACAGTACTACCGCAGACTCATTTTACCACAATTTAGCTGAAAGAGAAGGATCACATAAGTCAGGATAAATGTAAAATCTGTTCAAAAAGGGAGATAAAGAAGTCTGTCCCATTTTTCATGCAGAATTTCTTTTTCACTGTTTCATTTGACATGTATATTTTACATTTGCTGCTGTAACTACTTTGTCTTTGACAGACCCAGAAGAATTACAGAAGTATTATACTAAAAAAAGCCCCAAATTTTGTTTCTTGAGCTAGTCTGATAAGCCATGAGTCACAGTATTTTCTATGTGCATACACTCTCAACAATTTCAATATTATACCTTAGCTATGATAATCACTACGTTATTTACTTTAAGCCAATTTTATATTAATAGTAGTAAGTATTCTGCAGGAAAAGTGAACATTAGTTGGCAACAAATACATTGAAATGGATTTATAGGTGAAGGAGACAATTAACAGTAGTTTCTTTAAGTTTCAATTAATTTCATGTATCATACTACTATCATACTAAAGGAATTTTTTGTTTTGTTGTAAAAATAATTTATTTCTGGCCATCTGCTGCCTGTGAAATTTCACAAAGAATAGTGCACTTAAAAAAGTGCTATAAATTACAAAACTAAAAACAGGGTATAAGCCCTATAAGGGTGCTTTTCTCTGTCCCTTCAAGAAGACTATCAAGTGGTCATATCAATACTAAGTTTGACATTTTTAAAAGGAAATGCAAAAGCTTCAGGACTGAATTATCAAAGCTACCTATTACAGGCTGTTGAACAAAGGACATATTTTCATTTTTTAAACTTTGGGGGCTTGGTTGGGGTTTTTTGCTACATATCACTAGCATTGTGGTTTTTTTAAATTTATTTTACTATTTATTGCCTTTTACTTAAGAAAATTCACCCTGGAGAAAAACATCTCCCTCAAAAACAATTAAACATCAAAGACTTCATCATTAGGAATTACACAGCAAGTATTTGGTTTAATTAGAACATTCACAGTCCCCACATATAACAAAATGCATTTATGGTGGGCTGAACCTGCTCTGCTGTCAGATGCCCACCCAGCAGCTGTCTTACTCCCCTTCCTCAGCAGGACAGGGAAAGAAAATTAGAAAGTATAAAGACAAGGAGGTCAGTCATCAATTAGTGCCACAGGAAAACCAGGATACAATAAGACGTCAAGAAAAAAAGACATAAGTAAAACCATCTACTCCTCACTTCTACCTTCTTCCCAGGTAGAAGTGGGACTTTACCCCTGACTTCTTTACCCCTGACTCCTTTACCGTCTCCTCATCAGGCAGTTAAGGGATGGGGAATGGGGTCTGTGGTCAGTCCATAACAGCTCCTCTCTGCTGCTCCTTCCTCCTCATGCTGTTTTCTGCTCCAGCCTGGGTCCTCTTCATGGGCTGCCAGATCTTCATGGACTGTTCCATTTGGGCCCTTCACCTGCACTGCAGTTCCTGCAGGATAAGACTGTGCATGGGGTCCTCCATGAGCTGCAGTGTGGATTTCTGCTCCCCCATGGGCTGCAGGAGGTCAACCTCCATCACCATGGTTTTCTCTGAGAACTGAAGGGGAGTCTCTGCTGGGACAACTGGAGCACCTCCTCCCCTCCTGCTGCTCTTGCCCCAGGGCTTTCAGGGCTGTTTCTCTCATATTTTTTCCTCACCCCTCACTGCTGGGCAGCATTTTGCCCTTTCTTACACACATTATTTCTGAAACACCATCACCTTGTCTGCCAAGGGCTCAGCCAAGTGTGGTGGTGGGGCCATTGGATTCATCTGGAATGGGCTGTGGGCAGCAAAGGGCAGCCTTGGCTGCTTGCCACAGAGATCCCTGCATCATCCCCTGCCAGCACCTGGTCACCCACAGCTGGTACAGCACAGCCCAGACAGAATGGAACTCTTTGGTCACCCTCTGGTGCCCTATGGTGCACAGGGTGGCTGATTCATCCTGGTCATTCAGAGGCATCTCTTTTCCCATCTTTCCAGTGTAGCCCACCTCTAGGGTAAAATCTAGGACCATAAAGAACCAGTCTTGTCATGTCTGTCCTCACCTGTTACTGCCAGAAACATTCAACACCCTGTTCTTCCAGTCTCAGATTCAAACACTGATTTCCTCACACGAGCAGAGTGTGGGAACACATTTGCTCATGTGCAGAAGCTGTCTCCTGGGATTATTTTCCTCTACAGACAAGTTAGGCACATGGAAATGATATGGTTGAAGGCAGAATCTGTCTATCATTGCTGGTAGCAAGCCTTCTTCACAGAAGTATACCTAAGGATGATAGTTTTGTACAGGAACCATAACACTGATTTAATATCTTTGAAGCATGCTGCAGGTCCATTTACTTATCAAGTAAAACATTTTTAAAATCTTACTGGAAAAATTATTTTAAAAACACAAGAAACACTTTAACACAGCAACTAACATAAGAAAGGGTGAATTTTGAATTTTCAGGACTCTGCCTATTTTAATTAATGAAATTAAAATGAGAAGCAAGGAAATATTTTAACTTAACCTTCTAAAGCAGTTTAACCCAGTGAGATCATTTAGGGCAGAGGATAACCTGCCATGAGAGGTCATATCACTGAAGCACTGTATTTGCAGGATGAGGAGACAAACAATTAAGGAAAACAGTATGGCAGCCCAGGCAAGTTATCTTCCAGCAGTGCAGAGGGAATCCCGGGTCATTAAAAGATAATTTGTCTCTGATATTCTGATGTGTAATCTGTTATGCCCAAATATAACACCATGTTTCATTAGCCACAGAAAATACATCCCACACTGGAATCAAATACAATGATGGAACAGCTTTAGATGTTCAGTAAATTGACAACTGTGCACCACAATTCTGGTACGTCAAAACCCAAACTACATAAAACTGCAATATTTATCTCCAAAACCATAACTGTCTAAACATTTACATCAAGTTTCTTCCATAAAACACACATTGAAAGTTTAGAAATGTTGACTGAATCATTTCCTGTGACTCAGTGATTTGCTATTGCATCTGTGCAGAACGCCAGGAGAGCTGGTTTTAGCTTGACAATTTTACAATTCAGTGGAATGTTAATAGCCTCTTAAATTTCATATGAAACAGCTACTTATCACGTCCTTAATCTCTTATCAGATATTATCTAGACTAAAAAAACTCAAGGTAGATTATAACCATGGAGAGAAGAAGCAAGAAAATTCTCCCATGCCACCAAACTCAGATTAAAGATTAGCAAGACTGTGTGCCAGCTATTTCCTGTGATTGATCGGATATCTAGAGAACCATTACACTGTTCCCCTGTCATATATCACCCAGCATACATGACAAGAAGGGGGAGGATGCCGCTGCAGCTAAAAGTTGTAAAGTTTTACTCCTAGTAGCAGCCACAAGTAGTTTACCATGCCCTGGGGTCACCCTCAGAGCAGTCCATAGACATACAGTCTGTGGCAACCATCTCTTCAAAGCCACAGTGAAATCTAAGCAATCTAAAGGTGGTATGAAACAGGGCAAATCCCACATGTGTCCTTAAATCTCATGGGATATTTTCTGTGGCTTTGTAGTATGGAACCTCTACTTTTTTTAGCAGGTTTCACGTCCCCCATATTCCATAATCATAGAAATTAAAAGAACTCAGTGCATGTCTGCTTAAAACTCTTACGAAAAGAGTGAAACTGAATACCCACACTGTGCTGGCACACGGACAGAGTAAACAAACTGGAAAGGGAGAAGGAAAGAAAGAAAGAGCAAGAGATCCTTTCCCCCCCTCCCACTCCTTTCCAACCCTACTACTTACTCCAAGTTTAAGTTTAAAGTAAGCTTTAAAAGTAGGTTAAAAATATTGTTAACTTGATTTCTTCTCATTTACACCTCTCCATTAACACCTTTTCAAAGTTTTCAAAACTCAGGTTTCAGAATGCACTGTTTGTTTGTATTAGGAGAAGCTCTTGCTGCACGATTGCTTAAAGCAGATAGGATGGAGCAAACTGCGTGGCTTTTGTTGAGCCTGACTTTTAGAGCAAATATCTTTGAGGCACAGCCTACTGAGAAGAACAGCTTTTCACAGGAAACAGAAGAAACTACTGTGTGCTCGAGACAAATGGGATTTTCCCCAGGCAAGCGAGATGTAATAAACATCTCAATACTAAATTAGTAAAGAAATATAGAAGTTTGCAGGTTGATCTTTGCTTTTACGAAGACAAAGAATAAAAACATCCATGGCAAAGGACCTACAAATTCCTCTAGAGCAGATTTCAGATATAAATAAAAAATTTAAATGAATTCTCTGATATATGCCTGCAAACCAGCCAATGTGACAAGAATGTGTAAGGAATGGCAGAAATGTGGATCCCATTCATACTGTCACATCACACCGACAGACTAAAGCAGCAGAATTGCTGTAACACATCACATTCTCCCTTTTTCTCATGCTCCTAACTTTCCATGTGCACCTATACCTGCTTTTCCCATTCTTCATCTTCAGTTAGTGTTCTGTGTGACCCCATGTTTGTTCCCCTGTTCCTGATATGAGGGTCTCTGACTCTGCAAGGCACACATTCACTGCCCCCACATCCAAGTGTACTAGCCCCTTCCCTCCAGTGGGGCTGCCTGCTCCTCATCCCTTCTTTTGACAGCTGCTGCAGTGTCCACTGGTAATTTTTAGTAACCATTTAAAGACAAAAACTCCAGAGTCTAGTCCCATCCAAAGAGCAAGCACAGTTTTGAGTTGGGGAGCAGGGGGAAAAGGAACCCTGAAAAACCTGCATCGAAGTTGTATGCAAAACACTACCTAGGGCCAAGGTGAAGGTGCATGCTCAAAGGTCTGAGCTGGCTGCAAAGATATGTTATTCTGAACACTTTTTTATAAATATCTCATTTTTTACTTAATGTCATGATAAACAGGAACACTCCCTGACAGACAATCTAAAGTCTCAATGTAGGATCCTTGAACCACTAATGCTTATGCTTATACTACTACTGCTGATACTGCCAAAAAAAGGTCTAATTATTTCTGCTTTTTATTTTTATTCAACTAACACAATTTTTAAAAGAACAAAGTACCTAGTGTAGTCTAATACTCCCAAATGTAAAATCTAGTTTTTCCCAAGTTTCTATTACAGAGAAAAAGGTCTTTGGTAAAGAAAATTCTACAGCCACCAGTGAAAGAAACAGGTTTGTTCTGGCCAACTGAGTGTTGAAGTTGTCAGTCATTCAAGTTGTCAGTTTGTCAGTTTGTTCATTGAAAACAAGAATTCAGACATATGAAAATATATTACTTGACTTTGCTCTTCCTAGTGGGCCCTGAACCACATAAAATTCTCTCTGTCCTTAATTATTTTGTCTGAACTTAGGAGAATGATCCTATATTTAGCTGTTAGTGTATAATCCTCATGAGTCTCAGGCTAAAAATGTTGGTTGATATTTGACCTGCCTTTCCCTATTAGTCATTGCTTCTAAAGACCATTGTATTTATGCCCCATCTCTTCTTGCTCTAATCTGAATGTCCACAGGAACAAAGGACTAGGTAAAGCAGTGAAGCTTACTCCACATTTTAAATTGGAGTTCCATATGCTTGACATTCAGTATTTTGTTGCTGTTTGACTTTTACTTACCTATTTTTCCCTTAGCTGGAGATTTTATTAGATGTTAAGTGATTCATGTGAAAAAAAAACCTATAGAAGACATGGAACATATCTCATGAAACAAGAGAAGACCAACATCTAGGTCATGGAATTCAGCAAGTTCAGAAAAATTCAGGCATGTGAAGAGCTAAAAATGCAGTTTATCTATCAGTTCCTCATGCAAGTGGAAAAAATGGAAAAATGGCATTTGAAATTTTTAGTAAGGAAAACTTTAATTTTAATTGGAAAAATTGTTTTAAGTGGCATAAAGCCACAGCATAAGTTCAATGGGTAGAGAAAGCCAATAAATATCTCCTTGCAGCTGAAAATATGAAGTCTGCCTGACCTTTTTTTTTCTTTTCCTCCTTCTCACTTTCTGTGCCCCTCTTTTTCTTGTCCCCTTCTGAAAGCCACCATAGTCCACTGTCCCATTTTACAGCTGAAATTTCAGAAGACTGCCCACAACATAGATGACATAAATGGGTCTTTCATTTCAATGAATTAAATAAGCTCCTGGAGAAATACAAGTGTCAGAGAAAGCACTAAGTATATGATGGAAAAAGAAAGGGAGAGAAGGACAGAGGATCTCATTTTTTTGGTAGTGGTGAGCTGGTGTGCCTGCTCATTCTGTCTCATCCCCTGAAAAGATCGTGCTTGAGCAGACATATCTGTGTCTTTGTACCACACATTCCAGACCTGGTCTGGATCCACAATTTATCTCAGTGATGCACTAGCTGTCCTGGAATTCCATCAAAAGTAGCTTATCTACTCAGGAATCAAACTTCCTCCTATGGCTCCAGAGCACTCCATTTTGCTTTTCAAGGTGTTTTGGCATGTAGTCCGTAATTCAGTGGATCTCTTTTCAATAACAAGGACAGAAAACCTTCTGTCTGGGGTTCAGGAGCTCTTTTTCTGATTTTAGAGTAACAAGAACCATCTGCACTTAGTCCCAAGATATCACCCTCTAAAGAAGCTTCTGTCCAATATTCATCCTTCATGGCTTCATGGTTGAGCAAATGCACAAAATTCTTCAGCTACCTCTCAGCTCAGAAAGGGTTCTACACTCAGCTCCATGTTTGCAAAAGAGATCTGGAAAAAATGTTCTTTGTCTGAAAGTTATTGTTCCTTGGGGGTGGTAGAGCATGCTCCTTCTGCAAGACAGAATAGACTCCAAGGCCCCCCATGGCACACAGCAGCTTCCAGGGAATCTGTGATAGGCCAATACCCCCCCATAAGCCTCTAAACCATCCACAATCCCCAACAGCCACCATGTCAAATGACAATAGTGCAGAATCCCCAAAAGAGTTTCAGTCTTCTGACAATGAATTAAGAACTTTATTACAATAAGTAGACTAGAATTCCCCTTAAGAAGGCATTCCCAAAGTATGGTGCAGCAGGCCAGGCTAAATGCTCTAAGGCTGGCCAGCAAATTCTATGAAAACACTGTTTTCAATAGTGTCTCTTTTAAGGATTTGATGAGAGAGCCCAGTGGTGGTACCAGAGAATGAGGCCAACAAGTATCCATCCATCAGAAACCTTGGCAATTACCAACCTAAACCACATTTCCCCTTGTCCTTCTACTCCTGGCAGTTTTCTCAGGTCCCTTCTCCCGGCTACACCTCTACAGATTTAAAGCTCCAGCATGCGCACACCATTACCAGGATTCCCCTTCTCCATCAAGGCTCTGGCTCTTCTGAGGAGCAGCAGGTTCCACAGCCACACCAATGCTCACCTTGATGACCACCCTGCAGATGTGGACGACTCTGCCTAGAGAAAAACCCTGCCTTTTCAGTTCTTTTGGGTATCAAAAGTCACCAAAGTGGGCTTCCTTCAAGAGACCTCTTGCTAGGGCTCCAGCACGAGTAACCTTAGCCTTGGCAGCACACCACAGCTCAGTGAAGTTTACATACTTCTGTTGAAGGCAGTCACATACAGGCTGTCTAGAGATAGTGATGTCAACAGGTATTGCCCAACATTTTCCCTACTTAGTTTTATTGCCACTAGATTGCCTGATTTCATCTTGCGTAAGATTTCTGTGGTTAAGAAAGAGAATGATGGATTTTTGACACCTACGAGTCTCCTGTCATTTACAAGAGGGCACTTGAAATTAAAGTGGTGGTGTTCCCTGCTGCTGACTATGCAGCATGCCGGACTATGTGACTGTCCTTTAACCAAGAGGAGCTCACACCAAACAATGTTGCCACAGATGTCTCTCCTCCCCTCTGTTACCAGGCTGCTCTCTCATGGAAGGAGTGACCAGGATGTTCTGTGCTTCAAACCACACTGTGGTTTCCGCAATGCCTGCATCATTACCTAAGAAACTGCTCTTAATCACAGCTATTCCTTCCAGGCACCAAAAGAGAAAAAGTTCCTTCCCAAGACACATTCATTGTGGTTTTAGGATAGAAGAAGTGTTTCTACAAATTTGGATAAGCCAGTAATTGTGACACAGGTAGGTCACAGAAGCGCAGTGTCATTCAGCAGATGGTGCTCAGGCTTGAGCATACACCTCACAGTGGGTATTACTCTGACCTCAGCTCTCAACCCAGCCTTCACTTATGGACAAGCCCAAAAACTACTCCCATAAAGGTTATATTTCTTCCACCACGTGATGCTGTATTTTCTACCCATTTCTGTATTGCAACCAATATGGGGAATCTTTATGTAGTTTATTCACTTATCAAAAGAAAAATGGGATTATGGAATTACAAATGCCATGTGAGTTGTCTGACAGGATATATAGGATCTTCAACATTCGTTTTGGGTATTTTTTGAGATGGAGATACCATAGGTTATCTTTTCTCGTGCAACAGCTACCGTCAGATTTAGATGTAAGTCTGATGCCTGTCTCACGGTTTTACAAATTCCATAATACATGGCATTAACACCTCTAAAAGAAGTAACTTTCTAAAACTCCCTCCTGGATGTGCAGATGGAGAACATACCACCCTCTAATGTCTTCTTGGTCAATACAACACTTGAATCTGACCTTGACCATATCTCCAAGTATTTCCTGTTTAGAAGCAGAACAAAGAAAATCTGCTCCTCAAGTTAGTATTAGAATTTGTCTTGCTACTTCTCTGAGAATTACCACCATACCCAAGATTAGACTTGCTATCTACTACAGCTCCTCACTCATTAGAAATTTTGCCCTGGTATTCTTAAAATATGATCAGTGACACATTAGAAACTTAGCAAACTAGGAAAACTAAGGACAGATCATGTATTGAGAAGATAAGTCATTGAATGGGGTTGAAACATCAAAAAGTTTTAGCTTTTCTTAACAGTTAGAGTTTTCTATCCTTTTCCTGTGCTTGGCACTACTATATTCACCTTTCTGCCTTTTCCTGTACTTGCCAGGACATTTCTTTGCAGACACAGACAGGAAAACTGTCATCAAGAAGCAAGAACAATGTGAAGTACTTGCCCTATATTCTGTGAATTGTCAATAACTTCAAAGAATGTCACTGTTGAAAACTACTCCATTGGAGGTCCTGAACACCCTTTGAAACAGCCTCTTTCCTCAGCACAGCACAGGGAGTCCATATTCAAACTGTTTAGGAGATATTAGCCACATTAGAAGTGTTCATCAGTGTAGAAAAGAGTAGACAGCAGAGAAGCAAAAGTTGCATCTGCATTGTAAAAACTGGGGAGACATGTGTACATAATTTTTTTCTCTGGATGATATGATAGCTATAACCAAAAGTGCAGGACAATCTCCAGCTGCAAGCAAGCAGAGCATGGTCAATATCATCAGTATATCCCATGTGTGTATTTTTCTTCACTTACCAGACCCATCATCACAAATCAAAACTACAATCAAAAGCTCCTCAATGCTTCAAAATCCCCTTCAACTTGTAGAGGGCATGATACTATAAACCCTATCCACTAATCCCATCATCATAGTATTTGTCCTTTTTCCTTATCTTACAAATATTAAAGTGCAGTTTCTTCTTTGTTTTGTTGTTTGCTACCTTAATAGGCTTTCATTTATGGCTGTGGAGTTAATTTAAATATGTGACACAAAGACATGGACAGTTTTCACTGTAGTAATACATTTGCCTTTGAAGCAAGATGTCATGATTCAAAATATTGTCTTTATATTAAAATTATTCTGAAATCTCCTTCTATCCCCAATAAGGTATAATACTTTCAGCATGTGTTATGCAATATATATATTTATGCATATCTCATGATGGTTTTGCACTGTATTTTGAAAAGAAAAAAAATATAAGTATTACTGAATCCAAAAGTATGCAGAAGTAAGAAAAATAGTCTGCAAACTACATTCATTCTGAAGAACACCATTCTCCTAGTCAAGAGCCTTGAAGCACCAAGACAACTCCATTTACTGATGTTAAACAAGTAAATATACAATTGTCTTTAAGTAGGTATGAAGCTTTCCTTTTCAGAATATTCATGTTCCCCACAGGCTCCTGCCACAGATGTTGCAACAAGTTTGTAAGAGGTTACAACTAATTCAAGTTGTAAAATACTTCTCACTTCCTCTCTGAGTCTCTCTTTACAAATTGCAAAACGAAACCAATACACAGGCACCAAGGATTAATACCCCTTTTAAATATTTGTACTCAACAAGTAAAAACAACTACCGCCCTATTTATTCTAATACATTCATTATGAGTAGTCTACACTATTGGAAAATCCCTCTGACTTAACATTTTAAATTATTTACCTGTCCAGAGCAACATTACTGAGAAACCACAAAATCTCAACTATACTCAATTATATAACTATTTTTGTTGTTTTTGTAGACACCTGAAGATTTCAGTAAAGGGTGTGATGTCTTAAGCAAAACTGTTAGGAGGAACAGAGATATCAATCTGGCATTACACTGGCACAGCTTATAGCTAAAACACAATATTATACTAGCAATAATTGTGTTTGGAGAAGGACAAGTTGTATTCATTCTCCCATATCAACATAAATTGAAGCTGTAGCACTCTGAGTAAGAATGAGCTCTTCTGCATGCATGCATTCTCTTTCAGATCTAGCTGTGTAGAATGAAATTGCCACCCCTCCTGGTTGCTCCCCATATCCCATCAGGTGCAGGTTACCATTTGCAGAGCCTCACTATCAAAAGAGCCCTACCTCACTCACATACGTCCAGTCTGCAGGTTATGAGCTGGTTTAATCAAATCTTCCAGATGGGGCTGTAGCGGATAACATAAGGATGCTTATTTCCATAACAGGATTTACCAGGGCGATACTCTTCAGTAGCAAGATGGGTAATGAATGAAGAGATGGTATTTTAACATCTCCAGCAAGTCCAGCTATTTATGAAGTCAGCAGCTGGTTGTGAAGTGACTGTGTCTCAGAAGAAAACAATGTCTGGTGGGATCCAGCATTTAGCCCCGTTCAGCCTTCAAGGCTTCCCCTCCATGGTGAACCTTCAAGGTCTGAAGATAGTGACTGGCAACCTCATACCTACATACTTTCTCAAGGATAGGTGTTATAAATGATCAAATCAGGAGCCAAATTTATAAGAAAATTTAGCAATGATTTATTAGATTGTCAGCGAAACAGAATTTCGAGAAAAAAGCCACCACAGCCAAGGCAGCGTCAACCCCGGGATCGGTGCTGGGTGAACCTGGATCTGACCGCCAAAATGTCAGAGTCTCCCCTTCAGTTCACCCCAACTGCTTCATGCAGCGAGCTTATATACAGTTTATTCTGCCTGAGGCAGAGATGACCGAATGTTCCTTTGTCTCCCTTCACATGCAGAACTGGGGCCATACATGTGCAGGGTTATGCAAAAGTCTGGTTCCAGGTGCCTGGACGTTGTCAGAACACTTTGGAGAAGTCTGCATTCACATGTAACAGAGAGGCACCAGTAGTAGATACAATCTTCGAGGTGCAGATCACTCTTGAGTGGCCCAGACATTCCGGGGAAGTCCGTGATCATGGCCCAGGAAGGTTCCATTCTTACGTTAACAAACTCGATATTATCTTAACGTCATCCAGGAACTAATGAATGAAAATAAGACTCCGTTCCCGGCTGGGGTGGTCAAAAGACATAGCTTGGATTTTACAATATTTTATACATTAATAGCATGAATTATCTCTACCATATACTACAATAGGTAATAACCCCTGCCACAAATACACAGATACATATAAATCACTGTTTGCATCACCAATGGAAATCTGGCTGATGACTCCAACAGTGGTTCCATTTTCTTAGAAGGATGGAAACACACCCTTGTGTCCTCAGGTAATGGTCTGAATATATAAGAGGGTGCCAGTGAAAGCTTGACTATTCCATTATTGTGCAATTTGATTATGGCAGCCCAGGAAATAAATGATGTCATTATGCCAACAGGTAAGAAATCATTCAGTTACATCAGTGATGCCTTTATCTAATGGAAAAATTTCCATCATCTTCAGTTTTCAAGGTTTCCAAAAAATATACAGTCAAACTTCTCCAGTCAAATGTACAGCCCTGTTGTTTGGTTTGAAACATTAGCAGTTTATATCATGACATTTAAATTCTCTGCTGTGAGTCTAGAGAAATAGAAGATCACTAACACGGAAGCGTCAGCTCCAGAAGTGGAGAAGTTCACTAAGAGAAACTTTTTTTTTATAAGTTGCTCTGATACAACTTTGCCATTGTGTTTTTAAACTAACAACTCTTCCCCTAGGCATGTAATATCGTGGCACTCATTGCTATCGATAGCCAATCTTACTGAGAGCTTTTGAGAGTGTTTTAGAGCATAGTGAAACACTACACTTCAAGGCCTCATACTTTGAGTTAAAAGAGATACTTTTTACCAAGTTCTGTAGTAACAAAGCAAGTGACTGAAACAAGGTAAATTTCGACTGCAAGTAAGGAAGAAATATCTTGATGATGAGGGTGGTGAGGCCCGGGAATGGGTTGCCCAGAGAAGCTGTGGATGTCCCATCCCTGGAAGTGTTCAAAGTCGGAAGGGACAGTGTGGCCGCAGCTCTCTTCACAGAGAGCAGCAGGCACAACCCTCCCAGGCATTGTCCTGGGGAAGGCTGTGAGATCAGAGAAAAGAATGATAAACTAGTCTTATCTTCACTTGCTGCACCTGTTGTTGTGAACATGTGGAATGTGTTATGGAAATTTGTTTACCAAAGGGTGATTTCTTAATTAGCCACTGGTGATGGTGTTTGGATCCAATTGACCAATCTGGTCAAAGCTGTATTGGACTGACTGCAACGGCAATGAGTTTCTCAGAAGTATAATATAATATAGTAAAATAAAGGAATTGATCAGCCTTCTGGAATCATGGAGTCAATGCTAATTATTGCCCAGCAGGGACCCATGCTACGATAGGACAGGGCTTTAAGCAACCTGATCTAGTGAAGGATATACCTGCCCATGGGAGATGGGGTTGGACTAGATGGTCTTTAAAAGTACCTTCCAACTCATATTGTTCTATAGTTCTGTAATTCCATGATTTCATGAAAAATAGAACACTTGCACTGACATATTCTGTGACTTTGTCCAGAGCATGAAGATCTTTCTGCACAGCTCTGCTTAAGAAGTCAATTTTTTTTTTATTTTAAGTAATAATCCTGTTGCTAAATTAATTGTTCTAACCAAAACTTATGGTACTGACATACCTACATAGTCACAGATGCAGATAATGCTTTGAATGCTTGCCTTGAACCAACAGTCAATGGTACTCAATGAACATCAGGTCACTCCTTAGCTCAAAATCATCAGATGAAAGACTGCACTTAGGTTGCAGAGAAGATTGAATCAGCTCCTTGAAACCAAGGCCCCAAACCCTCATCTTTCTCCAAAATTTAAATGTGCTCATAGCCACAAGAGAAAGTCATCATTGCATAGCTTAGGTCTACATTGTGATGAGAAGGCACATAATGCCCAATGCACGGAATACATGAGATCATTCTACACACTATGTTAAAAAATCTTCAGTTAATAAGTAATTGGAATTGTAATCGTGAATAAATCCACAGGCTACTGAGTTTCAACAACTGCATATGCTTTAGGGTCAACAGCTTTTCCAATGTTATGGAATGACAAACATGTAAAAATAGATTTTGTGTTCATAATAATTCCGTATTTATAAAACTAAATTAGCATTGCATTTAAATATCCTTCTTTCCACAACTCCATAAATGTAGTTATCATTCCAAATCAGGCATGTGAAAATGACTTGCTGAAATCTTCTCCAAATTCCTGCCTTCTCCTTCTGGTGTTTCATCTTATACCCAAAATGTGTTAATGTGCCACCATTATTGATTAAAACATGAGACATTAACTAATAGAAGGTTGCTACTCCCCAGAGCACTGTTTTTCAGAAATGAGTCAGCAGGTATCCCAGAGACTGCCTTCATCTGAACTAAAGGGCTTCTTCAAACTCTTTAAACTTTTCCTACACAATGCGGGTGGAATTAAAGTAATTTCAACATTACACTAATGTATGCATTCCCTCAGGAAAAAGAAAAAAGGACTTGCCAATTTCAATGCTACATGATACTGTTTTTCTCCTTTTAATTGGTTATTTGGTGAATTGAAACAATGACTGCAAGTGGTTCAAAACACTTCATACATATCAAACATAAGGCTAAAGTCTACTGTCATATTACAGTAGAAACATATATACATCAATTTCTGCTGGAGAAATTTGATTTCAATCAAATATCTTTGATTATAGGCACAGAGAGTTATTTGTTCACTATTTCATTTTTTCCCCAAAAAGCTTTACTTAATTATACTTCAACAGGGTCCTTAAAACTTCAAACGTACTATGAAAAGTAGCTCTGTGGAAAAAGAAATTAGCTTCTTACTAGCTCTATTTTATTACATTTCAAATCCAAAACCATAACTTTTTATTCCACCATATGGATATCACAGCAAACAATAAACATATTACTGGAATATAACAATTACTGCTCCACAGCTGAGCAGCAGTAACTGACCCCACACATGTTTTTAACAAAATCAGATCCATTATTTTGAACACTGGTAAGGATACACACTATGCTCTTCTCACAGCCCCAACAATGCAGTTATCTTTTTCCAAAATAAAAATTCACTGTAAGACAGCAGTCTAGATTCTGCATTTCTTCCTGAACTATCAGCAAAACCATGTACTGAACTCCACTTCATGTATTTACTGAAAATTACTGAAGACTAAGTGTCTCCAGCACCAGTAAAGGCCAGCAGAAAAATTATGTGGTTCAATGTAGATCAACGCCTAAAATGTTCTGCAATCTTTTTTACTGTGGAGACAGAACAGAAATGCGTGGTGAATTTCATCTGATCCTCAAATCTCAGGCTGTAGTAGGAAGTCTTATCCTCATTGCACATAGACAGAAATCTCCTGATTTGTGCTCTCTAGAGACCCAGCAAGTATGGAAACAAAGGATGCCTAGTTTACAGAATCCCTTTTTGATTGTAGGTGGAAGAGTAAGTTTTGCTATGAGGTGTTCGTTATAGCTAAGTGGTAAGTTTATCTTACAGCAAACTACAGACTATGTTTTGGTAATTGAAAAGTATTTTTAAAATTCTGTTATCCACAAAGAAAACTACTCAAAGTGTCACCAGCACTTCCAGGACTACACTGAATGAAAACACCAGTGAGAGACAGAGGCTCAACAACAATGCAGATCCATATATCCCTGGATTACTGTGTGCTCACCTCCACCTGTGGCAAAGAGAGAGCTTGTCTCACATTTAGTCTGTGTAGACTGGCCATATTTTAAATGAACTCTCAGATTCAGCAACAGTGATTAAGGTTGTACAAACCAAGACAGGAAGAAACTTAGTGGGGGAGCTCCACCTAGCTGGCAAAATTTCTCAATTTGGCCCAGTTTAGTTTCACATGGTGAGCCACTTCACCGGCCAAGTCATTAGCACACAGAAGCTCCCTGCAGAAACCACAAAGCCAGATGGGTACTTTCCAAATGCAGAGTCAAACATCACACTAGTAATGCATGAAAGTCCTGAAGCAGAAGGCCCCTTTTCCAGAGATCCTGTTTAGAAGAGAATCGGGGTTCAGCAATCCTGCTGAACACACTCCTCCTCTACCTTCCCATTCTCTTGGTTCCCACTCAGAATGGAGGGAAAAAGCAAAGGAGCAAGCAGACCAAAGAGAGAGAAAGTGTTAGAAACATGGATGCTGAGTGCCTACATCCAAGTGCACATCACAGCTTTGATCCTCTGCCCCTGTAGAAAGGACACAGCAAGTTCATAGCCCTTTGTGATTCAGATTAAAAAAAAACCAAAAAACCAAAAAACCAAAAACAAAACAGTGGAAGAATTGCATAAAATGGATGAGCGTAGGCAACTTCGACTAAAAAAAAAACCATTTTACAGAGAAGTTCAAAATGCTGTGAGGTTAAAAAGCATTCTCCTTCTTCAACAGGCTGACCACCAGAATGAACTCTGGGAAAAGGAGTCTGGGTCTTTTCTTATGACCTCTCTACCTTTTGGATTTATTGGTTGGTTTAAGCTTTGGAGGTTTTACACTATTTTAATTACAATGTAATGCAGTTACATTGCTGGAAACTCTTTATAAGGCCAGTGGAGTTTGAACACTAGGCCAAAAATCTGGAGTCAGCTGAATCCTGTATTGTGACAGGTTAGGACAAAACCAAAGATGTAAAAGTACTTTTCCCCAAATTGTAAACTATCATGTCTGTCACATAACTTCAGTCTGTTTCAGCCCCTGGAAATGACAGATACTGGACATGAAAGATTTTTAATGACCTGAAGAAGGATCCAACAAACCAAAGACCAGTATGTCTGATCTCCTGACCAAACCAGTAAAGGCGTCGAGTAATTGACTAAATTCTGAGGGAAAGGGAAAGGGAAAGGGAAAGGGAAAAGGAAAAGGAAAAGGAAAAGGAAAAGGAAAAGGAAAAGGAAAAGGAAAAGGAAAAGGAAAAGGAAAAGGAAAAGGAAAAGGAAAAGGAAAAGGAAAAGGAAAAGGAAAAGGAAAAGGAAAAGGAAAAGGAAAAGATCTCGTACAGGAATAGGTAATTTGTTTTAACAATAAAGAATTCAAGGAGTAATATTTGAACAGAACAGCAACTTTCTTACCAGCTCATAACTTCCTTAGTATTGCAGAAAGGAAAACTTAAACAGATTCTATTGGTCCAGAATAACTAAATTTGACTGTATATATTGTAACAGAGTAGTAGAAGAGAACTATCTCAGTCAGGCACCAGAAATACACCACTGATTACATGGATGATTGTGATTAGATTTATTGCTAATACAATATTAAATATTGACAATGAAGTGCAGAATATAAGCAGGTCTAAAGGGTAACAATATAAGCAGGTTGAGCTAGAAATTTACAGGTTTGCAGTCTTTGGGTTTGCAGAACACACAATCACAAAGCACCTACAGAGCTACTTTATGATTTTATCTACATGTGACCATATCTTAGCAGTTTTACTCGCCTGTCTAAAAGTGAATATATTCCTTATGAGAGCATCCAGAGAGTTCCTCCTGGGATCTTGTCTTAGGACAAATCATATTGCCCAACAGAGACAATCACATGAGAGAAGGAGTACATCTGTGGGGTGAAGACTCACACATAGACAGACCATCTTCCATAGCCAGTCACATATACACCAGCAAGTTACTTGAAAGAAAATCTCTAGTTAATGCATGAATAAATGTGCCAAGCATGTTACTGGCAAAGCCAGCGACGTACTTGGGATAAACTGTTAGTGTCCACACAGACAAGGGGTTTGGAAGTTTCATTTATTTATTTATTTATTTAATAAGCATTAATAAATGAAATAAGTTGTTTCAAATTCCAGAGACCCTCAAAGCATTGGTTGACTCAAGTACCACAAAATCACCAAGAGAACTCTCACAGTTTGAATTTGCTCTTCCTTCTACCACTGCACATTTTTCTGGGCCTGCCAACTGAAAAGTCAAAAATCAGTTGTCTGACAAAAATGGACATGTAAAAGCCTCAGCAAAAAACTACAGGAGATAAGTGTGACATTATGTTTAAAGAAAAAATAAATTCAGTCCAGTAACTCGAAGAAAGAAATAATTCAAACCAGTACACATATACCAGGTTTTTTTTATTATTATTTCACGAGTTAAAAACCACTTAGCATTGTCTGTTAATTGTAAAAAGTACTTGCATTGAGCATCTGTCTTGCTTGTATACGGACTAAACTCCTCATTATCTAATTACGGTGCTTTTTTTGAAGATGGGAGTCACAACACCAATTCTCAGAACTTGGTTGTAGGCAGAAGTTTTAACTCCAGACACTCTCTTACTGCCTTCAGTCTGATTCATGAGACATTTCCCATGGCAACAACTTCTTGGTGTTTTCTAACAAGTGCTGAGCAGGTAGGCACTGAAAACACATATTTCAGCATTATCTCACTTGCTTCATACCGGTGTTCTTAAAAAAAACAGGAAAAAGAACATGATGGTAAGAGTAAAGTTACTTCCAGTGTGAGTGATTAAATCTTGCAGACAATAAACTATAACTTCATAAGTTTCATTTTCTCTTTTTATTATTAGCCTATGGTCCAGGAAATGCATCTAACACACTATGCAGACATTCATTCACAAGATTGTCTTTGTTGCTAAGTTCTCCCCTGAGACCATGAAGTTAATATACCCAGAAGGTCAGAAAAAAAAACTTTTTCATTCCTGTCCTGCATTTTAAAGGCTTAGGAATGAAAATGGATACACTGACAATAAGATGCACCTGAGACTATGTGGCTTTGGACCTTCCCAGTGATCATCTTCCACAGCCAACAGAAAGCTTATAAACATTTTGATATTATAATCACCCATCAAACTAAGGTGTGGCAGGTAACAAACCAGGCGATGGTCTTCTGCATGATTTTACATTGAATTTGATTCACTTCCATTTCCTTATATTCAGAAACAAAGCATTCCTTTTCTCAACTGTTTCAGGCACACACCACATCCTGTGCACAAGATGCTTCCTCTACTGCAGGTCACATTGGGGAGCATCACAGCAACTTCTCCTGATGTCAGGGCTGAGTTCCCCACAACAGGCTGCAATTCCACTAACTCTGCCACCCCTGACAGTGGCCAACACCAGCTTCCCTTTGGGGAAAGCATAATACCATTCCTGGCCAGAGCCAGTTCAAGGTTTTTCTGAAATCAGAAGTGGCATCACCACCTTTGTTTGTGGGATTTTTTTCCCTTTAGAAGTACCTCCTCTTGCTAATTCTTAAGCTTTCATCCAGAAGACTTAAATTTAATTTGTGATTTATTGCAGAGAAAGAAATTGTTTTGTGTGTGTCCTCCATTCACTATTTATCGCTCTGTAAAGAGCTATCAACTCCTCTCCCCTGAAATGTATTATTTAAGGGGAAAAACATTTCTGTTCTTATATGAAAACTATTCCAATGATTCTTGTTTCTTTGCTGAGGTTGGATTTTCTTTTAATTCTACTCTACCTTCTTTTTGATAAAGTGGCTGAAAATGCATGCAATGTTGAAGATGTCCATGGATTCATATTGCAATTTGATGGAATTTTCTCATTTTTCCCACTTAAACATTTTGCTCCTTCTACCTTTTCCTAAAATGGTTCTGCTTGCCTTTTTAACCCCTATTGAGTATCGAGGTAACATTTTCACATAACTCTTCACAGTGAGTCCAGGATAATTTCTGAGTGTTAACAGACAAAATAGAGCACATCACTGCATACATATAATTAGTGCACATGCACTATTTTACAGTTATCGGTTCTGAATTTCCTCTGCCATTCTCTCACTCAGTCGTACAAGAACTGCAAGATTTTCTGCACCAAAGCTGCTTCACAGCCAGCTTTAGGTTTGATGTCTCTGTAAGCTTCGTCATTCCCCTCACTCTCCTCTTAAAAGAAGTTTAAAAGACTTCATTTTATATTTAAAATAAATTTTTATGTTTAAAAGTTTAAACATAAAAATACAGATGACTGCATTGTGCCAGATCAGTGATCCCCTAAGCATTCTGTGCAATATTGACTAAAGCCATAGATGCTTAGGCAATAGCATCAGAACTCAACCCTGGAACACCTACCACTCCTGACTACTCCTGTTTGCATGCTGTGTTTATAGTTCTGGCTCGATTTTCTGCACTGCTGCCTCCCTGGCCCCAGAGAAACTCATAGTGTTTGTCATGTCATCGGGTGTAGAATGTCAGAGCTTAGCCACACACTGTGCAAAGAACCACCTCCTCTTGTTCTGAACGTGACACCCACCAGCTTCCTCTGGCAACACTGACACTTGGGCTCTGGGCACCCTCTAATGACACCCATTCTTTGGTGGACCTCTGTTTTTGAAGACTGAGCCATTTGTTAGCTATTTGTGAACTGATTCAGAGTTTCTTTAGGCTCAGGCTCAAAACTGAACTATCAAGCAGAAGGACAACAACAGTCAAATGGGCTATCAACATTGTCCAGGGCTTTTCTGGAAAAAATTGTAGCAAGTATTTTCCTGTTGATATTTGATCTATAATTTAAATGCAAGCTGAAACAGATCAGTGAGGTTCTTGTCCCAAGAGCAGCTGCAACAGTCCTGCAAACAGTTGATAAATTAGACTCTTGCATTTCAACAATATATAACACAACTGTAAATTTGAAGTATATTAAGAATAGATGTGCAGAGGAAAGAGAGAAGCAGAAAAAATTAAACTAAAAATTTTAGAAACATTTTTCTGAGTTGTCTTTCTGCTTGACTTTCTATTGTCTCCTCTTTGATTGGGATTTTTCCTCACCCAAAAAACCCCAAGCTTAAGTAACACTTTTACTGCAGGCCCGCCAAGTGAAAGTTGTGAGGGCAGGAGTTATGAGGTAAAGTACCAAAAACTGCACAGGACAGGAGACAAAATTTACTCTATTCTTACCCTATACTTTCACATATATTGTTATTTGGGTTTTTACAACAGAAACGGAAATCATCCTTGTCCATACCCTAGGGATTTTTTTTCCCCTGGTCATTGTGGAAAGGCGAGGTTGAAGCAAGTGAATTTTCGCTTAATTCCGAGGACAGGGAGGTTTATAGTTGCTCTGATGTGTTCCAGGAATCAATCCCTCAGTTGTGGGCTAGCTGCAGAAGCAGTTTGTCTCTCCCATTCACTCCCCATTTCACCAACAATGCCATTGTTCCAGAGGAATGCAGCTGTCATGAGCGGCCGTGACTGCAGAAGGTGCTCCCTCAGGCAGCCTGGGCTGCTGCCACCAAGCATTGTAAAGTGTAAGACCAAAACCAAAACCTTGAACTTGCCTTGGTGCTCAGCGGGGCTACAGTGCAATGAGAGAACTTCAGGGCAATATGCTTTCAGCAGCCTGTAATAGGGAAGAGATGAATGGCTCCATTTTGCGTCAGCTTTGCAAATCTATACCATATGACTGGCTACTAAAAGTCAGTGGCCAACCCGAGCACAAGGATTTGTAGTTTCTAATGTTATAGTGAAATTATGGGGGAAGGGAGTGGTTCAGTACTTATACAAGTGACAGGCACAATCTGAATGCAGGAAACTGCTTAAATATAAATAAATCTGTACTGTGTGGAAAATCACACTGCCAAAGGCCTGTGTCCACAAAGGAGACAGAGGAGCCCTGCAGAAACCAATTTTATTCAAATAATGGGAGAGTTACTGGACCATACCCCTGTGGGGTCTCTTGAGTTGTTGGAGGACCCAGCCTCCTTTTATCCTAAACTCCTGTTGCTTGTTGCCATCCTCCTCTTCCCATTGGCTGAGGTACTAGGAAGGTACAGCTTTCCCAATCCTATTACTACATGTCTCCCCTACCACATCTAGCCCCACACCCATTCTTTCAGATCCTTGTTCTCAAGTCATTTGTAAAGACGTACACACCCATTCCTATTAGTACAAATATGAATCTATCATCCATGAACCTACTGAATCCCACACACTGTTCAGACAAGAACTTGCTTTAGCTTAGCATTTAACTCCTTTCTTCATTTTTAAAAAACAATTAGGAGAGTTTTCAAAAAGCAAAGTGTTCATGTGAAAATATACATCGAAGCTCAAATCTTTATATCTATAAAATTATTATACCAGGATGCACAAACTGATTTTACGAGGGCAATTCAGCATCATTCCAAAGTAGTGGTTAACGATCAGGTTTTGTCTACATTATAAAATTTTGCAAAACATAAGCTCTTAATCAACAAAATCTTTACTGGTGTTGCAGAACTTCAGTGTGATATTTCCCATATTTTTCTTCTGGGTCTCCTGATGCACTTACTCCAGTCCATACAACCTTTAAGAGATCTTGCCCAGTATTACCAAGACTTCTTTCCTTCTATTCTTCCTGCTTTATCACTCCTAGCAAGTTCTATCAATGATTTTCAAATAATTTCTCTCGTACATCTACCCTTCCCCTACCCAACCATGTCCACCAATAATCAGCCCAATGTCTAAATGATCACAGCCAAGACCAATAATTTATATCCTCAATCACCCATTTTCTAGCTTTTACCTCACCATTGACTAAAGTAATTCAAATGAAATTAGAACAACCTGCAGATGACTGCATTGTTTACCTTCCATTATTTTTGTAGAACTTCTTCCACAACTAAGTGTAAGCAGTTAATTAAAAGCATCATGCACTTTTTAAGTATCAAATTAATTCCAAGCAGGCAATAAACTTACCCAAGCATATTTCTGTAAATAAATTACTAAGAATACATACAACATCAAATCACTTTGACACACAGAATTAAAAGGGCCAGCATGATAGTAACCAGTGCCCTTCACACAAAGAAATACCACACTGCCTCTCCTCACATAGAGGGGATTAGTCCTTCTCCAAGTCAGCTTGGAGGAACAGGAGATGGAAAGCAGTCGCCAGTCCTCCATGACTACTTGCTGCTCTTTGGCTCTAAAAGCCTTAAGGATATCACATCTTGGGCTTGAGTCTTCTTGCCAGTGCAAAAGTCTTGGCTTTGCCATGACAGAGTAAGCAAGTTGCAGACCAAATAAATGGGGAATATCTACTCCCTAGTAGAAAAGGCCATGATACATAAAGGCATGCACAGATCTCATCATATACAAGCAGCTCTGTCTCCCTCACATGCCAGATCCTAGAGCAGAACTCCTCACTAGTTTCGACTCATGACTGAAGTCGGTTCTGACCAACAAAGTCAGTAGAGGAGTGCATAATGAAAGACAAATGTCAAAAAAATGTTTAGAAAAATGCTGAATGTAGAAAAGGAAAAGCCACACATGCTTTAGACATTAGCAGGTTTCATTAGCACTTCTCCCACAAGGAGACCAGCTTGGAAAAAAAGGTAAATAAGAGTTATTAAAACCCTAGAAAGTTAACATGAAATCACTTCTTAATTTTACTACATAAATGAAAAAAAATCAGTCAATTAGGGATATGTGAAGCAGGAAAGTCCAGAACTGGCCTACTGTGTAAGCAAGGAGACCCAAAACAGAGACTGGAAACTCTAGAGGTACAAGGCAGAAGAGAGATTAGAGTGAAAAGAAGAACAGAAAACATAGAAACCGAGAAGGCATTTTAACATGTGACCACAGACATAAGCTGAAGGCTGACATTAACAAACCACACTATCTTGTGCTCGTCTGCTTATGACTTCCCACTCTATCCCATTTTTGCTTCTCATTAAATGCAAAACAAGGGAAGAAAGAAAACAATGCCACTTAAATCTTTTTTTAGAACATGGAACCCTTGCATACAGCATTGTTACAATCATATTCAAGAAATGTACCAAGCCACACTTGTTTGTAATTCAGATACCAAATTGGATTTTAATACAATCATGCACGCTGTTATATTCCATCCAAATGTGTTTGTCTAAATTAATTTTCTTCACTTCAACAAATGAAACGTTTCTGGAAAAAAATCAACAAGAATTTGCTCAAAATAAAACTTTGCAAATCTGCTCCTAGACATATATCACAGAAGGAATAGAATGCCTTTCTTTTTTGTATTTAGAATATGTATCTGACACACTGAATTCTGTAAAACAGACTGGAGTGACTTCACTGACAAGTATCGCAGTCTACCTGAAGTTAGAGATCTAACCTCTAGAAAGGATATTAAAAAAACCAACAAAACCAAACAACAAAAAAAACCCAAACAAAAAAAAAAGCCAAGAATTTCATTTGAAGTACTCAAAGAATGTACAATATTGTCACATTAATATCTGATATTCCTTTTTTAATCTGACCAATTGTTCTTGCAAATATATTTTTACTGTTTACCTTTTGCAATGACAGAAACACTTCTGATTAGCCTGATCACAGACAGCATCACCGTAGGGGATTGTTTACTCTCGACACTGAGCATTAAGAACTATCCAAGCCAGAGTAGACAGCTATAAAGGAGACGAGCTTTTTGCTTTATTACCCTGCAAAGTAGGGTGTGTGCCAAACTTTGTGTCAAACTCATCTTTCTTTGCTTTTCCCTAAGCTCTATCTGTCCTGGTTAAATTTCTCTTCTACTGAAATGAATCACTACACAGGTAGAATTTCTTGTCCGTGCATATGAACTGAGAGAGTTGCTATTTTTTTGTTTTGGGCTGAGCCCCACCAAGATCACCTCTGACTTCCCACTTTTTTCTTCCTCCTTAATTCAAGGCCTTGGGTACCACCATTGAGAAGTGACATGATGTTAAAATTAGCTTTTCTTGGCCCACTCTCAACTATGTCAACTCTAGACTTTCTGCAGGAAGAGAGTTTACTGTGCCCCTAAATGCTTTTGCTATCAAAAACCCTTAAACTGCCCATCAGTAAAACACTTGAACCTCAAACAAAAAGCTCGAGTTTAATGGAAGCTTGCTAAGAGCGGTTTTAGTCAAATACTTCTAAAGATCACATTTTGCCCACCAGTGGTACACTGTACAACAGCTCTCACCGAAGTTCTCTTTGAAATTTCACAGGAAATAGATCCTAAGCCAACATTTCCTGGAAAGACAGTGCTGTGACTCAACTCCACCATTTTCAGGAAGGTTGGTTGAGAGCTTGTTCATAACTAGATCCTTTAATCTTTTTCCTTTGCCTCTAGACAGCTGCCAGTGGCTTGGAATTCATAACTTGGGGATGACTAGGTAATGGCAATGATACCATCTATCCCACTGATGATGTCACAGGTAATCTCTCCTATTGCAATGGTGGAATACGTCAAAAGAAATCCATCACAGATAACTGAGCTGGTCCTAGTTTCAGCTCACATGCGCAGCCATCTCAGTGTAGGAAAATTCTCCTCCTTACAGATAAAGTAACTGCAGAACCACTGAGCTTCTCTCCATGAATGTGATTACTGAAGTTAAACCATTTTTCTTGAGAACTCAAGCTGGCTTAGCATCAAAGATGATGGTAGAAGGCTGACGTAGTCTCTGCATGTTGTTCTAACAGACCATGTACCTCAGAGGAGGGCATACATCCAAAACTGTGAGATTTAAAAATGTTCACACTTGTCCAAGGAATTACTATGTCAAATATGCCCTAGAAAGTTGACTAGCAATTAGGAATTACAAATATCATTATTCAACACACTACTCGTTGTAAAATTTTCACTTTATCCGCAGACAGAAATGAATTTGTCTGCTCTATCAGGGCTAGAAAACACATACAAAACGCCCCAAATGCACAGAACTCAGTGGAAGCCCTAAATCACCAAAGTGGCTAATTCCACAAGTGAGAGAAATTGCTATTCTGAACTCCACTGATATAAAAGCACAAGAGAAGAAAAATGTAGCATCAAGTACTTTGTAATTAAAGCAAACCAATCAAGTTTTAGATGTTAACCTACAAAATGAAGCACAAAGAAGGCCAACAAACCACACACTAGAAAGCCATTAAAATGGCTGGATTTCCTGAAACCCCAAGCACTAGAAGAGTTCTATTAAGCAAATCTGCTATTTAAACTTTCTTTGTTGCTGCTTTGCAAAGACTCTCTGGAAGAAACACACACTTTGGTGCTAGCAGTAAGGGGTATGAGAGACCATTGTGATGCTCGTGTACTCAGGAACCTTACAATCAAAACTAGGTAATGATTTAATTTTAACACTATTCAGCAACAGTCAAAGCATTAGAATTGAATTTCTTTTTACAGAACTGTTTTCCATTAGATTCTTCAGACAGGCCTATCTTTGAACCTAGCCCTACACACTTAGGATGCAAGTGAGACAGCCAGACAGGAAAGACAAACACGCTGCCCGTGCCTACACTCTCACCCAAAGAGGCTACCTGGCATACAGCCCTGCTGTGAACAGACCCAGAGGTGTTACCAACCAGGCTGACCTGAGGATTTGTGTACCCACCCCGAAACCCAGGTACCCCACATACTCACGGGAAAGCTGACCCATGCCTAAAATGACAGGAGGCATCTCCTTTTGAGCATCACTGCAATAGGTGCTATTGCCATGCAGTGCTGCCATCACAGACAGCCATAGAAAACAAGTCCAAACCTCTGTCAGCAAGAGAGATCGCAGGAATCCTCCTTAGGGCGCCTCAGGCAGTATTAGTACAGTTCATCCAGCTGCTCGCTTATCCAACATCAACTCAAGAGCTGTGGGGGCGGTAACTCTGGCAGAGGAAAGGCAGCAAATCGCTGGGGGAGAGTTGCATCTTCAGCCAACACAGCTGCTTGCAAAATGAGTTATCTTGCTACATACACTCCTAGCCCCGAGGGGCCCAGTGCCTGCTGACACACAGACTGCTGACACACAGACACCAGCCATCACAGCCACTTCTACACAGCAGACCACCAGCTAAAGAACCTGCCTAGGCTCTGAGAACATTCCCTTCTCTCCTGGACCAAAAGGGATCCAAAACAACCATTGCCTACCTCTTGGGATTTGTGGCTGCAGCTGAGCCTATTGAGACACCCACTGTATAGCTGGGAATACATTGCCTATGTTTATAATAACCAGCTAAAATACACACAGATTGACTGTAACCCTGCCTGGGATCTCAGACTAGAGAGAGAGAACAGCAGGACTGAAGTTACTGTTTTTCCATGTACTCCCATCTCAGCTGTACATGGACACAGGCTGTCTGCAGAGCAACTCCTGAATTACTAACTCACGGCCAACACTTGGGCACGTAACAATTTGTGTCTCTGCGAAAACATGCTAAGAATACTGTGGCTGTTCAGCCTGGAGGAGAGAAGAAGTCTGTGTGAAGACCTCATTGCAACCTTCCAGTACCTGAACTGGGCCTACATGGAAGCCAGAGAAGGAATTTTTATCAGGAGCTGTAGTGATAGGACAAGGAGTAATGGGTTCAAACTGAAAAAAAAGGGAATTTTGAGTTGGATACATGGAACTAATGTTTACTGTGAGGTTGTAAGAAACTGAAACAAGCTGCCCAGGGCAGACATGGATGCCCCATCCATGGCTGTGTTCACAGCCAGGTTGGATGTGGCAGTGAGTGGCCTGGCCTGGTGGGAGATGTGCCTGCCCATGGCAGGGGGGGTTAGAACTGGCTGATCTTTAAGGCCATTTCCAACCCCTTGAACATTTCATGATGTTGAACTCCAAACAGGCTGCAAACTGCCACCGCTCAGGGCCCATCACGCCGCCGGGCGAAAGGCAGAGGCAGAGACAGCAGCACCTGCTGCCCGAGCGCACTGCGGCCCGCACGGAGCAGTGACGTGCCCTGCCTGCTCGGGCTGGGCCTGTCCGCACGCAGCCCAGAGCCCCCGGAGGGAGCGAGGCCGCCGACTCCCGCGGGAAACAGTAGCGGGAGCAACAGCGGCGGCGCGCGCCCGCCACTGGCACCGGCCGCCGGAAGGTTATTTATAGCTTGGCCCGGATACGCGCTGACGTCACGGAGCGCACCGCCCCCGTGCGTCAGCGTAAGGCGCACGTAATGGGAACGTGACACACGTACGGCGCACAGGAGCTATTTATAGTCGGGAGAAGGCGGAGAGGGGAAAGGGAAAAAAAATTAAATTAAAAAAAAAAAAAAGAAAGAAAGGAAAGGGCCGTTTGTTCGCCGTCCGCACGCGCTGGTGGGGGGAGGGCGTGGGCGCCGTCAGGCGACAGGGCCAGGAGCGGGGGGAGCCGCGCGTGACGGGGGCGGGGAGGCGGCGGGCGCGAGGGGATTCCCCCTCCTCCCTCTCCCCCAGACCCGGGGAAACCCCCCCATGGAAAGTAAAAAGTGTAAAAGTGGCGGTGCTCGGGTTTCCGGGAAGCAGAGCTGCGCCCGCCCGGGTCTGGCGGTGCCGCTCCGGAGCCGCCGCTCCTCCCGCCGCCTGCGTGGGACGAGCAGCCCCCCGGCAGCTCCCGAGCGCCTTCCTGCCACTGCCATGTCCCAGCGTGGCGGGAGCGGGGCTGTCCCGTGGGGCCGCCGGGGCCCCTGTGGGAAGGGACCCCGAGCAGATCCCGTGCTGGGGGCGCGCCGTTCCCCGGAGCTGTTCTCGGTGACAGTCCCGTCCCCTTCCCAGCTCCCGAAAGTTGCAAAGAGGCTTTTCGGAGTTTTTCCCCGCGCCAAGGACAGACCCGAAAGGGATCTGGAGTTTGTCTTACGAAGAGAGCCTGAGGGAGCTGGACCTGTTTAGTCTGGAGAAGACTGAAGAGGGGCTCTCACTAAAGCACGTAAATATCTCCAGGGCGGGTGACAAGAGCCTGGGGCAAGGCTCTTTTCAGCGGTGCCCATCAGCAGGATAAGAAGCAGTAGCCATAAACTAAATCACAAGAAGTTTCACATCAACGTGAGGAACAGCTTCTTGACACTGAGGGTGGCAGAGCGCTGGAACGGGCGGCCCGGGGAGATCGTGGAGTCTCCTTCTCTGGAGACATTCCAAACCCACCAGGACGCGTTCCAGTGTAACCTCCTCTAGGTGACCCTGCCTTGGCAGGGCCTTTGGACTAGACGATCTCCAGCGGTCCCTTCCAGGCCGGGGCCGCCCCGGGTGTCCCGGGAAGCGGCGCGGGGACACCTGCTGGCGCCGCCGCCGCCGTCACGCGGCGCTCAGCCGGGCGCGCGCGTCACGGGACCGAGCGCGCGTGCCGCTGCTGTCACCTGCCCGCGCCCCGCGGGGGACAGGGCGGGCGGGAGGCAGGGAGGGAGAGCCCCGAGGAAACGGGGAAATGGAGGGTTTCAGCCTCCCACACCCCAACCTCCGAGGCTCCCCCCGGTAAACGGTGGGAGAAAGGGGTTAAGGCAAATAGTCCCAGCTGGCGTCCTGTGGCTGCTTTTCCTGGGAACGACCGCTTAACTTAATCTTGGCTGGGTTGCACCCCACGGCGTGGCAAAAGGCAGCGAACTCCTCGGGGAGGTGGGGAAGCGGCAGCGGCTCCGTCGGTGAAGGTTTAAAAACAAACCCGAAAGCAGCACGTGAGCAGCAATGAGGGATTAAGGGAGTTTAGTGGAGTGTGCTGGTGTCACACAAATCCTGCGGGTAACGTGGAGCCCTCCAGAAATGTTTGTAACACAGCAAAGCGATTAAAGACCCAGTTGGACAACTAGAAAGAAAGGAATCGTGAAATGGTACAATTTTTAATAAAAGCCTATTTATGAACCACAGAGTAATCAGGGTTGGAAACGACCTCCAGGTTCATCCAGTCCAACCTTCGACCAAGTAGGACTTTCCCGGGCACCAAGAGATATGTGCATATAAACAGAAGAAGATCCATTAAGAAGATCCATCGTAGGTGGAAAAGTAGTAAATAGTAAAGGAGTTTGTTGGTGAGACAATCACCAACAATTGATGGTTTTTTTGATGATGCTATAGGAAAAGAGGAAATCCAAAGGCCTCCAGTGTTAGAAAGGACCCAACTGGGGGTTTCATGTTCTTGTCATTATTTAACCATGCTAGAAACAGGTATAATGAATGATAAAATTTTAAAGCTTAGTGATGTTACTTTTCTGTTGAAAGCATGATATTATGGCTTAATATAAGAGCGGCAGCATGGAAAATAAAGGGAATTGCCTAAACTCTGAAGGGTAGAATTACAGAAAATTTAACTTACTACTTCATCAGCAACAAAAACAATAAAACAGGGAAATATAATAGGAAAAGATATCTAATTTAGAACAGATGGCAGGAAGCTTTTTCCCCCCTTGCATGGAACCACAACTGCGCAGAATGATCAGTGGGGAATTTTGGTAGGGCGAAAACACCACAGTTATTCTTGCACTCAGCACATGAAAGCTTTGGTGAATGGGAAGAGAAAAAGGGAATGAAATTTGCTTTTTAAATTGCCTAGAACTTCTAATTAGTTTCTATTGCCAATTTTAACTGCAACATGACAAAGCTTTTGCCTCATCATCCACAATGAATTTCTTATAAAAATACATATCTATTACAAAATAGGAGAATAATTCTCTTCATTAATTCTCTTGCTGTGCAACATTCTGCTCTCTTCCTATAAGTCAGAATATTGAGATTGGCCCAAACTATGCAGGACAAGGTCTTTGCAAAGACATTTGCTGGTCTTCTTGCTTTGGAACATGCAAAGGTCCCTTTATCACAGAAACACATACAATCATAGAATGGTTTGGGTTGGAAGGGATGTCAAAGAGCATCCAGTTTCAACGCCCTTGCCATGATCAGGGACACCTTCCACTAGATCAGGTTGATCAGGGCCCCATCCAACCTGGCTTTGAACACTGCTTAGGGATGGCTCATCTGTGCAGCACTGAGCACCTCCACTGATTTTCACTTCCACTTGGTGCTTCCCCTTTGCCTTTGTGAAGCTCAAACACTGAAAGGAGGATTTCTTAAGCAAGCAGAAGACAAGGCATGGAATCTCTTCGCTGTGATTCTCCCCCTCATCTCCGTCATTGAGACACATAGGCTTTCTGTAACTGGATCTCTGCTCTATGTGCCCCAGAAGCAGTGATGATTGTTCTCTAAAACTATTTAGATGTGTTTGACTTTCACCTCTTGTCACGATATATCAAATTTTTTGCTGTCTGAACCACATCATCATCTCATACAGCACTCCACCTGTAAGTTTTTGTGTAGTTTTTTGGTAACACACACTGATGTTTTGCTTGTTGCTGAGCAGGCCTTACACTAAGTTAAGGACTTTTCAGTTTCTCGCATCAACCCACCAGTGAGTGGACTGGGCATGCAGAAGTTGTGAGGGGACATAGCCAGGACAGCTGATCCAACTCACCCAAGGGACATTCCATACCATATGGCATCATGCTGAGCACATAAAGCTGGGGGAAAGCTTGGGAACAGGCTGGGCACTGGTCAGCAGGTGGTGAGCAGTTGCACTGTGCATTGCTTGTTTCGTATATTCTGACTAGTGGTGGTAGTGGTGGTAGTAGTTGTAGGAATAAGACTTTCCCTTCCATTTCTGTGGTATGAAACTGTCTTTATGCCAGCACATTAATTTTACTTTTTTCCCCCAATTCTCTCCTCTCTCCTGCTGGATGGGGCGCGTAAGCCAGTGGCTGTGTGGTGCTTAGCTACCCGCCGGGTTAAACAGCGACATCTAAGCAGCACACCTGCACTCAGTGCACTTTGCTCCTTTTGTTCCTAAGTTTGTTTTGGCACTCCTCATTCCCACTATCTCCAGAGGGCTGCACAGAGGAGCACGTGTAACACAGCTCCAGGCATGGCATTCCCAGCCCACTCTGGGCTGCAGCAGCCCCGACTTGCCAGTTTCATTCAAGTTTGGATTTCGTGATTTTCACAACCCCAAAGACCGGACTCTGAGCTCATCACCCTGCTCCTGGAGTTGGGGCTGTAAGTTCAGGTGCATACACCACGGCATATAGTGCAGGGGCTGGAAATGGAACTGATTTCATCAGCTCATTCTAGCAGCTTATTTCAGCTGATTCAGAGATGCCAGAAGGTTTAGACATGATTGAAGAAAGCTGATGCTTAAACTCTCTTAACCTGTGACGTGATACTAGTGCCCACTTCTGATCTTTAAGATATGATAAGCTCGAAAGAAATAGTCCAAATTCTCTCAGGTAAATGGTTCATATTTTTTTAATATAAGAGAAAAAAATGGATTACTGTCATTGAGGGGTTTAAGGCCTTGTGCATTAGTAAGAAATAAACAACAATAGTAATTAGTCTTTATTTCTGTGCCTTTATTTCTTCAACACTCTGTTGTAATTTTACAGATGGGGGAACTGAGCAGGTACCTTACTGAGAGGTAAATGAAACTGTGCAAAGGCACAAGCCAGGAGAGAGATGAAGCAAAAAGCAAACTTGGACAGGCAGTTGCCCTGGCAGCTTGGATCTCTCACTTCTTTCCTCAAGCCCCTCATCCTACTACAGCTGAAGAACCGCTACCCCTTGGGTCTTGGGAATGGGCAACTCAGATAGCACAGTAGTGAGAAGACAAAGAAACAGACAGGAAAATAGTAGGAAACAGAGAAAATGCAGTCCAATAAGAGGTAAGAGAGTAAATGAAATGCAATGCTGAATAACATAGAAAGATCCATAGGAAATCATTAGGAGCAAAACAAACAGGATAACCAGAAAGTCAATGTAATAGAAAGCAGATGAAATTTAAAAGATCTTAGAAAAAGTAAATAAGTAACAAGTGGTTGCTTTTGAGGAGCTATCCTTTATCAACACAAATAGTCTGCCAAAAAGGCAGTGCCTGCTGAACAAGCCTAAATCATTATCTGGTATAAACTATTAATTTTTTTTACAACTATAGAGTTGCATTTGTTTAGTATTTCATGTGGTAAGTAAATAGACTCCTTCTTAGGAATAAAGATTGACAATCCAGTCAAGAATTAAATGTAGAAATGAACAGCCCAAAAGGAAGCCAGAAAAATAACTTAAAAATAATAATTATAATTGCTATAATTTTATTAATTATGAGATAGAGGGGAAATATTAAATTTTGGGGGTTGTAACCAGTCCCATGGCCTTGATCTTTTATTAAAATCCATCTCTATGTAATAAACATTACAGTCTGTGAGATCTTTGCCTAGGATGAGCTTGAACCTTTTTCTTTTCTTCCCCACTGTCTCCTTTTTCTTCAAGTGAGCACAATCAAGTAAGATTGTCCTTTTGAAAGTATCAAGGCCAATGCAAAATGTAGTTCTTTTGTACCCATTATAAGTCCAGTTTAAAGCTACTTCATTATTACATAATTAATGTACTTCATTTAAGATCCCTTTGAATGCTCCTTCATCTCCTTATTTAATAATCTGCTGTGCTTGCATGTCTGAACCTTGTCTGGTCCTGGCTTCTCCCATTCCTAATCAGCTCTTATGTTAGCAGTGGGAATTATACTGTCAACAGCCCCTCTGCTTAATATGATCACAGTTCAGTCTGTGGGCTTGTCTAAAAGGCAGTCATTCCATTAGTTAATATGTGACCTCCTTTACTTTTAATTTGGATCTCCACAACCAAGGAAGAATCGTCTATTGTCTTACAAGCCAGGCAAAGTGAACAGGCTGAGTCAGTCCAGGAATATTCAAGCCTCCCCATCTGTGGTATTGCAGAATTCCAGGGCAATTCCACCAGTTGGTGGAGCTTCTGTCTGGGAAAACAGAGCTATTGTGAACAAAGCATACTGTGCATATTTCTAACATTCATAAAAGACTGGGTTTGAATCATTTGAATCTTTCTCAAAATTTCTTCCTTTGGGGCAAAAATTTCCAATGCATGGCCACAATCCAATTATAGTCATTTGGAAAATCTGAGCATAAACCATGCAACCATGTCTTTAACTAGTTGTGAAAAGAAAAGATAAATGTTTGACTGTAAAAGTAGGACAGCAGGCTGGATTATATTGGAACTTCATTTACTGAAGACCAGGACTCGGTTTTACCAGGGCACAGCCTGCCAAATACACCACCAAAGACTAAGATAGGCCTTCCCCTCTTCCTCATCATGACCTCTCTATGACAAAGGCTCCTTTCAAGCAAAGGAGGCAGAACGAGTTCCTTTTTCAGTTTGGAAACCCAGCAGTGATAAACTGGGTGTCCTGACAACTTTTTGTATCATGCTACCTCTCATCTAGAAATGTGCTGGCCGAATGTTGTAAGGCAACTGAGGCAGAGCTGCTGTTCTAGGCTATCAAACTCTGCTAAGTGTCATTTTGACCAGAGTCATACCCTATTTTCAAGACTTTAAGTGACCCTGATCAGCACCAGAAGGTGTTATATTTATTTTCTGCACAACAGAATACCTCTGAAGGGCAGGATTCTGACTCAGACTTAAATCCAATGATGTTTTAGATGACAAGATTAAAAACGGCAGTGTTTTTTCTAGTACCCCATGCCCACAAATTCAGAAATCCAAATTAATAATTTAACCCTTCACATGATTGCAGGGTGAGGAAAGGCTACAAAACAGACCAAGTTCAACGCTATGATAAGGGCCATATCCCAAATCCCACCCCTCTGGAGCAAGGGGATGTAGCTTAGGACAGCAGGAAGTCTTAGGCTAGTAGAACCCTACCTCATCTATGAGATTTTTCAAAGACACAGCTGGAAGGAAACAGGTGCTACTTTCTGTAGCTCTGACAATTACAGCTGTCCCTAGAAACAGAAAATATGTGATTCAGCTCCTTTCTTATCTTAAGAAGACTCAAGTCCACACTGACCTTTATCTGAAAACATGGCCTCATCACCAGGTTATTGGTTGTCTAGGAAGGTATGGAGGGGATAAAGGAACTTTAACACAGAAATCATGCTCAATCAGGCAAGAAAGTTCTCTTAAGGCCATGGCGGTATTTTTATACTATAGGTGTGTAATATAAAATAACACAAGCCCTCCTTGGAGCAGGAATGGATAGGATAGGCAGATCTCCTCCATCCTCACAGACAGCCTGAAGCACTAGACTACTGCACACAAACGTGAAAGTGGTTTCACCACTTCAAACAAGTGGTTGAGATACCACCCAGAATGATGCAGAGATTACAGCAATCTCCTGGAAGGTGGGGAATGTAGGTTAAGTTTCCCCATTCCCATCCTTGCCTCCCTGCCCCAGACAAACTCGGTGAATCTGCATGTCCTGTTTTCTGTGCAAGTGCTGGAACTACTGAGCTACTGTGTAATTTAGGTGCACAAGCCAGCTCCTCTTTGGGGTTTCCCTAGAATGGCATTTAAGTAGATGAACAGTTGTTTTCTACATTCTGGAGAAAGACAGGAAATTTTATTTTGAAAAAATGCCAGGGAATACTCTTTGCATAGGAGCTTAGACTAGATGCCATTTCTATGGTACTCCTGAATCTATCATTAATGCCCTGGGTTGGAATGGATCCTAAAGATCATCTAGTTCCAACCCCCCTGGCTCAAAGCCCCATCCAGCCTAGTCTTAAACCCTCCGGAGATGGAGCAATCTATTCCAGTGCCTCAGGGCAACCTATTCTAGTGCCTCAGCATCCTCGCAGTAAAGAATTTCTTCCTAATATCTAATCTAAACCCACCCTCCTTCAGCTTAAGGCCATTCCCCCTTGTTTTATCACTGTCCGATTTAGGTGCCTCTGGATAGATGGCAGCCAGTCAGGATTTCAGAAGTTTGACTTGGGTATCCTAACCCTAACAACTGTGACATTTCATTGCCTTGGCCCCAGAAATCTGCAGCCTAAAGACTGGCCCTGGTCTTGGGGAAGCCGAGCAAATTCTGATAACGAGTTTTCATCAAGTTATTTGGCCATAAATGCAAACATGCCTGGGTACTGGAAGTGAACCCCTCAGCCTCTCCACACTGTCTGCTCCCAGTCTGGGACTTCAGTCTCCCCAGTTCTGGCAGAACCCAGCAAACGTCCCTCAACAACCTTCCCCACTTCCTTGAACTTTATTTCACCCAAGGCCTCCTTCATACTGCTGCAGGCTTCCTCCCGTTGTTGCAGTGCCTGGTTTTATTATTCCGAGTTATCCAATAAGCCCTGGGAATGACATCCTTCTGGCCCTCTCTCCTGCACTGCTGCCTCCAGCGAATCAAGCTGTGTACACACCAGTTAGACAATTTGCCTACTGTTGTTCCTGTCCCCTTATCTCTCCCCCCACCCCCGACCTCGGTGTTTATGCCTAATGGATTGGGAGTTCCTTTCGCGCTGAACTTCCTTTTCGCCTCATGGGAAGCACACAGAGTATAGTGAGTGACCTCTCATGTCATAAATAACTCTAGGACAGCGGACCGTGCTTTCCCTAGAGGGAACCACTGCCTTGGGTCGGTCGGTGAGCAAGTGCCAGGCTCCTTGCACAGCACCCGCATCTGCCCGAAGTACACAGCGCACTCAATGCCACTTTCTAATCATTTTCTCCAAACATCCCATTTCCTGTTCTTTAAATAGCACCTCAAAGATTATTTTAAAGGCTTTCAAAACACTCTTGCCGCCGGTTTTGGGTTTGGAGTGGGTTTTGTTGGTTGGAGGGTTTTTTTTAGCTTTCTTGCATGACGATATTTTCACGTCGTGGGAGACAGGAACAGCTCGAGGAAGCTGCGAAGTTGCACGGAGTACCCGGGGGAGGAAAGGCGGGGGGGGCAATACGGTTTCTAGGACAGTCCACCTGGCACCGTCGTTTTGTTCTTGCACACGCTTTCAGAGCGGAGCTGCGAGTTTCGGGATGACTCTGGAACTTTGTACCCCTCTCGGGGGTAGCCCGCCCGGAGCGGGGCGAAGGGCCCGGAGGAGGGCGGCGGCGCTCCGCGGAGTCCCTTTCCCAGCAGAGAGGCCGAGATGCAAAGGAGAAATGACAGCATGGAAAACGGAGTATTTTTATCGGGGCCAGTGGCCGGGGTGAGGGGTGGGCGGAAAGTGCCACCCTCTCTCTGTCTCTCCTCCCTTGCCCTCAGCCGCCCACGCCGGCAGCGGCATCAAAGGGAATCTCCCTTGTCGCGCCGTGTCAGCACCGGGGATGAGCGCACCGGCCCGTCATGGCATTTTCGCTTCTCCCGGCGCTTACTCAACAGGCGGGAGGGGAGGGAGGGCTGGTGTGGAGGGGGGACGGGGGGAGGACTCCCAACCAGCGCCGCTTCTGCCATGAGGTCACCGCGGCGCTATGCGCTGTGCCCGCCGCCGCCTCTGCTCCGCTCCGTTGCGTCAGGCAGGGGGTATCCCCGCCGCGGCGGACCGAGCGGGGCATCCCCGCCGCGGAAACACCCGCGCTGCTACGCGCGTCCCTGGCCGGCGGGCCGGGGGGCTGATCCTGCCTCCATGCTCTCCCCCGCCTCCGCACCACCAACCCACCCGCGCAGGGGGCGCTCGGCCGCGGCTCGGGAATGTCAGCAGTGGTTCGCCAGAGGCCGTGCAGGGATGGCGTGCGATGCGATGCGATACGGAGGGAAGGCAGCGCGCCGCACCGAGGGAATCACACCGAGCCGGCCACGCGGAGGGGAACTCCAGCCACAGCCACCAAGAGACTTTGTTTTTTTTAGGAGGGAGCCGGGTCTGGCACCCTCCGCCAGCGTGCGGCTCCGGCTTTCCCCCTCACCCCCGCCCCACCGTGGGGGCTACCGGGAGGATGGGTGTGCGCGCCGGGGTCCCCGTGCGCTGCCCCGCACTCCACCCCCTGCGCAGAGGAAGCCGGGCGGGGGCGTGGCCCCACGACAATGGGACTCGCCGGCGCTATAAATACCCGCCAGCATCTATATTTGGTTTGGCCGGATCACAACCGGGGGGGCCGGGAGGGAGGTGTCCCAAAAATAGCCCCGCGCTCCCGCCCGCCGCCGCCGCTGCTGCTCAATGGGCTCCGGCCCCGCCCCCTCCCTCGCGCGCGATCCCGAGCGCCTCGCGCGGGGCCCGGCGGGGCTAAATTTAGCAACGCCGCTTGCGTCAATGACGCGGCCGCCGTGCGTCAGCCCCGCCGCGCCCCGCCCCTCGGAACGGGGCCCGCCGCGTCCTGTGCGTGGATTGGCCGCGGCGGCGGCACGAGGGCGGTGACGTGGGGGCGCGGGCTGACCCCGCCGGGGCCGGCGGCGTCCGGAGGGGAAGCGCGGCCGCTCGGGGAGCCCGGCGGGTTCCCCCGCGGGGGGAGCGGGGTCTGGCAGCGCCGCGGCCCCGGAGGGAGGGAGGGAGCGGGGGACGCCCCGGCGCCCGGGGGAAAACGGCGCGCACCGCCTCGGGAAGGGGATCCCGGGCTCGGACGTGGCCGTCGCGCCGCTGGTCCGCGGCTTCCGCCGAGCCCTGCGCCAGCCCCGGCTTTGCCTCCCCGGGAGGGAGCACGCTCCGCGGCGGTGCCGGCGGCTGGATGGTGGAGCGAGAGGCAAAGCGAAAGTGCCGCCGCTGTCGCCGGTGCCTCCTCCTCGTCCGCTCCGGCTCCCGTCCGTCGGGAGGACTCGCTTGGCGGAGCCCCTCTGTGCCAAGCACAAGCGCAGCACCGGCCGTCACGGCTGCAGTGGCAGTCGCGAACGTCCCGGCCGTCGGCGGTGGATGTAAACACGGCACCGGGCACGGCGGCGGGCGGCTGCTGCCAGCGGAGACAGCGGGGGAGTCGTCCGCCGCCAGCCCGGTGCCCCAGGCAGACATACGGACACCGAAAGACACACGGACACAGACAGTCACAAGTAGGCGGCAGCCCGGACGCTTCTCGGGGCCGCTCGCACTTGCGCCCGCTCTGTGAGCGGCACCTCCCGCAACCTGCTCCTTGCTCCTGCGCACTGGAAAGTTTCGAAAGAAAAGAAAAAGAGAGTGAAAAAAAAGGAAAAAAAAGAAAAAAAGAAAAAGTTGGAGAAGAGAAAATATTTCGGGAAAAAACTAAAAAGCAAAAAGAAAAAAGTTTTAAAAAATGAAAAATAAAAAAGTGAAAGAAACCTTTATTAATTAGTCCTAAAAGTTCCACTGAGTAACCAAGCAAAGCTCTTTTCATTTGAGCCACTTTAGTAAAGATATAATAATTTTGTTATTATCACTATCTTAATAATAATAATAACTATTAATATTATTATTATCAGATTTGGGAGCGACTCGCCAGGCTGTGGCGGGCAGGCGGCCCCGAGGCGGCCGGCCGGCCGTGCCGTCCCGCTGCCGGCGGCTCAGCACGGCTCTGCCGGAGCTCCGCACCGCTCCGCGCCTCTCGGCTGTGCGCGGCTGTGCGCGGCTGTGCACAGCTCGGCGCGGCGCGGTGCGGCGGGAGCGCGGCGCACACACTGGGGCGGGGGGTCAGTAGCGTCAGGCTCCCATGGCGTCACTATTGACGTTTCGCATTCCAGCCGCTCTATGGAGAGGCCGCTAGGGCTCCTCTCACATAAATGACGTTCAGAGAGAGGGAGCGGGAGAGCAGCGCAGAGAGGCGCCTCCGTCCCCTCTCTCCGGCGCAGGCACACGCGCACCCCGGGGCACTCGCACCGGGACGCGGGCACAGGTCCCGGCCCGGCTCCCGCCGCACACACACACAAAGGCACATCGCGGCGGCGGCCGCCGCTCGGCATCCCTCGCCCGCCCGCCTGCTCACTCCCTCCCTTCGCCCGGGGACGGGCTCCTGGCTCCTCAGGCTTTTTCAATCCTTTTCCATGCCTCGGGATAACGCACCCTCTGGACCTGCAGCTACCCGGAGTCTGAGGGATTTTGTGTGTCGGGTCCTGCCGCTGGACAGCGCCTACACACGCCTTTAAGGAAGCGGGCACCTACAAACTAGATGTAAAGACGGAACCTCCACAGCAACCGAGTACGTATGCGAGTGAACGGGAGCGGCTGAGGGAGAGGGACAGCGCGGCGTGTCCCCACTCCGTGAAAGTTGCGCCGCCGGGGTAGAGATGCTGGGGAGATGCCGGCGGCAAGCGATGCGGCTCAGCCGACGCGCTGCCGTGCCGGGCTCTCGCTGAAACTTTTCCCTCACCTTCCCCCCCTCCTCCCCCATCCTCCCCGTGGATGTTCAAGTGCCGCTCGTCTTCCGAGCGTCCCTGCCGTCTCGGCAACTCCTGCCGTGCGCGGGGCACTGCTGCTCCTCGCAAACGGGAGGGCTGCGGTTGAGCGGAGCGGGAGCCGGAGCCGGTGGTACTAAGGTATTTCTGCTAGTTGTTGTCATGGAAATGATGCTGCCGGCGGCGGCGGGGAGTTTACAGCGCCGGTGATGAATGGCAGCAATTTGTCTCCCTCCTTTAGCCGCGCTTGGGAAATAGGTGGTTCTGTTTGCACAAGTTCAGCTGTCTAATAGGGACGGCGAGGCAGGTTGAGCTCATCTCACTTTGGGAGAGAGCAGCCCCCCTCGGCAGCCCAAAGAGCTCGCCCGAGAGGTAATTGCTGGAATGTGACATATTGTATTGAAATGAGACGGGATGTTTGCACGGCACGTCTGCCCGGCATCTGCTCCTCGGAAATGTGCACTTTTCCCTTCGGAGGTCAGAAGTGGTAACGAGGGGCCGCGGTGCCCCGGCACGGGCGGTACCGTGCGGGGAGGCTGGGCTGCGCCGCCGCTGCCCCGCTCCCTGCCCCCGCGGCGCCTCTCGCCTTTGCCTTCTCGCCTTAATAGCTGCGAAAGAAGTTTCAGTCTTGGAAAGAGGCGAGAAAGCGCGGGCGTTGGGTTATGATATTATGTAGAGGGACAGTTATCGGGACAGCATTATCGCGACAGCCTGTCCCGGGCGGAGATGCCGCTCACCTTAGCGCGGCTAGTTAAGAACGCTGTTACTTAACTTGCAATTTTTGGATACGATGGGATCCGTGAGAGGATATTTCCCAGGGAAAGGGCGTAAAACACTGTTTTATGTAGGGGGATTAGTGTGTTGGGATAGGATTTTTTTTTTCTCCAGGAAAAAAAAGTTTGGGAATGAATCGCTAACTTTTATCCAAGCCGCTTCACTCGATTACATTCTTCGCCCTATTTTTCTCTCCTCCGTGGAGACCGTTGTATGCTGGAGTCAAGCCCCGGTAAAAAACAATGGACTAAACCAGACCAGACGGTTTCTTCGGAGGTGAATCTCACGCGATCTCGTGGATATTTGCTGGAGTGACCGTGCGGCTCGGGGCGATCTCTCCCACTCCCCCCCCAAAAATAATCGCCAGCTAACCGGCGGTGGAAATCCAGCACGAAACTTTTTAATTGAATGGAGCTTCCCCCTCCGCAGTCCCTCCCGGGTAAATGAAGGTTTCGAAACTCGCCTGAAGAAGTCACAATCACAATGGAGTGTTTCACGGTTTCCTCCTCGTATTACAGGGTGGGGAGGGGTGTCACTCGGGGCTGAATGTAAAGTGCACGGAGGAAGAAAAGAGCTTTGACAAGGGTAGTTATTTCCTCCTAATTTACAGCCCTTACGGCCCTGCGCTCCTGGCTCGGGCGGCGGCAGCCCGGAGGGGTGCTGCGTGGTTAAAAGCGCAGCGAGTGTCTCTAGGTAACCGGCGGCTCGGGGGGGCAGAGAGGAGCCCTAGGGCGCTCCGCGCCGAGCGGGAAACCACCTCGTAGGAGCTCGTAAGGGAACAAAACCCTCGGGAGAGAAAGGGATGAGCTGACAGGCACTTAACACCCCAGGAGCTGGCGGGGGTTCAAAGGCGAGGGGCGCGGGGAAGGCAAAAGAAAGACGAGGCGCGGGAGAAAGAGTCGCCGGGGAGCGGCTTCCGTGGGCAGGGGCCGGCGCGGCCGAGCATCCCCCGCGCTGCCGCGGAGCCCGGCTGGCAGCGCCCAGAGGGTCGGGGGGAGGCGGCTGGGCTGCGCTCCCTCCCCCGCGCCGGCGATGGTGGGCCCGGAGACACCGCACAGGGTTAGCCGGGCCGGCAGGACACCCCTCGAGTCTGGCCGGTACCTTGCATAGAAACTCCCAGCCTGCTTTGCCGCGGTATCTGCATCCCAAAAAGAGAAAGTTCTCACGGGGAAGTGGACGCTCGGGGATGCTGTCCCGCTTGTTGTAGTCACCCCGCCCGGAGTTCTCCTCTTGCCTTCCCCAGGCTCCTCTCCCGGAGAACAAACCGGCGGCTCCGTTGTCCCGGTCCGGTGCTCTCTTGCCTTTTGTGTGATGAGGGAGAGGGAGCCGGCAGGAACGCACTCCCCGGCCGGCTCCCCATTCCCACCCGCGGGGCGAGGCGGGCGGTTGGCGGGCGAGCGCGGGGGACGATGCCCCCACGTCCCCCCGAGGCGCCGCGCCGGGGGGAGGCGGGGGGCTGCCCTCCGCCCCGCCGGGCACCGCCGCCCCTGACTGTGCCTTGTCTCCCGCCGCCGGCGGACAGAGCCCGGGTCGGAAGAGCGCCCCCCGCCCAGGCCAGGCCCCGGGCCCGCCTCCGCAGAGAGGTCCCAGCCGGCACCCACCCCGCCGCCGCCGCCGCCCGCCGCCGCCTCCGTCCGCACCTCCAGCCCCACCATTCAGCGCGCAAGATACCCACCAGGTAAGCTGCCGCTCCGGGAGAAGGGCAGGAGGAGGAGGAGAGGGGTGCGGGAGATCCTGGCGGGGCCCCTACCCTTCCCAAATCCCTTTGGCATCATCGGCCCCCGACGTCCCGGGGAGCTGAAATCCCAAAAGGATCAGAGCAGCGCGTGCCTTTCTCAGCGCTCTTGGCGATGCCGTGCCGGAGCACACGGGCTTGCGAGCCCCTCGCCAAAGACGTGCCAGCTCTAAGGGGGAGCTGGTTGGGGGTGCTAGTGTCCCTGTGAGGCGCCTGGCTTGCCTGGCGTTAAACTGGGCATCCTTTACCTCACGTTCTCGCAAAGAAACCAGAACACCATGGTAATAGCTCCCAATGTCCCTGCCCCGATGCTTTTAGCCATTCATTTAGGTTTGGATGACAGGTTGCTCGTTAATGCACCTCCCGTGGGGCCTTTTCTTTTCTAGTTTTAATATTGTTGGGTAAAGAAAAAAAATCCCAGGTTATTTACTTTGCAGGGGAATTAATACTGGTGCCCTAAGTGGAAAAGTAGGGGTTAGACTTAGACAAGTGCGCTGGCAAAAGGCGAGGTAGGAGGAGTCCCACAGAGCCAGGAGAGACCAGACCTTTAGGTTAGGGATATTTTTTCAGTCCTCCGGCCAGAGTTATTTTAGACTTCTGTTTTTCTACTCCACTTTGCACAGAATTCAGTGGCATGACGCTGTTATGCTCAGAAAAATGCAGGAAAAAAGGACATAATGATCTGTTCCCTTTAACTCCTGCTCATTTTCTGAGCTAGCAAAAAAGCGTTTTTCATTCATAGAGCTGTGTATCAACACGTCCAGTTGTGACATTAGCTGTGAACTCACTCTGTTGTGTTCCTCCGTCAGTTCTCAGTGGAGGTGTGTGGAAGGAATTTCTTTCCCTTTTTATTTGATTAAGCACTGATCACTATGTTTTAACAGCCAGTCCCTAAACTAACAAATGATAATGATACCACTTGCCAGGAAATGTGTGTGCATGGACAGAAATTGACAGGAAAAAAAGGGAACAGCAGAATAATACATAAATAACATTGGGAGGCAAGGCTTAGGGGGGAGGGTTGTCCTGCCTCCTTCTTCAAGCTATTGGATTTAAGGCAAAGAAGGTCTTAATTTCAGGAAACAGCACTATTTTTTTCCTCAGATTTTTGTGTTTTCTCGAGAAGAAGAAAGATGTGAATGGTTTGTGACAGCGTGATAATTCAAATTTGGTGCTTAGTTTAAATATGTTTATCTGTAAAGCGGGCAGGAAAGAATTAAAAGTTGATTTAACACAAATTATTTGGATTCCTGCATGCCAGGACTGAATATTTTAAAATTGTAAGTGAAAAGAGTTCTTAAAATAATGAGGAAAACCTCATTATTTCCAAGGTTTTTTTTCAACATGAATTATTTCTCAAGTACTTCTGGAATATAAATTACCATGATTAAGAAGAGATGAACTGCACTTAATTTTGATATACATTTTATCCGTATTTACATTTCTCTTTATGAAAAAATTTATACTAATCGATGCATTTTATTCCTCTACTGTGGAACCAAAATGCACCACACACTTTTAGTTCGAGTTGCAAATATTGGTTTAGAATCTCACAGTGTTTAGTCAGGCAAACCTCAGTGAATTGCAGAATTGGGTCTATTACTTCCTGTGACCAGCAAATTACATGGCAGACTAGTAGGAAATGTAAAAGAAAATAACAATCAGATCTTTTTAGCCAGGCACTGTGTTGCTTTGACCATCCCAGCTATTAGTGAACTGCATTGAGTTTCATTACTAATGAATAAAACCAACTGTATTACTGACCTCAACCTTGCTTTCCCATAAAAACAGAAATACCACATACCTTTTATCCTACATTTTTGCAAATTGAAGGGGATGTCATACCCTGCACTTTTTAAAGGAGAACATTCTACCAAAGATAAGCCTTAAAACTAATAATGAAACAGCAACCTTAAATTATTAGCTGACCAGAAATATTCTTCAAAGGTCCAGAGCTGAGTAAGCAAAATTAATGTTTGCAAGTCCTAAGAAGCAAACCTTGTGATTTAAGTAATTCCTCTGACATGTGCTGCAGATGCTGCTTCTTTTAAAATAAATATAATTTTTAATATTATGCATTTGATAATCTCGTTTACCCTTTGTGAAAATTTTATGGCATGATTGCATGCATACAGAGGTAGATTTAGAGTCATAAACTGTTCTCATTGTCCATATCTAATTCTCATTGACACCTATGTATATTAAGCAGCAGATGTAGGGCAGCTTGAGATGGATTCTTCTCTCACTGACACTGGTATAAATGTGAGTTTCTCCCTTGACTAGATGAGAGCAGACTCCATAGTACTGAATGCTTAGTTGGTCCCTGGTGCATATTTCTTGTTGAAAGCAAAAGGCTCGAGGCTAATTTAAATGTCTGAATGGGAGTTGGGTGCCTATTTGAGCTCTGGGAAAGCTTCTAGGAAAGTAGTTTGTGAGGGCCTGGGCCGCAGGCTGGTGCACTGGGCCTGTTGCTGACGTGCCCCTTTGCCCCTGCAGATATGCCCTGTGTGCAAGCGCAGTATAGTCCTTCACCGCCCGGTTCGAATTATGCATCCCAGACCTACGCCTATGGCTCGGAGTACAGCTCAGACATCATGAACCCTGACTATGCCAAGCTGACCATGGACCTGAGCAGTACCGAAATCACTGCCACTGCCACCACCTCCCTTCCCAGCTTCAGCACCTTTATGGAGGGTTACTCTGGCAGCTACGAGCTCAAGCCTTCCTGCCTCTACCAAATGCAAACTGCCTCCTCTGGCCAGAGGCCCCTCATAAAGATGGAAGACACCCGGCTGTCCCCATACCAGCCCTCACTGCCCCCGTCTACAGATGAGGGGATGCCCAGCACTTCCATGTACTTCAAGCAATCGCCACCCTCCACGCCCACCACGCCCGGCTTCCCTGCTCACCAGGCCCTGTGGGATGAGCCCCCGCTGCAGCCCACGCAGACCTGCCTGCCTCCCGGGCACCTGATGGACGCCGCCCCCATGAAGACCGTGCCTCCGCGCTTCCCTCTCTTCCACTTCAAGCACTCGCCTCCGCACACGCCGTCCGCGGCCGCCCACATGTGCTACGACCCGGCCTCGCTGAGCCTGCCCCTGGGCTCCGACAGGCCCGCCGCCAGCCAGGCTCCCATGGAGGGCCATTCCTACGGGCTTCACCTGGCCAAAAGACCAGCCACCTTAGCCTTCTCACCGCTCGGCCTCAACGCAGCCACCTCCAGCCTGATGGGCGAGAGCAGCGGCAGCGGCAGCAGCGGCCTCCCGTCCCCTCCCAGCCGGAGCTCTTCGTCCGGGGAAGGCACCTGCGCTGTCTGTGGAGATAATGCCGCCTGCCAGCACTACGGGGTGCGGACATGCGAGGGCTGCAAGGGCTTCTTCAAGGTGAGAGATCCGCGCTTTGCTCCCCTCCCTGCTTGGTCCCACCTCACTTCCCACCCCCTCCGTCCCCGACATGCTCCTGGTCCTGACCTGGGGCCTCAGGGACAGCGTGTGTTGAAACTCAGGCCCCCACAGCAGGGTGAGAGGGACGCCCAAAGTTTTTGGAGGTCAAGGAAAGCCATGTGTAGGATAAAAGGATCAGCCAGTCTCAGCTGAGAAGAGGCCATGGCAGTGATCTGGGGGAAACCACTTCTGGTCTGCCAGCATTCCTCAACGAAACGTAGGTCACCCCAGTTTAGGCTTTAAACAGCATTTATTCTGTAGTGAAACTCATCTGGAATACATTCAACCTGGGTTTTACTCAGTCACCGATTCCAATTACACTTTGTTTTTAGGTGAGAAAAGAAACCCTGAAATCGTAAAGTTCACTTAATATTTTAGGTGTTGGCAGCGGTGCCCTTTGCTGTCCAGGGAAAGTTGGCGTGAGGAGGAATGCAGGCTGGTCAGCACCAGGAAGAAACTGGTTTCACTCATGGGACAAAGCCAAGTACTCCTAGTTGCTTTTGGTTGCTGCCCTGTCATTATCCATAGGCTCAGGAGCCCGGGGAGTCCTTCCCAGGGGAAAGCTGCCTGCAGAGCAGTGACTAAGCACTGCGCAGGGTCCCGGTGCCTGCTCTGCAATGCTACTCTGCTACTCTTTGCAGCTGAGTAGCAACACAAATAACTTGCACACAGCAGTTTCTCAGCTGGAAGTTTGCGCTTATATTTTCAAGAGTTGAATATACTCTTCAGATCTTAGGTTTGGGTGCTTTGTAATTTCCTTTCAACAGAGTCTGAAGGTCCAGATTCCAGTATTAATTTCAGAAATAGCTTGTTTAAGGCAAGAGCTTGTGATTGACTTTTGGTAGGATGGTTCTGCACAGCAAGTTTAAGATTTGAAACATTTGGGGTTGATTTTGTATATTTCTTCTTGCTGAGATAGCAGTTATGCCCTGTTTCTAGTAAAAGATACAATGGGAACAAAAACAGTCCCAAAATATTTGGGGTGAGGGCTTACAACGTTTTTTTATTGTAGGTGGAGTTGTCAGTGTTACTTAATAATAATCTTTTGACCATGTGGTAACACATACATCTCCTATAAAACTAATTTGTTATTTAAATATAACTAGAAAAGGGAACACAAATAACATGGAAATAGCAGCTCTTTTTATCCCAAACCTGTCCCTGTGGAAATCAACAGCATATCCTAGAGTTGCAACAGTACCTTATTCTGCAAAATTAAACTGTTTTCAGCTCCAAATCACAATGAACAATATTTGCTGTATCTCATATATTCGGTACATTGAGGCTGTTATTTGATAACAAACAAAATTATGGAATAAAATTTATCCATTAATTTAATTGCAGTTAAAGATTTAATACTGAATGTTGAGTTGATCAATTTGTTCCTGGTGTCTCTTCTAGTAGTACCTTTTTGAATGTTATTTATTGATGTATCTCTGATTTTAAGTATGGCAGCATGATATGTTTTTGCATTGATATTTGTTACATTCTTGCAAAGCTTACCAGGTTTCTATACATTTTAATTTTGCTTTATTTTTTTCAACATGACTTTAGAGTTAATTAAATTTACATAACTATGTCATCATTCTGTCCTTTTTCCTCAGGTCAGGTTAACTTTCCCAGAGTATTTAGCCAAACATATTTTGTAGAGGTTACTGGTATTTTTATTTTTCTCCCTGATGATTTTAATGGCTAACCAAACCAGTTATTGTGGTATTTGACTAACAATAGTGATAGCAAGAGAAGTACATTGCGGATCATTTTGATTTTATTTTAATAAGGTCAGCAATAATCAAGGGAATGAACCAAGTAGAAAATTGTTCCCAAAGGGATATTAAAAGCGGAGATAATCTAATCCCCAAAGGTAGATGTGATGACCTGGTAATTTCAGATATGATTTTATCATTCAAAGTTGCCTGTCTCCAGAGACTTGCTTCAGAAAAATCCTAGATGATTTTCATTGTCAGCAGCTAGCACTAATAAAATTGTTTTTCCTGCAGGCTAGTGTGTTAGGAAATTAATTTTATCTAATTATATGAATTGCACTGTCACTTTTCATGTTGTAATTAAAACACATTTTGTCAGGTTCTAAGCTGCTCAAGAAACAATCAGTTTACTATTTTTGTGTTGCATTTTCGCAGAGAACAGTTCAGAAAAATGCAAAATATGTTTGTCTGGCAAATAAAAACTGCCCAGTGGACAAGAGACGTCGTAACAGATGCCAATACTGCCGGTTCCAGAAGTGTCTCAGTGTCGGCATGGTTAAAGAAGGTAAGGACTCTGGCTATTTATGATCCCAGAAAACTAAAATATTATGTGTTATGAATCTGTGTCTTGTGTGTATGTGTGTGTGTGTGTGTGTGTGAGCGAGCATGGATGTCTCTACAATAAATTTGACAGTGATGAGATTCATAACTTATCCCAAAAATATGTGCATTTATGTAATAATGTATTGATTTTTTGCTTTTCACCCCTATTATCATATTTAGACTACAGACCCCAGAGTTCAAGAACAGCAAGGTCACAAGAGGATAATTTGACAGTGGCCAAAATGTCTCCTTTATTAACTTTGAACATTGCTCGATAATGCTGTTGGCTTCCCCTTGTTCTCTCACTGGGGGCTGCACTGGATTGTGTGCATTTTGACATAAGATCTCGTTTCATTCCCATAAGCTGATTGTAAATTTGCAATTAATTTAAATGGAAACAGGATCAACTCATTAGTCCCAATTCTGCAAATATTTAAGCATGTGAGTAATATTGTGTGAGCAGTCCCATTGCAAATACTGACATGGATAATATAACCTATATAGTGTGACCGTATTTTTTCAAATGCTTCAAGAAATCTAAAATTACTTTAAATGAATGCCTCTGCCATTTAAGAGGGACACTGCTAGTAGAAACACTAAAATCTGTGTTTCACATTCAGGTTGTTTTCAGCAGTGGAGTGTCACAGGCACACGTGCAGGGGTACACTGACATGCTGCAAACAAAGCATGGATACAAGGAACACAGCTGGGCTCTCACTAAGCAGCTACATTGCTGCTTATGATCGTAGGTCTGACACAGTTCTGGTGCCGTTTGTGTTCCTTTGCAATCAAAGGCATCAAGAGCACGTGCTGAAACTGGAGAGCACTTATTTTTACTGGTCTGGCCACATTAAGGAAAGCGGGGTGTTCATTCTGATCCATCATTTGCTGGTACCTTCACAACTGATTCTCTTGGAATTTTTTTTTCACCTAGTTGTCCGTACTGACAGCCTGAAAGGGAGAAGAGGTCGGCTGCCTTCCAAACCAAAGAGCCCCTTACAGCAAGAACCCTCTCAGCCCTCTCCGCCCTCTCCTCCCATCAGCATGATGAATGCCCTTGTTCGAGCTTTAACCGACTCCACGCCCAGGGAGCTGGACTATTCAAGAGTATGTCTCACTTTCCTTTCCCTGTTTGCTTTCTGCACAGAAATGATTTGCAAGCTGCATTTCTCCTTACCAGCTGCTTTGCCAAAATGAAATTAAGTGTGAAATTTGGATGAGGGTAGAAATCGGTCCAGCCAGCCGTTGTCTTTTCGTGATAGGTGGACAATGAGAGGAAAGGAAGTGCAGTAGATATTAGTGTTAGTAACTATTCATTGTGAGGATCTCAATCACAAAATGATCTAATAATCTGCAGTATATTCAGTGGCTGAGTTAAAGAAAAAATGCATGGATAAATAGAGCATTCTTCTTATAAAAAGGCTGTGCCAAAACACAATCAATTATGATGTCATTGATTAATCAGGAGCAGTACTTGTATGTTCAATAGCTTAACTTCTGTTTTCGAAAGGCTAAAATTTAGTAGCACTTCCCTAATATTCAGATAGTAGAGTTGCAGAGTGTGACACTGGATGGATAGGACCAATCCTGTTGAAATCAACAGGAATTTTGCCATTATTTAAATGGGAATAGAGTATGCTTTGGATACCCCAGCCTAAATATTCCTTCAGTAAAACTCACATTTTTAAAACAAGCCTGTTAAAATTAAAATTCTGAAAAATCAGCAAAGCTTTACCAAAGATTATATATTTTTGTAACCTTGTTCTTTAATTTGGCATAGTCACAATTCAAATATTCATGGAGTATTCTGAAAGCTGAAAAAAATGTTCTGTACTTATTAAAATACAGCATTGAAATGGCTTGTTAAATATAATTTTTGGGCAGGTTGATATAGGGTAAGAAAAAAACTACAGCTGTGGGAAAACAAGGTCTAATTCTTCCCCCTTAAAGAAATATGATTAAATTTGAGATTATTAAAAATAGCAGCTGTACTCAGACAATAACTCCATTGGCCATTTATCACTTGTTGCTAAGTAATATTTAATCCTAAAGCATATTTACTGCAATTATATAAAAATTACATTATGCTATTTTAGACTATACTTACATATATAATTTAGCAATTTAAAGCATGCTGTAATGTATTTTCTTCAAACTAATCTGGAAGTATTAAATCATATTATTTTTCAAGTTATTATCAAGAATTTAGCTGTTCAGTGTCTGACAAACTACTATAGGGAGAATGCATTAGCCATATCTACATGTACCTTAATTTACCCAGAATGTCTCAGGGATCATTCTACAAATACCAAGGTGTGTGAGGAGCTGTGCTCTTTGATAGAAATCTGCTGGGTTTCACGGAATTGCAGGAGTCCAGGGGCCATAGTTTGTATTTATTTATTGATATAAAGTTCTTTTGCATTTACAGAAATCTGAACAAAAATTATGTACTTGTATGTGACTTTTTTCTTTGTCCTGCAGTAATTATTTCTCTTTTAATGAAAACAACCCACAGATTTAATTGTGAGCGATTCTGTTGGACTTTACATGTGCATATGATTGACAGTAAATTAATTTCGTCTTAGTAGCTAAAAGATTAAGTATGATTATCTGTTGGGACATATTAATATCTAAATTTTTCTGTACACTAAAATATATTATAGTCTGTTATGCCCGGCGGTACTGACATGACAAAAATATTCTGCAAGAAATAAGTAGATTCTTATGTTTTTCATAGACCCTTACACTTTGGAAAGTTAGGGGAGGTCAAAAAACAAATGCTATGTAAAGAGCAAGATTAACTGAATTTAATGAACGTAATGAAACATATCATAAACACACTGCAGTGCTAAAATATTCCTATGAAGGATAATCCTGTACCTGTAAAGACTAACTTATGGCACGTTCAGCTAGGCTGTGACCCTGCTGAGCACCACAAATGGGCAGATGTGGAAACCTGGCTTTGGAGTCAGCTCTGACACTTCTGCAGATATGACCTTAATGTTTAGCCTGGTCTTCATGTTTACAAGCTGTAATATCTTGACATCTTAAAACTACTGATAAAAGTTTCGGAGAAAATGTGTATCCCTTACCTCCAGAAAACCCTGTAGAGACACACACTCACAGAGCAACCTAGGAAAAAAACAAAACCAAAAATAAATTACACACACATAACACATAAATAAGCTACAACTTTTACACCAAAACATTGGAAACAGTTCTGTTCAGAACGTGGCTGCTTTTCATCTCAGCACTGGTTTTATCTTACCAGTCCACAGCCGTGGTATATTTAGGTACTTGGTTTCAAAAGGCAATTGCCAAGGGCTGTAGTCTGGTCTCACACCTGTTTACTGGTACAATTCCCTAAGTTTACGCTTTTAAGGAAGTGAGATGAGAAACAGACCCTTGCCATTCTTATTCATGCAGAGTAGGCACCAATGTAAATAGAAATGTTGCCTTTTCAGAGGGGGAGTGCAGCATTTAGGCAGTTATTCCCCCCTTCCTGGGCCACAAAATGAACCACATATCATGGCTTTTGGAAAAATGAGTGTAGGCTTTCTTCTGTGCAGAGAAGTTATTGTTAGGCTTTTGCAGCTGTAGCCGTCGATGAAGGACTGATGAAAACAGGCAAAGGGCAGAGCTAAGTTGTGCTATCAGGCTTCCCAACCTCAGGCTTTCCAAATCTCTTCAGTTATAACATACAAATTAATGTTGCTTGCTACACATGCAACCCCCTCCTTAAGCAAGTCATATTTCATTTAATTCCCAAAGGAGCTCCAAGGAAGGGAGGGGGGCAGAGCTTTGTCTTTTGTCTTTCTCCCGGTTTGCCTCCAGTTTGCATAGGGCAGGTTTAGAAATGCAGATCGGAGGGAGCCCTTCCGTCCTGTGATGCCTCCTGACCAAGGGCAGGGTTGCCGGCTGTCTTGGTCACAAGTTAGGTCAAATATCACTTCTTCTCCATGAAATAATCATGGAAAAAACCCACAATTGTGGTGCATGAAACAGAAACATACATATTGTTTATGGTTACTTATATGCTCCTAAGTCTGTTACAAGTAAATAATGTTTTATTTTAACAACTCTTTGTAAGTGCTAATACTTTATAGTGAGCAGTGATGTATTGCAGCAGCTGAAAATTATACAGTTCCATGTAATCTTTTACCTTTCTTCTAAAATTGCTCTCATGGGATAGACTATGCAAAAAAAAATACACGTTATAATTTTTTTAGATGCATTTAATTTGATTCAATGCCCAGTGTGGGGTATACCACACTGTAGCATTCACAGTTACATGACATAATGCAGCATTCAGCTTCATTAGAAGGTGTTAAAACTTTGCCTTACCTTTGCCAAAGGAATGTTTTATAAATATTGGGAACAAATTAACACCTGGCATAATTACACTGAGTTGTGATGAGTTACATTTAGAATGAACCCATTCAAAATGGGCAGTACCTTTTTTTCTTGTCCTTTTGTTTTCCTTCTTTACTGATCAAAGGATCAAGGATATATCTCAGCTTAGCAATACCTGTTGTGAGGTAGGAGTTTGCATCAGTCTGTTTTGTTTCTCTGTGTAGTAAGAGTCAGAGTCAGGTCAGCCCCTGTGTAGCAAAGCACATCTCCCAGTGCCAAAATGCACGCTTGTTGTGGCTTGCTCTGCATGGTCACTTCTAGAGGGTCCAGAACATGCGTGGTCTCTGAAAAAGCAAATTGTCTTTGCCTATCCATTAATTACCTGTGTGCATCTTGCTGCAGTCCAGTGCCAGAAGCAGGTGATTCTTGCTGCTTGAGTGTCCTCAGCTGCTCCATTCAAGTGGGGGTCTGAACACATAAATATGATGCAGCATACGGATTCTACTGCTGCTCCCCATCTTCTCTGTATTGTGGCCTCTGCCTGCCTCAGTGTCACAGGATCCTTTGGAGCAGCTGAGGCAAAATTTGTCTCTATATGAACTTTATAAGAAGGACTGCACGTGTTTCACCAGCTGATTAGGGATGTGAGCTGGAAGGCACCATGAGAAACTCATGCAGTTAGGGTTGGCTAAGCAGAACAGAGTCACTAAGAGCTAGTACCAGGAACCAGATACAGACAGAGGTCTCTAGGATTGCTGTGGTTCTGCCATCAGTCAGCAACTCTGGCATTGTGTCCTTCATCCCTTACCTGCCAACAGCAATGAGCTCCAGCTAGGAGAGGCAGAGTACAGGACAGCTACCTGAGAAGTTCTGCTTGCTGCCCCATCCCTCTGTCCTGCACAGAGGTGACTTTTGGGTGATACCTGCAGCCCATGGTTGTAATATGGTCCTCCCATGCTGCCAGACCACTGTTACCGATGGGAAGGAGTTTTTTCTGCTTCCACTCTGGCTTGGAGAGTTGCTGGAGTGGCCTTTAGTCTGATGGACTCAAGCCTAAGTGCATGTGGGAAGTTGTTTCCAAAGAGTATGCAGGCTTCTTTTAGCCATGGAGACTACCTTAACCTTTCTTTAGCTGAACCTATAAGAGAGAGAGTGGATATGAAGTCTCTTCCAGAAATAACCCAGATGAGAATGTTACTACAATAAATGCCACATTATTCAGTACCTGCTCAGAAAACCAGCAGCGCTTTCCAAGCACAGAATTGGACTAAGCCACAAAAGCTCCTGTTTTATTTTCTGCCAAGAGAGAGCGAGCAGTGTCAAAGGAGTGACAGGGATCCACTGGTGATGAAGTAGGAGATAGTGGGGAGGGAGCTGTCAGAGGGTCACAGGGAAGCTGAGCAAGCTGAGACTGTCAAATGGTTGCCTGGAAGAGTTATGGCCACATAAGCAGGATAATAGGTTCTGCTGAAACTCAAATGCTTCAATTTGAAGGATACGAGGTGATATGGGGCAGCTGGTTTACTTTGAACCAATTCTGTATTCAAATGAAGCAATGCTGCATGTGTCAGATAAAATGTGATTTATCTTATGTGTCTCTATCACTGTCAGATAAAATGCACTTTGTGAGGTTTTGGAAGAAATCTGCATTTCCAACATACTGAGACAAATTCATCAATGGGAAAAGTGTTTCATTGTAGTAAGCCAAATAATGTTCCTCTTCTAGTGTCATGCAAATTATCCTACCCACCAGATTTCTATTTCTGTTTACTAATAGCATATAGGTACTTGTAAAATGTGATATTATATTTTAGTTATAAATGTGAAATTACTTCTATACATATGGAAATATTTTTGTAATATCTATCTGAATAGCAAAATGCCTGTAGGTAACCAAATAAGTAGGTAGATGTAGACCTATTTTTATGTCTTTATAAATAATACCAGCTTTGCCACAGAAGGAAATGTTGTCGGGCAAATAATGCTGTATGTTTCACAGAATGCCCTTAAATGCATATAACCTTGCTTTCTGTGGCTTTCATTTTAGTACTGTTCCACTGATCAGGCTGCTGCAGGCACAGATGCAGAACATGTACAACAGTTCTATAATCTTCTGACTGCCTCCATTGACATAACTAGAGGCTGGGCAGAAAAAATCCCAGGATTTACTGACCTCCCTAAAGAAGATCAGACATTACTCATAGAATCAGCTTTTTTGGAGCTGTTTGTACTAAGACTCTCCATCAGGTAACTATTTGTTTAATTTCTTCTTAAGATGATGTGAAAAATCATCCATCTGAATATTTTTAAGGAATAAATATGGCACTATCTTTGAACATTGTCATTTGTACCAAGAAAAAAGCACAAAAAAAAATCGGCAATGTCTGCATACAGAGGATATGGTGTTTAATTTGTTTTACACTGCAGGAAAAACCAAGAAGGTGATTTAAAAAGAGATCATAGGTGTCACTAATGTGCTTCTTTTATTTGATCTGTCTCATCTTCCTCCTACATAGTAATCAAAATTGATCCTCAGGTACTATTTGAGCAAGTCTGCTTTGTACTCATAAGCATGAAATATAGAAATGCACTTGAGTATGAATTTTTTTTCTTTTTTCCCTTTTTCATCTGTTTTTGAAAGGGATGAAGAAGATATAAAATCTTGTTCAGATTGGTTTTCTTTTTAATACCAAGTCATTCAATAGAGTGAGATGCTGTTTGTCAGACTAGCATTAGTTAAGACACTTTACCAATTTCACTTTCAGGAACTGGCAAAATTGCAGACTGGTGATTTCAGTTATGCCCATGTTTATTTAAGTTGAAAATGACCTTTTCATGTGTTTTTTAAACAAAAATATTGGTAATGGAGAGGGAAGAAGAGGAAAGCTTGACTATAATTTCTCTCATGCACACAGGTTTTCATATAAAAGTTTATGCAGTTATGCGTATTGTCCTGCATTACTGCGTGTGTTCTCCATTGTTTTTTCCTTGTCAATTTTTACAATCTGAAAAATGCAGATGACACTAAGTAAATGCTGAGGGTTGCAGAACCTATCTTTTTATTAGTTTTGTATGTCAAAACGCACTCACTTAGTATTCCTTTGGTTCAAACATACAGTATTTAATGCAAAATGTCTTCTCTGTTTATGCCTTTGGGCAGGACCAAAATCTTAACTAATTAGACAGTCTACACCACATGCTGCAGCTAACCTCAGGCTTATAACTCTACCAAGTAAGCAATCACAGAAGCTTGTTTGTTGTACTTTGGCCTCGAGGGAGAAACATATTGTCAAACGTGAATGCCCACATATGTCTCAGGATAATATGCCTTGGATTTTAAATGACAGACACTTCAATACTGGTTAGGCATTTTTCTGTAAAGTAGAAGATGCATTTATAATTTTTTCAATTGTTTTTATTTGAGGTCTGATACTGCTGAGGATAAGTTTGTATTCTGCAATGGACTCGTGCTTCATAGACTTCAGTGCCTTCGAGGATTTGGGGAGTGGCTCGACTCTATTAAAGACTTTTCCTTAAACTTAAAGAGCCTTAACCTTGATATCCCAGCCTTAGCAAGTCTATCAGCTCTAACTATGATTACAGGTAAGTGCTCCTTTGTTAACAGAAAGCTTCAGACTCTAGTGCTTTGCTTTATAATAGATTCAAGCAATTTCAGTTAATTTAGCTATGTTCAGGGTGAAGTGATTATGATTTTTAAGCATTAGCATGACCAAATTGAAATTGTGGATTAACATTAGGCTATCAGACACCCCTCTTAAAATATAGTCTAACTATTTCTTTGCAGCTCCATTGTTTTCTCGGAGTAGTCTCCAAAAAGCAAACTGCTTCCAAGTAAATTGTGTAGCTCCTACAAAAATATTCAAGATACTTTCTGAAGTCCTAGAAAATTTTAGTGGAATTACCAGAGCCAAGTCTTCTGTGTAGGAATAGTAATATCAAGGCAGCTTAAGACCTAGAAGCCGTACAGCTAGCATAGCTCATCTCTCAGCAAGATAGCTAGACCAGAAAGAGTGCTCCATGAGGGCGGGCAGGCTGCATTTGGTAACCAGGATAGCCTAGATATTCCATGTACTGCTTTTATGAGAGAGGAAAATCAGAGAATAATGAGAAAAAGTCACATTCCGCAGTTGTACAAAAGCTTTTGGGTGTGCATGTGACTGTATGACCCTTTCTACCTGCTGGGGTGAACAGCAGGAAGCTAAAGTCAGAATCTGCCAAATCTGTCTAGTGAGTACAAAATAGGGGAACATAACCTTTTAAAGTGTAATTTTTGCATTCCTGAAAGAATAAAGCCCAGCATACCTTGGGCAACTTGCAATAGAAGAGTCACGGCTGATGGCAGCAGCGGGAGTTGGGAGAAAGGGTGTCTGACAACCACACAGCAGAATTCAGAGCAGAAGTCATCTCCACAAAGAGCCCACACTCATATCAGAAAAACTGGTAGTTTAACAGTGCAGCTGTGTCATCAGTGTGAGACAAGGCTTCAGTGTGCCCTGAGCTGGATCTTCTAGGGATGCTTATAAGCTCCACTTGGAGAGATACTGATTTCCTTCTGCGTTTCAGGCATCCACTACTTTGCAGGCAGTGGCCTCAACAACACCAGCTGTAGTCTTCATTTTATGTGGGATGAGAATGATGTCAGGGCAACCCTGAGATAAAACCCTCAATGACAGATATAAAAAAATAAAATTGGCCAATTCCTACTGACATTTGTGGGGCCAAGATTTTGGGTTCAGAATTTGCACAGTATGCTGTCTTCCTGCATTTTGATGAAGGGCTAGTGTATGTATGTATCTCTTTGTCTCTTAAGGATTTTCAGGTCTTTTATTAATTTTTGTTAATTTCTTCTGCAGTTGGAAAGGATACTTTAAGATCCAGATTCTGGTTTTTTTGATAAAACATTTAAGACCAGAATAACTCATTGGAGCTGCTTTACTCTGTATAAAAAAATTGGCAAAATGAGTGGTATGTTAAAGTCAGAAAGAACATTCCCAATTTTTTTTTCTCCTGTGTATATACATCCACTGGCATACGTTCACACCTACTTACATACATGTACTATAAACACCTACATGTATGTGTATGTGTGTGCATACTTATATACATTTATAATGTATTTATATATGTATATGCATTTAGATATCTCTAAATCAAGGACAAGTGCTGTCCCTCTATATATTTACATACATGCATATATGCTCATATATATATAGCGCAGATGAGTGGTTTAGATTATTTACTATATATGAGATATGTCTTTTTTAGGGAGCCATAGGTAGTGTGTAGTTGATTATCCTCCTGGAGACCAAGAGTATGCAGGTTGATGAACAGGGTTCTCAGCAAGCTACGTGAATGTACCAAAAGCAAATGTATAGGAGGAAAACTCACTGCCCTTACAAACCCACGTTCTGTTTTAACATGGTAATTTGTTCAGTTAAGCACTGCTTGCTTGGCCTATATAAGGAGTCAGACTTGTCCAGTGGCTGGCTCAGTACCCCTTAGGATAATTAGAAACAGGTTTTAATTGGATACATCCCATATTTTTTCCTTTCCTCGATCACAACACTTCCAGGAGTTTCCTGTATTGTGCTGGTCTTCCCAAAATTTCCAGACAAATGGAAGCAATTGTTGCCTTTATAAGGAGACTATTTCTGTACATAGAAGCTTTAAGATTTTCTCTGTTTGTCAAGCTTCTCTTGATTTTCTCTCCTGTGTGAGATGGTGTTTAATGTTGTTTTCTGCTTATTCTTTTATTTTGTGAGGCTGATATATCTCTGCTGATTTGGTCTAAGGACAGCATGTATTTTCATGTGATCTAAATTAGACCAAAGCTCTAGTGACTTATATTCACAGGTTTCAGATATCCAAGGGCAGTTAGCTAACTCAGGGACTCAGCCAGAAGTTTGGTCACCTGAAAATGGATAGCATTTTACAATGATGAACAATGTTAAAATAAAACATGTAAGAGGAAATCAGGTGATTCTAGCTAGTGTATTGAAATTTTTTATTCAGGAAAACCTTGAGATTTGGCTCTGATGTGGCATCCCACAAGAAATAGCTTCTTGTCTCCTCCCTGCAGTTTGAGTATGACAAGCCATGTGATGGTTTTCAGCTGGTCACACCAAAAGAGAAATAGTAACAAAGAGAAAATTTGCAAAGATGAAACCTGAAGAAGTCTGCACTGTTGAACATTTTTAAGCATTGTTTTGAGGCATGGCTTAGATTTAGATGGGTGGTTTAGGTGCCATTCTTTATCTCCAGGGAAGGCACCCTTTTCTCCTGTAATGCACTGTTGGAAGCAATGGGTAGTTGGCAAACTCTGCTTCAAGCCCTTTCTGTCAGTCAGACCAAGGAAGCGCAACCTTTCCCAGGAACACAGGATATCCAAGTATTGAGTACCACTGTCTTTTGTCTTAAGAGAACTTGATACATTTCATGGGCCACAGAATGGCTGTTGTTTCTGATGATTTGTGGACAAGCTGGTGGTTAGAGGGACACCTAAGGCCCTATCTCTGGTCTGGTTCCAACAGGAAGGGAATCTGACCATGGTTCTCCCATGTTCCAGGTAGATATCCGTGTCACTAGGCTTCAAAATAAGAAGAAGTGGGAAAGCTGTCTTTTGTGAATCTAGTTGTTTGCCTTTAGTAACAACACTGCAAAACCAGAATGCTGCCTTGAGCAAAATTTTCTTGATTATCATACAAATTGCTTATGACTTGATGGCTTAACCAGAAAAAAAAAAAAGACAAGACAACAGCCCTGTGATCTGTAGTAGTCATAGCCTGTTTTAATACTGTACAGCATCTTAGGTAGCATTAAATTCAAGAATTGTCTTTCCAGGTAAAAAAAAATTTCTTCTGAGAATAATGAGCTGGTAATCCTTTTTGATTTCACGAGTGCTGTCCTTAGACCAAATAAAGATGTGTTCTAGAACGCAAACCTTCTTATGTACTACCAATCTTTGGCAGTTTTGCTGAGGGAGAAGAGTAAGAGGAGTCACTACTCTCTTTCACATATTCTGTCTGTGTTCTTCAAGAATGACAGGGAGAACTAATGTCTGACTCCCAGTGAAGGAAGAGGGAATAAATGTAAAATTCAGTGTTGGAGACTAAAAGACATTTCACTGGTCCCAGTGTCTTAAGATACACTGAAGGCTGTTCCTTTATTTTGGGATGTCAAATTGCCTCCCCAGTAACAGGTCCAGTAGTTCCAGCAACCTTCAATTAACCCTGCTGACTTGTTTGGAGCTGCAAAGCTCCATGTCCTATCCCAGCCACAGCTGCAGATGACAGCATAGGATGCATGGTTATAGGCATGTAGGGTCATTTGTTCTTTTCAGTGTAGTTCCATACATTGTTTGCTTTGGGTAAAACTAAAGGTATTTACAATATTTTGCATTATATATTCCATGAGAAAGTCCATATATTTTTGCTTTTTCTATCTCTTTTATGTGTCCTGGAAATCTGTGGTATGTTGCCTAGAAGGAAAAGCATTATGTCAGATTGCCGATGAGTTTTCAGGTCCTCTCAGATAAGACATCAGCTTAAAAGAGCATCCAGAATTAAAGTCACATCTTGTGTACTGTGGAGGCTTGCAAACAGTTAACTTAGAACTCTGAGATGCCAAAACACATCTTTTTACTGTAAGGTGTTCCTTTAGGATCTTCCTCTCTCTGTCTCTCTTCTCTTTTTTTACTTCCTTTAGTTGGTTTAGAAAGGCTGGACACAACTTCCTCCACACCAAATGAGTGTTGCTCTAAGCATCAGCCAGAAGAAAGTAGGTGGGAAACAACACATGACACTCACCTCACATGCCTATGAAAGTAAAAAAAATTAGGTCTGTCATGGTCTTCTCCTTTGGATCACTTATTCTGTTAGTATGTAGCATCTAATGAGCTAAAGAAGAGTGCCAACATGGAAAGGAAATGCTGGTCTTGGGTCAAGTTCTGTTGTTAATCCCCTACAGGTGATTTCTATGAGTTTAGTGTGTTCATGGATCACAAGTGTTCCTTCGCAGTCACTCCATGATGGACTGGGCAGTGTTGAAGACAAAGCTTTGCAGAGTAGACTAGATACTAACTCAGCCTATGCTTGAAAATGCTTCTTAAACTTCCCAAATGACTTTTTGTTAGTTTTTTTCAGTCAGTGTGAAAATAGAAAGACTGAGAGTCCAGTACAGATCATCTGAAGGGCACATTCTAATTCAGCTTCAAATTTTTGCCTGCTCTAGAACTGCTAGTGTTTTCTCTCTCTCATTCTCCTTGTTGATTATGTTTTCCTCTCTGCCCTTTCCTTTCTCTATCCACATCAAACCATTATTATTTTGCCCACTTGACACTCTCAGTGGGATGCTGCTGAGTACAGAGCATACTAGCCCTCATTCAGCCAAGTTCTTTCAGCATGTTTTATTTTAAGTGTGTTACAGACCAGCCCAGAATCACTGTATATATTGGGCTTATTCACACTCCTAATGCTTTGTTAGACTGGCACCAGACCACTGAAGAATATTGTGAGGTTTCAATTAATTAGGAGTTTGTGTTTGTCTTCCTGCTGTTGGGCTTTCTGTTCCAGTTTACAAACACAATTTTTAGCACCATCAGTCATACCAAGAAACAGTGATGAGACCAGTGTGGCTAAAAAGAGTATGACTGCTGCAGTTCCTTCTGAACATGACTTTGTCCAACCTCCCAATGGAATCGAGACTTACCTACTCTTCAGCAGCAGATATCCTTCAGTCCTCCTGCCAGGATATCCTCTGGAGTGGGTGCTTCATGTGCTGGGTCTACATACAAGCAGGTGGCAGACTGGAGGAGTGTAGGAGAGCTAGTTATAAAAAAAAACCCCTCCAGATTGCATTGTCTGCCTTCCCCCTGCCACTTAGCTGAGGGAAATACTGTCAGCGTCAAAGTAAAGTACTCACTCCTCCTTTTTCACTCCCACCTCTTTGTAGAGGCAAGAACTCTTTACTTCTACAGCAACCAGCAGTCTCTGTATTATGTTGTGGTTTTCTTAAAAGAGGGAGCAAACTATGGTGTTCTGTGTGGCTACTCATCTCACCTGACTTCAGGTACCTTGCATAGCTGATGGAGAACACAGGGCACCTCCAGAAGATGATTCACGCACCTGAAATTGTAATAATCTTCTAAAAAGGTCCATCCTCACACTGATGTTAGGAGGAGTTTGAGAGGTCTGTGCACCAAGGTTGGGCACCCTTGTGGAGTGTCTGAGAGTTAGGCAGGATAAATATGGGCCAGACTGCAACAGGAAAGGAGACTCTTGGATCTGCCAAGTTGCAGTGTTGCTGTGTAACAGTGTGTGCATGAGAAAGCTGTAGGCAACCGAGTTTTGTGCTTATTTGAGTTATAGAAGGGGAAGAGAAATGTGAAGGGGGAAGAGAAAATCACATAACTACATTGAAACCAAGAAAATCAAGAGGCTATTTTAAGTTTGCAGTGTTCATCCGTTGCATTTCTGGACACCTCAGAACTAATTGAGACTAAAAGCGATACCCCATGACACAGAGTGCAGAGCCCGGGGTCTTTGAGGTACTCACACTCTTTGAGAGGCATATGCTCAGGTAGTGTAAAGTGAGGCATTTGTAAAAATAGTGCTCAGTCTGCCTGACCCTGGCATGATCTACCTGAGGTCAGGGGTTAGGGTCTTTTGTTTTCTTCCTGTTGAGTTTTTGCTGCTCAGTGTAATGATAGCACAAAGCCACATTCAGCTTCCCGGGAAAAAGAAAAAGGTGTAAAAAATTGCTGTGCTCAGTTTACCAGGATAAGCTAAGTTTGCAGAGCTTTAGAGGTAAGACTTTTGATGAGTCATTTTGACAGCATCTTTGCCATAAATCACCATTTTTCTCGCAAAAATCAATGATATCCTAAAACACAATCTTGGTTTGTTACAGGCTGAGAAATCCTGTATTCACTTAACACGTGCCTTTGTCATTATAAGAAAGTCTGACTACAATAATATTTACACATCTCCTCAATCAGTTAAAGAAAATCTATCTATTTTGACCAGCTGTACTTCTTGGGATAATTCTTGGCCATATCATTCCCATGTGGATAAGAACATCCTGTGGAAGACAGTGAATGATTAGAGGCTCTTGGTGTCAGTGCCACTGCACACCCGTACCACAGGGGCCTGGTGCTGCTCCCTCTAGGTTGTATAAGAAAGACTGTGGGTCTTTGTGCAGACAGGACTGGGCCTGTGAAAAAGGCAAGAAAATGTGTTTCCTGTTATTTGAACCCTGTTCAATCTAAGTTTTTGAGCAAATTAGGCCCTAGATGCCTCAAGTCTACCAAGGAGAGGAGCCTATTCTTAGATGAGTGTGTTCTTCAGAAAGTGGTTGTGTTCTACCACTGGAGACTGCAGTGGCAGTGCTGGTGCATGCAGTGTCCTTCCCTCGCACAAGGGCTTCCACACAGATGGCTTTGACTTTCTATGGATGCCTTAGGGGTTTAAGACTGAAACCCCTAGAGGCAGCTCCAGGCGTGAGGAATTAACCCTTATGGAGATGTGCAAATAGTGAAGGCCTTTGTATGGCAGTTCACTCAGGGGAGGACAATTTGGTTTATCAGGGACTGCTTTAATACTGTAGCACCAGACTTTAAGGACAGAGCAGCTCTTAATTCTGAATTTCCACAATTTTGTTATGTAAAGTAAGGCTACTAATATGATAATCTTTGCACACATAGTGTTTTGCCTCCTACATTTCATGGCTATTCACGAAAGACATGATTTTTTCATGAAACCTTCTGAACTTGTCAGTGGGAGACAAGCTGTTTAGTTCTGGCTGGAAATGCTAACAAAGTTGCTGCGTGCTCCAGAGCCAGAGATAATTTTCCATACTCCGCAACAAGGTACCCACCTACTGTGGCAGTGGTTTGAAAATTTGCTCTGCTAATTTGTAGTGAGGGTTTGGATCCATTCTAGTATTCCAGCTCCCTACATCTATAAAAATATCTTCACTTACACAGCTAGGAAACAAAACAGATTAAAAGATGGGAGCTCTTCAAAGATTGCAAGATTAATTTAATGTCCTGCAGATTCTCTCAGTAGGCTAGTGGTAGAAAAAAAAAAAAAAAAAAAAGCCCTACAGCTCTTCCAACCTGTATAAAATATTTATCTGCCAAGATTTTTAATGGCAGAATCTGCCTAAGTATTTACTCTCAGTGACCTGTATAGTTAAGGCTTACATAATTACACTATACACCATTTACTGGAAAGGCTTTAAATATTCATTGACTTCTCATGTTTTAATGTAAACAAGGCACTCAGAATACCTAGGGTTTTTAATTCCTGCAAGGTGAAAACGATGTCTGAAGCAGATGTCACTGGTTGGATAAGTGGTGCTTTGAAACAACAGGGCAGATTGGCCATACTTAAATGATAGAGCACAGTAGCTTCTGGACAGAGATGTCCATGTCTGCACATCTCTGATTCTGATCCCAAACCAGTATTATTCAGGAGCTAACTCTGCCTAAGTAAATACAGTTGGAAAAAAAAACGTGTAAAATGGGTGAATATCAGTGGAAAACCCGACCTTTGCATTTCTGACTGCCCTCATTGAATCCTGTCTGTTTTATTGGTTTGTAAAGAGTATCTAAGCCAAAACAGGTGGTGAGCAAGGAGTTTATATACACAGGCCTGGGCAAGGCACCACTGTGCCTGGTGCAGGCAATAGTCCTGCTTCTGGAAGTAGAGAGAACTGTACTCTTTTCACTGTTCATTGGGGGACAGACAGAGGACATGTCTGCTGCTTGCTCCTCCTGGCATGGAGGAACAAGGTTTGGGGACAATGGGCACAATGTGGCTGCTGGCTGCCAGGGATGGGAGAGAGGCCCAGGGAAGGAGATGACTTCAAAAGCATCAAACACAAGAACTACCACAATTTCTCCTTATCCACTGCTGTCATTGTTTTATATATCTAATTGACTTAATATAACCTGCATTTTCTTTGATTACTGTATCTGTCACCATTCCATTTCACATGTAAATTATTATGATTTTGCTGTGAAGCCATTTCTTACTTACCTGTGTGTTTCAAAGTCAGAGGCAAATGAATACACCACAAATCTGAGATTTTTTTCTGAATTTTTTTTTGTTCTGTTACTTTAGTTCATCCACTAAGCCTTGATGGCAAACAACATAGAATTCTTTCCCCTGTAAAAAGTCTGCTTTTAATGAATCACAAATCTGATTAATTCTACTTATGCTTAAAGAACTGTGAATACATTTAACATCATTGTTGTATTTTAAAAAGATATTTGAAGGGGAACAAACCCCAGCTCTCCTTCCTTTTAAGAGTGCTGAGGTTTTTGTGATGGATAACATAGCAGCTGTTCAGGCGCTGCTCTCTCAAAGCAAAATAGTTAACTTCCAGGCTTCTTTTATCTTAGAGCTTTTAAAGATGAATAAACTAAAAAGCAGCAGCTGATCAAAATAACAAAGGGTAGTAAGGTGCCTTTAGTTTCCTATAAGAGTGTCTGCAAATTCCTGGTGGAATTCTAGGCTGGGCGCTGATGGAGCTAGCTAAGGATATTGATCGCCACTTGAATTCACTGAATAAATAATGGTTGCCATAGTTATTGAGCATTCACAACTGGTGGGGAAGCACGGAAATCTCCAAAACACCTCCTGTGATGGTTTTGCTGCAAAATCACCCAATTAATTCTGCCTCATATAATGAAAATTATGTCAGATACACAGGATGCTTGGATTCCTTGTACGAGAATTTCAATCATAACTGAGCATCTCTGTCACCTGTTTTAGTAGATTAAGAGAAAAGGGCACTTGCCCTCTCTTATTTTGTGCGGCAAAAAGGTTAACTGGCTCCATGTAACCCCAGCTGTTCTGAGAAATCTACACTCTCAGAGCACTTTTTGCTCTGAGTTCCAGAGTATGCACCTGGGTTACACCTAAGGAAACACATTCTCTCCATTTGTGATAGGGATGCTGACGTGGTTTTTTTCCTCTGGCTTTGCAGAACGACATGGATTAAAAGAACCAAAGAAAGTGGAAGAGCTATGCAACAAGATCACAAGCAGTTTGAAAGATCACTTAACTTTCAGTTGCCAAAACAAAGGACAACCGCTCGAGTCTGCAGAGCCGAAGGTACTGGGTGTTCTGGCTGACTTGCGTTCTCTCTGCACACTGGGACTGCAGCGCATCTTTTACCTGAAACTGGAAGATTTGGTGCCAGCCCCTTCCATCGTCGACAGGCTGTTTCTGGACACCTTACCCTTCTGAGTCAAACCACCCTCCCGAGAGGCAAACGCCCGCCAGAGCAGGCAAACGGATCGTGACTTACAGCTAACATTTCTGCCCTCACTTAACAGAAAAGCCGCTCCGAGTCTAACATGAGGTCTTTTCTGGCGCTTTGTCCATACAACCTGAGGCCTGAAACTTACTGGCTTACTGGTTTGGGGTTGTGTTCTTTGTTTTCTTTCGTGTGATTTGGGTTTTTTAAATGGCTAATATGGCACTTTTGGACAATGCTATCCCAGCAGCAGTAAAAGGTTAACATGACTGTTTTAAATCTGTTGTTTAACACCTCATGGTCTATGAGGAGTAAAATTGTAGAAGCTGTGTTTGAAAGAACAGCAAATTGTTGTTTGCCAGGGTAGTATGTGTTTTGTGAGGATACCTTTAGCATACTTCCTGCATCAAGGGCACATACATCAGCACAATCTAATCAAAAATTCACTTTTTTAGCAAAGTACATTCAATTAAACATTTCATACAAATCAAATATAGCAAAATGACAATGGCTGTTAGCTCCCATGTTCAAGTGCAATTTTTTAAAGTGCTGTCTTACTAAGTCTCGTTTATTAACTAATTTATTTTATTAGGAAAACAAACAGAAGAAATCAAGGGAGAAAATTACATGCACTAACTTACCTGACAGAGTTTTCCAAACTTGATTCCATGTAGCGTGACTTATTGACAAATGTATGTGGAAGACACGGGAGCAATTGTGGCTCAGTTGTTCCTTAGCTAAGGAAACCCGAGTAAGTAGTGACTGGAGCATACAGGGTCAGTATCAGGGATAGTTCAGTTCTAGACTTCTAACACAAGTGACTCGTTAGTAAACAGACAGAAGATGGTTTTCAAGAACAAGCAAGTCTTGTAAAATAGTATGAATGTAAGTGCTAGGAAGGATATAGTGGGCTGCGTTTAAACATTCCGTGTTCGTACTCCTTTTTGTATGTTTATACTGTTGATGCCATATTAATATGAGATAATTTGTTGCATAGTGTCTTTATTTGTATAAATGTTTGTATGCATGGTATATTGTAATGGCTTTGCCTGTATTTATTGCAATGACTGCCAGCTCATGGGAACCCTGTTACACGTGATAACTAAATGGGGTGTTCACACTGACTCAGATACACCAGTTGGAAAACTATATACATATATATAATGTGTATGTATATATATGTATATACCTATATTTGTGTGCGTGTGTATGTGCGCGTGTCTTTTTATTAACCATTTGTATATAAAATATCTGTCAAATCACAAGCAGAGTTATTTTACAGTTTATTTGCAGTGACTTCTAAGGCAGTACTGTTTAGCACTTTGATATTAAAATCTTGCTCATGTTTTGCTAAATTCAAATAATATTTAAAAAATTCAGTTCTAAAAAACTTTATATGCACTGTATTAAGTCAAAATTTTGTTGGTCATTTTGCTAAAGAAATTTTTGAATGTCAACCTGATGTCACTGTATCTTTTGTTAGCTTTAAACATTCTAGCTTTTGTCTTTTTTTAAACTATGCTGTTTATATGGAAATTAAATTATACAATCAAACAGATGCCAAATGAATTGCCTAATTGCTGCAAAGGATAACCCAGATATCGAGTCACTGTATGGTTTTCAAAAAGTAATCTGGTATTTTATCACTTACTATGTTTGGATGTGCTTTTATGAAAAAATTATTCTTATATCAAGATTTATAGTAGTGTCAATAGGGAAACAGACTTCTAATCACTATAGTTAATATTTCTGGTTTACCTGCAGATAATATTTGGAGAAGTATTGCTTTTTGTATTGACTTTTAAGCTTATGTGCAAACATAATAGCATAATTAAATATCAGAGAAGCTAATGTTTCTTGTAGGTTGCTGTAACAAGCCTGACCAGCAAGACAAATATATTTTGACTGAATTTGCTTTTGTATATACTAAATATATATATATACATATATATATATATATACACTCACACACATGTGCGCATACAAAAACATACAGACATAAAATCCAAAAAAAGAATGTTTGCTTTTTTCTCCTTGTGTAAGACACAAGGTCCCTTGAGAAATTACTTTTATCTAAGGACAAATCCTGCCAGGTGCTGAGCACAAGCCAGACAAGGGCTTGCAGGACCTTTTTGCGAGCGTGCCCTTATCAAGGATTTTGAAGCAAATCAGCATAGTACAGTAAAATTGCTTTTTTGTTGAGCAAGGTTTATTTATTAAGTGGAATGTGAGTGGGAGGAAGCAGGTTGAGAGCCCCGTGTGAGATTTCACGTAGTCTGTGTCCTCCAGTCTTCCATAGATAGTCTTAGGTGTGATACTCTCCCAAATCCCATCATCTGTGGAATTGTCCTTCATGTCAACTTCAATACACTGATTCATCCTAGAGTACAACCGGTGACCTGTCACAGTGGTAAAAGAAAGAGTTAATGCAGAATAAATCTACTACTATTCTTAGAGCTCTCTCAGTGTGAACATGCCTTTGTCTAGGCAGAATTCAGGAATATATCAGGTGTTAAGGGAGAGTGCCTTGCTTTTATTTCAGACAACAGTGTCTCAAGAGTTTCTTCACTCAGCTAACCACAGTGCTTTCTTTCTTTTTTTTTTTTTTTTTTTGTGGTGTTAACCTGTGGGTTGAAAGAAATGCTCATGTACATATACAATGTAAATTAAAATTATTAAATTGAATAACATTTTTTTCAGAGGCCCCATGTGTGTTGAATAAGTATGCTTAATTCTGTTAAAATCTGATGTGAATTTTTTATCATTTATAAAACATTAAAAAAAATTGTCTACTTGAGTCTTAAAAGTGGAAAAATTGGTGAAGCATGCTTAAGAACACTGGCAATTTAATGGCTAGTCTTTTGATTAAAATAGCTTTTATATAAATACATGCCTGCAGTATCTGGTTATGCAATCTCAATTAGATGTTGAGAGCTGGACCATGGTTGTTCCAGGGGTTGAACCACGTATAGACCAGAGCACAGAGACTATTCACCCCTCACTGTATTTCTCCTCCATGACAAAAAAGGGATTGTAGTTGATAATCCAGAGCTGCTGAGGCTGCAGAGAAGAGAGTGGATGGCTACAGGGCTCGTGGCACCAATGTCTGGCCAGGAAGAGGACAGAGCTCCCATCCCGTATTCAGCCCCTGTGCATCAGTAAATCCTGCTAAGGCATCGCTCCAGCAGGCACCTGCATCATTTTCTTCCAATGCCCATCCAGCTCCTTTCCTTACCGTGCCATTGCCTTGCAGGAGGGATTGCTTATCCCCTGCCAGACAAAACTGTTTGGCTACAAATGCATTTCCAACAAACGCAGTTTTGAGAGGCATCTGCCGCTATTCCGGGCATTGCCGTGAGTATGGACGGCTCCGGCACACCTCCGCGAGCGCTGTTCCGCAGGAGCTGCTCGGCTGGAGGCTACATCAAATGATGTGCTGTGCTGGGCTGCAGGATTGGCAGCCCCTGCCCTGAAAATGTGACAAAACAAAAGGTTGTGCTAACTCTTCCAAATTATTTTTGGGGTTTTTTGTTGGTTTTTTTTTTCTATGCCATATTTTTAAAAATTTTACTATGAATCTTAAGATTGTTAATGACAATGAGTTTTGCATATTAGCTCCCTCTTGAGCAAAATATGCAGATCTTGAGATCAAGCCACACCAGGGTCTGAACTTTCACCCTACAAGATGACATTTATCCTCACTAAACTTACAAGTATTTCATTTTGTAATTATTTTAGGGTCTTGTGTCCTTAGACATGAGAACAGGCCTGTATCCTGATCTAACCTGCACTTGTGTCTTTATGTGTGCCTTGTGTGCTTATACCCCTAAAACACACCAGCTGCAGAGGCCTTGCTAAGGGATGTGATGCCCAAAGGTTTATATTTTGTCAGTGGAAGGTTGGGCTGAGTCAGGAATATAATAGCAGGTTCCTCTAGTAGCAATCACCCTTGGACAAGAGACTATCACAAAGGCACGCCAAATTGAGGAACTTAACCTAGAGGTGAGTCAAATCTCTTTCTACAGCTTTCCTACCTTTACTTTTCACATTCAGGTTCATTTGCCCAATATACAAAGCTAAAATTTCAGTTATGCTGAAGAGAGGAGGGAGAGAGAGGGGTTTAATTGTATAAAATTAAGTGTGGTTCTGGGAAAAATTGGCAACACCCTCTGAGGACACTGAAACGTCTTTTGATTAATTATTTGTATTATAGCAACACCTAGAGGCCACAACGGAGATCAGGACCCCCATTTTGCTACCTACTCTAATTAGTACCTCCAGTTCCCACCCAGAAGAAGCTCCAGTCCAAACAGATAAAATAGGAGAATGCCAACCCAAGGGCATACAGCATCTCGGTCATAGAGTTGGGAATAAAACCTTCTGTTTGCTGAGCTACTGTCCAGTGAATGCTCTTACTTCATTTTCCTTTTCTTTCCATTATACTGCCACTGTATCAAATTATAAAAACATGACAAATTCAAAATAACCCAGGTATTCAAACTGACCTTTCTTACCCTGCTTATGAAGTCATCCATGAGACCATTCAAAATCATGGTCAATCCAATCACATGTTTTGTCAACCAAACTGGATAGTATTTAGAAAAGAAATACTTATCTGTCCTTTATTAAATTAATGAAACCAACCATTAGGAATATTGCAAAATATGGATTAAATAATAATTACTAATGGACAAAAAGGATTAGCTTTTAAAAATGCCAAACCATTGATGTAGTAATTGAATAAATGGGGTGCCAGCTAATCAAATTCTTAGCAGCAGAGGACATATTTGAGAATTGTATTCCAGACCTGCATTTGTGAGTATTACCAATGCGGTGATTTGTCAAATAAAAGTAAAAGAAACTTGTTTACCAAATGGAAACACTTATAGCAAATTTTATTCTGTTTTCTTTTTTAGCTTTAGTCACCTTTATGCTTATATTCACAATATGGAATGTTGTGGCTGCGTTTGATCACAGAAGGAGTTTAAATACTTGAAATTGTTATATGGCTGTGAAAGTCAAATGAGATAAAGATTCTGACCTTACCCCACAAAACCAAGGATTTTCTTTATAAAGAAGCATGGGATTCCACCTTATGCTGGTTTTGGTTGGGATAGAGTTAATTTTTGTCACAGTACCTCATTGGATTTGTGCTGGAAGCAGTGTTGATAACAAAGGGATTGGTTGTGGAAGCAGTGTTGGTAACAAAGTTTTTGTTACTACTGAGCAGAGCTTACACAGAGCCAAGGCTCTTTTTGCTCCCCACCCTGGCAGCAATAAAGCTGGGGAAGAACTTGGGAGGGGACACAGCCAAGGCAGTCTCCAATTGACCCAAGGGATTTTCCATACCACATGCATCATGCTCAGCAAAAAAAACTTGGGAAAGAAGAAGGCAGGCGGGGACATTCAGAGTGGTGGCATTTGCCTTCCCAAGTCCCAAGCGTGATAGCGGCCTGTTGTCCTGGGGATGGCTGAACACCTGCGTGCCCATGGGAAGGGATGAATGAATTCCTTGTTTTGCTTTGCTTGCATATGCAGCTTTTGCTTTCCTTGCATATGCAGCTTTTGCTTTCTCTATTAACCTGTCTTTATTACTGGGAGAAACCCAAGACTTTTCTCCCTTTGACTCTTCTGATTCTGTCTCCAAGCCCACAAGTGTGGAGTGAGCAAGTGGCTGTGTGGGGCTGAGTTGCCTGCAGGGGTTAAAGCACAGCACAGATATAAATGATGTTCTGTATATGGCAAGATCCTTATGTGTGTATAATGAAATTACTCAAGTAGTACAAGGTTCTGAAGTCATGCCAAAGATAAGACCATGGGGAAAAAAAAGCATTTTTTCCACATTGTTTAATATTTTCATTGAATCATTGAAACATTCAGGTTGTAAAAGACTCTAAGATTGAGTCCAACAGTTAACCTAGCACTGCCAAATCCACGAAAAAGCCATGTCCCCAAGTGCCACATCTGCCTTTTAAATACCCCAGAGGCAGTGACACTATCACTCCTATGGACAGCCCATTTGAGTGCTTGACAATCCTTTCAGTAAATAAATTTTTCCTAATATCCAATCTATACCTTCCCTGGCACAACCCGAGGCCTTTTCCTCTTGTCCTGTCACTTGTTATCTGGGAGACTGATTCCCACCTGGCTACACCCTCCTTTCAGGCAGTTGTAGAGAGCAATGAGGTCACCCCTTGTTGTCACAGGCACCCAGCTGGGTAATAACTAGCATTGACTCCATGATTCCAGAAGGCTGATCAATCACTTTATTATACTATATCATATTATACTATATTTCTTAAAAAACTCATCCCTTTGCAGACAGTCTGATACAGCATTGATCAAACTGGTCAATGAATCAAAACACCATCACCAGTGTCCAATTAAGAAATCACCCTTTGGTAAACAAATTTCCATAACACATTCCACATGTGCACAACCACATATGCAGCAAGTGGAGATAAGAATTGTTTATCATTATTTTCTCTGATCTTCTGACAGCCTTCCCCAGGAAAATGCCTGGGAAAGTCGTCTGTTCCTCTCTGCGGCCAGAGAGCTGCTACCACAACCCCTGAGCCCCAGACAATTCCAGCTTCCTCAGCCACTGCTTGAAGCACTTCCCACCCAGACCCTTCACCAGCTCCATTGCCCTCCTCTGGACTCACTCCAGCACCTTAATGTCATGCTTGTTCTGAGGAATCCAAAAGTGAACTTGGGATTTGAGGTGCAGCCTTACCAGTGCCAAGTACGCAGGGATGATCCCTCCTCTGGTCCTGCTGGCCTCGTATTCCTGACACAGGCCAGGAAGCCACTGGCCTCCTTGGCCACCAGGGCACATGATGGCTCATGCTCAGTCACTGTCACTCAGCACTCCCAGGTCCTTTTCCACCAGCAGCTTTCCAGCCACTCTGCCCCCAGCCTCCAGCACAGCCTGGGCTTGTTCTGACCCAAGGGCAGGACCTGGCACTTGTTGAAGCTCAGACAATTGCCTCAGCCCATCAATCCAGCCTGTCCAGATCCCTCTGCAGAGCCTTTCCATAGATCAATATTCCCACCCAGTAGATTGATATTCCCACCCAGCTTGGTGAGAGTCTGCAAACTTACTGAGGGTGCACTTGATCTCCTCATCCAGACCATTGATAAACATATTAAACAGAACTGGCCCCAAGAGTGAGCCCTGGGGAGCACCGCTTGTGACCAGCCATCAGCTGGATGTTATTCACCACTACTCTCTGGGCCTGGCTGTACAGACAGCTTTTTATCCAGCAAAGAATACACCCATCCAAGACATGGGAAGCCAGTTTCTCCAGGAGAATGTTGTGGGACATGGTGTCAAAGGCTTAACTGAAGTTTAGCTGGACAACATTTCTTTAATCCACTAAGTGAGTCGCCTTGTCACAGAAGATCAGTTGGTCAACCAGGACATGCCTTTCATAAGCCCGTGTTGTCTGGACCTGATCCCCCAGTGGTCCTGTATAAGCCACTTGCTGGCACTTAGGATTACCAGCTCCATTTTAGATTGTTTATCAGTTTTCCTAAAAGGAACAGAGACTTTGGGGCTTATTTAGGTGGAATTTTATCTCAAAGAAACAAATAAATAAATAAACTTGCTAAGTGACATTTAAAGAAAGAAATGGTTTAAAGAAGCTGGAATAGCTCAAATAAGCCAAAGTCTTTAACTTGCTAAATAACATATTAAAAAACTCTCTTCATGACGACTTCCACAGTAGTCTATGATAAAACATTAGTGTAGAATGAAAGTGAGTTGCAGAAATGCTTGATACTGGGGAAACTTTCAAATATAGCAGGGAGAAAACAGAAATTAATTTACCTTTCATGGGTTCTTATTATTTATCTTGCTGTGTTTCCTAATTAATTGACGATATTGATGTTTACATAGGGATTTGCTCCTTTCCAACTTTGCTTGATCCTGTGAAGAAGTCAGAATGCTGCATTTGTAGTATCACATTTATTGCCATGGCAACAGTCAGGGATTTCACAAACACTAATTAGGGTTGGCAACTTGGAATGTTTTCAGTGCAATCCCATATAATTTTCCCTCTTTTATCCATTTCTCATTATACCTTACTTCAACAATTGACTTCTTCAGTCTGTGTACAGCTTTTTTCCCACATGACCTCAGGATTCAGTTAATACCTCCTCTGATTTGGAGCCACCTTTCTTATACGTTCTCACACACTCTGTTAAGAAGCAACTGCAGTCCTACCTGCATTTGTGTTAAGCTCCATTTCTTCCACTTCAAATTAGTCCAAGTTTCAGTACAACCAGCTGGCTTCTACCTCAGCATGTGCAAAAGTAGTAAGGAAAGGTATGGAGGCTTAGCTGTATCTTCCAAGATACTTTTAAAAGTAGATGCTAAATCTTGCTCAAGGCGGACTACAAACCTTCTGTTCACAGAAGCCTAAGTTCTGTGAATGTCCAAAAATCATATTAAATATTTTAATTCAAGCATATCAAAAGCATTTATGGACACTTCTTTTACTATGCAATAATATAGACAGCTGTGCCCATATAAGCTTCATGAAGTTTAACAAGGCCAAGTGCAAACTCTTGTGCCCAAACATGGATAGAGGCTGGATGATCAGCCAACTGAGAGCCGCCCTGTGGAGAAGGACCCAGCAGGACTGGCAGGTGAGAAGTTGAATATGAGCCTGCAGTGTGCGCTCACAGCCCAGAAAGACAATTGTACTCTGGGATGCATCAAAAGAAGAATGGCCAGCAGGTTAAGAGAGGTGATCTTCCACTCCGCTCTAGTGAAATCCTACCTGGAATATTGTGTTCAGGTTAGAGCCCTCAGCACAAGAAGGACATGGCCCTGCTCAACTTAGGAGCCAGAAGAGGCCCAGAAAGATGACTGGGGGCTGGAACATTTCCTCATGAGTACTGGCTAAGAGAATTGGGGTTCACATGGAAGAGAGAAGGCCTCAGGAGACCCTGTTGTGGTCCTCTAGTACTTTAGGGAGGCCTAGAGAAAAGAGGTGGAGGGACTCCTTATCTGGGATTGTAGTGATAGGACAAGGGACAATGGTTTTAAACTGATAGAGGATAAATTTATATAAGACATTAGGAAGAAATTCCTTATTCTGAAGTTTGTGTGACACTACAACAGGTTGCCCAGAGAAGTTGTGGATGCCCCATCCCTGGAGCTGTTCAAGGCCAGGTTGGATAGGGCTTTGAGCAGTTTGTTCTCATGGAAGGTGTCTCTGCCCATTGCAGGGAGTTTTGAACTGGATCATCTTTAAGGTCCCTTCCAATCCCAACCATTCTATGGCTCTATGACTGATCATGTATTATGGTCATCCAATTGAGTTAGCACCCAAAAGTCTTATCTCAAAAGTCTTATCAAGCCCTGTGTTGGTAGTGAACTTTTGAGCCTCTCAAAAAGCAAAATGTATTCATTTTTTGACTAAGGAAGGTAAATTTGTGATAGCATCACCAGCAAGAGGTGAGGTTTTATTCCTAAAAGATTCCCATTCTGCAGCTAACTTGAGGACAAGTCCCAGCTGGCTGGCAAACTGTCTTCCCAATGAAAAAGATATCCATACAAAACCAAGGAGAGAAAATCAAATTTGGAAAGGATTATGATAAATCAAATTGGTTATATTTATACTCCAAGACATTACAAATTACTAGATAGAAAGAAAAAATAATGGAACCACCTGAATCATCTTTGTTACAGATGAAATAATATCATTTGTTTCTAACACAGAAAGGATTTTGTACATTATTAATGGAAAATAGGAATTTGAAAAATAAATTCTGAGTCTGATCACCATCTTCTTTCTCTAGGTGATGGGGTGGTAGAAAACCTTTAAATTCTGGAAAAATGTCTCATTAGGTATGAAGGAATTGAGAGTTGGTCTTGATGGTAAATCACTGAATCTTTGTAGGAGATTATAGTTGAAACCAGGGAAGAGTTACTGTACTTTATAAGGATATCTTATTGAAATAAACAGTATGATGTGTTAAAAAACAACAACAACAAAAAAATTTAGATTGGACATTCAAGTCAAAAGCGGACCTTTGGGAGGAGCTCAGTATGTCCACAGACACTGAGAAAGCTGACATTAACATCTAAAGAATGCCTTTAACTGAAAAAAAGCCTGTTGCCTCAGAAGCTCAGAAGTTTATGTTTGCCTCCCTGTTTTTTGAGGAAAGAATGGACTGTGCCAGCTTGCCCAGTTTTTGACAATGCCTCCTGCTGCAGTTCACTGCAAAGATCAGTTTTAAAACCTAGTCCTAGTGCTTTTGAGAAATTTGAACTCCAGAACCCTTCAGCCTTTGGGACTTTATTTTCATAACTTAAATTTGTTCCCCCTATCCTTCATTTCAAAAGGCATGGCCAAACTCATGACAGGGCTTTTTGCAAGCTTTGTGAACTGGGCCGCAGTCAAGAATTTCCACACTGAATAATTTTATTACATGAAGTTTCCTGCCTGCTGTACAGAGCTGTGCAATATTCAGCATGAACATCTGCTTTTTGTCTGATTGCTAAAGGAAACTCTGGTGGACTGCTGGCTCTTTGAAATTAAGGAGTTGGGGAACAAATTTAAATCATGAAAATAAAATGCCAAAGCTGGAGGGCTCTGGATTCAAATTTTACAGAAGCAACGATGCTCTGTTTTAAACTGATCTCTTGAGGGAAGCACAGTGGAAAGTATTTCCATCCACTGGGCAAGCTGGCATAGTTCAGTCTTTTGGAAAGAGAATCAGGATCCATCACATGTTCAGCTGCACAGTTATACCCACTTTGGACCTAAGTTATAGCTTTCAGTGAAAGACTTTTCAAGGTAAGTTAACAAGGATGGCTAAACCTGAGAAACTAAAAATACAGATAAAAATAGATAAAATATAAATAAAAAATATATGTTATGAACTTAACTGAAATCTTCAAATTCTCTTATGAAACATGAGACTTTAAAAAAAAAGCTTGTTTTACTCCAGGCCTCCAAATCAGCCTCTCTTCCCATGAGATGGAGTTGTCAATGCAACACCAAAAGGCCCCTGGACTTTCAAGGGCAGGAAAAATCCTCGAAATCTAATAAATATGGTGGAAAAGACTATTTGATGTTGGCATTCTCTACTTTTCCATACTGCATTACCCTTGCAGCTCAAGGAAAACCTTGGTTCTGTCTGGGCTACTGCATCATTTAGGCTGCAGCATTGCAGATGTGAGCTGCACACAGCAGAACAACTGTCAGCAGCAGGGACACCAGCACACCACACTCACTGCTTCCCTCTGCAGTGCCTTCCTTTCCTTGGGCTGGGGCAGGGATCATGTGAATGGGAGGAGAAACAGCAAGAAACTCATCTGGCTTAAAACTAACCTGGTTTTTCCAGGTTGGGGTCTTGTCTGTGCTCTTCCTGTCCAGTTATTGTCTGGTCTCTGGTGTAAGAAGGACATGGATCTGTAGGAGAGGGTTTAAAGGAGGAAAGCCATGAAAATGATCAAAGGGATGGAGCACCTCTCCTGTAAAGAGAGGCTGAGAGAGCTGGGGTTGTTCAGCCTGGAGAAGAGAAGGCTCCACAGAAACCTGATTGCAGGCTTTCAATGTAGAAAGAACGCTTAGAAGAAAGACCACTTCCCTTATAGTGTTCAAGGCCAGGCTGGATGTGACTTTGAGCAACCTGGTCTAGAGGAAGGTGTTCCTGCCCATGACAGGGATGTGGGACTGGATGATCTTTAAAGGTCCCATCCAATTCCAAGACATTTTGTGGTTCTGTGATTCCTGTTCTTTCCTCACAGGTCTGCAATGGTATTAATAGACACATATTTACACATTTGCTGTCAGGATGCTTTGGCCAAATTTTTAGATCTGCTGCATAGCCATAGCATCAAATAGAACTAAGAATAGCCATGGGTACTTTTTTGAATCTTACTGCCATATATTATTTGCACAGGAGTTGCCTGCAGAACTCCCAGTTGAAATAAGGGGCCCATTGTGCCAAGTTCTCCTCACTTACATAATTAGAGACATCCACAGACACCTCCAGGTCCAAAGACATTTACAATAAATGAAAAGAGACAGAGGAAAAAATATTATAGTTGCTGTATGGAGAGAGCTTTTATGGACAGAGGCATTCAGAGATTGGTTCTGTCATGTGACAGCTTTGGGAAAGTTAAGAAGTTAATCCAGATCCTACCATACTAGCCCATTGCTTTAAAAAATAAACCCATCCTCTCTCATGCCATGAGTCAGCAAACTTTTCCAAAGCGGTGCTTTCAGTCTAACAATCATCAGATTGCTTGGGGAGACTCTAACTTGACATATTTAGTACGTTCTTCCCACATCGCTCACAGAAGCCCACAGATGTCAGCTTCAATCAGACTCAGCCAGGACTGCAAAACCCATCAGGTTTGCAGGGCTAGAAGGCATGTGAAGATGGCCTAAAAATTACATCTTCCCAAAATTACTGTGTTTTCTGCACTTAAAGAGAGAGAGAGATGAAGCTGCAATGGAGAACATTTCTAACAGCCTGCCCTAAAATAAGAGTCTCGTTATTGGCTCCATATTGGTTTTAAACCTATAAGTTTCTAGACCAGAGGAACTCTTTGGAAGTGGACTACTGATTTGAATCTGAAACCTGAGATTCAAATCTGTATTGTGAAGAGCTGTCACCATCAAATCAATGGAGCCCAAACCAGTCACAGAAACCTGCATGTCATAACATATAAAGCAAAGGATGTCACTGTAGCTGTCTGTATATTCATTACAATCAGAATAGGTTGTAAAAAAAAAAATCATATAATGGGTTTGTTTTCAATACTATTATATGGGTAATATATGACTGGACCGTTTAAAGGATAGTAATTCAGTAGGGAGGGAAGAGGGAGAAAAAAGTTTAAATCAAAAAACATCCATTGTCAGAAAGCTGCAGATGATCCACAATTGCAGAAGATTTTAATTTTATGGATTAAGACTACATAAGGAGTCATGATAGTTCCAAGGGAAGTTCTATCTAGCCCAGCATCCTGACAGTGGCCAGGACAAACCAGAAATTGGCTGTGCAGGCTGATCCTGACTTTAGGATCACTGAAAACCTAGCAGTGTACTTACTCATCAAGCACTGGTCTAAACAAAAGTTTAGACTTTTTTTTTGGGGGCCCCTATCACTAAAACAATTTTGAGCATCTACCCCCAATATACACATATTTATGTATAAACTACATACATGTACTTATTTCTTTATAAACTACATATCTATACTAGTAAAGTTCTGTATTTTTCCTGAACCCCACTGGACTATTGCCTTCACAGGCATTTTGCAGCCAGTACAGACACTTTAAGATGGTAAAGACCTGCCTATTTGGCTACCTGTAATCACAACCCTCTCTCATCTGCTTCACGCGCTTTGAATGAGATACCACTCAGAAACAGAAAGGGACAATTTGTCCAAGCTTAAGAAACCCTGTTGCTTTAACATGCTAGCAACATCAATTTAATGTGGGAAATATTAATAGGAACTGGAAAATGTTCAAGAACATTCTACTGAGTATGAAAAAAAAAAGACGGAAATTTACAAGTAGAAAAGAATTCATGCTGAGGAGGAAAAAATTTGTGAAATATAGAAGATGCAGAAGTTCTAATCAAACACTAGCAATAAAGATACAGAGAATGCAGAAAAAAGATAATAGCAGTTATTTGAAAATTTAAAAAAATGTACCCTGCTAAAAACAGATATATCAGAAAAGATCAATGAGAAACATAGTGAGAAGAAACATGCAAGAAACAGAGTAAAAAAATTCTGCACCAAATATTGGTCCATTGCTAGAAACAGGTATTACAATTTTGAACACAGGCTCAGAAAAGACAGATGTGTTCATCACTATTTCTCTTCTCATTTCAGAGGGAAGCAGGAGGATAAATCTGCCCAATAAAACACTGTAGATGGTCCAGAAAACCTGGCATCTAGAATGAATAAAAATATAATGCAGAGTCAGTTGCAATTACAGACATACAAATCAAGCAGCTTAGAGGGAAACACAGCACGGAACACAGGAAAAACCTCAAAGACCTCGGAATTGCCAGTGTATTCCAAATATTTTAAAAGAGCAGAGAGATAATACAGGAAAATACAAATGTGTTACTCAGATTGTGAACCTGGACACATAATGAGAAGTTTCATTTAGAAGCCCACAACATAGAACTGAACACTTCAGGTGCATTTAACAATAATCAATATGATTACATGGAATGCAGGTCTTTTAAAACAAACCTTCTTTGTTTTACCTTCCACAACTTTATTTTTCACAGCTATTGCTCTTGTTGACAATGACAACTGTCCGCATACAGTATATTCACGTGCCTGTACTTTACATCATTTATCTATGGATTTTAAACATCACATTATATGGAACTAAAAGGCTGTAACTCAGGAATTGGTTCTTATTAATCTATTAGCAAATTATTTTGTCATTGCTACAGTTTCCACTGATTAAATTTGCATAATAATTCATGTGTCCCATCATGGAGCATAAAAACTGCAATGCAATTGAAGTGACAAATTATGCATCACAAGCAGCAACTAGTCACAGTTAACAACTCACAAGCACTGACAATTTTTTCCTTCTAAATCTTCAGGCAAGGTCTTTGAAAAATGAATCCATCCTGAGGAATGAAGATCAGTTAGTGAATGATTTGTGAATAACAAACAAAAAGGCTAAATGGTCCATCCAGTCCTAGTAACACCCATGCTGACACTGCATCACTGACACAGCCAGTTGCTCTATTTTTAGGAAACAGCAGAGCAATCTCATCGCACACCACCTTGACAAAGGTTCCATGCAAATAGACAAGACCCCATTCTCCTGCTAGCGCAAGCTGCTCTCTCTATTAGTTTTGACAGAGCTATTCCAGTTTCACCAGCTCCAAATCTAGAGTTGAGGAATATTATGGATTGCCTGTTTGCTGAAGGACAAAGGTATATTAGCTTTTAATAGGTTTAATGGGCTCTGTATACAGCTTTTGTATACAGTTATGTACCTTACTGTACATATTTATGGTCTGTTTTCTCTCCTGTTTCTCACTTGTTGCTCCAAGTTTTCTCTTCTTTCGTTCCACTAAGGTTCTCTTCAGCAACTTTTTCCCCTGTGCTCCTTTGTCTTTCCAGTGGTTTCCCATCAAGCTGAGCCCTCAACATTTTGCTTTATTTCACTGCTAGTGGTCTGTACCAGTACACTAACAATGCACAGTGCCATTCTCTCTCCTGGGGTGATGTCACGATAGCCTGCACCCCGTGTCGCGACAAGTTTCCCTTCATGTCTGACACCTGCGCCTCAGATACGTGTAACTTTTAAACTTGCTGTTCTAATCTCTCCTGTATCCAACTGTGGCAATCAATCTAGTCTTCCTCCCTGTTCAGGAACAGGGAGAGATCCATGGATCAGCTATGGCTTCTGTGAGGAGCAGCACCACTGTGCTTCAGAAGAATTGGTACAAGCTGCATTAGCTGTACTCCATTTTGAGCCCATGAAGACCCAGCTGTCCAGTCTCCATGTAAGCCTTGCTATTTTTAGTTTGTTGCCTCCTACATTTTACCTCTTGCAGATTTTCTGACATTTTATTTCATTTCCTTAGTGAAAACATATGGCAAACAGATGCCTAAGCAAGGCCCCAGGCACCCATCTCTTTTTCCAGACTTTTCAGAATATCTGGGAAAATTCTGAGGTTTACCCTGATATGCATCACACTTGCAATTTATTTCAAGCACTGCATTTTCAGTGACAGGCACCCTAAATACCATCGATTTTGGGGATATGTCATTTTAAAATCAAATTTCTGTCTCTATTTTCTTTTTCCAGGGGCAACTTTGAAGGCATAAATAAACTAACCACCCGGTTTCAAGGTGGTCGTAGTTGGTTACCAGTCAGGGGAAGCAAGGATGCTCTAAAGAGCTTCTTTCTCCTTCTCACATGCACATCTCAAAATTTAGAATCATTCCTCTACAAACATCGGTTTACCAGTCCCTCCCTAAACCTTAAGTAATGTTTTCCACACAATGGCTTGACCACAGCCTTGTCTGGGATAAAAGGGAAATGATCTGAAGACTTGAAAACACTAAATCTAGCTCTGGTTAAAAATTGCTGGTATTCTCTGAGGCTGGGATTTAGCTGTTTTGCATAGATTATGGGTATATTGAGCTTGGGCAGCAGCCCTTCCTGTGGCCAAGGCATCTATTCCATGGGAGAGAGTGTCTTTCAAACCACCAGGAAAATGGGCAAGTCTTCAGTAGAGCAATCCATCTCTGTCATGCACTTTTTCCCCTGGTACTTCTCCCATTCCCATGCCTCACCCTCTGTTATACTATCCTAGGGCAATGCATTTCAAATTAATATTTCAATATCTTGAAATTATTTCTGAATTTTAATGGCGTACATGTATTCTGAAGAAAGTTTATTTAGGTAAGGGGGCTATACGTGGATACTGGCATTCCTTCTTAAGGTTGCTTTGTAATTAATAGCTCACATGGGACCTGGAAGCCAAGAAATAGCATATCTGTTTTCCCTCTGCTGTGTCTCATTCACAGGATTCATTCATGCCCGAAACATGAACTACTGAGTGCAGAATTTGTGATGTAATTGTGTTTAGAAGAGAGTACTGAGAGCCAAATGTGTGGAAAGTGGCAGATTTACCCTTAAAACTGAATCTACCTCCCAAACACGAAGATAGCCAAGGTATGTCAAGATTTGCTCCAGATATCAGGCATCAGGATGTAGATTTATTCACAAAGTGCAAATGTTTAATTTAGAAGCTGTTTAAATGAACAGCCTCTTGAATTTATTGTCATACTTCCTTTTTTTCCTTTCTCATTAATAATGCTGCTAATTTTTTTGCACAAAGGATGAGAATGATGCAATGCACTGTTTTCTGTATTGATATGCAGCAATCAAATAATGCTGAATTAAATGATTTTAACATTTCTAAGACATTCAGTGGAAGCTGATACAAAGGTGGGATGAAATTGCTCTAAAAGGCACAGCACACAGAAAGACTGTGAGCTCTGAGGCCACAGGGTCTTCCAGAAGGGGTTTACTGGAATCTTGTTTCATATTTTATATCAAAATCACACAGGTGAAAAAAAAAAGCACAACTTAATCAATGCCACCCTGATTGTTGTGTGTGATGTTTCTTTCTCTTCCAGAGAATCTATATCAACCTAAAACATTCCTGATGAGTGAAGGACCCCTTTTTGTTGCTGAAGGATGGGCTAGAGAAAATAATAGAACAGCAGCCAGCACAGGTGATTCCCAAGGGATGCTTACTTTTTCTATACCAACACATAATGTCCCTTACATGTAAAGGAGCCGTTTTTGCTGGTTGTACCAAGGAAGAGCAAAAGAACACAGAGAATTTCATCAGACCAAGTCACAAATGGGGCTGCTTGGAGGAAGTAAAGATCTGTAGTCCTCCCAAAAGATGACTTTTGAGTATCTAGGGAGCACCTTGTTCCCCAAACTCCAGCTGGTTAGCTGCTTAGTTGTAGCTGCTGGTTAGTTGGGCAACAGGGACAGCAGCTGCCTGTGCTGAGCTGAGACCTCCCAGCCTGCAGGACTGACAGATGCTTTGGACTGTCCATCCTTTTGCATGGGAATGGGTCAGAATACTCCCATATGCAAACCCAGACATCTCTGCAGGTCTCCTGTTCTGTGCCCGAGCCTCCCTGGTGCAGACTGTCGGACCATTTCCACAGCACTCTCTTGATAACGTGCTTCTTAATTTGCCTCAGCGTTCCTAGTCACCATTTCACTGTTAATCACCAAATGTGTGTGAGCAAAGCCTTTGGTAGCCTGTCCTTTGTGGCTGCAGGGGCAGCTGCAGAGCAAAGGGGCAGGACCCCAGTAGGTGCAGGAGAAGCCAAGCACCACCCCAGCAGGGAGTGCCCACTCTGCTGGGAGTCCTTCCAGCCTGTGCCAGCTTCTGTTCCATCGCTTCCTGCAGCACCGCAGGGGCCATAGGAGAAATCTGACTGCGAAATTACGTGATTTCTGCTTTAATTAAATGAAACACTTGTATTCATGTCGGAAAGGTACAGACATTTCTTCCCCCCTCCCTCCCTCCCCCTGGAATCATGGTTTTCAAAGGAAACTGATTGCCATCACATGCATTAAAAATGGTATTTAACGGTGACTTTATCAAATGTACTGAAATATCTACATTACGTGCATAAATGTAACATGTTTCACCTTCTCTATCTAATCCAAAGGCTTCTTATTTTCTATCCACCCACTTGGGCACACAGTTATTCATTAGGTACAAAAATGAACTGCACACATTAAATATATTCAGATTATTGTAAAACTGCCTCCACCTTGCTACCAGAATTGCCAAGGTAAAAATATATATCTCTTTTTCAAAATATAGATGGTGATAATATAGAAATGTTTCCACTTCCATAGCACCTATACTAATACAAGGAGTCAATTCTATTTAAAAATAAATTCACACTTGAACAGTTGCTGTACTCTATACATGTATTTCACACACTCAGAAAAAAAATTGTTAAAAAAGTTACGTAGCTGTAGTCAAGCATTTAGAAGTTAGGAAATAAGAGTGAAGAAGAATCTTCTGTGCCTGAAGAAATTTTTTTCTCTCCATTCCTGTATAAGCATTATGACATAGTCCACAATTACATGAAAATATGCTTTTTCACCACAGGAATCCATCTTGTTTGAGCCCAAGAACATCTTTTCCTCTTCAAATTGTTCTACTTCAGCCACCTGTGCCATGGACATCTATAATATTATTTAATGTCCCTTCTAGCCAGGTTTTCCAGGCAAACAAATCTTATGCTATGATTTGTCCCTCAGACACAAACTACTGGGTGGGCTCAACCAAATACAATGGAAAAGTGGAGGTTTTAAAGAAGAAAATACTTTCCACATTTCAGGACAAACAGGGAAAAGTGAAAGCCCTACCAATACCTTCATCAAAGTAAAGGCTGAAGGTGAACCCTGCTCTGCTGCTGGACTTCAGTTGGCACAGGCCTGAGGTCCTGCACCTGTCCTGCTACACCAGGACCACCCACACCCCTGCTGTACCCTTCACTTGGCCTCTCTTTTCTAAGCATTTGCTTCTTTCAAAAATCTAATTTTTTAAAAACTCTGAGCATTTTTTAACCCCAAAAATGCTCCAAGTGTGTTACTTTATAGCTTGGGATGACGGGGATTGCAATACAGCCAGATTTACATCCAGAAATCTGGTTTCACTCTTTTCTTTTTTCCCTTGGTACTCCCATTGGCCTCAGCCTCTCGCTTTTATCTGGCTGATCATCTTTTGGCTCTATATTTCTCCCCCACCTTGCACACTAAGTTTGTCATCAAAACTCCCCCTCTGAACTGAAAGTTTGAGCTGTGCTATTTAGATTTGCAGCCCGGAAGTCTGCAGTAAAAATTCTATGCACAAAGCATGTCAGGGCAATTTCAGTATTAGGTGATAAAATTCCCCTCCTTTCTAGTCACCCTTCAGTCAATGTTTCCAACAACTGCCCTGTCTCTCAAAACCTTCAGGGTAGCTAAGATGGAGCTGGGTCACAGACCATAGCAACAATGCCTATGTCAGAGAAAAAAAAATAAAATTTGATATAAAAAAATTAGCACACTACCTGAGGGTTCATCAGCCATCTCTGCCAAACACAGATCTTGGACAACATATTGTAATTTTGCTAAAGATTGAGAACATCTCAATAGAGATGTCTGCACATTGGCAGGAAATTTATTGATTCCCACTGTTCTTTTCATTCAGGGTTTGCTTCCATTTTCTCTCATAAGACAGAAGTGTAGCAGTAGATGGTGGATAACCTCTGGTGTATTCACAGATGCCATGCAATACATATATACTCATTATCACATTGATTTTCCTGTATGTGCCTTTACTGTCACTCCTCATTGCTGCAAATGATTAAATGAAGTAGCAGGCAGTGAAAAACTACAAGAGCTTTCCGTTTGGCACTATCTGTAACAGCAGCTAATCTGCTTGTGTCCATGAATATCCAACTCATCTTCTAGGAGTTACCATTTCCCCATTTTGTAAAGGTCCCAGTGTTAATTGTCTTGTACAGAGTAACCACCTTTATTTTCTCTCTCTCTTTCTCTTGCTTTTTTAAGTCCTGATTTGATGATTCAGTTTGTATCCACATGCACTTAGTGACAAATAACACTCTGCCTTAGCAGAAAATGTCTATTGAAGAGTTGCTGAGTGGACATCAATCTAGGGAAGAAACACTACAAAAACTACAGAGCTCCCCTGCAGTGTAAAGCAAAAAAAACCCAACCCAACCTGAATTCCAAAGTACACATCTATGCTGTATAATCATGATAAGAGATTTTGAGTTCCAATATGTCAACACTGAAATAGGATATTTTTGCTTCTTAAATGAGTCAAATGCAAGTGACTGAAATTAATTGCAAGATTCCCACTTGCTGTGATAAAATGTGACCATTACATGGGAAATTTAAATTGAAAAATATGAGTTTTAAAGCATAACATCTGCATTCTTCATGCCTCATGCTAATTAAATGATATATTGTTAAAGAGTCAAACAGTTTTATATAGTTTAAATTTCTATTGTTTCCAGTTTGTTCTTTAACATACAAACCCACAAAAGAATAGAACAAATGGATAAAATAAATACATTTCTATGATTACATCAATCTAACATTTGACAATAAAATTTTAACTTTTCATGCCATTTTCTTCTGAAATGTTACTGTATCTTGCAACTTGCCTGGTCTTTGGAAGTTGCCTCAGCAATGAGTGGATAGAACAAAACTGCTGAAGACTCTTACCCTGCTAAGAGTGGTGGTGAAAGTGTATCTTTGACACCTCTTCCTGAACTTACAGTACTGTCCTTGTTATGCATTTTACGAATGCTTTTAGCACTGCTGTAGTGCTTCCAGGTCTGCTGTAGTGCAGCACAGACCCAGGGCATTGGGACAGCGGAAAAGAAGTAAAAGATTTTGAGATGAGTCATCCATAGGGTAACAGAGCTGGAGAAGGAACAAGAAGGACAGAGAGAAAAGACTAGTGGCAGAGTACTCTGAGGGTGGCTATGTAAAGAACAAGGCTATTAATAACAAGAAACACATGCAGGGTGTGGGCTGGAAGATGGCAGATCCCAGCATTCCAATCAGCAAGCTCATCCTACTGCTCCCTGAAAACCTCCTTCCTTATCCAAAGGATGCAGAGCCAAACTACCATCCCACTTATGTTCTTTCTTTGCAGAACTACCTGTGAAGACAGACTTCCACAGGAAACACAAGTTGCTTCACTGCTCCTCCACTTGTATCTGCACACAGCCTTTTTCCTAGGAGCCACCACTGATAGAGAGCTGGGTGTTGCATGAAGAGCATCAGCTGGTGGGACAGCTTTTCATGCTCCATGCTTGCAATCCTGGAAAGAAAGTCATAGAGGACAGAGGGCTACAGTGAGGGAGTTAATGAAAGACTAACTTGTTCTCCTGAAATGTATTTTGAAGGTACTCCTCAAATGGCAAAAATATATGTGTTAACATAAATCTTACAGAGTAATTGAAGCCTAAAGCAGTCTACAGGAATCTTGTTTATTGCATCTGAACATCGATTTCTGCTGTGAGTCCATTAACCTGAACACTAAGACTGAGGTTCAACTAGTCCCAGGAAATTTCTTTAGTGATCAGCTCTGAAACAGTCCTGAGAATCACAAGGCACTTTCAAATTCCCAGCAAACTTTCATCTGATTCACTAAAGAGCTAAGAATCATCTTTAGGAGAGCTAAACTCTAATTTGACAAAGCCCTGAGTCAGAATCCCAAACAAGAAGTTTAACCCACACAGCATTAGGTTAAACACACACCAGTCCAAAATTTTAATGCTCACTCGAGCTTGGTTCTTGAACTATTTTCCTCCCATATGTCTTCTAGACTTCCCAGACAAATTGAATCTGAACTCATTCCCACCTTCACTGTAGTCCTTTTGCCACACAGATCAGGTGTCCCCATTTGCTTCCAAGGCCTGATGCTGAGGAGCGAAGGGGATTAGTGAAGAGAACCTGATTATTTTTCACAAGACAAATCAAGAAGAATAATAATGATGGTCTCCTGAAGTTCTGGATCCCTCTCTCCCTCCAAATTTTTGGCATATTGCTTGGGAAAATGATGACAACTATTTCTGTGGGGCCATAGTTCTGTTGTAGACATAGCAAGAGACTGGACAAGTCAGTAATATGTATAACAGTGGAGCAGTAAAACTCTCAGTAAAATCCTAGGATAATCAGAGTCACATTACAAATTACAATTGAGGGGACTAACAAAGAAACGCAAGAAACTACCTGCAAAAGAAAGATAACTAGCACTTGGCTCGACAGAAGCATTGTCTTGGTTTATTTTGAAGCTTGGGGCTCATAAGAGCTATTTTGTGTTGATCACCACCATGCTGTTCACTTTGGGACTGCTGTCCAGCTCAGACTGACCCTCAGCAGGAAGCAGCCAGATAGACTGAAAACAAGATCCAATCATGTTCCTCAAACTCTGCAATCAATGCTCAATATTGCCAACACAGTCACATGACAATTAGAGTTCTTTTGTTTTCCCGATGTTTTACTTGCCTGCAGCTGATGTAGAAGACAACCATTCATAAATCATCGAAGTCCATCCTGTGGGCAGTATTTGCCACCAAATATAAAACTGCTTATATAACTCACTCTCTGTACCACCCCAGTGTAAAGCTAAGGCCCCTTTTAAGCTTCTCTGAAATTCAGAGCTTTTGCACACAAAGAGATAATCTCCATTCACAGTGCCCACAGAACTTTAATCCAATCTACTATTTCCAAGATATGAAATAAAGCCATTTTAATCACAATTTAGTATTTAATTCAAACTGTAATTATACTATCATTTAAATAGAACTGAATATATTTAACTAAAAATGGTCTTTATTACATGTTCAAGTTTTCCCTTTTAGTATTACAGAAAACTGCAGCAGGGAGAAAGCAATATTATCGTGGCTTATATAAATACTAAACAAAAATGTAAATATTTAGTATGATGTGCAGGGAATTAGTAGTAGCTTTAGCACTAATGGGACTTGCACTGCTAATTCTCCAGAGAGCTAGCTGAACATGTATCCCAAAGTACTTACCAAGTAAAATAGGCTTCAGAGACTTTCTTTTTCTGAGACAAAACTTTAAAGTAGGTTTGTCTCTACAAGACTGAACTTCAGGACTTCATAGTCTTACTGCCATACTAAAGGAAAATAGAATAAGATTCAAAGATTTTTTATAAAAATAATTCTTACTATGAAATCAAGTCTCTGCATATCTGTTTATGCAGTACCTTCAGTTTCTACTGTTACAGAAGTTGAGCACTTCACAGTTTTAGTGCATACATGGCACTGAAGTAATATGAAGTAATGAAAAGATCCACCTGATTTCAACTGGGTTGATACCCATCAGCTTTACATCTTTGATGCTAGATTATTGATTTTCTTTTTCAGTAAGTGTTGATGAGCTCTTCTGCAATAAAACATTCTATCAGGGAAGAAAGAAACAAGTCTGAAATGTGAACTTAAGCCATTTGTCTTATGCCATCATCCCCCTTCATGGCTTAGATACAGCTATGACCTATGAGGAAGCAGGAGACAGTGAAGGAGTTAATTGCGACTACCTTCTCATTTTGTGTCTTTCAGAGAAAAGGGTCTGACTTCTGCTAGAAGCAAATTAAAATTTTCAAGATAATACCAGCAAGCATCACAGTAAAGATCCAGGTCAGGAGGGGTCCCTTTGTTGCAAAGAATTTGATGATTCTGGAAAATGTGTAAGGCAGAAATAATCAAAGCAGCACTGGGCCAAAGAAGTTTCTCATTTGAGAAAGTATATTTAATGACATACTTTTGTCTTGCTAAGATAATTTCTCAGTTACATTTAAAATTGTATACCACTTGCCACATATTAGAAATGACAGATACTTTCTAGCAATAGATTCTGAACTATACCTCAGCCATTCCTTCTCTTCACTTCTGACTCAGCCTGACTTTCTTGTGAGCGGAAGTATTCCTCTGTACAATTGCTTTATTCATTACGTTGCCTTCAATCATTTTCACTGCAACTGTGTGGCCCATTACTAAGGTTAAGGAGCCAAGCATTTTGCTGGCCATTACCATTCAGAGTAAGACTTTGAGATTAGAATGAAGACTTGCAGTAAAACTTCTAAGACATGGTTGAAAAAAAAAAAGACAGACATATCAAATGCTAGGAATTGTTAGTAGAGTAATAGGCAACAAAATAGAAAATACAATAACCTTGCATAAATATGTATTTGCCCACAAAATGAATACTGTGTGCAGCTCTGGTCTCTTCACCTCATTAAAAAAAAAAGCCAATAAGAAATGGATAACACCCAGAGAAAACCTACGAGGATGATCAAAGCTATTGAGTACATTGACCACAAGGAGTGGTTGAAACTAAGAAAAGGCAATGCAGAGCAGAAATGAGGTCATTGGAGCAATGAGTAGCAAGAGGAAGTTGGACAGCAATGAACTATCAGAAGAATCAGCTTCCTTATACAGACAGCAGCAGACCTGTGAAAATCTTTGCCAAAGGATTTTTCTACTCAAAAGAGCCTTACTCTCTAGGGGAAATTAGTTGAGCATTTGGAAGAGATATCCACTGAGATTACTGATAATCCAAAACAATTCTGGTCCAGGAAGCTCCCCACAAAAAAGGTGAAGGCTGAGAGAATATGGAGGAGGGACTAGCACACACACTTTCTCACTCTGACCTCACTGTGCACTTATGGCCACTGCAGGAGGCAATCCAAGCCTCTGTGGCACACAGGGCCTTTGAATCAGCAATGTGATTAATAGATCATTGTACTGACAGGTAAATTCCTGAGCAACGTGATGCCAACTCGATGGCCTTAGACTGTAGGAGGGTTGATCTAGATTAGATATCAAGAAGAAATTCTTTTCTGTGAGGGTTGTGAGGCACTCAGGTTGTCCATCGATGTTGTCCATGTCCCATCCCTGGAAGTGTTCAAGACCATATTGGATGGAGCTCTAATCAACCTGCTGTAGTGAAAGGTTCCCTGGCCCCTTGTTTATTAACCTCTCAGCACAAGGAACCACTTTGGCAGAGCTGAACAATGTTTTTCTGGTTATCCCATAAGGTGGAAGACAGAAGGCAAAGACAACTCTAAAATCTCAAAAGCAAATATGTAACATCAAGTGGAAAAGGACCCTAAATGAATGTAAGAACTCTAAATTCTAATTTTTTTTTCTCAAATTCCCTGAAGGTTTTATTGAACAGGCCATTGCTTATGATCTGCACATGTCAGAGAAACAGAAGAATCAGAAACACATTCCTAACTAAGCAAGAAAAATTAAAAATGGCTTTTAAAAATACTATATTATAAATTGATTGTAAATGTAAGGTGATGATATTACATCTCTGGTTCTGCAGTTAGAAGACATCCTGAATCCTTCCTTCATGGCTGAATGATTTTAGAAAAGGAATGTTTTCTGGTAAGTATCATGGATGAACTGGATGGATGAATGAATGTTTGTTCAGTTGATTTGGCATTTTTTATTTTTTATCTCTGAATATAGTTAGTCTTTATTTTTTCTTTTGACTCAGGAAGCATTGGAACCTTGACAAAGAATTAAATCCTCACCATGCTGATTTTTATGGAAATGCTACCATTGTCTTGATTGGCACTAAGATTTGACAGAGAATTTCTAAGGTCTTGAATAAAAACCTCAAGGAAATGGACCAACTTCCTTTAGTTGGTAAAAGTGCCTTGTGTGGAAACTCCTTTTTTTTAAATTGGAGTGACTTGTTGGGATTTCGCTTAAGATAATGCCAATACAATCCAGTATAACAAGAGACAAATGTGCACAAAAGACCTTCCCACTCAGCTGAGTGAGCTCAACCTTCTTCTGAAACAAAAAGGTACTGAGGTGACCTAACAAACAAAACTGGGAGTATCCATAAACCATGTTACAGCACATGCTGAAAGCTGATCAGCAGTTCTCTGTGGGAGAAATCCTCTTCAGGGGGAACAAAAAGACATTGGGAAGAAAACACCAAACATGGATTTTAATGAAATTCTAGTCATGGGTAAGTTCCCAGGTATGGCCATAACCCTGTAGCACATTTTTTAATGTTTTACCTCCTTTGATTATGCCAGCAGTGGATATCTACGGCACCCCAGGCAAAGTGCTGCAGGTGCACAGTCCCTAAGTACCAGCAACATGAACTCTCCCTAGCTAGTGATGCTTGTTTCACCTGCTCTTGTCTGAAGAGAAATCCTACTGCAGACCAGGCATTTTAGACAGTCTCTGTACCCACCATCCTCTCTGTGCAGGCTTTCCTGTGTGGCCCTTGCAGGGGTAGATCTGTGGCAGGTACTACAAACCATTCCTGAATCAAGGTCACACTGTGAGACCTGTGAATATGCTGGAAAAGACTCAAATAGCCAGTGCAACCTTCTATCAAAATAGAATCTGCTTTGCCCTAATTTCTTTCACTCCTACTTTTACACCCTATGCAGCATTACTGCTACTTCAAATATGTTAATGTATGATAAACCTCTTCCATTTCACTCCCATTTGAGAGCCCTAATTTTGCAGTAGTATACAAATGATCCTCAACCAAATCTGAGATGGTTTTACCACAAAGTACACAGAAATAACTTTGGATCAGAATTTGGGCAAGTGTCAAAAATTAAAGCATAACTTTTGCCAGCAGGAGGAAACAATTTACCCCCAAATTAACCCCCAGTATTTTACTTACATCAAGAATATGGTTTTTTAAAATACTGCCACATATTTCAGCGAGAACATCCCTCAATCGAGAATTATGGAAAGAGTTTGTTTTTCCAAGGATGTATGTTAAAAGGGGATCTTGTTTCAAAGAAGCTCGTGCTCCTGAAAGACTGTGAGAGAGAGCAGTGTTCACTGTAACACAGTAAGGGCTGTTTTCCATGACACAGTGGAAACTTTATGAATGGTTTTTGCCAGCACAAGCCGTTTGACACTGAAATCAGTGTATCTATAGCAATAATGTTGAAAAAGGCAACAGAATTTTGAAACGCTTTACTGGAAAAAGATACATCTTTGGGAACATAATGTAAGCATTTTGGAAGTTCTGTGTCTATTGAGCAACACCCACTGAAATATCCCCAGCATGAGTTATCTGAGAGTCTGTGCGTAAGGAATGATTGCTGGGAATAGAGCTAAGTGTGTTAAATTAATTGCCCATTCTGAATCCATGTATCAGAAAACTATGAATGATCTCATGTGGAAAAAGAAACAGAAAATGCTGCAAGCTCTTCCTCAGTCAGATGTACAACAAAGTTCTATGCCTTTCTAGGATTCCCTGCTACTTTCTCATACATATTTACTGGTGGTACAGAACAGTTTGATAACTATATAGGGACGCACACAGTCATCAGATCTGTAAGAGACCTCTCAGGATTGATCATCGACTCGCAATGAAAGTCTGAGTCTGTCTGTAATTCAGGAAGTTGAACTCCATCTACACTTTTTTTTTCCCTGAGATATCTTTTGCCATCAGAGGTAGTATTTTCCCAGACCTGAAGGTGGAACTCTTGTTCCTTTGATGATCTTTACATGAGTGACATAGCATTTTGCATTGTCATTTTTAGCTTGAGGAGATTTGGACTTCTCTAAAGTCACTGCTGGGCTGTCTGGAAAGCAGCATTAGCCCTGGTAGAAGAACTGGATAGTCAGGCATGAACGTCATATTCACAATGAAAAGTGCCAGGAGTTCTTCAGAAGTTGCTTGTTAGAACTCACACAGACAAAAAAATCTTTCCTTTTGGGAATATTGTGATCCTGATCCTTCTTTTGCTGCTATACAAGTAGACTTCTTGTTTTTTTCTGGAGTCATCACGTGTAAGGAAAGGATTAGCTGAGTAAAACCTTGTGGTTGGGCCACATCCATATCGGACCAATGTATCCTGCTGTTTATGCTTGAACTACAGTGTATCTTTGGAAAAAACCGCCCTGTTTTCACTGACAATTTTGTATTGTTTCAAAACAGCTTCACAGACAATTTGATCCTATAGCAAACTAAGATATGTCACATTTCTAGTCTCATTTTTAGTCTAGTTTTGCTTTCAGAGTTTGGTAATTTTCTGAAAACAAACACTTCTCCTAAAATATCTCTAAGTACTACTTAGACAAGTACTACTACGCTTATGACAAAAGTACCTCCTCACTTGCATTGGATTATATTGTTAAAAAAAATATATATCCATATGTAACTCATGTTAATGTACATCTTCCACACCTTTCCTAACTTTCTTGTGGACTCTTTTCAGTGTTTATCATCCCTTTGAAGTGTTAATGCTCAAACTGAATGCATTTTTTTGACAATGGTTTCATCAGCTCTATAAAAAGGGGGAATATCCATCCCAGTTGTATTTGATGTTCCTCTGGTTTTCTTCAGAGTATTAATTATCAAAAACTTTGTTCTGAGACCTTATGTTTGGCTGATTATGTCCAAGTTCTCCTTAGCACTGTCTCATGCCAGTCACTCTCCCAGATTCTAGGTGTGCGTTTAAAGCTTTATCTTGAATTCATGGCCTCCAATTTGACTGCTTTCAGAGGCGTATTTCTGCAGAAGAGCTTATAAAGCAATTCAAAGGAGTTTATCTAGGCAAATTGCTCGTATCTCTATTTACAATAGCAAATTAGTAATTTGGTATTTTTGTGTCAGTGATTTATAACAGCATCAGGCCAAGAATAACATCAAGACAACCTAGTGACAAATCCTCACTTAGAATCACTCCTCTCAACAACTGCCACCTGAATCACTTATTATGATCTTATTATCACTTATTATGAAGAAAGCCTGTGGGAACTGGGCCTGTTGAGCCTCGAAAAGAGACAACTGCAAGGGGACCTCATCCATTTCTACAAGTATCTGAAGGGAGGGTGTCAAGAGGACAGAGCCCAGCTCTGCTTGGTGGTGCCAAGCAACGGGACAAGAGGCAACAAGAAGAAACTGAAGCACAGGGAGTGCCACCTGAACACCGAGAAAAACTTCTTTCTGTGCTGCTGACCGAGCACTAGAACAGGCTGCCCAGAGATGTTGTGGAGTCTCCCTCACTGGAGATACTCAAGAACTATCTGGCTGCAATCCTGTGCCATGTGCTGCAGGATAACCCTGCTTGAGCTGGGAGGTTTGCCCCAATGACCCACTGTGGTCCCTCCCAACCTGACCCATTCTCTAATTCTAAGATTCTGTGAACTGCACAGAATCTGCACTCCTCACTGTATTTATGAGAATACCATACTGCTTCACACCAGATGGAAGCTATTACTTCATCATTACCACCTTTATCTAAAAAAGTTAAATCCAAACACATTTAATCAAATATTTTTCATAAAAAATATGGCGAATGCCATTTAATTATTGGCATTTAATGGGTCTATCCAAGGTCAGCACTTCCACGACTCTGCTCCTAATCTGGGTCAAACTGTGAAACTGCTAGCCTGTGTCATCCTCCTTAACCTTTTTAAAATATATGTTCAATGTAAGTTGTTTTTTTTTAGTACCCTGGCATTCCCCAGTGTTCCATTGCCATTCCCCAGTATTCCATTGCCATTCCAGAAGCTGTACTGTGAACAACAGAACTAATGAAGCCATGGGATTCTGTTCATTTTGATTCTTCAGCCCCTAAATAGGCTTAATTATAACTAAAATTTATTCTCCATTACTCCTCTGAAAACCCTATCAAGCAGTCTGGAACTGTGTCTACATGAAGTGGATGGTTAATATACACACACTGACTGGCTCTTTGCTGCTACAAGAATGTGTAAGAGCTGAACTTTTTGCTTACTATTCCTTCATTGAGGAAACAAATTTTGGTTTATTTCCTCAGTGACACATCAATAATCACAAAACTTACAGGACCATAATTACTTCCTCCAAATTAGATTGGAGCTGGCCAAAAAAGTCATGGAACAACAGATGAACAGGTAACATAAATCTTGTTTAGAACATCACAATCAACATACTCAGAGTAACATATTTGTTACTCTGGAGATCTTTCTTAACTTTGTTTTATTGATATTTAGCTAAAAAATGGTCCAATGTTGACGTAACACAGTTGCTCTACAGATATTACCAGGTAGCCAGACAGTTTTACACCTCAATTCAGATGTGATAAATTGATCAGAAGTGGTACCAGGTTGCCCTCGGAAGTTCTGCTCCACCTGTCCCAGAGGTGTGGGCACGCTTACAGGGGCAGATGCTCTGGTGTCAGGGTAGGATCCAATAATCAATGTGTCAGGCACAAACAGGTAACACTTATTTTCAAAACGTATTAGTGGAATGGGCTGAAGTTGTGTCAGGGGAGGTTGAGGCAGGATATCAGGAAAAGGTTCTTCACCCAGAGGTGTTTGGGCACTGGAACAGGCTCCGCAGGGAAGTGGTCCCAGCACCAAGGCTGACAGAGCTCCAGGAGCGTCCGGACATCGCCCTCGGGCACAGGGGCGCACTTGGGGATGGTCCTGTGCAGGGCCGGGAGCTGGACTGCATCACCCTTGTGGTTCCCTTCTAGCTAAGAACACTTTATAATTGTATTAAAAGCTCTTAATATTTTGTCGGCAATCTTTGGGTCTCTTTCAGAAGAGAAAAATTAACTTTTCCCTCCCGACAAGCCCTGATCCCAGACTCCCGGTACCCCGTCCGTGGCCAGGACAGCTTCTCCGCCTCCTCCTCTTTCTCTTCTTTCCTCCTCCTCCTCCTCCTCCTCCCCCCCGTCCCCTTCCCGCCCCCGGCCGGTGGTTCCCGAAGGGAAACAACCCCGTGGAGGATGGCCCGCGGGCGGCGGAGGGGGTGTGCGTGTGGCGGGCGGGGGCTGGGCCGCGCCCCGCGGCGGAGGGGGAGCCCAGCGCCGGCTCCCGCCCAGCGTCCCGGGGCCGCCGCCGCCGCCCGCGGTCAGCGCCCGTCGCACGGCCGCCCCATGGTGAGGGGGTGAGGGACCGGGGGGCGGGCGGGGGCGGAGGGAGCGGGGACCAGCGGGCAGCGGGGCGGCTCCGCTTTCGCTTTCGCTCCCTGTGCCGGCGAGGCGAAGAGAAGGGCCGGGCCGGGGCCTGGCGGGCGCACGGTGAGCCCAGGGCCGAGCCCTGCCGACGGGGCCGGTGGGAGCCGCAGCGCGGAGCGAGCGCCGGGCTCCCCCGCGACTCCCGGGGCCGGGCCCTCGGCCAGGCCGCAGCGGCTGCCGCTGCCCCCGGCCCGGCCCGACCCGGGGCCGCCGGCAGAGTGGCGGGGACTCGTCCTGTTCCCGGCCCTGCCCTGCTCGGGGTCGGTGGCAGAGCGGCGGGGGCCCGTCCTGCTCCCGGCCCGGCCCGGGGTCGGTGGCAGAGCGGCGGGGGCCCGTCCTGCTCCCGGCCGTGCGCGGCGGAGGGGCTGGGGGTGCCCAGCCGGAGGTGCCCCCAGCAGCGGCCGGGCCCGAGGTTCCCCTGCGGTCGAGTTGTGGGGTGTTGATCGGGACAGAACGTGTCACGCCAGTTTGGATTGTCTTGTTTACTTGTTTATTTATTCTTCGCAGCGTGACAAATTGTTAAGCCTGGCATTGCCCAGGCTTTTAAAACTGTAGGTCAGGGAAAAAAAAGTACTTTAGTCTGCTTGAAGCTTTTATGTAAGACTTGAAGCCTGTCTTTGTTTTTTATGCTTTTCATTTTTTCACGCTCGCCTTGCTTTTCCAGGGCATGGTACAGGCAGGGTAGGCCTCCAGAACCTGTTGGTCTTAAGCTGTGCCAGGGGAAGTTTAGGTTGGACGTCAAGAAGAATTTCTTCATAAAGGTTAATTAGACATTGGATTGGGCTGTCCAGGAAGGTGGTGGGGTCACTGTCCCTGGAGGTATTTGAGGAAGGACTGGCTGTGACACTCAGTGCCATGGTCTAGTTGACAGGGTGGTGTTGATAGGTTGGAGCTGATGATCCTGAAGGTCTTTTCCAGCCTAATTGATTGTATGGTTCTGGGATGAGACCAGTTCTGTTAATAGTGATAATTCAGTATTAGGGCTCTGATTGCAGGTTGAGCTGTTGTGGCCTCTCATGGCAGGCGTCAGCCCACTGCAGACTCGCTCCACCGGTTCAGCTTTGTGCAAAAGGTGCTCACGTGTTAGTCATTAGGTATTTTCAGCTGCTTAAACATACAGATCCAAGACAAATGCCTGTTGTCTGCTCTGATTTCTCAAAATGCAGTCAAGTGCCCTTGCCTTGCCTGGATCAAGTTTGTGCTGCCAGGTGATCCACAAGAGCACAGATCTACTGGGAGCCTGACATGTACAATTGCTGATTCTTGGTGTTCTGTGGGAGATCCCACACTTGTCTGTTTATCTCACTAAGCAGTTTCATGTTACTTTGTGAACACGCTGGGGCTGGTGACTGTGCCTTATTTCAGCATAACAAAGTTATTTTATTTTGATTCATTTTAGACACAAAAAGTAAAAGATGTAATTTGGTCCCAAAGTGCAGTTTGTCTGTAGCCTACGAGAGGAATGTGTTCCTCACTAATTACAGGCCTTGGCCAAGTGGGCAATAGTGTCACTACAATTGTGCGGCCAGTACCACTCTAGGAAATGTTTCAGGTCATTCTGAAAGGGAGAAAGCTGTTGTATGTCCTTATATTCCAGTTAATTTTATTTACAGGGAAAAACTTTTTGGCCTTTCAACCCTTATCAACGAGGCATTTATGCTGGAGGTACTTTTTGTAGTGGCAGTGGTTGTCTAAAGTGTTGTGGGTGAATTAAAATCAAATCAGTGAAGTACATTGTGTTTCCCTGGGCAAGCAGAACTCCTGAGGTTTGTTTTCTATGGTTGTACTGGGTTTCAGGGGAGAACACTAAGCAGCTTAATGAAAGTTCATGAGTGTTAACAAGCAGAAGTTCATGAGTATTAACATTTGAGGCGTGTTAGCAGCAATTTCTGAAATTCATAATAAGTAACAAGTATGTTACCATATCTGGGAAGAATTTTACTTCTGGTTGACTGCAACTATGTGACTTGTGCTGCTACAGCCTGCTTTGGATATGTCTTTTTTATTTACCTAGTTGACTGAAAGTTATTCTGCATCTCAGTCTTGATCACTTCTGGGTTAGTGTTATTTCTGTTACTGATACTCAGATCCAAGGACAGAGGCAATTCACCTTCCTAAGAAGCTGAAGTTGAGTGCAGTGTTTTCACTTGCCTGAGGAGAGTGGTCCATGGGCCAGACAGGGCTGCTGCTCAGAGGGGTCTTGGCGGGCTGGAGATATGGGCAGACAGAAACCTCAAAAATTCCAGCAGAGGCAATAAGAAAGCTGTGCACCTGGAACAGGTTGGGAAGACTTGATGGAGAGCAGCCTTACAGGAAAGGACCCTAGTTTTGTGGTGGTTAGGGGGCTGGAGCACGTGGCATTCTAGGAGAAACAGAGGTGGGTTTGTTCAGCCTTAAGAGGAGGTGAAGGAAGGGGAGGTCTTGCTGTTGTGGGTAGAAGCTGTAGAGCCAGGCTGCTCTTGGAGGTGCATGACAGTGGGATGAGGAGCACTGGACGCAAGCTGGTTTAGCTACAAGGTCTTCATGGTTGTGGTTTTGTTTTGGTTTATTTGTTTGTTTTTAGCCTGGACAGTAGTCAAACACTGAAGGAGGGCTCTAGTGAGTGTGGAGTGTCCATCCGTGGAGGTGTTAGAACTTTACTGGACGAGGGTCTGTGCAACGACATCTGATTCAGCTTGTACTGGGTGGCATGTGAAAATCCCTGCCAACCTAAACTGTCCTGTTACTCTGTGATTGCTGAAAGAACAGGCATTATTACTTCAGAAATTAGTTGTAAAAGTCATGCTTAGGAGAACACAAGTCATGTAAAGTATCCAAGATTTCCTTGAAATTGCATCAGCAACAAGCAGAAATGCAGAACATTAATTTTATTTATTTAATGTTAATATTATATGAATATTAAAAAAAAGTAAGACATTGCATTGATAATTTATGGCTTAGAATTTCTGTTGCAGAAGCTGCTATATTATTTGAAAGAAAATTAATCAGGAGACCTAATGAGAATGTAAGGAGTTTTTATATTTCTTTCTTAGTTTTTCAAATTTGCTGCACAGTGAATTTTAGGCAGCAGTGTCTTTAGAGTAGACACTGTTGTGGAAGTTACTTTACTGTCAGGAAATTCTTAATGAAAAGAAAATTACTAGCCAGAGCTCTGCATGCAGCCAAGTCTTCAAAATTCAGAATTCAATTCATCTACCCAAGGCACATAGTCATTGTTTGCATCAACACTGCTTTCAAAGTGCTCCAGATTGTAAGTCATCTAAACTATCAGTTTTGACTCTCATCAATCTCCAGATGTCATGAAAGGTTAAGGAAAAAGTTATGGTGAATTTAACTTCGTCTCTGCTGTATTTCTTCGAAGACAGAATGGGCTGTGTGTTTCTGTGAGTTCATGTTGTGTTACACATTTGAAGAATTTGCATCAACACTTCAAGATGATTCTGTATTAAGGAAAAGCATGACATGGCTATTAAATATCTTTAGGGAACCAATTTTTAATTAATTCTAGCTCATAAACTCATGGATTAGTGTATAAGCTGCCAGGAAATTAAATGTCTGTTTGAGGAGGAAGTACTGCAGTTTGGAGTATGATGCTTCTTATCTTTTGGACATTATTAAAAAAAAAGTCCGTTCTAGACTCAGAATAGAGTTCAACTGTGATCTATGAGTGCCTCTTTCAAAAGTTAGGGACTGTAGTGACCAAGATATAATAGAATGTATTTTTTATCAGCTTGCATTTAAACTGCTGTTTTTGGAATGGTGAAGAGTGAATCAATGCAAAAGGTATAAAGTTCTTTTTGCAGCCTTAAAAGTGTGAGGTCTCCCATCCAGTGCATGTTTATTTGAAGGTTATTATTAAATGCCTTGGGTTAGAAGGGGATTTGTAAGAACACTTGTAAAAGACACTACAAATGTGTCTTTATAATTTGAAGTGGGTATGATTTAGCAATGACTGCAAAGTCAGTTGGTGAATTAATTTCCTTTTGAAGTTCTGGAAAAAGAAAAGATGTGTCACTGAAACCTTAGAGATTGACTTCCCCTAGCCTGGTCTACTCTCAGTAAGCATTCAGCACTCCATAGTTTTCAATTTCTTTGTTGATTGAGATAGATCAAAGGAGGAGAGTCTCCTGTTAGCATTCTGTTCTTCTGAAAAATGCAGCATTGTTTTATTTGCAACCATCATCCTCCCTATACCAGAAGTGTGTTCCCTTTCTTGCTGGACGATGCTTCCTACTTGGCTGCTTTGAGTTTGGAGCAGGTTTGTAGGTGTGCACCCTGCAGCCTGCATGAGCGGGCTGGGGCTGAACACTGAGCAGTTCAGTCAAAGACCCAGTTCCATCAGCTGGTGTCTGCCCCCATATTCTCTCTGCCTGCAGGAATCACAGGTCTCACAAAAACACCAACACCCTCCCTCTGCGTTTTCACACCCTAGGCAGATGTGAGAAAAGTGATGTCTAATTTCACTGTTGATAATATGTGTGGCTGTGGGAAAAACAGGAATGTTTTTTAACCTGTTAGTTCTGCCATGCCTCACCTGTACCAGGAGGAATATGCTGGGTTAATTACTTTAAATCAGTTTATTACAGAAAGAGGAAAATTGGGAAAGCTTTCTGATGCGGTAACTGATGTTCTTTGGTAACTGATGTTCTTCAGGTACTTCCATATAACCAAGTTAGCACATGTCTTTTTACTGACACTTGTGACAAAACTTTCTCATACATGTTTTCCCCTCTTCCCCTTGTGTGCATTCAGCATAATGGAATTCCTTTATGTTACTCCTATGCTCTGTAGATAAATGCTATTACATTCAATACTACACATCTCTCTTTTAGAGAAGTAAAACTCAAAAATTATGTTTTACACTATGCAGGGAACAGAATTCAGGCTGCTTATGTGCCTACTGGTCCTGCAAATATTTCAGCAGCCTATTTATACCCCTCGTTCGGTGATGCCTTAGTCATTGTCAGCAGGGAACATATGCAATTTGGAGCGCAAATCTTCATTCTGGAGCTCTTAACATTTCCAGGAAATGGAATTCCAAAATTAATTATATTCTGGTGTGTTTTCAGGACATATTTTACAGATTTTAGCATGATTCTGAATGAGAATTGGCAATATGTGAATTCTGATTAATCAAAGCATCTAATTTGAAGTTTTTTTCTGAACCTTTTTATGTATCATTATGCTGTAAAACATTTGATTCTGCCTTAATTACTTAGCTGCTTTTTTTCTTCTTGTTATGTTAAGTTTTATGAAAAATGATCCTCAAAGCCTGCAAATAAGTAGAGACAATTCATTTAAATGCAAACATCCAGACATTAATACTGCTTCGTTGTGAATTTGGGGGATACGTGATCATCAGAAAGACAGATTTATCTTATTTTGATTTATTTAAAAAGTGATTCAGGTTTAACTTTCTTGTTTAATTTTTTTTTGTTTTAGGGGTTTTTACCTTGTTGAAGGTATATTGGATGACTGTTGACTTGAAAGCTGCTTTTAGGATGTCTGAAGATGAGGAAAAAGTTAAAATCCGTCGAATCGAACCTGCAATTCAGAAATTCATTAAAGTGGCAATTCCAACAGATTTGGAAAGGTTAAGAAAACACCAAATAAATATTGAGAAGGTTAGTGTTCACTTTTTACTAATGTAGTTCTTTTTGCAGCATAGAAGCAGTCTCACTGAAAGATAATGTAGAGTTTTTGATGAGAAGTTGATTGCAAAATGCTTTGATTCAAATTTGGCTAAAGATGAAAGTTCTGTATTTGTAATTGTGTGCACAAAGGCCTTTACATTTGTAGTAAACACTGATGTTAGCAGTAGTTTGGTTGAAATACTTGTATGATAATTCATATATTATATCTTTTACATTAATTTTAGCCATAATGAATGTGTTACAGTACTTTTGTGAGCTGTCATGATTATTTTCTCTTCAATAATTTTTGTAAAATTAACTTTCAGCCATGCAAACCAAACATCCCTAGAGGTAAAAGAATAATTTTATAGAATCTGATTCTGTTTATTTTACAGGCTACTTTTAAGCAAAAATCACTAATTATGTCCAATTGCTTAGAGCAGCAACATTATTTACTTATGATGAAGCCAATATCTCTAACCTCATTTCATGAATATTGATTTAAACCTTAGGTTCCAGAGATAGTCCAAACAATTAATCTCCTAAATCACTGTTTGAAGAAACTATAAAATCAATATATAATGAAATTTGACCTTGAATACACCTTTCCAGAGGAAGTGGCTACCATAAATTCATCATCATTTCTTCTCAACTATATGAGAGTCCAACTTTCTGTATGACCATTTTGGAAGATTTAGAAGCTGTAGCCTTAAGAAATAAGTTCTCTGTAATTCTTCTTTCTTTCCATGTTTTCCCTATGAAAATTCTTGTTTTCTATAGCACATTTTATAGATTAGATGGCCTTTCACTCCAAGAGGGAATAAAATGTATGTGTATCCAAAAGAGGTACAGATGTCTCTAAGTCTCTGTTAGATAACAGCAATTGACTTGGTAGTACATTGGTACTACACTTCCTGTACTTGGTAGTACAAAAAGGTAGAGATTTTGTTTGGCTTACTGCCCTAGACTTTGTTAGTGATATGCAACAATCCTTTCAAAAAAAAAGTGCTGTAAGACACTCTTTCTCTCTTGTTTTCAAGAGAGAAAAAATTAATTCAATTTTTCAATTTCATTTCATTGTACCATTCATTTCATTGTTTCAATTTAATTTCTTGTACCTGTTTTAAAGGATGTTGTGTGAAACACTTTTTACCTTTGGCTGGGGACCATTGTTGTGGTGGGAATATATGTCAAGGTGACACAAAATGAGAAATGAGTGTATCTGAGTCTTCCTGCAGTCTTATCCGAGTATGGATGTTTGTGTAACGCATTTATTGAAGAGCTTTTAGCAGGAGATAGTATGACAAACTTATGAGTTCTCTCCGTGTCCACTGGATATTTTCAGGGAGAGGTGGAAGGGATCCAAAGCAGAAGCATGGAAGTTTCTTTCTAAAAAGGGCTCTCAAGAGAATGTTCATAGAGCAAAAGAGATGGAGTGTCTGAGAGTAACCTAATGTTTTATATTTTTGTTGTGGAATACAAACTATTTGGCTGTAGCACAATTATGATTAAATAGCACAGAAATATGGGACTATAGAGTGATTTGGGTTGGAAGAGAAACTTTAAAGATCATTGAGTCCAACCCCCATGCCATGGGGTGGGAACACATTTCATTACATCAGGTTGCTCAAAGCCCCATTTAACCTAGGCTTCCAGGGCTGGGGCATTCACAACTTCTCTGGGCAATTTGTTCTAGTTCCTCACCACCTCCATCAGAGAAAAATTTCTTATGTCTAGTCTCAACTTACCCTCTAAACATTTAAAAGCATTGCCCCTTATGCAGTCACTACAGGCTTTGGTAAAAAGTCTTTGTCTTTCTCCTAAGCCCTCTTTCTTTATGGAAAGGCTGCAATGGGGTCTCTCAAGAGCCTTCTCTTCTCCAAGCTGAACAATCCCAACTTTCTCAGCCTTTCTTCACAGGAGAGCTGTTCCACCCCTTGGACCATTTTTGTCACTCTCCTCTGGACCTGACATAAAAGATTAGGATTCCATAGCTGTTTTTACTTCTGGATCTCTCTTAGTTTTACACAGATTTGTTCAGGATAACATCATAGAATGTTAAAGGGTTGGAATGGACCTTAGAGGTCATCTAGTCCCAGCCCCCCTGCCATGGGCAGGAGCACCTTCCACTAGGCTCAAGGCTTTACCCAAACCGGCTTTGAACACTGCCAGGGATGAGGCATCCACTACCGCCCCGGGCAACCTGTGTCTCACCACATTCAGAGTAAAAAATTCCTTCATTATCTCTAACCTAAATTTCCCCTCTTGCAATTTGTGCCCATTGCTCCTTGGCCTATCACTACAGCTCCTGATGAAGTTTCCTTCTCTGGCTTTCTGGTAGGCCCCCTTCAAATACTGGAGGGTTGCAGTGGGGTGTCCACGCAACCTTCTGTTTTCATGGCTGAACAGCCCCAAATTCCACAATAAATAATGTCAATACCATCTCTTCTCAAGCTGTACTATCCTTGAGGCCCCAGGGTGAACACTGTCCAGGAGTGTGGCATACTTTGTGTGGCATGACAAGGAGAAGTCCACAAGGAGGAATTCTCTGACTCTGTGAATGTCAGTGTGTTAAGTCATTGGATTCTTTGGGCTCGTCACTAGCATACTCTGAATTTTGGGGCAAAGTAATAAAACTATATTAAGCAGATGAATGTGCTGAACGTCTCTAGAAGAAATTATGAAGAGCAGTAAAGGTTTCCTGAGGAATTTTTCTTAACTGGATAACAGGATTTTTTTATTATTAGTTGTCTGGACAATGTGTTACAGTCAGCTGAAATGAAATAGGTGATTTTTCCCTAGAACCTCAGAAATTCCTGTTCCAGTACTCTTTGAGAGGTGACTAAATTGGAAGAGCTACTGTTGATACAGGGCTTTCTGTCCATTTTATTTTAAAGAACACTGGCAGTAATTTTAATGGCATAGCAATTTATTCTGAGGTTATTATTATTCAGTTTCCTGGAAGAATGATGTTAATCTGACTTTGTTGAACACTAAACCTTTTATCTTCCATAGCACTACAAAGTCCTAACATGAAAGAACTTTTTGCTCTGAAAATAAGTAATAACTTTAGATTTCTCCTTGTATTTTAGGAAGCTGAGTAACTTATGATCCTTATTGCTGTGCATCTAAAATGATAAAAATAATTATGGAAATATAGAGGCTGTAGATAAAGTTTTTTATTGGTAACAAAGGTTATTAAGAAATTGAGGAATTAAACTTTACATAAAAATACCTTGAAAATCATGGTAAATATTTTGCCTTGTTATCTAAATAATTAAATAAATATTCTAATATTGTCTAATGTTTTAAACACATTCTTTGATAGTTTCAGCACACAACAGTCACAGCTTCTACTTCTATTACTTTATTACTCTTTTATGCTAAAGTCTCTATATTATTTGTGTCAACTGCCTGTAGCAGGCACTGATTTGTTTGATTGATGGAAAGGTTGATATGTGATAATATGCAGTTCTTTTGCCAAACTTGCTTTCTGCTTATGTAATGGTTAGTCTGGTCTTTGTCCCATGGGAAGTACTGTATGGATAGTTTCCCACTAAGGTTAGTGGAGCCTCATGGAGGTGCCAGATCTGCCCTGATGGTTCTTGTGGCTGTGTTTGTAACTATAAAAATGTTCAGTGTAAATGTAGACAGCAGCATTGTGTAATGAATACCATTTTCTTTGTCAATAGTATCAGATACCTTGTTGTCCTGTATGACCAGTACTATTTATCCACTATTCCACTCCTTTCTCCTTCTTCTGCCATTTCTTCTACTGCCCACCAAGTGATTTATGCCACAGCGGTGTCAGGATGCAATATCACTTGGATGTTAAAAACTGATACTGAAACCCTGGTTGTCTGTAATTCAGTAAAATACATTGTACAAATTTTTTCACAAAATACATTGCTATTTATCTCTCTAATTTTGCAGTGGAGCTGTTTATGACTCAACTTCTTTACTTTCAGTTTTGGAAAATTAAAGTGATCATTTACCAAAGGTGGCTTTTTTTCTGCCTAGCCAGTTGGTAAAAATAGCAATTCTAAGGAGTCATTTTCTTCTGTTTTAGTATCAGAGATGCAGGCTCTGGGACAGACTGCATGAAGAGCACATCAACGCAGGACGAACGGTTCAGGTAAGGATATGAAAATGGCTGTGCTGCTGATGGGGTTGAATTACAGACACAGTTCTGGTCACCTCAGGGATGGACCTTCAGAGAGACATACACTTGACAGATGGGTTTGACAAGCAACCACACAGTTTCACTTCATTTAAAAGTTAGGAATTTCCTAATTGTGTCCTATGAGGCAAATATGGTCAGAAATGTTTCCATATTCTTGAAAAAGCAAAAGTTAGGAGACTGTGATCTTTTGCAAACTTTCCTCTTACATTATTAAATTAGAAGACAGTTCTTTCAATAAGGGGTACTGCAAATTTCAACGCATGATTTCAGACATAGAGAACATCTGGACTACTAGTTTGGTGTGCACATCTGTTGTTAGGTACATGATATCATCATGGGAGGAAATACCAGCACATTTGTCAGCACGGGCATCATCTCTGTGACTTCACCCATGGTCATCCATAATTCAGCAAACAGGGAACTATACACTGTTTCTAAAAATACATAATGTCCTGATGAAAATTATGCAGAAACTCAGCCAAACATCAGCTCTATAGCACACAGAGTGTGTGCTATACTATCAGTACAGAAGAACACAAGGACCACATCTGCAGCACAAAGTTTGCTGAGGCAGATGTAGCATCTGGTGGCTGTAACAGCTGCATGCCAGTGTTCTGGGGACGGACATGTGGTGGCCAGGAGTAGCACCTTGTGTTGGTTTCACAGGTGTTGTTCAAAGGAGGGACCTGTCTTTGCTACTGTAAGTGACCTACACTGCACATGGACAAGCAGGATTTGCCAGCACAGGTGGCAGAATCTTAAACCATTGCTCACAGTTTTAATACTGTGAATTCTCATGTTTGCTTTGGTGTCTTACTGACTCTTGTGGGAAATTAGAACAAACTAAAAATGAAAAAAACCACCACCAAAACCATCTCACTTCAGAAAAAAGAACTTAATCTTGATTGAACAACAGAATTAGATGGTAGGCAGAGCTGGAGTTACATGTCTTTTCTAAGGAATAGTGAGCTTTTTGTTTAGTGTAGATGATATGAAGTGACACATGAAATCCAGTTAATATTCCTGCTCATTGGAGGTTTGAGTGTGTATTTTGATTTTTCACCGAGTACATTTGAAATTTTAATACAGATTTTTTTCTTCATATTCAAAGAGCCTTCCACAGGTGGAAGTTCTGTTAAAAAAATGGCATTTTAACAGATGTGGTGTAGTAAGCATGTGTTTGGTTAGGTCTGTTCTCTAATCTGTTTTCACATCTGAGTTGTGGGAAAGGCTTCTCTTGTAACTTTAAATTACCAGTATCATTTCTTTAGCAAGACAAAAATCCATCAATAGTTAGAGAAAAAATAAATATGTTGGAGATGTTATTTTTAGATATTTTAAGTGCTTTAATAAGAAAACTGCTTATATTTCTCTAGAAACATTTGTATTTGTCTTGAATTTAAAGCTTGCTGTTTTTACTTTCAGTCAAAGTAAATTTTCTTAGGTTTTATTTAATGTTTATTGCTTCTAGCTCTGATACAGATCTAGATGCATTGAAGTGGTTCACATTCTGATACCCAGAGAGCAGAATAAGTATCTGGGTCCATGCAAGAAGAGCAGACTGGCTCTTTGTTTTAATTAAATAGTTAGGAGTCTGGAGTAGTTGATAATAAATTATATGACATGTAGAATGTGTTTGCTGTAAGCTGTTTAAATGTTTACTGATGGACTTGTGATCTGTTTGTTTGCAAAGAAATCAGATTAATTATTGTGATACCAAATGTTCTCTGCAGCACACACTTTGCTCTCAAAATTAGATGTTGTAAAAATACATTAGGAATCCCTAAGTCAATATTGACCCAAGGCATCCGCCACAGGTTTTAGACAAATATATGCACAGCCATTCTACATTTAATCCATGTGCACATAATTAGCCATTTTTCTGAATTTTCAATTTACCCAGAATAATTACTTCTGTTGTAATTTTGATGATGGTCAAAATTATAATAGAAGTATAGATGAGTGTAAATCTGTTGCTCTGCTTTCAAGTGACTGGGTGACATATTAAAAACTTCTATAAAGGAAGGTGAAGAAAACAGATAAATCTTGCACAGGGCATGAAGAGACCCTTTCAAAAATATTGAGAAAATAGCTCTTGTGTATCATGTATTAGTTTTTCTGAACATGCTCTTGTATATTTTCATTTTTAGGGACAGTCTGTGGACTTAAAATGTTAGAGCCTGATTGAATTTGCATTTTTCTAGGCTTTGTCTACATACATGCTGACTGTACCATGCAATTAGTTAATTACTGCAAGGTTTAGGCTAATTTCAATGAAATGGCAGTATTTTGTTGTAACATCTAAGGACGGCCCTGATCATTTTGGTGGTGAGAGGAAGGGAAATGCTGCAGGTACTAGAGAGGAAATAAGGTATTAAACCAAAAAAAAAGGAAAAATGCAGTGGATGAACAGTCTGGCTTTAGTCTATATTCAGCCCACAAAAAGAGACTCTGTTCTGCAAAACATATTTAGGCTGACATAGTCTCTGTATTACTCTAACCTGGAAAGCTGCTTGAAAAATATTAATCTATTTTTTCTTTTTCACTTTTATGGTTTCTAGTTCAGCTGAAAATTGTTTACAAGTTAAAGATGGTTTCTGATTTTTTTGCATAAATCTTCAAAGCTCAGGTTGTTGGCTCAAGGTCTTGCATGGCTCAGGTCTTTGGTAACATTTCTAAAATGATCTTCAAGTACCTCTCTGGCATACTGTGTAGATATGCTGTGAGGGCATGAGGAACAGTGTAGAAAACTTTATTTCTACAGGAGAATCTTTGTGGTATCAGTGAAGGATCATGTAAAATCAGGTCATTATTGCAGCCTGTGGCCATCTGCTGGGTAAAGATATCCTTAAACTCAGAGTTCCTTTGACCTAGGCCAATAATTTTTTAAGACTTGAGGGACATGGAGTAGAGGAATAGTGAACTGATTGTGTGGTAGTGGTTCAAAAAAGCCAGATAACTTAGTGAGTTATATACACAGGAGGGCAGTCAGTGTGGTCTCTCCTACAATCTCTTCAGTCAGCAGTAGAAGGATCCCAGGTAGAATAGTCTGTGCAGTTTGGGCACCACACTTCCAAGGAAGGCCTGAAGTGAATAAGGAGAGACCAGTGAATGCAGTCAGAAATTGAGAAAACAGCACTTCGGTTAAGATCAACAAATCCCTTATTTTGCCCAAAGAGTGTCCAAAGGCATTGTGCTGCCTGTCTGCAAACGGGGAGAGGATGGTTGCAAAGAGGACAGAGCTTGTCTTTCCCTATTTTGCACAGAGAGGGTTAGAAATACCTGGTTTAAGCTGAGGCCAGAGAGATTTCTGTTAGACATAAGGAAATGCTACAGTATACTGAATTCTGGCCGTGAGGTATGAAGAATGTTGTAGCTCTTCATGCAGAAGTCCTTTTAAGACCAGATTAGATAAACAACTGACAGAAATAATATAGGGACAGTGGATCATGCATTGAAGGCATAACTTCCCAAGATTTTCACCAGTTCTATTTTCCTACAGTTTTTGTGAGAAAGCCATTTGAAACAAAGATTGGTGTTTGATTTTGGAAGTTAATGGACCAAAATTGAATTGTTATAAAGAAAAATTCTGTGTCTTTTGGGTTGAATTTGGAGAGTGCAAAACTCAGAAGTCTTCACAAATGAAAAGAGAATTTTGTATTACCCTTCCTCACTAAATAATCTTGGTTTTAAAAGTGCAAACAGTTGAGATGGAAGTGATACACTTTCATGCTCTACCTAGAAATTAAACTCAGTGCCATTTAAATTATTATGAGAAGTCACAGTCATTTACATATCTATAACATTTGTGATGTTACACCCTGGTGAGCTCCTGGGATGTGTCTCCTCACAGCAGGGCTGAACTTTCCTGCTAGGCTGAATCCATTCACCTTCTGTTTAATTGACAGTAAGTGGAACACAAGTCCTCCCTTCAAAACCACAAAGGAAGAGCTACTAAAATTAAATTTCACTAAATAGGCTAATATCATCATCTGATTCCTCCATCTTCTTGCTCAGAAATATTTCTCTCTGATTAGCAAGGTAATAATGAGCAATGGGAGTGAGGATCTGGTTTAACCATTCCTTAGGGTGAGCACTTCATACCTCTTTAAGCTTCTGTTCAGGATCTGTGCAAACTCCCATCAGCCAGTTGTGTTGTGTTGTGTTGGCCACTGCACAAACTTGTAATTTGCCCCAGCAGCAGCTGCCATGGTACAGATCCCAAGAAGAACTGCATTTTAACTCAGTTTCAACTGCAAAATTCTCTTTTTTCTTTAAAAGAAAAAGAAGCTGCTGTGGAACCATTGTTATCTCACCCCAAACTCACTGTTGTCACTGTTTCAATAGTTTTTGTTTGTTTGACATGTCTTTTTTTTTTTATCTCCATTGTTGCCAAAGACAGGATAATAGTAATAATTTTTTTTTACTGAAATAAAACAGCACTATCAACCTCAGTCCCTTGCGTATAGTTGTAGAAATTAGATGATTGAGTGTTGTGTTTTGATGGTCCCATTTTGTTACTTCAATGAAATTCCAAGATTCTGTAAACCAAGAATTTTGGCACATGGTGCACTATGAAAGTGGTGACATTCTCCTTTTCTGGGTGCATAGGGGCACACCATGGGGGGAAGATACCAGGAAGCAGGAGGTAGACTGAGATGAGGAATGGATGAGGAAAGTTACTCGCTACTATGTTTCTAATTCAGCTTAGTGTCTTCCACAGCTGGGTTTTTTTTTATCTCTCTTTCTTTTAATTGTCAATCAGTGGTTTTACCTGAGGTTAGTCTTGAATAATGCAGTCTAATTTGGCTAATAGTACTCTTAATTTGAGCATACAGTATAATCTAATCTAATCTTAGTAAGTTGCCACATGATTTTAACAAATCAATAGTTCTTTCTTTGGAAGTTTGTGCAACAGGTTGTTGAATAATTTCCTTCCTTCTTCTCTAATTATATTTTCTACTCTTTTTTTATAAATACTAAGAGCAATTAATTCCAGTAGTGTATTTAAATAAAGTTAGTTCCATCTAGATCTTGCTTTTCCAGATAGTCAATTTTACCTCTCTGAGGCTGTACCTGGTTTGTATTCTGGAAGAAAACTTTTCTATTTCTAACCACTCATTGGTGTCAGTCCATTCTCGTGCTCTGTTGTGAGAAGAGTATTCAAATTAATTGGTAAATAATGTGACAAAGAATAGAATTTGTTGTGTCACTGTAAAGTAATGCAGAGAATATATTTTTATTAGTATTTTTTATAAATAGATGAAAACTCTGTCCTAAAACAGTAAGTGGTGTAATTTAAACTGTAAATTTCGTCTTTTTATTTGTAGGAAAAGAAAATTTGTATGTATTTTTAAAGCCCAGGCAATTAAAAGCCCCTTTATTTTTAATGCAGAAAGAAATTTATCTCATGTGAAAGGCCTGTACACATACAGTTCATGCTAGTTGTGAACAGTTTTATCTCCTCAGAAGGCTTGTAACTAAAGAAGTATTTACATGTTTTATTAAATTTGATATTCCAGTCAAACAAATGTATTTGTTGTTCATCTGAAAAAAAAATAAAAGAAAAAAGTAATCCTTCTCCTTTGTCCCTGAAGTTGTCTTCACAAAATGAAAGTTTTGGTATAGTTGAGGGTTATGAATGAATATATCCTGAGGTCTTTTGATCACCATAGTCACTTATTATTATAAAAAAAGTAAATTTTGAGAAGCGCTGAACTTACTTTACTCAGATATTATTGCAACTTGTTGCAACTTGTGTAAATATTTTGGCAAAGACCTAAATTGACCATAGAAACAGAAACAACTTCAGTGGTTACACAATGAATTAATTAGTTAAATACTTTAATTGAAACCCAAAATAAAACAAACTGACTTGGAGAAGTGGATGAAGTACAAAAGTGACAGCCAGAAAAATCAAACTATTGGTGGTGATGGCTTGAAAAATGTTTCTCCCTTGATTATAAAGATGATAGGTGCTTCCCAGGCACTGAGGGTGTCTGGTGTTTTCACACAGTAAGCTACAACATAACTCTTAATGCTCTTGCAGCAGCTCCGTGCCAACATGAGAGAGATGGAGAAGCTGTGTTTGCGAGTGCGGCAGGAAGACATCGCAGTTCTGCAGAGAATGATAAATCCCATTAAAGAGGAAGCTTCAGTTGCCATTAAAGACTTCCTGCAGCTGCATTCTGAATCTGCAGAAGAACTTAAAAGGCAACTCAAAGGACAGGATGATGCCTCTTTAACCAGATCTGCAACTCTAGGAGAAGGTAGTAGAATTTAATTTCTGTATTTATTGTATCTCTGTCGTTGTATCCAGTATGCAATTTCTCTGACCAGATATAAATGAAGTAAACAAATAAGATTTCAGTTGAAGAGTATTGTTAATGAAGAAGTAGATTTCTTTCCTTACACCACACTTTTACCAGCCCTGTGACTGAATTTTGATAAGCAGAAAATGCTTAGTATCTTAAAAAATTAAATATCTATGGCCTTCTGTGACAAAGGTCCTGGACCCCTGGATCTTGAAATAGTGGACTGTTCATAGGAAGCAGAATACTCTCATTTATGTTTCAAGGTAGCTTGGCTTCTTTTGTCCCCCCTGCAAATCACTTGATCGTGTGCAAGTAATAATTTTGGCCATTTTCAATGAATTAGTGAAGAAATACCGGGAGATTTTTATATGACGGACAGTGTAATACAGCATTGATGAAATATATGGAAAAAGAGAAGCAAGTTCCTAGGTAAGGAAGAACATCTCTTCCTTTAACATTTTAACTTGATAACTGACAAGAAAGGAGTGTAAATCCATTTCAATAAAAGATTTTGGAAACACACTATGACATGCTAGAAATCAGATATGTTTGCTGGTCTTCCCTTCTTTCTGTATAAAATGTCTTTTGATCTTTGCTCTACCATTCTTCAGGAGAAGTCTCTGTTATGCGCTGGTGCTGGCCAGTGCTCTCTCCTGATGATCTGTGAGAAGGTTGGTTCCATCAGGAATAACCCTTCCCATATCTGTAATTAGATTGCTGCAGTAGCAGTATTACTTAAAATGATCTGAGCATTTCATGTGTCCTAAAATTGAAAGAGCATTCTCAGGCAGTAGCACTGTAGAAGAACCTGCTGTCAGATTTGATTTCATGGCCATTCTTGTTGCTGCATGCAGAACTACAAGAACTCTTTTCAAGTGGGATTAACAAGCCAATGTGCCTCGTGGTTGAGCAGGGAGAAAAGGAGAATTGACAACCAGGTTTGCTTTCAAGAATGTCATGTGCAGTAGTATCAGAAAACCTTGTGAACATGGAGATAAATCACACACAGTCACAGAACTCCTTGGATTAGAAGGGGCCCTTGAACCATCATCTAGATCCAAGCTTCCTGCCATGGACAGGGACACCTCCAACAGACCAGGCTTCTCAGATCCAGCCTGGCCTTGAACTCTTCCAGGGATGGGGGCATCCACAGCTTCTCTGGGCAGCCTGTGCCAGTGCCTCACCACCCCCATTGTAAAAAACTTCTCTCTTACAAGGACTGCAGAATAGACTAAGTTGGCTTCTGACATAAAAATCTCGACCTCTTCAACACTTTCAACATGTTGCAGTTAGTTTTTCAGTAGCTTGTTCTAATATCTTCATGGATTTCAAAGTCTCTTCTCTTGCAGTCTTCTGCGACCACCTTATTCAAGTTCCCAAAAATATACTTGACATTTCAAAGGCTGTTTCTTAAAAATGCTCTAGAGTTTCATCAAACCTTCAGACCCCAAATAGGCCTAGCTCATCCAAATATTTTTAACCTGTTTTCTTTGTGTTTCAGCCTCTCTCTTTCTTTCTTATTTAAATGCACTCCCACATCCTTGGTCTTCCTCTAACTTCAAAAACATTCACAGGAACTTCTTTGCTACCATTTATGCCTCTTGGTAATTGCACTATATTTATGCCCTGGTCTTCCTGATATTAACTTTCCATGCTTATATTTTAACTTGTACTCATATTGTATGTCAAATTCTTGACATCCAGGGCATTGAAGAGCTCTTGCTGAAACCATAAACTTCTTCCTCTGCATCAGGACAATTTGATGTCCTCTTCAGCACAGCCTGTTTTTAGTGTCTGCCAGCAGTTCTGCAGTTCTTTATCTTTTAGGAACTTCTTCCAAATAAGTTCTATTAATAATTTTACCCAATTTGTTGACACCTCCTTTGTGGAGAGCTCATTGTCTTCAATATTCAGTGATTCCCTTCATATTTATTAGCCATTACTTTCAGTCTTTGTGCACTCTTCTCTGTTATGATCAGAGCTAAATTTAAGATACCTCTTCTGTTGGTGACTTTCTGCAGTTGTTCTCAGTACACTCCAATATTTCATTGGAAAGGCTTCATCCTGGCTTACTGCTTCTCTTTTTTACACAATTACATAGGTAGCAAATGGAAACTAGAGTTTAATTTCAAAGAACGAGACTATTTCTGAAATCTGAAATACCTTTGAACTACAGAGGATATTGAGTATAACAGCACTTCAGAAGGACAAATAAATTTATTAGAATGATGAAGATGAGAAGAACAGAAAAAATATTACTGGAATGAGAGGCATTTGCAAGTCTGCTCAGGAATGTGGAAATAATCCCCCCCATTTAAAGTGAAACAGACAGGCAGACAACTAAATACAATTAAACAGGTTTTTTTTCAAGTTTGCCTGCCTGCACAAGCAGCCCTGTTGAATTGCTAACCCAGACACAGTGTATTGCCTATTCTTTTGTGCTTAGAGGCTGCAGTCCTGAAAGCAAATCTTGGCTGTTGATCTTAATCAAAGGAAGTTCAATACATGCCCGTTCTTTGTAGCATGTTGCTTCCCATCTGGTAGAGAAGGAAGGAGTTTACAAATTCAAATCTCCCATTTAGAAGGCATGTCAGTGATATGATACAGTCCCTTCCCCCATTCACCATCCTCAACTGAGAGCCAATAGAAATGGAATTTAATTGCATATTAAACAAATATTAACAAAAGGTGAGACTCTACTCTTAAAATTACTAAAATCTTTTAAGCAACATATTGGATCTTCCAGAGCATTAGATTTTTATCTCGAGTGTAATGAGGTGTAAGGCTCCTCTGTGAAATCTGCAGAGGTGTTTTGTATTATTGTATTTCTGTGGAGATGCTGTATAAATGAACTGGTAGAGTCACTTCCATTCTCAATTCTATTGAAATTGGTTAGACTTGATAAAAAGTGAAGTAGTGAATATAAATTTCTTACTCATACTTTCAGCCCAAATGTGACCACCTCCTACCCTTCCTGTTCTTTAGCTTAAAGTGAATGAAGAATTTTCATGCAGAATTTTTTCTCACTGATTTTTAGTTACTACAAAATGATAACATGTAAACCTACTTACATTTTTAATTTCTCTGGAATGTGTGTCATGCAAAACCTTGGTTTTACAACACTTTCAAGGATATGCTTTTCTACAGTAGGTCGGCGGAGATTGTTAGGAACAGAGCAGAGCAAGGTCTTGGGAGGAGGCAGCCTTGCTTAGTGAGATTTTTATTTTGCTTTTGAATTATAAATACTTTAATTTTAACCAACTTAGCATGCATATGGTTGATTAGGGAAGAGTACACCTTTCTGGGCAGAAGAAACTTGATTTTGAAATAGGATTGTGTAGGATTGAAATGAAATAAAACCCTCAGAACCTGTGATAAATGTCAGAGTATGTGGCAGAACAGTTTTCCCAGAACATGCACACGCTTGGATATATAATTAATTATATTGAAAAAGGGAAAGGAATATTTTAGAACTGAGTATACAACCTAAATTAATCTGAGGTTATTAATCAAAAATATGTTCAGGAAGAACAGGTGATGATTGTAGAACATGAAGTGCCTTCCGTGTCTGGATTCTTAAAGGAAAAGGGGTAGAAATACTTAAAAAGAAAAACAAGCCCAAGTCAAGCCCCTGAATCACTTAGTGCATTCTTGTTACTCTGCTCACTTAGTAATTATATCTAAATATCAATTTCATTCATGTTAGACTTCTGCTGAGCTGAGAGTAGGAAGATTGGGTCCTTCATCTGTTTTGAGATATTGGGATAAAAATGTTGAGAAATGGACAAATGTTATGAAAATGTATCATTTTTATTTTATCTTAAATTAATTCCATGAATAAGCATGCACTGATTTTTTTTTAAGAATATGATTATATTTATTTGTTTTCCATTGGACATATCTGTTGTTGTAACAGTTATATAATATTATTGTCGTACCTTGGCACAATCGTTGTATCTAAAGATTTTAATACAATATTTACATTTTAGTATTGTTAGATGTATCTAACCAGCCTTCTCCATAATAAGCTTTCTCTTGGGACCGCCTTCCCAAGGAAGGAAACACCAGTGTCCTGCTGAAGGAGTCATCTCCCTTCAGAAATTGAAGTTGTTGGAATTGAGATGATCTTTGCACTGTGTTTACATGTACACCTTCTACAGTCTGCCTTTCAGACCCCCAAGCTCTTCCTCAATCCTCAAACAAGCCAGACTTGTTTGTTACTTTTCTCTATCGCCACTCACTTTGTTGTCTGCAATTACAGGCATGTCCATGACCTCTGCAGTGGCTCTGGAGCGGGCTCTGACTGGAAGAGGGCTGTGTGAGCCCATTCATGTCTCTGCTCTCCCCAGTGCCACTCGCTGTCTGTCATTCCCCGTTTTTAACACCATACTTTGTCCAAATGCCTTCTGCATTCAGTCCAGGTGACTTAGGGAGGAACATACTTGAGAATATCTCATGTACAGCACTGAGCTGCAAATGTCTGCCATCCTCACAGTACCATTTACCCAAATGATCCAGCATGGAATGCTGGGTACCACATTACTTGGGTTTCACTGCTTTTGCTTTGAAAGCTTTTTCCTTCAGCATATTTTAGTTCTCAATGTCTGAAAATCAAACCAATAGCATGATAATCAATCATAAAATGAGTAACTGTCTGTTCAGTTTTGGGAGCACAGTGTTTTTATGTGTCGTACGTAAATGAAAAGTTTTTGTCCCAAGCCCAGTTTTCTCAGCCTGATCGATACAAAATGAATTAAATTACCTTGAATTCAGGAGTATAATTTAGTATCATTTCAGGACTGGTTGTGGAAATGTGCTGATAAAAATGAATCTATTTCTTTGTCAATAACATCCTTTTAAGAAACTGTGTAGTGCTGTAAGGCATCTCCCTGTATGATCATTTTTGGGGCTGTTGCTTGGCTTGAATTAGTTTAAGTATTAGGTTACCCTTGAGAAACTTCAGGAGTCAGAAATTCTGCACACCACCTGCCATCCTGGTCCAGTGCATTTATTTATAAACATCATGTTTCTCATTCAGAAACTTTATATAACACAGAAGTGAAGGATGGCTCCCAAAGTTTGATCCAGATCTACTCCCGCCTTCCGGAAATACCTCAGGAAGAAAATGCAGCTGAGTCCTGGGAAAGTTTAGAAGGGGTATGTTGGAACTCCCTCCTTGCCATGTTGGTGCTCTTTGTTTTAGCAACTATCACAGACTAACATTTTTTTTTTATTTGCAGGACTTGGTTGAGCTCAGCCAGTTGGTGACTGAGTTTTCTCTCTTAGTCTGTGTAAGTATTAATTCTGCATTCTGTCCTACAGAGTCTCCTACAAAAACAGGGTGCATGGGTAACTCCTAGGTGGGGTTGGGTGGGGACAAAAAGCTGAGGGTGTATCTCTCCTGTGATTCAGGCTCTGCCAAGGTGACACTGTGAGGAGGTAACAGTCTCCTCTTTCAGCACTGGTGCTGGGAGTTGCTCCCAAATTCATGTCACTGGAGCAGCTACGATGTTCCTGCCAGTGCACATGGCCACAAGCTGAACCTCAGCAGAAGCTTTGCTGTGTTGATTGCAGACTTCTACCCAGGTCCTATTAGTTTTTACAATTTCTAATTGTAATGGTGGTGACAGCTCTTACTGCACAGGGTATATGTTTGTCAGGTATCTTTTCTCACTTAATCAGGCGTGCTAGAAAAATCCTCACTGTTATCATGCCCTTTCTCTGCTCTCACCGCATTGCCAAAATGTCGGTTCTCAATGTTAGTTCTTCCTGTGCCATAGGGAATTTAAACGCACAGTTCTCATCTCCTAGGAGAGTTCTTAATCTCCTTGCTATTGGGTTAGTAGGGATAAATAACCTAGCTTTTATCTTTTCTGCTGAGTATGTGCTGCTTCATCTATACAAAAATACCCAAGCAAGAACCATTAGACTGGAGAGGAACTGCAAAAATGTTCATGCAGTATTCTGAAGGTTAGAGGAAGAGGTCCTGTTCCCAGGACTTACTGGATTTTCCACTTAACCATCATTAGATATAACAGCAAGCATTTAAGGTGGGTGGACTGCATTGTAGATGAATACCAGAGCTGGTGTACTCATCAGTTTCTGACTTAGAAAGAGGCAAAAAGTTCAGAATGCCTTTTATTTTAAGCTGAACATCAGCCATCTCATTATTTTGTGACATAAAACAGCCTGCATAGATTAGAATAAGAAAAAACAAACCCCTTTATCTTCTGCTCCAGTGTTCCCTGAGAGAGACTGCAGGGGAACCTGACTGACTGCATTTGGAGAAAGGATGAAATGTTTTTGTAAAATCAAACAGTAAAATACAGAGCAACATCAAGTGTATTTTCTGTGCTGTCACTATATCTGAAGTCATTGTTCTGTAATGTCGTAATTAAATACTTCTTAGATTTTTTGATGCAGCTTTGTATATTGGAGTTAGTACTGATCTTATAAATGCCCTTTATAGAATTTTTTTTGAACGTGAGACTCAGCAGGAAACAAAACAGGCTACTTTGGATTATTTTTCCTTTTGGACTGTGAATTCCTCTATCTATAGGAAAGATTTAGAAACCATTTTGAGTTGTTTTCTCTAACTGCAGCAAGACATTGTTTAATATCCACCCCATATTATTACTTAATAGTTTAGATTTTGTTGAAGTTAGTCTGTAGCTTCAGCAGAGTTTAGCAGATGCTAATCATGGAGCACCACTAAGGCTGCCGGGTGCAGATGAAAGCTGCTGTGGGGCCCTGATTACAGGCATTAAAATGGTGTGTATTGGCTCACTGCTGCTTCCCAGCAGGTTACCTCACTCATAATTCCTTTGCATCTAGTCCCAGCAGGAGAAGATTGACAGGATTGAAGAACATGTCAACAGTGCTGCTGCGAATGTTGAAGAGGGAACCAAAAACTTGGGGAAGGTAGGGATCTGCTCCTGCTGGTGAATCAATGGTGCTCTGCCTCCCAGCCACCCTCTGTATTAACCCCATTGATCTGCCGTCTTTAATGCTGAGGGAACCAGCAATTAAGGAAATAAAGAAGAAATGACCCACAGGTAGCAGGGGAAAAAAAATCAATCTCTCTTGTAATTTTCTATCGCATCCAGGCTGCTGGAAAATACAATTATTTAATTTGGGGGGGGGCCTTTTAAACACTATTCTGATGGTTACTTTGTTTTACCTGCAAAGACAAGTGCACTCAGTGACTGGCTCACAAGAATCACATAAACATTAAACAAGAGCCTGATCATAAACTGTCATTGCCATCCTGTTCCATGTCAGTTGCTAAATAAACCCCAAAGCTGCAGTCAGACCCATCACTGAAAAATCTGAGCATTTCCTCAGCTTCTGATTTGATTTAAGGATGGTGACCAGGTAACACCCAGTGTACACAGCAGCTAGAACCACGTTAAAGGACTTGGTTCACAACTGCATACACAAGACAGGATTTTGAATTGGTGTTAGCATGTTCTGTCATACTTTTTAAATACTAATTTGTAAAGTTTATTTATCACTGAGCATTCATGTCATTGCCAAGAGCAGTGAGGGGAAAATGCACATCGCCACAGGCAAGTATTCTGACTATTTTTTTTTTTCCTTTACAGGCTGCAAAATACAAGCTGGCAGCTCTGCCTGTGGCAGGTGCAGTCATTGGTGGAGTGGTGGGGGGTCCTATTGGTCTCCTTGCAGGCTTCAAAGTAGCAGGAATTGCAGCTGCACTTGGTGGTGGGATTTTGGGCTTCACAGGTGGAAAATTGATACAAAGAAAAAAACAAAAAATGATAGAGCAGGTCTCTTCCAGCTGTCCAGAGCTTTCTCACCAAAGTGCCAAAAAATCCAGCTGAAGTATAGATTCATTATGGGCAGGAATAACAGTGTAGTAGCTGAGCTAATGACAGACTTGCAGCCTTATGCTTTATATACAAGGCTGAGTTGTGTGAATTTTGATGACAGTTCTGTTCCTTGGGAGGACTGAAAAAGTCGTGTCAGAATTTCTCTTTTCAGACACGGTCACATCAGTCCTTTGAAAATTATACGGATAACTTTTAATTACATAATTCTTAGGTAAGCTATATTCACAGCTGTAATAATGGGTGACAGGTGCTTCATGCCAAATTTGCACAAAGTGTCTTGCAGACAATGCAAAGAGATACTTGGAAAATCCTAGTGCTTTCCCATGAATGCCATGAGAAGCTGGAGCTTTTATTATAGTGCTCCAAAGAAAAGGAAATAAATGCCATCATTCTTTCACACTCATAGTATTTTAAATTTACCTTAATTTATGTGGATTCCTAAACTCTTCCTGTTATTCCCCAGGATATGACTGACTATGCTTGTTTAATAATACACAGGGAAGCATGTGCTGTTGTAAGAAAAGGTGAGAATGTTGAGTGAGCAAAGTGGAAAAAAGTCATCTATATATCACATAAGCACTGGAAGCAGCTTCTCCCCTTTCCAGGCAAGGCAGTTGATTTGTAAACTCCCCACCTGGCTCAAAGTGTAGTTGTGAATTGAACAGTCTAAGCAGCAACCCTGCAGCACTGCTACTGGAGGGTAATAATTTTCCATAGCTGTTCAGCTCCTTGGCTTGTCCTGAGAACACTCTACAGGATGAAGAGCCAAGCTCTGGCATTCTGGACCTGAAGCCTCACACGTGGAAGCAGCACTTATTGCAGGATGTTGCCTTTGCTTCTCTGGAGCCCAGAGTGCCCTGGTGGGAGAGCTGAACAGCTTCCCTGGAGGGCAGTGCTGCAGCCAGGCCCACTCCCTCCACGGGAGTCCCTCAGGGCTGGTGTGAGGCCCAGGCCAGCAGAGAAGCAGTGGGGGAGGTCCCTTCATGCTGGCAGTGCCAGCTGGCAGCCCCAGAGGTGGGGACAGGGTTGGAAATGTCAAGCTGATAGAGCTTATGGCATAAACCACGCCTCTTTGGGCAGCTGCACTCTTGCATTGCTCTCCAGTGCCAAAACTTCTGCTTCCACCCACACTTCAGTGTAGCTGCTCAGCCTCTTGAAGATTTTGGGACATGCTGTGGAGCCTGTATGGGGTGAGATGCTGGCAGTGCTTTTGCTTGCTTTTTATAGTGGACACCTGTTATCTTACTCTCCTTAAGAAGCCTTTTGCTTCTGGAGCTTTGATTGTTAAATGCAAAAGTGTTAATGTGTTGTTATTGTCATATAATTGTAAAATTGTCACATAATTTACTGTTCTGAACATGGTCCTACCTCCACCCTTTCAGGACACTTCCCACACTACTGCTGCTGCTGTTTTGGGGGAACAGAAATTGAGGTTGGGAAGCCGCTTTTTGAAGTTTTTAGATTGGTCAATTCATCCTGAGCTCTGCTTGATCTGTTTTCTTAGGTGCACAGTGAAGTCAGTATGGAGATAAGGCTTCCTAGCAGGGAACATGGTCCAGGGCAGTGTACTACAGAAAGAGCTCCCTTTCAATAAGCAGTACTTTGATATCATCACTGGAAATCACTATCTGCTAATGACAGATGATGGGGTTTTGTGCCTAGAGACATTGTAAGCAACTGTTAGTTACAGCACAAATAACTTCTTGTAAGCAGTGCTTCCTTATTACTTTTAAAATACTGAAATTGCTATCAGCCAGAGCATTATGTCTATTTTAAGTAGGTCTGAGATTCAGGGAAACAATGTCTGCAAGAATAGTTTTCACAAGTAATTGCAGACATTGTCAAAACTGCATGTGTTAAAGCCTTGGTGCCTGCACTGGTAAAATCAGCTGGAGTGCAAAACATGACCTGAGTAATTCAGCTAATTTGCTTCTGACAGGCAAAAAGCCCTTTCCTTTCAATGCATCTATTTCAGATGTAAACAAAGTTAATGAGCTTGTAACAACTTCATAGTAAGGCTGTTAATTCCTTTGATATTTATTTTCTACATTTAAAGGAAGGACACTAAGGAAAAAGTGTTCTTAATCAGAAACTGGTTGATTTTTTCTATGATCTTCAAATGTGCTCTCTGCTTTCCTGCTGTATACTGTGAAACCTTGTGCATTTAAATGACAACAGCCACATCAGCGATGTTGTGGACTCCATCCTCTCCACCCAAACTGGAATAATGCCAGGACAATCTAAATTCATAAGACTGAATTCCTGCCCCAGCTTATACAAATTCAGCTTGGTGTGCACTCATTTTATGAAATGTCTACTACAGAAACTATTCTTCCCCCTTGCATCCTTGTGGAAGCAATTTGAAATCATTGTGTACACACTAGATGTGGGAGACTGTTATTTAAGCTATGATATTTTAAAATAGGTGGATTATTTACATATGCAAAGAAACATCAGCATGTGAGTAACCAAACTAGCAATTAAACTGCTAGGCATGTTACTCAGAAGAATTGTAAGATATAAATAATTCTTTCAGATGAAATAAAAGTTTTTGCCTACGAGACTGGTTGGAGCATTTACTGAGAATACTAGGGTTTATTTCATTTCAGCATCTAAAAGAATAATCCCTCCCAACTTTTATATTATTAAAATAATTGCACTACCAAGATACAAGAATCCTGTAAAGAGTTCCCAAACACATACTTCAGCTATCAAAATATTTACATTGACTGAAATTAATAGAAGTTCCTAAAATGTCACAGGCATCCAGTAACTCATACACACACAGTGGCTCAGAAATGGACTCAAGCTCAGTGGAACAGTTTGGAATGGTTTTGTTCCCTAAGGAGGTAACACTAATATTTTTGACAACTTCTCCTGGAAAAGCTGTGAGAAGTTTTAAAGGGAGTGGGAAGTTGAGCACCAAATGGTTAAAACCACAGATGCAGATGATCAGAGTGGAAGGGCTCAATTTGAAACACAAGTTGGATTTTGACAAGTACTTGGCTTTCCCAGGTAAAGGCTCAAATGCCCCTCAGCAGAATGGGCAAGCCCAGCTCAGCTTTAGCTGTTCAACCTCCGGCCTGCAAAGAGAAAACGGACTCGAGCACTGGTGCAGCTGGGTCAGTGGTCATCAAGAACTCAGGAGAATCAGGTCAACTCCAATGAATGCACCAAAATTACTTGAGCATCTAACTGTCATAAAACTGTTACATCTAACCCTCAGCCTTGTGCTGGGGATGCCAAAGTTCTGGGAGCAAGTCCTTAACCTTAAAAGCAAACTTGAATTAAGGAAGGGCAGAGGAGGTTCATCTCTTGCACTTCCTAGCTGAATGCACCAGCCAGTGGACTGCTGGGTGGATGATGACCATCTCACTTCAGAAAAAGAAGTTCAGATGTCTTCCACCAAACAGCAGTTATAAATCCCATTCCTCCAAGAATCTCAAGGAAAAATAGGAACCTCAGAGGAGTAAGGTAAGTACTTGCAGGTATCATGTAAGAATTGACTAAAGTTTCAGGTGCCAGAACTCCTCCATAATACAACCTGCAGATAATAAGTGTCAGCCTTAAAACCACACCCTGCTCACATCTTTTGATTTCAGCTGGAAGGCAGTATGACTCAGCTGCCAAAAATCCTTGATTTGTGATGACATGGAGATTGGGGCAGAAGACCTGGCTTTCAAGCATTTTATGTGCACTCCAAAATGCAGATTCACAAAACCAACAAAGTATAGCTGTAAATAAAGCTTTGCAATATTGTTCTAGCTCCCAACTCTGCAGTTGCTTAGTCAGCTGTAGCTTCGTGTAGTACCAGCAACTCTGTCCTCAGAAATGATCCCTAGAAATCGGCTGTGCCTGGCGCTGCAGGGGCTTGAGTCAGGAGCCTGTTGTGGGAACAACCTTTGCCACAGCTGCTCAGGACCATGTCACTAACTCTGTCATGTCCTCTGTCAATAACTGAGCCAGTGGCGTCGAGCTGAGAGGCAAAATGGTCCTGAGCAGTGACTGCATAGGCTGGGGCACTTTCCTAAGTAAACCTGAACCCAGCGTTCCACCTGTCCAGAGAACAAACTTGCTTCCAAGGACACTGAACCCTGGGGCCCAAGTCACAGACGTACAGACTGTGCAGTAAGTGTACAAATCCAGTAATCTCCAGCAAGGCAGCACAAATCAAGAGATACTCTGCCATCTCACAGTTACTGTATGTTCACCTCACCCAGCAGCTTGAAGGTTCATTGAGAAAAGCCCATAACAGAATGCCACAAGGAAAATGGTAATTCCTGCTTCAGAGCAGAATTCACAGACTACACAGTAAGTAAGGCACAAGCCAGGCAAAGAGAGTAACAGAAAATTTGCAATGATTGTTTGAACAGTGTCTGCCAGGAAGGCAGGGACCCAGAAGGAAAAAAAAAACCAAAATACCCAGAGACTAATGGTAACATACATACAGATAAAAATTTAGGACTGACAAACTCAGATACCAGTCTAGACCTAGTCCTCTCTGATTCTGAAAGGTTTTTAACATTCCTGTCCTTTTACCACAACCTCGTGGGCAGCATAACAATCTTAGTTCCAGGAAATTGGAGCAGGTCAGTACAGCCCCTTCATTGAAAATACAGCCATTATCATCAGAACTTTTCCTCTCCTCACTTGGTATTTTAATATTCTGGATTGTTTAATTGCTTAGATATTTACAGCCAGTAAAGCACCACACAAGATTCTGTAAAACTTTAATTTATTCCCCTCCCAAGTATCCAGAATAGAAGACCCTCTTAAGTTGGAGAAAAATGTGACAAAGAAATAGATTACCAGGATAGCTGTTCACAGAAGAAGAAAAAGCACATACTACCAAGGTTACACAGAAAACAACCCAAAAGTCCTATTTAATGGGATAGTGCAAGTTAACAGCATGTCTCTGGCAAGGATACCTTCATTTGGATTATAAAAGTTTTACAGAGTTAGATCAAGAGTCTGGATGGGTCTCTGATATTTTACTATAGCATTAAGAATGTACTGTTTGAAAGATGCTGTACAGAATGACCCACCAAACAAATGTATTTACAAGCCTGGGGAGAAAAAAATTATTTTTCAGTTTATTCAAAATAAAAATACACATAGAATTATGAAAATATAGGTTTACTATTTCCACCACACAGAAGTCAATGCTGCTGTCTGAAAGGCTTGCAAGATTATTTCAAGTTTTTTAAAGTTCATCTTTTTCTCTCAATAAGGTGTACCTATGTTCACTGGGTGCCAGTTTCTGGAATGAGCTCTCTGGTGGGCTGCTTGCTAAATCCTGAATTGGCTGAAAAACAGAACAAACAGTAAAATGTTTGTTAGACTAATAATCATTCCTCTCAATTAAATGAATTTATAGCATTATGGGAATGCAGGAATGTGCAACATCCTCATAAATTGAGTTTGGGTTTTTTTTTTGGAAGGTATGTTCTGAGTCCCAGGTAGCTGGAACACAGACACACACATATTAATTAAGCAATTCCGGTTAAGGATATTCCTTTTGCTCTAACATCTCAAGGCAACAGCTATCACATGAGTTTCTGTACAAGTCACACAGAAGTATTTAAAATATACCCCACTGTGTATTTGCTTGAATCTACCACTTGCTTTGGGGGTATTCTAGATTTATCTGCATGTGTTTTATGAGATATACCAGGGCAGAAGTGATTTCACTGTGAAAGTATTTTAGAATTGCTTTTCCATGGAAACTAAAAGAAAACGCCCCATACAAAAGTACATGCAATTCAAGGGGCATAGGTGACCCACAACAGCAGCCTCCAATTTAGTGAGTGCCAGTATTTACTTCCATTGCATCCACATCTTTCACAAGATGGCAGGATGCCATACAGAGATGGGAATGTAAACATCCCAGGTTTTGTGTGCATTTTTCAAGGCAGAAATGAGGCAAGAGCAAGCCTGCAGCTCTGGGTCCTGTGCCTGTGCCCAGACGGGCAGGCAGCAGGATCCAGGGACTCCACAGGCTTCCTCCTTCCCTGGCCAAGCCTCCTCCTCAGGGCAAGTGCCTGGCCGATGCCTCAGTCCCAGCCCTTACTTCTGCCCCTCCTCCTGATGACCTGAATTCGGGTTGCTCAATGAATTTCTGAGAAACACAGGGAACTACAACTCAAATGAATTACTGCTGAGACAATTCAGCCCACGTGTTTTCACGGCCAGTCATGACAACATTAAAAAGCAGTCATTCTCCTGGCCAAGGCAAGCCCTCCAGGGCTTTCACACTTTTAAATCTTTTGAGCAGGGAAACAGGAGGCTGCACTCAATCGACTTAGAGCAGTGCCATCTTACCACATTCCACAGATGAGCAGGAAAAGGAGCCTGTAGCTATAAATAGTTTCTCTCCCTCAGCCATGGAATGGCCCAAGGCTCCCCAGCACAAGGGCACCAGGGCTCCTCCGGGACCAAAGTGGCTCTTTGAGCCCTGGACAACACAATGTATATCTTGAAAGAAGTGTTTGAAAATGGTTCTTTCTTTGGAGGGTGCCCAAGGTAGAGAAAATGTTCCCTGACAGTTAAATTTGCACTTTTCAGCAGGACCCCAAGCTTGTGAGCTGAGTGGAGTATCAAGGAGATATAAGGCTGATTGAGACACCATTAGAAGATTGCACTGAGCAGAGGGAATTGGGGCTGGTCGTGTCCTTTCTTTTCTGACACTGAGGGGCTTCTGACTTTTGTCTGGAGAAGGATCTCGTAGTTGTGTTTCTGAAGAGATCCTAGAAGTGACTTCCAGGCATGTAATTACACAACATGACAAGCTTTGAGTAGAACCATGAGGAAATCAAACTGACAAGTGCAGCCTGTGAGCACTGCTAATGCTGTTTGTCAACCACATTAACAAAAGCAGTAATGCCTATTACTGCTCACCCATCCTTTCTTGATGCTCTAATAATTTGCTTCCTGCTTATACTGGCAATATATAAAATATCCAATTGTTTTTTCCCCTTAGAAGCACCCTCTAGTAGTGTGTTGTGTGGGAAATAATGCAGCTATGATGGATTATCAGCTTTTGCACTGAAGTCACAGGAGAACTTAAGAGCAGCTCTGTGAAGTCAGAACAGTCATCCAGCCCAAAATCTCCTGATTCAGTGGAGAAAATAAATATTCTTATACTCTTCCCTTATTCAAGGCAAATAGGTCCCATATTACCCTAATGCCTACTACCCCTGATACTCCCTGCCTTTACCCAAAGGAGGGTGAGGAGCCAAGCAAAAGTGGTAATGTTATGCTTCTGTTAATAGATTTTCAAAAGACAGAAGTTAAAAGTACAAATATACTAGAAGGTAGAGCTGTGACAAAGAGTAATAAAAAGGTCTTTACAAAATGGCCAAATGAAATGTATTTGCTGTAACCTTACCTGACCAGGTGCTACATCAGTTGGATCCGGGCCATGATGAAACTCTCTATGCAATTTTCCAGAATGCAAGTCTAGTACAAATTGCTTCAGTTTACCTGGAACTCTGGAACAAATTCAACAGAAATATCCACATGTCTATTACAAGTTAAGTCCAAACACAGGAGATTTAAAGTGCACTGCTTAGAGTAGCCAACTTCTGTTTACCTAGCACACTATGCCTACTTTTAGGTGATTAATAGAGGACAGGGAGCCACATGGTTTGCTAAGGTATCCCACCAGCTTCTTTTTCTTTCCACTGTCTCTTGAGAACACAGCAAGTATTTCATCTTTTCAATAACTCCCACAGAGCTGTACCAGCCAATAACTTCATTGTGAACTCCCTTCAGCTCCCCACTAAGTGTAATGTAAGAGGGAACAGCAGGTTCCAAATGCACAGTTTACAGATACAAATGACACTTGGGGAGCACTATTGACAAAACATCTTTGAAAGGCTCTCTACTGCCTCAGCAACTGCACACACACCACAGATAAGCACTAAGACGATATCAATGTAAATCTAATCTGAGATCATCTACTGTCACCCACAGCAAACATGCTAAACTACAGCATCCAGTTTTATTTGTGAAATGTCAGGTTGACTAAAAATCTCAAAGTGAAGAGTTAATCTAGAAAGTATTAAAGATGAGATAAAAAATTCTAGTGTGGACACTCCACATGAAATCTAAAAGTAGTGTGTGAATAGACACAGGTTTTGTAGGGAGTCTTTCATTAAACTAATTACCTTTAGGAAAGAGGAAGAAAGTGTGGTCAGACAAACAATCAGCAATATTTAAGATCATCAGAAAATGCTATGGATAAAATGCAGCAAATATTGATTCAGAGGGTATCATTACAGCAATGTCTGTCACCAATCAGTGTTACACTGGTACTTTAAGGGGCCTCTTCCCATCCCAGATGAGATAATGAATTAGTACCAGTGGAGAAAAAGGGTTCATTCCAGCCTGGTTATAGGGACAGCAGACTTACTGCTCCCTGCTTTTCCTTGGGCTCCAGCTCCTGTTCTAGGGCAGGCACATTGCTGGAGACATTCTCCTCTCCAATGCAGCAAGGGCACTTGGTGCCTGCAGCCTCGTGTAGCTCAGTCTGTTCTTGCTGAAGCTACAACCCATCTGTTGGACACTCCCTGCTATCATTTCCAGCCTGGAACAGCAGGATGAATAGGGCCAGGTGGCCAACAGATGAGGATAAAATAGTGATGGTCTCATTTGCCTGCCAAGTGCCTATTCTCCAAAAAGACAAAGAGCTCTGTAAAGAGAGAGGAAATTTTTTAGTAGCCCAGCTCTCAAAGTGCCACATCCAAACCCTATTGGCTGCTGGCAGCACTGAGGTTACAAGAGACAGCCTGGGACCAGTTTATGAAAGAGTCCAGGTTACTGAAGTGGTAGATGAAAGTCTCAGAATTAAGTTTTTACTTATTATTAAAAAATAAAACCACCATACAAAACTACCCAAGAAGCAACAAAAACATCCAAACTACATATATACAAAAGAGTATCTTTCCAGGAGCTTCAAGCTCTTCCTGTTCCCAAACTGTGTTTTGCTATTTCTATGTATCAGCTCAACGTCCTAGAGTAAGGTTGAGTAATTATTTATCATTAGGCAACTGTCAACAATCCTGACATCTCTCTTTGAGCTTCATTTGTAAGTGACAACTGGTACATATCAAGCAAGTAGCTCTCATTATTCTGACAGGGTTTCACAGAAACTGAACATTTAAGAAACCTAACATCAAAGTCTGAACTAAACATCTCTACTACCTCCCTGTGAGATGTTAATTTGTGTTAGGGCTGTTTTAAAACGTGCCAATAAAAAGAGAGGTTTTAAAATGCAAATATCCTATTTTTTTGCTAGGGTGTGCAGTGAATACAATCTTCCAGTGAAACAGAAACACAGGGAGAAAAATAGTCACTTATCAAGAATTTCAACATACATAGTTTCAGATATTTGAAAAGCACTATTCAAGATACATCAGAGACAACATTTTATAGATAAACCTGTGGAGAATTGCAGAAAGAAGCTAAGTTCAAACTCTCCTCCCGGATGCCAGTATCTCAGGAAAAATGTCTCCTGGAACAGCAGAACTAAACATGATATTGCATTGATGTTGCATGCTAACTCTGAATCCTTGGTTTTGACAAAAATTAAATACCCAGCTTAGAGATCTAACCAGGAGTTAGCAGGCAGTGCATATGCAGCTGCAGAAACTGGAGGTTTTTTCAACACCCAACCAGAAGACAAAGACAGAGCACTTGTCTCGGGCTGAAAGCCCCTGAAGAGAACATTTACACATCTTCATTCCTTGACTGACCCATGCCAGACAGAACACCTGCTTCCAAGGCCAGGCACCACAGTCAGGCTGAGGTAATGAGGGTTATTGCAGCAGTATTTCCCCTAAGCACCCCAGTACTTTGCTGTAACATATTTTATCCAGATAAACATGCCAGTGTTTGGCCATTTTCCAAGTTGCACATAGAAAATTTCACAAACCCACACAACTATTTCTTTGCCAGCTTTCCAGGTGTAGATAATGCAGGAAGGTTAGAACTGCACTGCAGGAAAACCCAAAAACCAGCAGGCTGGGAATTATAACATGCTGCTTTTTACAGTAATCCCTGAATAACACAGAATTCAAATTCCATGTAGTATTTTTAATATTTTATAGTTGAGATATCTAGATCATTACAAAGAATGCCACACCAGGCTCCAAATGCCTAACCATGGTGGAAAAGAATCTTCATACGAGATTCTTTTCTTGCATAAAGTAATACAACTCCATTTAAACAATGACTTCACGCTAGCTCATCCTGCTATAAGGCTCTGACACTAAATCAAACAGAGGCAGCCTTAGCAACCCCAGATTTACTCATCTCCCTACCACAGCACTGACTAAAGTATGAGCCTTTTGACTTGCTCTTCTCAAATTAAAATGCACCAAGAAAAATACTTACGACAAGTCACTGAAGTCTGGAAAGACATACATGTGCCTGAAGCTATCAATGGCAATGACAGGGCAGTCTGCTGGAGTCTTCTGAATGTGGAGGAGTGGGTGCCTGAATTTGTCACAGTCAGCATGGAGGAAGTTTATTGTACCTTAACATTGTGAGCAGACAAAAACCCATGTTAGGATTTTTATTATTATCATCTTGAAACCCATTTGAAACTACTTTCCTAAGTATTACAAAGGTGGAGATATTAGATAGATACAACACGCAAAACCTGAAAATAGGTCTAAATAAGTAACACCACCAAAATAATAGATTTTCTTAAAGTGGTTTTTTTTCCATATTACAAACTGAAGCTTTGTTTAATGCCCTCTCAAAACACATTAAGTCATTCAGACAAGAAGGATTTCTGAAAGTTACTTACTAATAAACTGTGCATCTATTTTAATAATTTCCAGAGGAGTTGGTCCTCACTGTCAAAAACGCATCAAGCCCTTCAGTCTCAAGAGCTTGAAAGCTACAATTCTGTTTGGCCTTTGCTTCCACTCCACTGAGTTGTCTGAAAAAAATTATACCAGTAAAACCAAGAAGTAGTGGGAATTATTACAAACCTTTTTCACCTATTAACTGCCGTGCAACCTCCTGTTGGAATTTCTCTAAACTCTCCAAGTCATCTTTCATGTGGAAAAGTATGAGAAAAGGAAGGCCTTCTTCTGTCAGTTCCTGCACAGAAAACAAAGGACAAACTAAATTCTTCCATTTCTTAAGGGCATCAAATTAAGTGATTCCAACAATTTTCAAATTCAATGAGATCTCCACTTTAAAAACAGGCAAAAGAGCAAGACCAAAGATGTTAACTGCTGACCCTTCCTCTGAGATACCTGAGTGATACAGTTAACCATGCTTCCTCCCTCTTATCATATACAACAGACAAAGGATGAGAGAAAGTCATTATCAGCATTTTGGGAAGGGATACACTTTCACTGGAATACTTGTGCAAAAGAAATAACCTGATTCTGAGGAAACAAGCAGCTCCAGAGAAACCACAATAAGGCCTGAGCACCATGGTTGTTAAATGCTACAGAAGGCTGAGGGTGTACTCTAGAACCCAGTTCTAGCTTATTCACATAGTAAATTGGTGGTTTCTTAGCATAACACAAGAAGTGTCTTTGAATAACTCTATTCCCTCCTCACTAAAAAAGAGAAAAGTAAAAGCTAATGACACAGCCAGAGCAGTTATGATCAAGTGCTGCTCTCCTGCCAGTAACTGTGTCCTGACTGGTCATCCTTTGCTGGACAGGCAAATTTTAGTTCCTTGTATGAATCCGTTCTTGCAGCCCAATGCCTTTTAAAGACCTCTGCCCACAGACAGGATTGCCCTGAATAATTTATTCAGGATTTTTCTTTTACTCAAACAAAACACAAACGCTTGCTCCAAAAGTGATTTTTGTCATCTCAACTCACTACAGCCTGATTGAAGAAATAATCATTTATCATCTAAGAAATGCCTACAGTTGTCTATCTTTCATTTGCACAACTGCATTGTATAACAAGCAAGTGCTGCTATTGCTTTGATTCTAGCCTACATTAGCATAAAAACTGTGCTTTTTGGGAAAGATAGTAGTGGCTTATTCTGCTACCAAATAGATGGGTTTCTTCAGATATCTTCAATTTGCAGGAAGTTGAAGGAAAGATTTCCCCTATCGCTAGGCAACCAGTTACACAGGGTACATGAAATGGCTCTTGCTCTCCCTTCAGCCAAGTCCATCAGGTAAGTTGAAGCATAGTCTTTGAAACAGAAGACTGCAGAGATCCCCATAACTTCAGCGTTCTTGAAATCCAATCCCCAAAACAACAACTAATCATATTTGTTCATTCTCATTTTTACACACACATTCAGCTGGGTCTCATTTTTACACACACATATTCAGCTGGGTATCAGCCTCCTCTCCTACTACAGGATGGGAAAAAGTTTGTTTTGTACCACTATAATTATGACTCCATTTCCCTCACTTCAGCAAGTACATTTCCAGAGGGAGAACTCCTAAACAGCTTGGTATCTGGCTCTATGGTCTTCTGTTGCTTGCAAGCACCTAAAATGACAACCTCAGCAAGTTACATTCACAAGATCAATTCATCTCCAAACAGGCTTTAAGAACAGCTGGCGTGAACCTTGCTAATTTTAGCCCTTCTATAAGATACCTCCCTTTGTTTCTGTGCTATTCCAGCTTTCATATCATGTCTCACTGACCAGGCAGGACAAGTGGAAGCTCTCTCAAAAGCTACTGTGTTGTTTGGCACTAAGAAAATCAGAAGACTTTCCATTAGATCTCAGCTTCCCACATCACCTTTGTGTGCCTTTAAGAAGCTTCTTACTGGTTCCAAACCTCACAGCTCAGCACCACCGTTGGATGACACAGGTTCACTGCAGCCATTTAACACAGAACTACACAGCCTGATTCCAGGTTAAACAGGGATTTCTTCTGAATGATATCCTGATCCCAACAGCCTTTGCCAGTCAAGCACAGGAACTGTCTCAAATGGGCAGTCCTCAAGCAGAAGAACCTGCTTCAGAGCTCAATTACTGTGTGTTTAAAGTGTATTCCAGTGCCACCAATACAGTTTAACAGTCGCAGCACTTCATATTTTTATCGTGTAATATTGTGCAGTATGCACAATAAGAGCCCATTTAAATAACTGTACAATCTCGGCATGCAGAAATATCTCAATTTTGGCATGTTTAAATTTGTTTGGGTACCAGCAACACTGAAATTTTTAAACAAACTTTGCCAGGCAAAATGTCACATTGCAATTGTAACTATCTGCCTAAGCAAATGGGAATCAAGGGTTACGGGAACAGCCAGAGAAACCACAACAGAATGTGGTACAAGCTAACACTGATGAACCTTGGCTTCCAAGGTTCAGAATCCTGTTTCATCATGGAAAAAGTACACTGAGTATCTACCACACACTTCTAAAGATGTTAAAATGTGGCATCTTTTACATATTGAGTTGCAAATGAAGAATTCAGATTTGTTAACTATCAGAACTTTCCTATGAAAGTTGGCAGGATTGACTAGAAAACAGTCAATCAACATGGCCTAAGTAAAATCACCCTGTCCATCCCTCTGCCTGGGATGACAGTGGGAAACCTGAAGTGCTGCATGTGCCCAGAACAGCAGATTCAGGATAAAAAGAATTAAGTGTGCAAACTATGAATGAATCGTGACTGATTCTCTGGTTTCTCATCCAGTATGGACAATGTACATAATTTGGGACAAACCTTGGCAGATTTTCTAACAGATTCTGTACCTATGTAAAAATACTCCTTTTGAGATTTTTGTCTTTTTTCTTACAAACTTAAAACTCTTTAACTTTATGGATTCCCACATTACAAACTTAATAATTTTCTAAGGGCTTTTTTTCACGTTATTTATTTTACAAAGAACAAAATAAAATATGGAGTTGGATATGGACAAAAGAAGAAGAAGTTACAAAAGAAAACAAAAAAGTCTTGAAAGAAATAATAATAATGAGAAGAAAATATGTTTAAAAACAAACTCCCAAATTCTACCTGACAAATTGCAGCCAAAACAAGAAAAGTATGGGAAACAACACATGAAACTAAAAAGATTAAGCTACCCAGTGTTTTTACACAGATTGAAAATAAAAACCCCACATGGTTTTCATTACCATTCCCAGAAGATTCCATGGTCAGCCACAATTTAATGTGCTTATTTATCAGATAATGCTTTGGAAGGGGTTAATACAGTAATATTTTTCTACCACTCACATTAACATCAATGGGAGAGAGCTGGGGGTGTTTAGCCTGGAGAAAAGGAGGCTCAGGGGAGACCCTGCTGCCCTCTACACCTGCCTGAAAGGAGGCTGTAGCCAGGTGGGGGCTGGCCTCTTCTCCCAGGTAATAAGCGACAGAAGAAGAGGAAATGACCTCGGGTTGCACCAGGATAGATTTAGATTGGATATTGGGGAAAACTTCTCCATGGAAAAGGTTGTGAAGCACTGGAACAGCCTGCTCAGGAAAGTGGTAGAATCACCATTCCTGGAAGTGCTCAAAAAACCATGTGGATGTGGCACCTGGGGACAAGGTTTAGTGTTGAGCACAGTGGTGCTGGGTTAACTGCTGGACTCAATGATCTTAGAAGTCTTTCCCAACCTTAATAGTTCTGTAATTATAGCTTCTTACTTTGGTAGTGTATGAAAATACTACAGATCTGCCTCAAGTGAATTTCAAGAGCAAACAAAACGATCCTAAAGAATGAAAAGACATTATCTGACAGCCATTTTCTGTCTAAACCAAAATATACAAAGTTCTTTGATGTGGAATAGGGACCTTGAAAGAGACATTTTGGTTTCAAGAAAGAAACCCCAAATGTATAATAGTAGAAAGAGTCTTACCTCTCCATTTTCAAATGTGATTTCTCGAACTAGTGGTACACATTTATCTTGTGTCCATGCATAAATCAAATCAAAATTGGTTAGTGAGCCTAAATACACCATATCTGGAGCATTTTCCTGTTGAAAAGAAAAATACAGTAGGATGAGAAACAGTAAAAATGACATTGCTGCCTACAAAGACTACCTACTCAACATAAAATTACAATATTCATACAAATATTTAAAACAAATCTTACACCAATATTCAACCTTGTGCATGCAAGATTTCTATTAAATATGTGATAAAAGTACAACTGGAAAACAAATATTAAATATAATTTATGCAGTCAATTCCATTTTACAAGACAATTTATAAATAATGGGAGATATTTAGTTTCCAAATTAGGGATGCTTGAAGTAAGGGCTACTTAGATTTCTGCTTTCTGCTAGGCTGAGAAATAATATCTCCAGACCTAAACTAAATGCAGATAGTGAGCTTCTTCAGTGAATGCTCATAGTTACACAGACTCATCAAAACCCCTTCCTAATGTCCTACAGGACTTGAAACTGGTATTTTACATTTGCTTTGCCAAAGAGATATGAATAAATAATAATTTTCCTTTATTTGCTAGTAGGTTTAACTTGTAATTCAGTGCTAGCATCCTGTAATTTAATTACAATTTTGGTTAACGTGAAGTGAAGCATGACTTCGCAAGCTGCGGCCATAATTAAGCACACCTTAATTCAGAAATGCCATATAAATTAGGTAACTTCATAAATTCTGTTGCTGGAAAAAAATAAAAATGCTTTGAAACTTCCTTCCCCCTCAGGTCTATTTGCATCTATTTCCTCTTTTGTAAGCAGCTCTTTTCATACAATAAATTTGAGAAAGAAGCAGAGTTTTAGATAGTATGTCTCTATAAAGCAATTCTTGCAGATTTTCTTCCGTACTGAATTTTTCTTCCAGTAAAACTAAGTTTATGAGAGTTAGTTAACCCACAGTTCATTTTATTAATTATTTTTCTTTTTTTTTTAATTAACAGAAGAGCTCTTAACCCTTGTGGACTAAGGCATACAAGTCAATTAAGTAATAGTCATAGAAATACACAGTAATTATCACTTGCTTTGAAAAACAATGAAGCGTACCAGCTTCACAGATTTTAAAGTTCTACAGAACACACATGTGTTGACTGCATTAAAAAAAAAAGAAAGATTAAATTTTTTGACATGGATATTTCAAACTATAGGTTTAGGTTCTGTGCATTAACTGTTAACATGTGAGACTGATCTTTTTCACTGACTCAGAAACACTAATTCCTATGATCCTATTCCTCACACTATTTAGTGATGGAATAAAACTAAGATCTGAGATGCAGTAACATACTGAATGATCTGAATACACTCTCCATGTGTTTGTATTCACATATAATCACAACAATCAAAATAAAATACATAGTTACACTTACCCCTGGTGGCTTGTAGATTACATTGTCTCCGCTAAATCTCTCTGCTTTTGAAATAGCCCTACAACAAACCAACCAGTAAGCATGTCTTGGTACAGACAAATAAAATAACTGAGATACCAAAATTCATATTTTAATTTTTTATCCTTTCCTTACTTCTTTTTTTTAACCTCTTCACAATTTGAGAATTAAAATCCTTAATTTTTAAAGTAAACTGTAAAGTGACTCCATAGAAACTTGCCTGGATAAGAGGGCACTAAGGGAGACAGCAAGATGCATCCCTAAGATCAGAAGTCTGGACTAAAGGCAACAAAGTGACAAGTGATTAATGCCATGACAATTTTGGGTAAAGACCATCAAAGAACTGAAGAAAAATCTTGAGGAAGCGGAGAGGATGGTGGACTCTTGTTTGCATTTACTCTTCCTATTCCACTGTTTACACTAAGAATTTACATCTCTTCTACCCTGACAGAGAAGGGCTTTGAGGTGTTCTATAGGCACAAGCAATGAGAAAACAGAGGGCAAGTGAGTCCCCAGTGTCCATTTTACCCTCAGATCACATCTAGAGAGAAGACACACCATGCAGTTTCTGGCCACTGATGATGCAGCAAGTGTGTACCTCTAAGACATACAATTCCTCCTCGGTATTCAGCTTACTACCTCACCTTGGTAAGTTCCTCTCGTGCCTTTAGAATATTTTACCCCAAATCACAGCAAAGTGCCTTGAAAGCTGCTAGTTTGTACCCCAGAATTATCATCTCTTATTCAAGTAAGTTGGAACAGCTGTGAATCCAATGAAGGAGAGAGAAAAGTAAGAGAAGTCAAATTATCTGAATTTACCTCACTGCAAGATGAGCTACATCTTCCAGGGGGTCTGAACAATTTAGAGTGCTGAGAAAACTACAGACATCATAAGGCTTAACTCAAAGTACCTAGTTTTATTGATTTCTTTTGATCCAATTATCTTTTCTTATCACATATAAAAGGTGCCTGGCATCAGTTATGTTACACCACCAGTATTTGCATCAGTTTAGAGCTGTGTATTTCAAAATGCATTTTTGTATTCCCAACATGACTCTCCCCATAATGTGAAATGAGCCTTCCTAGTGACAATCATGACTGAGGTAAACCACTTGCATCCCAAATAAGCCTTCATGGAATAAGAAAGTGAAGCCATGGAAGCCACCTGCACAATCACTGCTTGCTAAGCTGATGATAATCTATAATGAAATACATGCTCTAGGGCAACCCTGTGGTAGAACCCAGAATGTCCTCTTCTGTGTTCTTCCACTCCAGCAGCTGCAGCTCTGACTGATTTTTTTTTCAGATAACTCAAATAAAGTGGGGACATCATGTGAAAATCCCAAATGCCTGAAGATACACCTTTTTAAAACAACTACTAAAATGGAAACACTTCAGTTTGCATTTTGTCTTTTTTTTTGAAGCAGTAATGTACAAGGTGAATCTCTGGAAAACACAACCCCCCCCACCCTCCCCTGCCATATTTACTTGCTAATGTAAAATTAAAACAGTTCTGAGATTTATCACTTTCTGCCATGAATTACTTAAAGTTCATCATAGCCTTTTAAGATAAAAGTATTTTTTGCCTTTTTTTTCCCCTGTTCAACATTCTCTTCCATGTTCACAACCATTACAGATTCATTCCTCTCTATTTCTAAAATCTACCTCTAACAATCTCTTAATTAGATTCTTCATCTATCTCCTCCTGCTTACAAGTCTTCTTTCAATAATCTTGTTCTGTGGTCACTTCAGATCTTAACAGAACTATAAGAACCAGTTAATTTAAGAACAGTTTTAAGCATCAACATCATCTGCAACTAAATACTATTAACAGAGTTTTTAAATAAGCTATTACAACTACCTAAAGACAGAATAATTTTGGCATAAAGGGACAGTTCTGCCTTGACAGAAGTTAGTCAAGCAACTATGTTCCTCCTGTCAAACTGATTGTTTTATTTTAGCTTAAGAGAAATTTGAACATGACCACTCATGTAACCTCCCCTAACCATGTAGCTGTTGAACTGTGTCCATAGCAAAACCAAAGTCCTTTCCAGGGGCTGTTAGGATGCTCAGTCAGAAGAGTTCAACTGATCAATGCCAGCTCCCCATGAAGAATTTTGCTATACATAATCTGAATAAAAAACACTGATCTGTAGCCAGCATCTCCCTTGGGGGTCTTTTCACATACAATTTTTAGGAAGTTGAAGAGCCTCAGCTACTGAGAGATGAAAACATTTAGCTCCCAAGGTTGCTGTTGGGAAGGCTGCACTTTAAAACACTAACAGCTCCAGGCTAGAAAGGGAATGGGTGTCTGGAGATAAGAATAATGATAAACCTGCTGTGCAATCTGTATTTACACAGGCAGGTTATCAATAATCAAACTGTGATCCATTCCACTATGTCTGCTTATTGCTTATATCTGGAGAAAAAATAAAAATAAACCCCCCATAGTATCTACTTCAAGAACAGTGCCCACCAACCAAGTGCGAGCACTGAGTGGTGGGAAACTGCTTCTCATTATAGGCAATTGACAAACAGCAAACCAAACATGAACAGATTCAAAAAACAGGAGAGTGAATGTTGAAAGTAGTACTACCTTACTAATAATTTTTTTAAAGTTATTTCTGAAAAGATTGAGAAGTTGAATGAGGGGCAAAAAAAATTTTAAAATTCTAATAGCAACTCAGAGTGGCTGTGCTGAGAACAAGGACGGATGCAGCCATCAGAAAACACTTGAGATAATGGCACTCACTGGGGATAAGACTGACAGACCTACAGACCACAGATTTACAAGCCATGGCCAGGGCTGCTTACACAGTTGTAGCAGTATCTGACTGGGGACTGAAGGAAAGGAAAGCCACATGCAACCCGGCACTTTGCAAACACTCATCCCCACCCACAAACTATTTTTAGAGATAGATATATTGGAAGAGGCAGCAGGGACTGACAACAGGTTTTGTCCAAACAGATGAAACATTTTCTACCTTAATACATCCTCTCAGTTTCTCTGCTATTCTCCACTACATCCAATTTAAAAAAAACTCCTGAGGCAACTCTGTGCAGCTTAAAATCTGGCATAAACCATGCAAATTCCTGATTTTGCAACTGTGGATAGACTGGAAACCACTACAATCACATCAATGCCCAATCACTTCAAATTGGGCAGTGCTGGCACATTAAACACTGCAGAATGAATCTAGATTTTAATATGCTACTTAAACAGTGAATCGCTCCCAAACTATTCTTCTTCCACTGAATATTTTGAAATATCACTGTAAATCTGTACAAGGACAAATCTGAATTCTTGTAGATTTTTCTTCTAGACTTACACATCAATGCAATTTTCTTTCTAAGCTATTACACTGTGGAGTGACATAAAACTTGCATGAAAAAGGCCCAGGCAAAGAAATTAGGTATTTTGGTACAAGGTCTGCTTCCCCAACACCAAGTGGAAATGAGTAAGCAACTACATTCCCTTGAGATAAAAGAAAGAAAAAAAAATTGGGAAGAATGAAAAGAAACCCTCTCCCTCTAATAATGCAGGTTTTTGGGACACCAATGTCTACCATTCCCCCAGCCAAACCTCCTCAGGTACATTTAAACTATAGTAACAAAGAATGGTAAGAAAAGAAAGCCAAAAATAAGAGTTTAATTTCACAGCAAACATCAAGGCTAAGAGTTTTGTCCTTCTATCCCTTTAGTGTATTTATCCATTAAGGTTTAGTCTCTTCAGCTATGCCACACTGAAAATAATAAAGAAGTCTATTTAACAAAATTACATAGACCTCATTAACAGAATTTCAATAATGAAGTCATGAAATCAAGAAATTTCAAAACTTACCCAAAGGCAGAGAGGAACACACAATCATCATGCAAAATATTCGCTACTCTTTCAAAGGTTCTGTAATTATCAGAGTCCTTTTGCTCAAAGTACCCAATAATATTTCTTCTGCTGCGCTGTAAAAACAAAGGTTGAATTATAACTTGCATCAAATTATCAAAAACTGTCATTACTCCCTACAGATATTAAATACAGAGATGCCATTCATTCAACAGTCAGTAAATGCAGAAATTATTTCTTTTTTGCCTTTCCAATATTCAGAAGAATCCTTGTGAGTATTTTTTAGGTGAGGAATATTAAAAGTATCTTGTCAAATACAACACATGATTCTTTTCAAATTTTTAAAAGCAAGATAAATAACTTAGTAGTGGAGTGAATGCAGCTCAAAGTGACTACACTGAACTAATTTGTAATACTGCAAATGATTCAGTTTTTCACTCAGTTAAAAAAAAAAAACACAAGGTACTGAACATTCCACAGTTCAACACTGAAAAAAATTCCAGAGAAGGAATAAAATTGAAACACTTACATCAAGAGAACTAATTTCTTCCAAATCCTGGACCTCCCGAATAGGGTTACTTTTCTGCTGCCTGATGTAATCTGCTATTGCTGTCACAGATCTCTGGCCCCTGTATTCCCTCTTCATCATCATGCCATTCCGGAAGAGCTTCAGAGTTGGGTATTTGCTTATCCTGTACCTCTGAGCTATATCAGCTAAAAACAAATTAAGAAAATGAAACCAAAGCTCTACAAATACAGAAGTATACTGAAGGTGGTTTCTTATGCATGTACATGTCTGCCTGTGTGTGGAATCTCTGAACCAGCAGTTCTATGTCTTTAAGCAACAAGATGACAAAACAAAATAAAACAAAAAACCGAAAAAACCAACCAAACAACAAAAAAACCCCACAAAAACAAACCCCCCAAAAACCCCCAAAGCAAAAGCACCAAAACCCTTCACACCTATATTCCTCCCATGTACTGGTTATCATAAAGGCAAAAATTACCAAAATCTGCATTAAGCAAAGACTCATCTTGGTCATGTATACTCATGTACACTTCCTACAAACAACTAGGAAGGCAAATTTAAGAGCATAACAAGAACATGAGAATCTTCAAAGCTTGCCAATCTCAGTTAATTAACCCACTTGAGAAAATATTAATAAAATAAATCATCTCCTATTTTTCTTCAAATTTAGGATTTTCATCTCAATTGCAATGCTGGAAATAAAACTGTCATGTCTAAAATGTTTGAGAATGTAAATGCTGTGCAAAGTATTTTTTGAAGGCTGCAAAGGCCAGAAGACTGCTGTTCCAGTTCTGAGATATTCAGATTTTGAACAAACACAAAATTCCAGGTTTCCAGATTAAGGCAAACACCTCTCTGGTCAACCCGTATCATCACTCCCTCCAAGACAGGTCTTCATTCATATCTGTACATACAGTCCAGTCTTCTTCCAGACTTGGACCACACAGAGCTTCACACAACAAAGTAACGTGTGATTGGCATTAATCCAGGATAAGAGCACTAGCTATTTTCACCTTTATCTAGCAGCTCAGTTATTTATTTATTCACAAGACTTACAAATGTAAAAGAATAAAACCAGAAAGAGGCTTTACAGGAAAATTAAAAGAGCAGCAAAGAAGAACGCTAAGTAGAAGCAATACAAGTTTCCCACACATGTGCATCCTGTGCCCCTTCAACCACTACTAAGGTACAAATGTGGTTCTTCACCACACCCCACCAGAGTTCTTAACATGCCCCTTTGTCCCTCTTCCACTTTGCCAAATCACTGGGACACAGCAAACTGCAATAGGAATTGCACCTAGTTCCCAGCCACACATTGATGGGGAAGCTTACACATACCCAGCAAGTGATTCATGGCACACTGAGCAGGATCCAGCTGCCTTCAGTTTTTACAGCAACCTTTGCTATGGTGTAGAAATTTGTTTTGTGCACCTCCAATATTCAGCAACTGCTTTAATCAAAGTTTCTAAGTATTTCATAGCTTTGAATGCTTTTCCCCCTTTCAGATGTGGCTGAAGTCCAGCAAAGAATTTGACAATTTTATGAGGAAGAGCTGAAGAAATGAGGTAACTTTTGGGTTCTTAGGAAAGCAAGAATAAAAACAAACAATAAAGACAAAGTATGTAATGTTAGACAGATTTCCAGAAGCATTTTCCTTTGGATTTTGCTTTGCTTAATTATTCCCTCCTGTTCACTCCTCTCCTGGAAATAAATCTAGAAAAAAATAAAATCTCACAGACCCTGTGAAAATTATTTATCTTCTTTTACAGAGTGGGATGCAGTTTACTTATATCTCTGGACCTAAACTCAACAAAATGCCCCCCAAATATGCCCACCTTCCCGAGCTACTTAACCATTAGAGGAGACTCGTTCCAGTCAACCACACCCACCACACTTCCCCTTCTCTTCTCTCTCAAGGAAAGACAGAGGTGGTGAATTCAGCAGACTGATCTATCCTTTGGAGACAGAGAAGTTTCATTCAGTTGACAAAGAGAGGAAGGCATCGTAAGTGTGGCCTGTACACATATCTACTTTTCATGGACTCCCTACAAGTCACAGGGTACCCTTCAGGTCACCTGGATTAGCCCACAGCAGAAAGGCAAGCAAATGGCGTCCATGAGCACATGTGGCACAGTACTGAATGAATGAGAAGAAATCCACTCTGACAAAAACATCTCTTCTCAGTTATATTTTTACCACAAAGCAGATTTACTCTCTATCTTACACTCACTCTTTTTTAAAGAGAATAGAGAAGTCTGAATTCCACGCTGCCTGGAGAACTCAGCAAAACCAACTGCTGCTAGAACAATACTAATCCTATTTGCAGCTTTAGTAACTGAAAACAGTCTCTGTACAAGTTGCACAGCTTAGATCAGTCTGAGAACTGAAAACAAAATGTGCATAGCAAGAGAGTAAGAACCAGGTCTACTCCACAAAAATGTTCTCTAATGTCTCCCAAGTAAACTTCAAAGCTTCACCAGCTTAGCCCAGTTCCTAAAAAGCTTTGCATCACTATAAAACAGCACAGAATTCAGCCTATCAATTTTGACTAAGAGGCCTTGACTTGTTTCCTAAATATCCCAGAAGTGCATCTCTTAATGCACTAATTACAGATAAAATTAAGGTAAAACCTTTTATGTCCTCAGTGAAGAGTACTTTTATTTCAAATTAATACAAATTTCTCTATGGAGGATGTCAATATATTCAACATTAATGAACATTAATAATGTTTTCTTCCCTTAAACTCTGCCTACAAGAAGGTGGCAAGTATAGCAGGAGAGGAATCACTTAATATTTGCTTGGTAGAAGACAAACAACATCTGCAAGCCAGGCATTTGCTGCCCTTCTCCCTGCTGACAGAAGGACCTTTGGTCTGACAGTACATGAGTTGATCCAACCTTGACAGGGTCTGACACGGGACAAGGAGCACACTTTGTCAAGGTTTCACAGAAACACACTGAGATCAGTGGCTCCTCCTGTTACAGAGCTGCACAGCAAGAGAACACCAGACCCCACACTTCTTTGTCTCACAACAAGGACTTCTCCCTCATTTATTTCCACAGCTATAGGGGATGCAAGGATTGAAGAAGGGGCATTCGGGGGGTCATGCAGGTTCTCCAAGATGGAGATTGCAGTACCTAAGGATGTGGGTCTTCATCAAGGGCTGAAGTTGTGTAAAAATATTAATGGCAATAAATGCCCATTGTCAAAGTTGAATTCAAACATTATTTCATAAGTCAGTACCTGCATGATCTTTACAAATTACATTGAGATTCCATGAATGCTGATATTTGAACTAACACAGAGAAATGACACTCCTACACAAGTAAGTATTTGAAAACCATCTTTTTACAAAAAATAAAATGCAAGTACATGAAAAACTGTTTGAATTAATTCACAAGTCAAATAGAGTAAACCTTAAATGCTTCATTAAGCCCTGGCATTTGATACAGGTAGAGTTAGCATAAGCAGTGCAACTACAAAATTATATTCCTTTTAAAATTGGAAATACACAATGCAAATACATGGAATATTGTTTGAGCTCACTCATAGATTGCATTAGTTATAGTAAATCCTAAATTAAATTTAAAAATATTTCCTGACATTCCCACTGCCCATTTTCTGATAAAAAGAGGTATTTGAAGCAGACAAGGGCAAGCTATCTAAAAAAAAGTCTCCCAACTACAACTTTATGACTTTTTATTTTCTTCAGATATGAAGGTACCTAAAAGGAATAAACCTTGTATTTGTATTTTGCTGAATTAATCATTAAATCACAAATCCTCTTCTCTTTTACAAAACAGAAACTTTGATCACAGCAATGACTGCTGGATTCAGATGATTCTCCTCCCCATTTTGCATGTTTATCTGTTGACATTCAGCCATTTCCAAACTCCCCAGACTTTTTTCCACTATTCATTCTGCCAACTCCAACAAAAATATCTTGCAATTGCCCAGTTCTCTTCAGCTATGCATTGACTAGTACTTCTCCTGAGCAAAGCTCTGTCTTACAACAGGGAAGAGACACCAGCTCTTGTTTTGAGACACACTTTTATGTGAAACCTGACATTTACATTCATGTTTTCTAAGACAGTCTCCCACGTCACCTACTGAGCAAGATCCTCTAAGAAAGCAGGATTTGTGATCCATATCTCTATCATATTTCTTGTACTGTCAGCTATTTCTTCAGAGCACTGTGTGTTCCTCTATTCAAAGGAATGCCAAAGCCCATTTTTTGGGGTGTCAGGCTTTTCTCATGGTGTTTACACACATTACCCAAGCCATAGCTCCGAGCAACCACACAGCCAGTGACTTGTTTCCCAGAAAGTTTCAGACTCTTACCATTCTAGGTTAACACCACAAGACACTATCCAAAGTTCAGCTAGCTAGATACCAGATTACATCACCAAGAATCTCAATTCCACTGCCACCAAGTCGAAATTAAATGTACAATGAATATAGTGTTGAAAAATTGCACCAAGACTCGCTACATTGAAAAAGACTCCCACCCAAAATGTAGCTAAAAAGGTCCCTCCTAGTGAAGGACAATATTTACAAGGGTCACCATTAACTCACCATAACACTGCTCTAATTTTTCAGGGCCATAATTCACACTATGACTAAACAAATATTTAGATTTTAAGTCTACAGGACTGGTTCTCAAAAAACGTGTCCAGTAGGATTCGAACAATATTGCTAATTATCCTAAATGCCTACCTCATCATATAAGGCAGCGCCTGAAGAATTCACATGCTGAACAGAGGACTATAACAGCCTGAAAAGTTATCTGAAAGAAAATCAAAGTTTCAAAACTCAAACCCTGTAAAAATAACTTCTGAAAATAGTCAATGTCCCTTTTTCTAGAGGAGAGGGGGGTGCAGCACAAATCCAAGCTACTGCATTTCCTAACTTTGGTGTTACATGATGGGTAGGAGTTGCACAGCTACAAATAGGGAGAGCTTGAATTTTCTGGATCTAACACCAATCTTTATTTTGTGTGTCAAATCACCTTAAGTCTTCCTTACCCTTCTGCAATATCTTCCATCTCAAAAATAACAAATCCTTTCAGCTGTATATTTGAAGCTGGAATGACCAAACGAGTATTCTGCTAGCTCACTTGAGATGGGTCAACATCTTTTGAAGTCCCTCAGGCTACCCACTAGGGCACATTACAGATGACAAATGAAATCTCTCTTTGATAGGTACCTTTTACTTTCATAATACACCATAAATTCTCCCCAGTTCAACTACTGCTCTTGTGACACTTGCAAGAAATCATAAGCCCTGGTGGAATACTCAGAAGAAGCAGAATTAGAAAGGAACTTGGGAAAGCATATAAACTAAGCATCCTACTCCAGTGATTGTGATACTGGTGACTTGTATGATGGACCAAAACAGGTAGAAGGAAAGCAATCAATATTCTGTATCAAAATCAGGTAACAGCAAATTTAAACCACCTTCTGCTGCAAAGGAGCATTCACAACAGCCATGCCTGCTCTAAGCAGGGCCTCATCAGTAGGCATCCCATAATCTTCTTTGACAGACTAACAAAATCGCTCTCCTAAGGAGTGCCATCAACAACCTCTCCAAATCACTTACACTTTTTATTTTACCCAAAGATAACTCTCTCAGACTGATTTTTTTTTCCCAAGCAAAGCGACAAGAATGCAATAAAAGCCTCATACTTGTTTAGAGTTTCATTTAGAGTTCCTTTATGAACTTCCAAATTTGTTATCATTCAATTCTTTTGCTTATCAAAGGCACAGTAGCAACACAATCTCATCTCTGCAGCCTAACATTAGCAACGTTTGCACACATTGCAGGAACAGCCAGTCACAGAGAGGAGCAGCTCACAAAATTTAGGGAAAATACCACTCCCAGACACATCTGGAGTGGAAGAACAGTTCCCTAAACAGTCTGTCCAGCAAAGCATCTCCTTACATACCTTCAGTGAGATTTATGTTTGGAGGCACAAAGATCTATTCAAACTAGCTACTATTTTTTATTTTACTCAGAAACTAAAAGGAAACATGGTGCAGTAGAATCAAACCCCCAATATATACACTTCAACTGACAAGAATTTTGCACCACAGCTCGTAATGCTGAATTTAGAGAAACTGTCCAAAATATGAACTCTCTCCCAGTGAAACATGAATTCTAGATTGCGATATCCACTCACAGAGAACAGAAACATAGGAAATCTATTGTACCAACTGAGTTTCCAACACTGCTGCTTAACATAAATTATTAAAAACACCCTGAAACACAAGCAAGAAAAAAAATCACCCGAAAAACCCAAACAAAGAACTCCAAACCATGAAGCAAAACCTTTCTTATAACATCTATGCAGTAAGATCTGTAATTTCACATGGAAGATCACTTTTACTAGGTATTATACTTGGATGAGAGGTGTCTAATATTTTAGGTACCTGAATTACTAAACTGAACATACCAAAACCATCAAAGATTTTAACAAGACACAATGTAGCAGAACTCAGACATTTTTAAGTTACAAAAGGATGGTCTTGGAAAAGCAAAGAGTACCTGCTTTAACTACCACCTCCAGATTTACCTTAAGTGTATATTGCACACCAGCTTAAACACAGCCTGGTGACTTTGCCTACATATTTCAGCTATAATTATCTTCTACAATATTACCAACTAGTGTAAATATAATACATACAGAGGCTTAATATAGTGTTAATATGTATATTTTGTATTTTATCACATTAGGGACTGTCACTTTCCAGAAAAACATCTTTATATTGGCTATAAGAGCAGACAGAATGATGGTTTTGTCATTAGGCATCAAACATTTGGCAGTACATCAATAATTCTCTTTAATTTGCTTTACCCTCAGAAGCTGGTGCGAGCTGTTGGGCCCTGCAGTGTGCCTCAATAATAGTGCATTAAATAGAAAGTATCTATGCCTGAGTAACCATTCTGAAAGCTGTTTTTGAGTGGCCAGAAATCAGCTATTTGGATTCCCTACAGAGTCTTGGCCTCAAAAAGAACCAAATCATTTGTAATGCAAATAATCCACCATCTCTAGAACACCATTCTAACAGCAAATTACTAGTGGTATGAAATCTACAGGCATAACAAACCACCAAAATATTGACATAAAACCTCTAGTGTTGCTAAAATATGTAAACACATACAAAAACATAAAGCTTGAGTAAAAAATCCCAAACCACTAACAATCTTGACACCAGCATCCAGCAAAATACTACGCATGCTCAACCTTGATAATACAGTAATATCTGCTTTCTTACTAAAAAGCTGCTATTGCATACATTAAAATCCAAGTTAAAATACCTAAAACTCTAGGACATGCCCAGTTATTGCGTGCCATAAAATGTACCATTGTTTAAAACCCAGCAAATAAATACTAGAAACTAGGAATGACATGCACAACTCTGTTATTTCAATTCAAAAAGGCAATGTAAATTGCCTGTCATTAAAGGATTTTATTTTTAATTCTCACATTTTACATCTTCTGCAACAGCAGTCATGCTCATCTACTTAAATTAAGGACAAAAATAGTAAATACAGAGAACTAACAGTATTCCAGAAATATAAAGAAAAACTAAAACTCCTGGCTGTCTCCTACTACTTAGCCCCCTACAAGCACTCCCAGGAGGGATGACAATCTCTCCGGCAGCATCTCCTCCTCTCAGCTCTCTGTAACAAGCACCAGTTACTTTAATTCAAAGAGCACATGAGAGGATTAAGCATTTCAAACTTTTAAAGCATTTCAAACACTTGGTGGGGGCCAAAAAAAAGTTTTCTTAACTATAGCTGCTAAGACAAGAAGGTCTCATAGCTAAACACTGGGCATCCGGCTGCACAGATTCTCTGAGTTACTCAAGCAACTGAAGCTACAGCAACCAAAGCAAGGATTTGAGCAGTTAATTTAAACCTTGACTGTAAAACATAACAACACAGGCTGATTTTACTATGGTGGTTAGTGAGAACTTCTATAAAGTTTTGTTGTCATTATCTTGACATGAAAATATGAGCCAATTTCCAGTGATGCTTGTACTTACAAATTAACAGTTTTGAAAAGCCTAAATAGTATAATCAGTATCAATTAAACTGAATTTCTCTGTTAATACTCTTTGGGAATCATAAGCCACTGTTAAGGAATTATTCCTAGAAATGCTGGTCTCCAAGAAGCATAAAATAACACAGATGATCCAACAGTGTAATAAAAATCCTGGTACTATCCATTTGCCTTTCAATGTGTAGCAGATGTTCCTCACATTTTACTTATCAAGGGATTTAAAAAGAACTTTAGGAATTAGTACCACCATAAAGTAAGATATTGCATATGATTTTCATGTCTGGGCATGGGGAAAACCCAACCCAAACAGGGAACTGTTTGCTGGCATGTGTAACAACAGCAGAGCAAAGCTCTGATCCCTGCCTGGCTGTGTGAAAGGAAACTTACAGCCCCCACCATGACTCCAGGGTGGAAGGAAGATCTGATGAGAACATATTCTCCATGCTAACAGTGGAAGGTTACCCCTTCCTTTTCTTGGTTGTGAAGACCTGCATCATTTGTTGCACTAGTGCTTCTCTGACATGTGAATGAGCCAATTCAATTTATAATAACAGCCCTATTTTCCTTATTAAATGAGATAGGCTGAACTGATTAAAAAAAAAAAGGATGTTGATAGATGCAATGAGAAACTGGAAATTGCCCTGACAAATTTGGAAGAAGAGGTTGCTAAAAGCAACCCTGGGCTAAATGATGGGCCATCTACAGCTACACTTTGCACAGCTATTTAGCGCATTTTTCAATACAGTTACTAACTTGGTATGAGGACAGCACAGAAAAACCTAAATCACGATTTACTTACAATGCTGATCACAGTCTACTCTAGCAAACACCACTTGATTCTTCTCTGGATATTCTTCTTTGATTACATTAGAAGCTTCCTCAAAAATAGGATGCAGCATTTGGCTGAAGCGGCACCTGTAAACAGAACACAAAATCGTGACTTCAAAATATCACTTTGAAATATTTCAATTGATGACTACTGGAACATTTCAATCTTTGAAGGAAAAAGAAAAAAAATAGAAAACAAAGAAATGCCATTGAAAGAGATCACATCTATCTGTAATCATCCCAGTAATTGAGTGGATCAAAATCAGTTCAAAAGTAACTTGAATGAATCAGGTGCAGAAAAAAAGTAATTCTGAAAGAATACATAGTTCAAGATATGCTCCCCTGCTTTATCTCCCTAGGAAACACCATTAATGAATTAGAAGCCTTTAGGAAATATATTCTATTCAGAAAGTATGTTGTTAATTTTTTTCTACCTGAGTTACCCCATGGAAAGTGATTTTAAAAATGTAGTAAAAGTTGTTCCTTAGATTGTTGAGATTGAAATATTCACCAACACCTTCAAGAAATATCACAGGTAATTTTCTACGGGTCAACTACACAAGTTACAAGTATTATGTATTATATTATTGCTCAGGTTTGGCAGAATTTGAGCAGACTACCTTTACAGCAGCAAGAACAAAGAGAACCCTAAGGGTCCCTTCTTCCAGTAATGTCAGATTTTGATGCAAATTCTCTCTTTTTGCCCACAGAAAAGGTGGTAGGATTGTAAAGATGCTTCAGTGGCTTTAGGGAGTTTAGGGTAACAGTAGTGCACAAGCCCATTACAAATATGTCAAAAGAATTATTTTATATTGTGTCCTTCCAAACATATGGCAGATTTTTAAATTGGAGATTCATAATGGCGCTGTAGAAATTGAGAGAATGAGACTTCAAGGAGTAGACTTGCAATAAACCAGCATGCACTGAAACCCACCTTAAACATAACAGTGACAGCCTCGGGATGCAGTTATGTCTGCAACAGCAAACATGTAAGTGAAGAGCAAGTCATGCTCTCAAAATGCCAAGAGAGCTGAAGTCCACCTTCTGAAAAAACCTGACTCTGGGCAGCCCAGCTGCATGCTACACATTTATGCAGCATGTATATGTTACCATGTATATGCTACAATGGCTTCTTGCCCCCCATTCTTCTCCATCCTTAAAACAGAGAATTTCCGTGGCCAAAACTGATCTGTTCTCACTCCTAAGTCAGGTTACATCACAGACTGGTAGTGTGCTATGTTGAGGGATTATTGCTGTATGCCTAAAAGTAATGATCATAATTAAAGCTGCAATGTTTTAAAACTGTAGCCTATAATAATGTGAACCAAGCAAGCATAGACAGAAGGAGAAGCAATCGGGACTTAAACTCAAGAAAGAACTGGTTTGAAAGCAAGAGACTACTGTACTTTCAATTAGAAAACTACAGCCAAACATGATAGTTTTCAAAAGACAGAAGCTTAAATATAAAAAAAAAAAACTTTAATAACTTACCAATCAGCATAAAAATTAACTAAAGCAACATCTGCATTGTCTGAGAAGAAAGAAAAAGAAAAAGCCCAATGTCACATTGTGAGGCAAACTTCTCAGTTCTTTTATTCGAGAATATAAAAGTATGTGCAAAAAAAGTCCAAAAGCAATTACTTCTAGATAATTCAGCATAAAGCTTAGTCTGATTGCTAGAAAACTGCTGGAGTAAGTCTCATCAGAAATATAATCTATAACAAATGGGAAAAAGATGAAAGAGGCCTTCAGTCAAGTGTTCTATTGACTTTATTGATATATAAGACAAAAAAAATGTAAATACTTAAGGCATTAAGACACACAAAGTAATTAAGTGACACATGCAGCAAAAATTATTTCTGGATTTAAAATTAAGGCACTCACATCCAGAAATTGGACTCTAGTAGCTCTTAAGCACTAGCTCTATTATTTGTAAGTGTTAAAAATTAGTTAAAAGCTGAAATCCCAACTATTTGGGGTAGAAGATTGATGAACAGGGAACCTATCTGTGCAACTTGCTCTGGTTTGTCGTTACTTGTCTTATTTAACCTGGATACTATGGCAAAAGGTAGCAAAGAAATTTTCAGTACCCAAAACCAGAAAAATAATAAGGAACACTAAAAAAAATGCAGTACTACACGAATAAATATAATCAAGTAATGAAATAATGTTCTTAGGCATTCCTTTTCACATATTAAGAAAAAATTTAAAAGAGATAAATTTCTGGCCCAAAAATGAAGTATTATCTTTATAGAATATAATAACTAACCGTGCTTTAAAATAATTTTTAGTAGTAGTACTGACCTAGACACTGAAAAAAATGAAATACATACTCAAACTACAGAATATCAGCCACAGCTTTATAAAGCAGAAATGCTGACAAAGCAGAAAACTGACAAAGCTACAGAGCAGTTACATGTGAAGATAAGGATGCTGAAAGCCTGGAAAAGACAACATGCTCATAAAGACAACTCTTGAGTAAGCTGGAGAACACCACAATTTGATTACAATTATGGTGCTAAGATTTTCATTATCAGCAAAGGATGCCAGTGGTGAATAGGTAATTAACAAGCACTGAAAAGTTTAGGGTCACCTCCAATGTGTAAAGTATATCTTGAAAGTAATGGGATGAATTTCAGAAGCACTTACACTTAGCATATATTCCCTTTTGTGAATTATATTATATAAAATAATTTTATATTTTCCACTGTAGAAAAGGTATTTACAAACAGCTCTCATATCACAAAGCAATCTCATATCATAAGGCAGGTTCTAGTCCAGACCTTATTAAAGATTTTTCACCCTGGATATATTTGAAACAATGTAATAGCTTTTTCCTGCAAAGACAACCAGATACAGGCAAGTTGTATACTTCTCAGAGGGAAAGGTTTCAGACAAGAAACACATATCTGTTTAATTTAAAGATTTCCATTCTGTAAGCCACCAGAATCAGGACAGTGCTTAACTTGAGAAAAGGCAAAGCTGAACAAGCAAGATACTTAAGGCCCATAACCATGGGTTTCACTTGCTGCTATTTTTTTTGGGGGGAACTTTTAAAATGCCCTCTAGACTAGTTTTGGTTACCCTTCTGCAAACAAGATAACAGTTATTTTCTTAAGACACTTCAAATTCTCATTGCAATACATTAGTTCAGACAGCTAATTTCGACCACAGGCATTTAATATTTCTAAGCCGATGGCAATTCATATATTCAAAGCTAGGCTATGAATATTCATTTAATACCGCTGCAATATTCACACAGATAAGTAACTGCAGACACACAAGGAAAAAATTATTCAAAGTACTCACTTAAAATGTCATCTATATTTCCACTATCTAGACTTGTTATTTCACTTCTTGCTGGATTAAAAAGCCAAGACACCTAAAAAGAGAAAGCAAACCAGTAAGGTATGTTTCAGCAGTAAAGTAGTAACTGATATGTGATTTTTAAGTGCTGCAGTTCAAAAGCTGAAGAATAACAGTGAAAGAACTGTAATTCAGTCAGTGCATTTCAGATGACTGCAGTACTACAAATATACAAATAAACCGATATAACATACTTTCACATTGAAAGAAAAATTAGTTTTTGAAATACAATTCTCTATTATGTAGCCACAAATGTTACAGGTAAATTTGCACCTTTAAGAGTAACTTAATCATTAACTTCACTATGAAGGAAGAAATGAAACCCCATTTCAGCAACCTCACACAGGTGGGCACATAGGTTTTACCCAGAGACAAGTAATTCCTTCTGTCACTTAGAGGACTTGTCTGACAAAAAAGTTTCTCATTAAGTAAAGCCTCAACTACCTGCATTTTTATTGCTGTTTTAGGAAACTATTTCAATACATCTAACTCAACTAGCTACAGTCTTTTATCTCCTTCTGTATTTCCACTTGACACTACTTCACTCCCAGCATGCAATAGACTCATCAGACTATAAAAACCAAGACACCACATCAGCCAAATCATTCAATTACAAAGCAACCTTTATATTACTCTTAATGCAACTCTCATAGAAATACACAGTTTTATGGATGGACACTCATTTTCAGTGCAACTAGCCCAGATCTTTATTTTTCTAAAATGCAGTGGAAGAAACAGGAGGTAGATCCCAGGTGAGAGAGGCATCAGTGAATTACAATTTATTTTTGCTTTGAGAGAGACAAGTGTGCAAATGTATGAGTAGGATAATATAGATTCTTGTCTGGGGCATGAATGTTTCCATCCTGAGTAAGCCAGTCAGAAAGTCATCACTTCTGTAAGCACAGTCAGAGCTTGGACCAGATGCTCTGCTGTGATGCCTTCATGGTTTCAAGTGATGTATGGTTCCTCAGCTGACAGAGGTAACAGCAAAGGAAAAGGAAAGTTTTTGGAAGAGAACTGAGAGGAATGCACAGGTCAAGGAGTTGGGCAGAGATCAGAGATTCACACAGACACCCCACACTGAGATGCAGCAGCACAAAACATACATGCTATTGATGTTCCCAGAGACTTATTTACCCCTTGAGGTGCAAACAAAATCTGCCTATGGCTCAAGAGTCACCAAGGAAAAACACAGCTGAAAGCATAAAGACCATCCAAATAAAACCACACAGAGCAGCTGTATAGCAGGAACCAGTGATATAAGATTCTCTGCATTTATGGAAGAGCTTGAGATCTATCCTGAACTTATAGTAGGACCACGACTACAAAGAACAAGCCTCCAGGATATACCTGCCTTTGACACCATTTACAATTTATCAAAAAACTCATTTAATGTCACACACCAAATTTTGTTACATTTATTACAAGTGTATATGAAATATTTGATTGGAAAAAAAAATCACCAAATTGGATCCCTGCTTTCCTTAAGATCAGCTTCAAAAATGGTAGGAAACTTCTGCAGTGAGACACTGTTAACAGCTCTAAAACTATCATTGTAAATCACACACTGGTGAGATTTGTAGCAATCAATCATTTTCAATTCTTTCTGATTTGTGGATCATTAATCAGAAAGATTACTAATGTGGATCACTAATCACTTCCCAGTGAAGATAGTGATCCTTTTGCATTTCCCATATGGAGCCCCTTGGGTAGCAGATAACTCTATCTTACACTACAGGCTGAAAACACACCAGCTGTTGGAATACATAATATGTACCAATGCTCCTCTCTTGGTAGTTGAATAAGATGCCATTCTTAAATGCAAATCTAAGATTTGTGATGGAGTTTGCACAGTCTTCCTGTGTCACTTCAACTGCTTGACCCAAATGTCTAAACTGTGGCTCTGGGATGACTTCAGAGAAACAAACTGAGCTGCGAGGTCCAGAGATTAAACAGGGAGTGTAACAACACAATCTGCCAAAAAAATTATCTGATTAAGCAAGCTATGCAATGCACAAGTTCCAGCAGGCCAGTGTTTAGGGAGTTCCTCTGAAGATGCCGGCATTGCTGACTAGTGAGAAGCAAGAAGGTAGGATCTGCCTTTGGCGTGAGAAGCTACCTGTATGGATGCAGATCCACACTGGCCAAATCATAGCCAGAGAAGTGATGATGGCACTGGTTGCTGATGGCAACCCTTAGTGCAGACACCTCCCCATCACCCCTTGGGTGGTGCATGGGATGACAGCTTCCATGGTGTTGCTGGGGGGAGGTTCTGGAAGTAGAAGTTATGTTTGTAGTGAGTAATGGGTCAGGTCAGCATGTGCTGGCACAGGTTTTGTTTGTATGCACGTGTTGCTTTGTTGCAAATGTCGGGTTTGACCTAACTTGAGTACAATTGAAGCAGTAGCTACAATTAACAATAACAGCTCAAATATTGCTCTAGACAATAATGGATAGGGTATTTCAACAATAATTTTCCTGGCCATCATCTGATCCTACTGAAGGTGACTTTGCAAATTCAATGTTCTAAGGCTTTAGCTGCCTTGCAAGGCCTCAAGAACCTCTGATCACCCTGAAGACCACAGAATTACTTAACCTGCTTGTAATCTTGGACAAGGTTTGTTTACAGAGAAAATCCACACAAGCCTCTAGAAAGCAGGAACTTTTCAGTTGCTGCACATAAGCTCTGCATCACCATTCATACTTGAAAAGAATTTCCATTGTAGGTCTTGGCATAACTACTTTCACAGGAGCTCAGCAGTAGCACTTCATATTGTCTAAACAAACCAAATGGGTAACATAACAATTTCTTAAACCCTCCTGGCTTTTTCTAGTATAACTTTCCAGCAACAAGACAAATCTTATCTAATAGGATAAGTTACACATAAATTAAACATAACATAGATAAGTGTATTATTTGCAGTCAAGAAATAGGCTCTGTTACTTAGCAGATATACTTTAATGGATCAGGAACTGCAGTCATATTTATAGATTGCCACAATACACTTAAAACACATTTAACTTGCAAAGCAAATATTTAAGTGTGCCATGAAAGCACAGGACTTACTAACCAATGAGATCCTCTTCCAGACTGTGCTATGTGCAGAAAAGAGGAATTAAAACTAATACTTCTTTATAGCACAAATAATTTTTGTGATTGCTTTCTTAACTCTTACTGTGGAAATGTGCATGGAAATGTGCAAGCTGCATGTACTAAGACATTAATACCAGAACAAATATTCCAAACATCTTTATGTATTGAAGGTGAAAAGCAAATTAACCATATACATTGTCCATTTGTATTACAGTAGTGGAAAAATACTGAGACTAAGACCACCTTCCCCCAAAAGTTGCACAAAATCTGAGATAATTGAAATATTTTCCCCACTAGAAGTATGAAAATTTCTGTTTTGTCAAATATATTCATAATCACGTTCTCAAACATTTTATCCTGACTAAATAATTGTGGATGCCAAACTTTTAATAATAAATAGACAGACTCATGGAAAAAAAGAATTCCTTGAAGAAATGTCAATAAATATGCAAGACACACTCCAGGCTGAAGATTTCATTAAGGTATAATGCCTGTAAGGAAGAAAACACCTCCTTCTGACCCAGTAATCTTGCTGTCCCATGGGATGCAAGAAGGTTTATGATATTACTAGTATTAATATTTATCATAAAGGAATACAAATTTGTATTTAAATTTCTAAGAAGCTACACTGTTTTGAGAGTATTTTCTGACCTTCTTTGAGGCTTGTGCTTGGTACCCATGAGCAGAAAACTAGACATTTCTGAGGAAATAATTTCTGAATATCAGCTACACACTTTATAAAAGGTATTGAACCTAAGTTCTGAAAAACATATTGGCTAAGAAAAGTATTCAGAATTTTCCACTTTAAAATGCAAACTTTACATTACACTGCTCATAGCAGGACATATGAATGATGGTTCATATTTGTATCTGAGGTGAAAAAAAAAAAATTTCAAACTGGCATTACAAGATAGCTACAAACTCATTGAAGAAAGCATCTTGAAAAAATAATTCAAAAGGAAAATTGGTTACTGAAGCACACCTGAAAACTCAACTTTCTGCACTTACATTGGAAAAAATTAAGTATTTTTTATATTTCTATTTTTTAAACATTCAAACTGAAAATCTGATGGCAAAAGTAGCTACTTAATTTAAGTAAAAATTTAAATAAATTTTTTTTTAAATAGATTAGAATAGAATACATTAAATACTTGAGTGAAACTGCTCAAGTTAGATTAGGTTGTTTATAATCTACTCATAGCACTTAACACTACAGAAAAATGACAAAACAAATGTAGACAGAAACAAGAGAATGCAGAAAGCTTTTTGCACTTACAGAATACATTGCTTGGGGGAAAAATCAGGAACTGAACAATGTGTTCACAAAGATAAAATTTAGCTCATATGGGGGAGGGAAGAAGAGGCAATGACATACACTTTTACTCTCCTGGTCCTCAGAAATACTGTCAAATAAAGCAGGAACATCATGGCTCAGGTTCCTGGGAGTTTCTGAAGATAACAGTGGTCATGCTTTTACTGGGAAGTTTAATTAGTACAGAAATCTTAGTGTTTCTGATCAAGATTTGGTCCTCACTTGAAGTCAGCCAATGGCTTAGAGAGCCAGTAGCAGTCACTTCTGAGGAATAATTAGCTGAGATTTCTTCTGATTGTTTCCAACGAAAGATCTCAAAGCAACTGCTGGAAAGTCACTATGATCCTCCCAAACACACCATGCAATGCCACACAAGTATCCTTATGCAAAACAAAATGCCTGGACAGAATCTATTCAACCCATACCTAACACTGAACCTCTGCCAGGTGTCACACCACCTTCCCAAAGAGGAAATAAAAGCACATCCAGTTTCAGCTCACCTTCTGCTAACAGCATTCCTGTTCAATTGCCATTCCACACATCCAATTAATAAAGCATGCTGGTTACTCAAGATTTAGATCAACCTTTTATCAAGACTTTACCAGCACCAGTTAATGTTGTTAGTTCTTTAATTGCTAACTGGAAAGGAGAGACAGACCTATAGTTTAATGGTATTTCTTTTTCAAGTGTATTATACTTTACATGCCACTTTCTTGCAGAAAATTTTAACAGTTTAAATGCACATAAACTTAAAATTAAAAGAAAAGGAAAAAAGAACCCAGGTCTGTTGCATTCTAGTTCTTTGTGCCTTTATTTTTTAATGCACATAATGAAGCAGAGGTCCTCATTTCTAAAGCAAACTATCCGTAGAATATAGAAAATGTATTCATGAAGCATTATGATTTCTAATTAGTACTACACCTGCAAAGCAATCAACAAGAACAGACTTCATTTTCACTTGCTAAACTTTTCATTTACCTTTTCCTCCAGCTGGGAAATCCTAAAGGCAGACAACTAAACCATCTTTCTCCCCTAACACAAAATCATTTTACATTTGGCAACCAGGTCTAGCCCACACCTAATCCAGATTGGCATGTTGAAGTTACTACCTGAAGTCCAAGTCCCCCAGGACCCTGCTGCTGACTGTCAGTTCCTGAGTACCTCTTTTTTTATGCATGCTGCTGATCTGCTGCTGCTCTGAGGTCTGCATTAAACTCCTGGACAACAGGAAGCAGACGGGTTTACAGCCTGCTGGAGGATGATACAAATTGAAAGGAATCCCAGAAGACAGCAATACCAAAGCTGGCTAGACATTTTAAGAGCCTCTGAATTTTGGCTTCAGAACCATCAATCAGGAACATCTTGCTGGTAGCATTCCCAGAAGTCCCATAATGAACCACAAAGTTCAGAGCAGAGAGAGGTAACAGTAAATAGAGAATGCTGAAGGAAAATAAAAAAAGAACATTATACACCCTCTCAGTGAGACCAGTTCAACTCTTAGTTGTCACCACTTGATTTCAGACTGTGCCTAAATATTTTCGTAACTTTGACTGCTGCTATCCCTGGTGAATATGCAGTGTTTTTTTATTGGTAAGGTAAGCTGCTTTCATTATAAGACTATGAGACAAAGATCCATTAGTTCAAAACATTAACTAACGATCCCTTCTCAATTACATTCAAGTTTTCAGAGCAATTTTTAAATGGGTAACAAGAAATAATTTCTTATAATTTTTCACTTAGGAACCATATCTTAAATTTAGTCAGGTAAATTTAAAATGCTCAAAAGAAGCTACTTAAAACAGATTTAAAGATTGCAGTTACTAATATTCAGGAGAACAGAGAAAAAACATCTAACTAAACAGAAATATGGATAATAAATAATTAGAAAAGTAAACTTACTTCTTCACCCTTGATAGACAGTTCACTTTTATGCTGTTTTAGCCAAACAGTGCTGTAACTGCATAGAGCTAAGTAGAGACCATCATATGAAAAAGAAGTCATGCAATTTTTTGTCTTCCACATATCTTGTTGTCTGCTCCCATTTTAAGTGCATCGAAGGAATATTTGGAGCAGGTGTATATCTCATTAATACTGAAAAACTTACTTTGAAATGAAACTACCAGGAAAGAAAAATTCACAATTTATAATGCTATCTTTGAAAATCCAAATTATAGTGATTTGACATGCCGAATTAGGAAAAAGAACTCACAGTTAATGGTTCCTAATACTGAACTTAGCACACAGGCAAATGAGTTGAAGGGTTTGACTGGGAATGGTTCACAGCTGCAGAGATCTCTCAATGGCCTGACACCACAGCACCAAGGATTTCCAGAAAAATTGATAAGTTAACCTCCCAAAAGTTTGTGAACTATCATTAGAAGACACAAGATGTTCATTCAAGAAGTCCATTGCAGAGATGAGAATTAAACATCCTTATCACAATGTGCAGTCCAATGCATTGCAATTTTTTCCACAAAGCTAGTAGAACCATGTAGTAGTAGCAGAACCATGCACTCAAACAATTCTAAAGCTTAAGTCTCTGAGTACAAACCTATGGGTCATGGTCTTTTACAGAAATGTTTAAGCAAGGGTTCAAAAAAATGACATGAGGTGTGTCTAAAAAAATGTCACCGAGATAAGACCTGTAATTTATTTCCAGCTGAATTATTTGTAACTTTCAGTTATTTCTCTTGGCCTTTAGGGAAAAGAGTAATCTCCAGTCAGGGTTACAATCCACTGGTTTCCTTCCCTTATACATCCAGAGAGAACACAGTCCATACACCTTTAAAAGATGTAAACAGATGTCTGAACATCTATATTAATTTCTGAATAATGTTCAGAGTGCTCCACATTGTCACAACCAGGAATCTACCCTAAAGCCTGTTTCACAGATTTAAAACTACAAATTCAGCTCCCCAGGAAACTACTGAAAACTCTGAATCTTTAGATATTTTATTTACCAAACTGCTTCTCTTAAACAAGCAGCTAGAATTCCCCTGAAAAAGAAAGGTCACATTTGTGCAGCCTTTTAGGAAAAAACACCTCATATTCCGATAACTCTTTCTTTTCCATTTTGCCAACTGCTCTGATTATTTGGCAACAACACAAGGATACACTTTCAAGCAGGAGTAACACACATAAAATACAAACGCAATCTCCAAAATGATTAGCACAAATTAAGCAGCTGTTGCTGTGAATGAAAGCCAGCACTCTTAAGATCCTCAACTTGTTAAAGCATGATCCAGCAATATGAAATAAAGAACAGTTTGGTCTTGTCAAGACTTTGGTAAGGCTGGCAGAGCAGAATAGTTTGCTGCCCCTTTTCACTAAGTCAAGGAAAAAGGCCCTGTTCTCTATTTCGGCCACTGCAATTAAATGTAAAACCCCCTACCAAAAGAAATTGTTGTAGACAGTTTAAATCTTGGAGGCTGTGTACTTTTAACTCCATTCCTCATTACAAAAAGCAACACATTACCCTGCTATTCATTATAATCTACAGGCTTTGCTGTGCTCTTTATTGTAGTTTTTACACAGGGCCATTGCAGAACAAGAAATTAGCTTTTTTTTTCTTAATAATACAAATGAATTTATGTGTTGTTCATTCTTGGACTGGTGATGAAAATGCATATTAAAATAAAACAAAAACTTCTACATCCTTCTGTGGGATAAGTGGCTGTGGAATTCAGAATCTCTCCTTTAAAACATAATCTTAGAGGAAGAAACCAAAAGTAGATGTAGTGTTTCCATAAGAAACTGTATTTCTTATGTCACGTGAATGTTTGCTACCTTGGAATAATTTGAAATATTGAACATATTAGTGGATAACAGAATTTTCTATCCATACTGCCTGCGCACATTCTACTGCTTTAAAAATAAACACAATTTCTATTTTGACAAGTTTTACTACATATTGAGCTTATTCTTATTAAGCTTATTCTTCAATAAGACAAAAGCAACTTTTTTTAAAGTGAAATGATCAACTTCAACACCTATGCACTTCTAGCTGCTTAGCTTTTTATTAATGACACAATCTAGTTGCAATACTGAACACATTTTTACTGTTCTTCTCCAAAACATCAAGTTCTCCATATCTTTGCCTTATCAAGAAAGGTGGGAACTTTAAGCAAAGACAAACCTGTTCAGTTTTACCTTTCAGCTGGAACTTGTTTAAGAGTGGGTATGAATTAACCACTGCTCAAATGCCAATATAATATGACTACCATAAACATACAGCAACTAGCCCTCCATGAGAAAAATACCAACACTGGACCAACATGGCTCTAAACCATGCAGGCATTGGGTTAAGAGGAAAAAAAAGTAGAAAAAGCAACGAATAGACAAACAAAATACTTAAATGAAAAATACAGCTGGGTCATCTAGTCCACCCAAAGGGATGCAAAACATACTGGTTTAACTTGCACTCTAAAGGGAATATAAGGGAAGATAAGTGGACAAGCCAGTTTCCGATAACACTGTTTAAATTGTACCATTTACCTTAGTGCAGCTGCTTGTTTGTACTTCTGAATAACAAAATCCTTTTGAAAGTACAGAATCACAGTCATTGTGATTCAGCTCATCCTTGTTTCATGCTGAAGGTGATGATGGTTAGAACTAAACAATGCAGCAGTGCAGCAAACCTATAGATGATTCTGTGGCAATTAGCAGTTCAACTTAAATTCTGACCCTCTTCCACTTTCACTATTACACAGTCACGTCATGCTCTGCAATCTCCACCACAACGAACCCACCTGTAACCACCCATTTACTAACCTCAGATCTAGAGCTTTCAGCACCAATACTATCAGTATCACTATGACTCTCCTTGTGCTAGTTTATTTTTCCTTCCACAACTGAGATGCCACTTTTCCTCAAATTACCTGCTAATACTGCAGTAAGAGGCTAAGGTATTGTTTGTACAACTATCGAAAGACAGCTACAATAATTTGTATGTTTGCCCACACATTAAAACCACTGAGGTTCAGTCCAGTGCTACTCCTCCCTCTTTTTCTGAGAAACCAAAATGAGGAACACCTCAGAATGTCAAAATTACAAGCTTTCTAAAATACAGTGGCATTTTGATGATCTCTGTTTATCATTCCCTTAACATCAGAACTCTGAACTTTAGAATAAATCCACTTAAAACATAATCTGAACGTACATTACTTTGGTTATTTTATTTTCTTCATTTCAGGCATGATTGTGACGCACATTTGACAAACTTCCACTCTACACATGCAAACTGCCAATAGCGTATTAAAGCTCTTGAGACATCCATTAGCTTGTCTCTAGCAAACAATTTCTAGGCTAGCATTTATTATTTGCGACCTTAAAACGACATATGAGTGGATAATGGAAAAGATCTTTCCCAATAAGCGGTGATTCTGTGCGATAGAAATACTACTCCACAGCTGCATTCTAATTGACAAGTTGGCATTGGAAAAATCTCCCAATTCAAATGAGGAGGTAAAACAAAAATCTTTTTACAAATTAATCCATTGGCTTATGTTCTAGGGAAAAGCACTGATTAAAGCAATGCCACCTGAACCTGAAGAGAGAAATTCACCTTTGGGACCACAGCTGCATGTATCTTGAAGAATGAGAGGCTAATTTCAGACTGTATAAGACCTATTTTCTTTCTGTCCCAAACAGCTGCTCAGGTCCTGCACATATGCAGTCAATTTATCCTGGATAACTCTGGACAGCAGAAGAATAAATAATGCAGACAACCAGACACATACCACAAATATTTTGAAATGTACAAAAGGGAATCATACAGAGATTGGTCTACTTCTCTTCAAGGAATAATAGACCTGCCAGCTTCAAGCTGACTCCCACAAAAACATCCAAGCAAGTATTCCAGACTGGTCCTAAAAATAGTATGAACACACTAACATGGTGCAGTGCTTGAACTGGGAGCAAGTTTCAGACACTCTGGCTCTGCAGTCAACCAGCTTCATGCAGCAATTTTACTGCTCTCAACAGAGAAGCCTGCTGTAACCAAAACTGTTACCAAAATCCTCAGCGAGGTATCACAGCTATTTAATGGCTTATTTAAAAATATTTATTATCTACATAACACCAATTATATGTAGACATTTGCATTGGTTTAGCAAATTCTGCTGGCCTATGTTGACAGAAAAAAATTCTAAAAAGGCCTCTCCCCCTTCAATTACACCTTTTTAACCAAAGCAGATTTAAATGCCATTCGAAGGTAATTCCTGAGAGGCCCGAACACTCGCTGAGCTCCCTTCACTAATTAACGGATCATTAGAAGGAAAGAACCCCTAACTGTTCACCTCCTGCACCACATACTGTCTTAATTACCTTCGTGAAGCAACCAATTTGTCTTTCAGTTATTGTGTCCAAAATCCCAAGTGAATTGACTCAACAGGGAGAAGGAAAAAATAAGGAAAAAAGTTGTTTCATACACACGTTTATGAAAATTCATACTTTGTATGACTGGCAAAGAATCTAGGAGCTAAGTGTTTCTAGCAAGAGTTAAGAAAGGGGATTTCAGTAAATTACAAGAGTCAGAAGTGATAGACTGACTAAAGGAACAAAAAGCTTTTCTTGGGATTACAAATATGGATACATCACTGAAAAGCTTTCCCTTTGTGCAGCTTTTGAGAAAGTTAATTATATCATCACTTCATAATCACGACAGCTATGGGAAACAGCAAAACACTATCACAGCTGTTGTTTGCTTTTTCCAGACCATTGGAACAGGCACCTATTCCTTGCCTTTCAAAATACTTCCTTGCAGAGTTCCTAATGAACAAGTTCTCTCTGTGTTTATGCCCAATTGCCACACAAATCCAGTTGGAAACAAAATATAAGCTTTACTGCCAGTTATTTTACAACAGAGATTAGACTGCTCTTCTCTCATTTTCACAAATTTATGAAAATAAAACCCAAAAAACCCTTGCAGACATTCATACTTTTTTTGGATGTACCTCAATGAAACACACAAGAAACAGGCAAGAATCACTGATGCCAAACAAGACAGAAGACAGGCTGGCTGCAAAAAATCATGCCAAGGAACCAGGTCATTTACTATATTCCATTTCTAGAATTCTATGTTCTGCTCAGGTTCCTGTTTCGTGAACATCATTTAGGATACAAAGTTTCAGTCATTAAAGAAATCTAAGCCACAGAGCAGTATCTTGCTTTGAAACAATGTAGCAAACCACATACCTGAAATGTCTCTGTGAATTAACAAAATCTTCATTTTGGTCCCAAAGTGAAGCAGCTGGGAGACTCCAACACATAAAATGTGGAAAATTATATCTTCCAGGAAACAAGATTTTGGACCTTCTGTGTTTCACTTCATTACCACTGCTAATGCAACTTTTACATATATGACGGGGGCTCACACTAAATCCCATCTATAATCTACTACAATATTTATTTTTTACCTAAAAATATGTACCTCGCAGGACCATTGAATAAAGTGACAAGACTTGAAGGCACTGGGGTCTTAATTCAGTTCACTCATAAAACATGGCTCGGAAAGCCAAAAGGACCCACAAGAGCCTGCTGATCTTCAAGGAGAACCTCTTCAGAGCTCAAAACCAATCCACTCCGCTAGGCAGAAAGTTGGCATGGCAGAAGACTTGCACGGATTAACAAAGAATTTCTGGATGAGTTAAAAAAAAAAAAAGAGGGAGCAGACAGAAGGTAGAGGTAAGAAAAATACTTGGTAGGAAGACAGAAACACTGCTTGAGCTGGTAGCAGTCCAAACTCAGCTGGAGTTGAGAGAGGGATGTCAAGGTAAGCTGGCAACAAAAGGAAGAGAGGAAGAGTAAGAAAATTGTAGGCTGCTGCTCAGCTAGCAGGGGACATAGAGAGAAAGTACACAGAAAAGGCTTAGACACTCAATGTTGTCTTTGGCTGATTTTATACTGATGAGGTCTGAGCCCATAACAGAGTTCCAGGGAAAGAAACACTACTCACATGAGTAGAAAACCAAGTTAGAAAGCTCTTCTGCCACTGGGACGTATACAGTGACACAGAACCAGAACAAATGTCTTCTTCTCTGGCTCACCAGGAGAACCATGGAAACAAATTTTCTTTCCGGATGCCACATCCATCCAGCATATATTTGGAATAAGTAAATCAATCCGTTTTCTGTGGCAAGACATTTAGCTCTGTAAACAAGGAAAGAGTACTGGATGTTGTTTGCCTTGACTTTAGCAAGCTTCTAACACAGCACCTCAAAGGATCCTTAGACCTAAATTGTTGATGCATGCACTGAATAAGTGAACTATGAAGTGAGTGACACAGCAGCTGAACTGCTGAACTCAAAGGGCTGTAACCAAATATACCATGTCCAACTGGCCTCTAAGGAAGTTTCTCCAGACCAATACTGGGTTTGAGATTTGTCTGTAGTAATGACCACAAAGATGGAACAGAGATAGGAACCGGGTGAAGTGCTTTGTAAGCTCGAGGGAATATCTGCTATTCAAAGATATCTCAAATGGCTGGAGAAGAGGCTTGACAGAAACCTTGCAAAGTTCCACAAAGGCAAAGCCCTGTATCTCTGTTGGAATAACAGACTGGGAGCCAACCAGATGGAAAACAGCTTTGCAGAAAAGGTCTTGGGGAGCAAGTTGAACAGGAGTCAGAAGCATGACCTTGCAGCAGAGACAATCACACACTGGGCTGTGTTAGCAAAAGTGTAGCCAGAAGACCACAGGGAGTTATTCTTTCCATTCATCTGGCACTTGTGTGAGCACATCTGGAGGACTCTGCCCAGCTTTGGGACCACCTGTACAAGACATTAACATATGGAAGTGAAGCCCAGCAGATGGCTACGAAGGTGAGCAGTGACTGGAGATCAGGGTATACAAAGAGAAGCTGAGACAGCTGTATTTGTTCACCTTTAAGGAAAAGTTATTACTGCTGCTACCACCAACCTAATCAGAGGTTATAGAGTAGGCAGAGCCAGACTCTTCCCAAAGATGCAGTGATAGGACAAGAGACAATATATACAGTCCACACCTTCAGACAGACTTTTCAAAGAAAACTTGCAACAAAGTTTGGATTCAGTACCAAATCAGGTGACCAGAAAAGTTGCAAAACCTCCATCCTTGGAGTTCTATAAGACAATTGGAAAAAAACCTGAGCAATTCCATCCAAGTTAGTCTTGCACTGAGCAGGGAGTAATACCAAATGACTTTAAGAAATCCTTTAAAATTTAAATGATCAAACTTCCAGTGGCAATCAAAAAAACCAGACTCTACAACTTGATCCTATCAGGTAAACACAGTGAGATTCTTAATACTCTCCATCAAAGCTTTCTTGCTAAAGCCAGACACAGGTCAAGAAACAAGGGAGGGAAGAAACCTAGAACATTTACCATATTAACAACAGATGAAAAGGAGATTTACTGTGTTCAGCAGAAAAGGAGATTTACTGTGTTCAGATGAAAAGGAGATTTACTATGTTCAGCAGAAACCTTGCGCTGCATATATGATTACCAGTTATTTGCTGAAAGTATGCCCAGAGCACCTGACTTTAGGTAACCATGTACATCCTCGATGCGTTCACCATTCCAACCACTACATGATTTAAGGCACAGAGCACTGCACTTTGCGTTTTGCTTAGTGCCACTGTAGAGACCATTTTTATGTCCTATCAGCACCCACAGAGCAGATCTTAAGGATCACTACCATTAAAGGTCTATGTGCACGCATGTGAGGGAGCTTCCAGGTTTTTTCACTAGAAGAAGCTCCAAGTAACAGGTGCTTTTCTGGAAGACACAGTACTGGAACTTTGCACATGTTTTAATTCCTTGAATGGCTCTTAGCTATAAAGGGTGTATTATCAGGGTAGTCAGTTTCTAATTAGTAGCATATATAAAAATAGGAAAAATTATAGAATTCTCTCCCAGTATGCCTTGTTGCTTTTTGCAAGGCACTTTTACCAAAGCGTGGAAACAGTGCTACAGCTGGCTTGGAAAAACAGAGCATCCTCAACCAGCAGCAAAAAAAACATTCTGAGTTAGTGTTATAGTATAGCAATAACTTTGCAGAATAACAATATAACAAGAAATACCTGAGAGACAATGAATTTGAAAATAAAATTAAAGCTATTCAAACTTCTAAAATCTTATCTATGAACTTTTTTTAACTAGACAATATGAGCACATGGCATTACTAACAGTTTTGGAAAAGAAAATTGCATGTGTTCCTACCAATGGTTAGGATGCTCCTGATGAAGGAAGACATGTCAAGGAGAAAAGAAGGATAAAGGCAGAACTCTCAAAAGGAAATTTGATTTCACTTCTTCTCCTAATTCTCTATAACACACTTCTTCTCTACTTCTCCAGGAGCTTTCTCCAGTTTGGAGTTTTGGAAGACTATTCCTTAGGCTCTGATCTCTACACCCTGTATTGCTTCTGCTTACCTCCCCAAATGTTCCTGTGTTTCCTCCTCTAGACCACCAGAGAATTCACTCTCCAATGGGGTGGGGGGAATAATGAACGAGTTGTTGCTAATACATCCAAACCCACTTAAAGCATTATTAAAGCACTTGTTTTTGAATTATCTCTGAAGACTCTCCTGAAGAAGCTTTGAAGAAGGTCTGATATAAAATTTACAGCATATTTGTACACTTGCCTTATGCATGAGACAATTCCCACCCCCTTAAGCAAACAAAACATCTGGAAGTTCTAAAAGTGAAGCTTATAAAAGAGTCTGCAAGGTGAAAAATTGGTTCTCCTGAATAGCAGTATATAATCCTAAAGTCTTTCAAATGAAGTAGGTTTGATTAAACCATACAGAATGTGGTAATTCTGCTTTCTTGAGAGAGCAATCTAAGGGCAAGTCTCTTGCTTAGGAAAGCTGTCCTGCCAAAAAAACACAAAAAACCCCAACCAAACAAAACCCAAAGCAGATTATGGAGGTGAACAGTAAAGATATCAAAGGAAAAAGCAAGAAGTGTGTCATCACAGCCACCAGCAACAGAATCTCTGAGATCTTAGTGTCAGTAACTCATTTATACATTTTCCAGCATTGTTCAAGTCTTCTGTTCCAAGGAACAGTTCAGTTTCTTCTCCTCCCTCCTGAGCACTCCAAACAGGAAACTTGCCTCGCATAGCACTAAGAATACAAGTTGTCTTCACAGGAATTCAAGACTCCTCTGCTTCCCCTCTCCAAAGGGGAACGTTCCTCAGTTGCTTACTATTTAATTTAGAAATCATGGCAGATGATGGACAACTCAGAAGTCCTGTGCTACCCTTGAAGGGAACGTATTTCATTGTATAAGGCTCAGTGGCCTTAATTTTGCCTGTAATTACAATTTCTGACTCATGCTCATATTCAGAATATGGTATTTTGAGCAGTAGTCTCAATTACAAATTTAGTTTTCTAATACAAAGGCAGAGAGAGGCAAACACACAGCTATATGGTCTAGACATAAAATTTACAGAGCAACTTACTACACATTTAACACTAAGTTAAAAGACAATTTTTATTTAATTTTACTTTCATTATTTGGGTACTTGTTGTGATATTATCAAGACATGAAAGGCAGTGGCAGTAAAACAAGAAAGAAAAATATCACCCTACAGTATTTTTTCCAGTTAGGAACTTCCCTCTTCATTTCCCTCACTATCCGTTGGTGGTTTCCTCCAGTCACAGCTTTTGCTCAGGGGCACTGTGCCTGAGCCTCCCAGGGAAGCACTGAGCGATACAAGTGCCTCTCAAATACATGCAGAAGAAGCATGTGCAATAGTCTTGTTCCAGAATTTTCTTTAAAGGCAAAGTATACCTGACTGCGACTACAGGCAAACATACAGAATGATGGAGCAAAGCCAAAGAGTCACACCTTGCCTTAGGGGAGAACGTGATGAGCCATTCTCCCATCAGCATTTATTCCACTGTCTTGGATTCATCTTAAAGACGTGTCCTGCCCAGTATTAAGCAACATACCAACAAGGCAGAAACATCTCACTCTCCAAGGGCCCCATGACATTTCTGTGCATCTCTTCTTCCCGTCTTACAAACAAACAGCTGTACAAGACCCTCTGCAGTCTGTGCCATGCAATGCTCACCCCTCCACTCAGCTCTTGAGGCAGAGGTCATGCCAGCCTGCATCTCCCCTATCCTTTCTCCAGTCTCCTTTCAACTCCCAGCAGCCTAGTACAACGCTGAAAAGTTGGAAGGGCGGAGTTGTGCTGGGACTGCAGGTATCCCTTTGCACTGCAATCTCCCTCATGTCAACCCAAACTTCAGTGACACCAGGGAAGAATATTAGCATGAGACACAAAGCCCTCTTCAACTGCAGTGATCTCCTACTGTCAAACTTCAGACAAGAGAATTTCTTTTGATTTGACACTGTATATTTTCTTCTTTTTGCAGCATATTAAATTCCCAACTGGAAAAGAATTCCTGATAACTTCATTGCTACTACTAAGCAAGACCAGCTTAGTAAGCTGTTTTTGCAGCTACATATCATTGTGTATTCTGTCTTACAAACCCCTGATGTAACACTAACAAATTCACTTATCCACAAAATATGCCACGCTCCAAGAGCCTCTGTTAGGTGGCACACCCTTTAGATGAGGAGCAGAAGGCCAAGTTGCTCGCTGGTCTTAAGTATTCCATGCAGTTGGTAACAAGAAAAATAAAGTTACCAAACTTTAAAGCTTATCTGATACATCTCAGGGACATCAGGGACACCGAGTATCACAAGAAAACAAACAACACACAAAGTTTTTTCAAAGGAGGCTGCGGCCAGGTGGGGGGGCCGCCTCTTCAAACAACACAAAGTTTTTTCAGCCCTTCTAAAGAAAGAGGATCCCCTCACACCCCAGACTGCTTGGAACAACTTTTCCAAAACCTTTAACAAACCTACTAAAAGGAATGATTCATTGGCTTGATTCATGTAACTAGGCATCTTACAACACAGGACCATGGCTGATAAAATGACACTGAATAATTACACAGAAAACATTACACTTAATTGTATAAAAAAAAAACCAAACCTCTGAACTGTATTTTTCCTAAAGTTTTATGTATTCCATTCTTTTAAACGACATTAGAAATGGATTTAAATGACCCATATGCAAAGAAACAGCAGACAAAATACAGAGAAGTTGCAGATCAATAGTTGCAGTTATTTCCTGCTAGTTTTCTTTTTTGTTGGCAAACATAATTCTTATTGATGCATATTTAACTTGTATTGATCAACCGTGCCATGAACAAAGAAAACCTCACTGACTTCTGCCCACTTTTTCAAATTTGTAGTTGTCTATTTAATGGACCCATTCCATGGTGTCATTGAACAGTACATGCTCCTTGGTTTTGCTCATTAGTCTGTATGTAAAATAATAGTGAAATCCAATCTAGCACATAAGCAACATTGTTTTAATACACAGATGACTGAAAAGTATGAAGTTCCTAACTTCAGTCTCCCATATAGTCTTTTAGCATGCCATTGCCATATATACATGAACATTTCAAGTGTTTTTCTTCAAACCCTACCAATCACATGTGTTTTCTAACCCTGAAATGACAGCAAGTTCATACTATTTTACCCAGAGCTTACCCAGCTAGAAGTGCACATCTCAAAGGGATAATGAATACGAGTACTGTTCATTACAAAACCAGTACTGTTCATTCCTAACCAGTTCATCCATTTGTTAGCAGCTATATTACTCTGTACTCCTTCTTGGATTTCTAGAGTTCTATCTACCATTACCTCCAATTATTCTTTAATTTTCTGGCCCATTTTATTCTCCCAAATGTTTAAAATAGATTTACTAAAATCATTAGTATCTTAAGAGAAAAATCCTACCAAAATTTATTCACACAAGTTCCCCTTAGTTCTGCAAGTGACTTATATTATGAAAGGTCCAGAATCTGACCCAATACATCTCTAGAAAAGTAAGAATTAATCACCACACCAGCCTGGTTCCTCTTTCTTAAAAAAAAAAGAAAAGAAAAGAAAAAAAGAACTATAGGGCAGGCAAGTTATCTCCACAAAACACACACATCAATGATTGCATTTGTGTACTGGCAAAGCTGGAAGGTGGCTTAGGTCATGCATGTAATGCCAGCCTAAAAAAAGCCTAAGAAAAAAAATGCTGTAGTCTGTCAACTAAAGATCACAGAATCAATGAGGCTGGAAAGGGCCTCTGAGATAATCGAGCTCAACCTATGACCCAACACCACCGTGTCAACTAGACCAGGCACCAGGTGCCACATCCAGTCATTCCTGAACATCTCCAGGGACGGTGACTCCACCACCTCCGCGGGCAGCCCATCCCAGTGTCTAGTCGCCCTTGCTGCGGAGAGATTCCTCCTCACGTCCCACCTACACCTCCCCTGGCGCAGCTTAGGACCACGTCCTCCCGCCCTGGCAGAGGAGGCCGCCCCCCTCCTAGCCACAGCCTCTTTCAGGGGGCTGCAGAGGCGCCCCCGTTACGGCCGTTCCCGCCGGCTCCGGCAGCCGCGGAGCCGGGGCCAGGCCGCGCCGCCCGCCCGGACACTGCCCCGGGCCCGGGCCCTGGCGCGGCCCCACCCCGTGCGCGCAGCCTATCGGCCTCGGCCACACCGCCGGGGCCCGCTCGCCGGGGCCGCTCCCTCCCTCCTTCCCTCCCGGCCTCCCTCCCTCCTTCCCGGCCGCCGGCACCTGCTGGGCGGGGGAGGGGAGCGAGAGAGGAGCCCCGAGCGGGGCCCGCCGGCCACCCCAGCGCCGCCCTGCCCAAGCCGGCGCGGGGAAGGGAAGGGCAGCGGGGGCCGGCGGCTTTTACCAGGAGGAGCAGGAGGCAGCCAGGGTCAGGCAGGAGCGGGAAGATGGCGGGTCTCATGGTAGATCGGGCGGCCGGGAGCGGGGAGGGGAGAAGCGCGGCTCCCACTCTCCGCGGCGGCGGCGGCGGCGGCGGCTCCTGCACTTCCCCCCGTCGCCAGGAAACACCCGGGCAAGTTCCACCGCGGGGCCCGCGCTCCGCCGCGCGCACCCGGGGCACGCCGGGAAGCGTAGTTCCGGGAAGGGGAGGGCACGGAGCAGGAGGAGGAGGAGGAAAGAAACGAGGGGGAGAGAGAGAGAGAGAACGGGAGAGGAGGCGTGGAACCCAGAGCGCACCGGGGCTGCCCGCGGGGCGGCGCCTGGAGGCGGTGGCGCGATGAGGAGAAGGGCGGGGTGGAGGTGAGTTACGGGGCGCAGCTGCAGCGCCGGGCAGGGGAGAAGGGAGGGGAGGAAGGAAGGCGAGAGGGAGGCGGTCTGGGCGAGGCAGGGTTAACCCTTCCCGCTTTGGTGGCGCGGCTGTCCCGTGGCACCGCACCCTCTTCCGCTCTGGATCGCTCCGTGCCAGCCCCCAGCGGCTGTCCGCGTTTCCTTTGGATCCCGCCTTGTGCCTTCAGCCGGGGCTGGGCACGCGGGTTTGGCGCGGGGAGCAGGAGAAGGGGTGCTCAGGCACTGTGCTTCCTGTGGGCTTCGTGTCCTCGGAGTTGGGGAGGAAACTTTGTGCTTGGAAGCCTGTGTGTGACGGGGCTGGGCGGGTTGGGAAACTTCAGCTCGGGTGGAGCGTCTTCGTTGATGTTTATCCCTTGGCGCTTCCGCAGATTTGCGCTTTCTGTCGCTTCCTCAGCTATAAATGCTGAAAATGAAGAACACCCGAAGTTCAGGGCTCGGCCCTCTTCCAGTAAAACTTTGGACCTTACAGAATACGTACATGCTCTGAGACCTTGCAGAGCTGTCTCAAAAAGATGACAGAAGGCTGCGCTTTGCGTTTGTCACGTTTCCAGTGTGTACAATAGTGTAAGGAGGGGGACGGGGTGTAACACCATTTAGAGGAAAATCCTTCACATCAGCCTTTTTCAAGTTAGGGCTCGCTTGGTTTCATAGAAAGCCTGACAGGCTCAGACTTTGTGTGGCCCTGCAAAGATCTTGTGGCCTGTCAGTTTCATGAGCTGCAAACACTCTTGCACACATAGATATAAATACAAGTCATGTATTTTTTATAGTCTGAAATTGAAACTTGGCTTTTATCAGTTCTGCCATGACTACTTTAAGAACTTGTGCTCTTTGATCTGTAGAATGAACATCTTGTGCACTAACTCACATTTGAAAAATCTTTGATATTTTTTTCAAAGCTCAGTCTTCACTTGGAAAGTATCAATAAAATTTGATAGCATGATTGTGCTGTCATGTTTAAATTTTAACAACCTCATGTTTTGCTGAGCAGAAATGTGATGTAATTCTTGCTGTCTGCGTTACGCAAAGCAGAAAAAATACTGTGTTTGGTATGAAATTTCACACACACCTTGAAGAGGCCTTGGTGTCCATGTGAGTGTCCCTTCATTTTAAGTGGCTTGAGGAGTCTAATATTTTTCTACATGTTAGCTTAAAGAAGAAAAGTGAAATATTTACTTGATTCCAGTAATATGGTGCATATTGCAGATATTGCCAATTATGTAGCATTTTATAAGCAGACCTTTTGCTTATTTCTTGTTTTTTTACTGACTACATGTCTCATTTTTTTGTTAATGAGGATCTTTATCAAGCAAGTCTTCCAGACAGCAGTTCATCTGTTTGTTATATACATGAGAAAAATACCTGAGGAATGTTACAAATTTTCCTTTTCTAGTCCCTCTTGATATTTCAGAACTTCTCTGATGCAGAATTAGCCCGTTCAATGGAATCATAACACTTTACTAAGAATTGCTGTAGAGGTAATGGGTTGCTTCTCTCACCTGTATAATTACTAACACTTTATGCAGAACTCTTGCTTTCATGTGGAAACTATTAACATTTTTTCATTATTAATTCTCTTTTGTGTGCAGTCAGTTTTATGGAAAAATTATTGCTATTGTTATTGGGATATTTCTGGTGCTTCACTGAGTTCTTTGCTATTTGCTGAATTTTGTGCTGCTGCCCCTAGATTTCTTATATTTTAGTTTATTTGTTGTGAGGTAAAATGTGAAGGAAATGGAGGAACTAGATGGTAAGATCCCCTGAGAAAATGCTTGTGAAGGTGCTGGGGTCCATCAGTGCTGATCACTTCTTGAGCATCACCTCCTAAGGGTACAGGAGCTGGCAATTCCAAAATGTCAGAGGCAGAAAGCTGGCTTGGCTGACCAGGGATCTTTTGGAGCTAATGGAAAAAAGGAAGGTGTATGCCCAATGGAAGTAAGGTCAGGTGACACATCAGTTGATGGAATCCCTTTGGATTTCAGTAAAGCTTTCAATACTGTCTCTCAGAGTCTCCTCCTGGACGAAATGTCCAATACAGAACTGGATAAACAGGTCATGTAATGGGTGAGAAACTGGCTCATGGGTTGAGCACAAAGGGTTACAGTGAATGGAGTGACATCAGACTAGGAACCTGTTACTAGTGGAGCTCTGCAGGGCTCCATCCTCAGCCCTGTGATTTTCAATTTCTTCATTATTGACTTGGATGTGCAACTGGAAGGGATGCTAAACAAGTTTGCAAATGATACAAAATTGGGAGGAGCTGTAATCTCCCTCAAGGGCAAAGAGGCTCTGTAGAGAGAGCTCAACAAGTCAGGGGCCTGGGCAATCACCAACTGTGTGAGATTTAACGAGGCAAAGTGCCGGATTCTGCACCTGAGTGCATGGACAGACGGAGAATGGGATGCTGGAAAGCAGTGCTGTGGAAAGGGACCTGGTCAGTGGGAAGTTGAACCTGAGTCATCAGCAGTGCCCTGGAAGCATCAGGCACAGCATCACCAGCTGGGTAAGGGAGGGGATTGTCCTGCTCTGCTCTGCACTGGGGCAGCCTCACCTCCAGTGCTGGGGGCAGTTTTGGGTGACACAATATAAGAAGGATATTAAGCCATTAGAGAACGTCCAGAGGAAGGCTACAAAGATGGTGAAGGGCCTTGAGGGGAAGCTGCATGAGGAGCAGCTGAGGTCCCTTGGTCTGTTCAGCCTGGTGAAGAGGAGACTGAAGGCAGACCTCATTGCAGTCACAACTTGTGAGAGGAAGGCAAGGGGCAGGCACTGATCTCTTCTCTGTGGTCACCAGTGACAGGACACAAGGGAATGGCTTGGAGTTGTGTCAGGGGAGGTTTAGGTTGGATATCAGGAAAAGGCTCTTTATCCAGAGGGTGCTTGGGCACTGGAACATGCTCCCTGTGGAAGCAGTCACCAGCTTGACAGGGTTCAAGTGCTCAGACAATGCTCTTGCGCACATGGGATGACTCTTGGGCATGTTCATTGCAGGGCCAGGAGCTGGACTTCAGTGGTCCTTGTATGTCTGTTGCAGTTCGGGATATTCTGTGATTCTATATGCAGGACTATAGTAAATTGATACTTGATAACTAACTTTATTGGTTAAAGTTTGAATTAAAGCATTCATGGTGACACTCTGAAGAACACTCTGTTTGATTTGCACAGAAGCACTTTACAGACTTGGCAAAGCTTATGGACTGAAATTTGTGTTTAGGGCAATGAAACTACAATATATAGGTATATATTTCTTAATGCAGGCTTTTTTTCTGGTGAATTTTGGCTAGAAGTAGATTTAATTCACATATAAAACCTGTGTTTTTTCTTTTCTGTTTTTAACAGAAGTTTATTCTCTTTAGCATTGTTTGAATAATGTTAATGACTCATCATGAAAATAATTCTGTGTTATTAATGTGGTTTTGGGTTTTTTTCTAGAACTGAATATCTACAAAAAATGTTGGTGGCACAGATGTGACCTACAGTAATACCTTGAAAGAGTATGAATATTTCAGCAAACTGCCTCTTCAGTGGTTCCTCGTTAGCGTCTGAAGTGCATGCTGCTGCTGTTAATGGAGATAAGAGTACCCTCCAAAAGCTAATAGCAGGTAAATGTTTTCACTGTAGATGCATTTGGATTACTTCAGAACTGAAGCTTTTTGGTTTTGACTTACAGCTTAGATCTTAAAGATACTTCTGATGTCTTGGTTATATGTGCTTCTAGAATAAATGTTGCCCTGAAAATATGATTGATTTTTTCTTACTTTTTATTACCTGTTGCCTTTGATTGGTACTTCTTTGTGTAGTAAAACAGAAAATTGGTAAGTGATAGAACTCCTTTCAGGGAATTTGTAAGTTCTGGAGAAGTGCTTTGTGCCAAAATACTTTAGCTGCAAATTCTTAATTTTTTAAATTGCTTTTTGGGAAATTTGATAAATGTGGTTTTACAGATAATTCATCATTGTTTCTAAAGTTTTGTTACTGTGTAGTATGTGTGAAAATGAGCCAGCTTCATCTATTACTTTGATTCTGATAGACTGACAATGTTTCTCAAGAGAAATTAAAGGTAATGAGAGAGTCTAGTCTGATTGAATCTGAAGTTAAAAAAAAATCCCATCCATTAAAAAGCTCAGGATTTTGCCTTCCCTTGTCCTCTAGGAATGGTATGGCATTCCAGGTTAATAGTTTTTAAAATCAGTATATATTCTATGTTCCAAAACCAATCTTGCATATATTTGGAAGGCTGCCATATGATAGGTGAAGACTTGGATTTTTCAGTGTTTCTGATTAAATGCAATTCCAGGTGCTACTGAAGAAGCTCTATTTGCTCAGTATTTTTTGGAAAAACCTATTCCTGGAGCTTAGTAAGGGTTGAAGGACTGTGAAATAGTAAAAAGCGCAGGCTGTATTTATGCCACTTACTGTCACTTTTAACGTGTGTGAAGGATTTAATGTTAACAGCATGAAACCAGTAGTCACGTTTCTTTACCTATCTTCTGCTTAACTGTGTTGAAGGCAAGGTGAAGACTTGTGTGGATGTTTTGTCCAAGCTGCACAGAAAGTAGTAAGGGGCTCTTCTTTACAAGGTGTATCTAATTTTCTCAAAACATAACTAGAACTGATTTGACTCCAACAGGAACCTGTTTGAGGGAACTGACTATAGAAGCTGCACTTGTTGAAACAGTTTTTTGTTGGGCCTTCAACTGTATTTTCCCATATGATAGTTCAAACATATACTGTTTGCATTTAATGCTATCTCTTTGCTCTTTTAAAAAACATTTTATAAACAGCAGATGATATGGAGATACTTCTAGAAATCTGTGAGATTCAGCTACAAATTAGCTTAAAATACCCGAGTTTCTAAAAAACCCTTCTGCCTGCATGTAGAGGTGAAAAAACTGTGGGTTTTCAAATTCTGAAGAAGCAACAAAGAGCGTTTGCTAACTTCAGTGTGTTTTTGTTAATCTCCGTGCCAAAAGACGTATTTTTGGAAACATGAAGGAAGTATTATTTCTTGTTGCTGGTACATCTTGTCAAACATACCACAATACAGCCATTAGAACCAGAGAAGGAAATTGCTCTTCTTTCAACGATGATCATGCAGCAACAAGATAAAAATGCTGTTTTACTTTTGCATGGGAGAGAAAACTGCACAATCCTTGTAGCATTTGCTGTACTAGCAAAATCTGGCTTTTCTGCTTTGCCGTGTTTTGACAGGATATGACACAGACCTTACTTTTTCCAGAACTGGACCAAAAAGAAAAAAATAAAAAAAACAACCCAAAACTTCACGTATTGCCTAGCAGAAGAAGAATGCATTAAAGTAATATTTTTAGCTGTTTACCAGTCACTGTTTAAAGTATAACTTGATACCAGAAGCAAATTGAGCAATTGGTGCTTTTCACTGAATTTCATGACTGCATTCAGCAGCAGCAGCTAATTCAGGACAGTACTCTAGTGTTATGTCTGCTGGATTGCTTAAAAACACTTCTCTAATACAGCCAAGCTCTGCATCTTGGATACGTAGCTAGAGGTGGATGCAGCAATGGAAAGTCCTGACTTTCTCCTCCTTTCAGGGAGGCCCTTTTAGCCCCTAAATTCATTATTACTTTCCTCCTCATGCTTTGTCTGTTCAGTTATTAACATAGGAGGGGCATAGAGGCTGGCCAAACTGTCCCTTGGAGCAGCCCCTCAAAACTCTTTGGTGATTTTTCCTGCTGCCATCTGTAGCTTGGTGGAGTGTATGTGGCTGTATACAAACATAGTTGCTTTATTTGCATATAATTAGAGTATGGATGAATTTTAAAGGAACAGGTGTTTGAAATAATACAGTGTGTTCTGGATAATGTGTTCCTTTTGACACCGTGTGCCAGAAAGAGGCACAGAGGGAATCAAAGGTAGGTAGAAAATTTATTTAGAGAAAGGGGGGCTTTGGAACAAAGTATATCTCTATGTTAACCACTGCTAATGCTTAATCACAGGACTTTCTAAAAAGCCTGTGGGTTAAATGCCATCAAGTATATGCCAAGTGTTAATTATATAATCAGTGTTCTGATAGAAATGTGCTAATTGTTTGCATTGCATGAGTTGTCCTGTGCTGTATCATGTTGTTTTAGATTTGTATGTTCTAGTGCTTTGGGGAATGCTCGCAGTATTTTCTTTCCTGTGTTTTGCACAACACTGAACTTGTCTTTAATTAACAATTTTTCAGTGTTAAAATCCATCTGTATGATTTTGATCCTAGGGAAAAAGCGAGTAAAAGTTAATTTTGTATTTGGATGATCATTTTCCATTTTATGCTTTGGAAAGAGGCATTTAATTGTTTTAATTGTTTAAAAGAACAAAATAATGATTATAATAGTCATTATACTGAAGTGTCTGTTCAGTCCAGCTCCTCATTCTAAAACCCTTATCATGCCTTGCTTGCATCCAAATGCTTCTAAATCTCTGATGTGATGTTTCATTGTAAATTTTAACTAAACTATGGGTTACAAATATGCAGTTGTGTGCTATTGTTTGATCCTTCTCGCTACTTGTCTCTTGCCTGTTCTACATTGCGGGAGGTAGGATAAATCTCAGGTACTGTAGCAGGCAAGATTCTTGCAAGTGACAAGAAATGGTCTATCTTTTAATAATTAGGGAGAATTCACACCCTCCTGGTGCCCTTTCTCCTTTTCTGGTTTGAAAAATGCATAGAAATGTTAAGAGTCTAATATGACTGTTTGCATAGGGTGTGAGGAAGTGAATGAAGTACAGCTGTGAGAGTTAAATTTTGGACTTGGGCCCTGGATTCTGTTGTGATCATGACCTCTGTTGGCAATAAGCTTATGGAATGCATATTCTGGTGGGCTGAGAACTTTTATTCTAAAAGGGAATGGATCTAAAATTTCTTTATTAGGCAGATATGTGAAGAGAATTTATTTTTGCCAAAGCACATTTTAGGTACACCATGTACCTTAATGTGAATGTTTTGAAGGCTACCTGTGCTTTCTTGATTACAGAAATGGTAATGTGCTGCAGCTGTGATGTTCACAAGGTGTTGTGGCTAGTGACTTTCTTCAGCTTAATCTCCCCTTAGCACCTGATGGTGATCTAGTAGCTCCTAGCCCTTGTCCTGTCTCTTAACCTGAGCACAAAGACACCCTTTTAGGGAAATGCTCACAGGATTTTAACCATTCTAAGGGCCTTACAGAGCCCTGGTAAACAGCAGGAGAAAATCTGCTGCTAGCTGAAGATAGTTTCTTTACCTTCAAAAGTAGTGCAGGAGCTTCAGGCAAATTACTGGCATCAAGTTTTGAGGCTCTTGCTCATGTTTCCCCTCAGACTGTATGCAGTCATGGAAACTCCTTGTCATCAGCTACATCACTTTTTGGGAACTGAAAATGAACATAGATATCTGTTGCTCTATTTAGTTATGTTGCATTTGAGCTTTAGGCCATTTTTGCCTGTTGTTAGTCTCTAAATCTTTTATATATATATATATATATATATATATATATATATATATATATATATATATATATATATCCACTAACAGAAGGGGAACTGGAATTTGAGAGAAAGGTGCTGATTTTGGACCCTGCTGATTTAAGAACCAGTGTTATCTGAGCATAAGCCCATGTGCTTGTGTCTTTTGGGGAGAAATTAATGTTTATGTATTTCTCTTAATATATTTGTTCAAGTCCCATCAGCTTCAAGCAATTTAAGACACTGTTGAGGTTATGTTAAAACTTAGCAGTGAAATGTGGTTTAGTGATGTCTAAGTGAGCATGTTGAACAGATACTGGAAGAGCACCTGAATGTACATAGTTAATTAGAGAATCTGGCTTCTTGGTTGGGAACAGTGACATGTTAAATCATGCTTGGCACTGCAGTGTATGCTGAGGAGCAGGCTAAACAGCAGTGTGAAGGTGAGTATTATAACGCAAAAAGGTGTTCAGAAACCAGCCTGTTCCTTAGAAAGCTAGATGTAGGCCAGTATGTGGTATTTTCTGGGTCCCCCATGGCAGGAAGGAAGGATAAATCTGACTCCATGTTCTTAGAAGGCTAGTTTATTATTTTATGATATTATATTAAAGAATGCTATACTTAACTATACTAAAGAATAGAGAAAGGATACAGACAGAAGGCTAAAAGATACTAATGAAAAGCTCGTGACTCCTTCCAGAGTCCCAACACAGCCTGACCGTGATTGGCCATTAAGTTAAAACAATTCACATGAAACCAATTAAAGAACCACCCTTTGGATAAACAATCTCCAAACCACATTCCAAAGCAGTAAAACACAGGAGGAGTAAATGAGATAATATAGTTTTCCTTTTTCTCTGAGGCTTCTCAGCTTCCCAGGAGAAGAATCCTGGGCAAGGGGATTTTTCAAAAATGACGGTGACACCAGTAGAAGACTTCTTGTGGGATTTTTTGGAGGTTGTTTGTTTGTTGTTTTGGTTTTTAGTAAACTGCTAGTGGCATCAAGATTAGTTGTAAAACCAGTGGATTGTCAAGGTGAAGTGGCAATCAGAGAAGACAAGTCCACAGGTGAAGAATAAAAAGAATTGTTCTCTATCTGCATCACAGAGGAGTTTGGAAATGTTCTTAAACTTTTTTCCAGAGCAAAAAGACTTTTCTCAATGCAAATCACACTTTCAAGGCAAAAAAAAAAGTGTTATATAGTGAATCATGTGATTGACATGGTAATCACTCTATAGTTTTAAGGAACTAAAAAATGTACTGAGTGAGTAAATGATTTCTCTAACTGGCAATATCCTACTTGACAGTGTTTTTTGTAAGTGGCTTGATTGGTAGGGAATGAATTTTAATTCTTTATATTCTCCTTGATTCATATTTAATCTCCTTGATTCTTCTTCTGGGTGAATCAATAGAAATTATAATTAAGAATAAAATTACTGGATATGTAGATAAGTATAATATGCTGGGGGAGAGCAAAGACTGTGTAAAGAAGCAGCGTGCTTCTGCTGGAGTGCTTTTGAGGCATCAGCAGTCATGCAGACAAAGGAATAATTAAAAAGCAAAACTAACTTGCCTGTAAAATTCAGTGTTCCTAGGGTAATTGTAGACAATGGTTCTCTGTTGGAGATCTGGAGAATCTGGATGTGTGTGGTAGTTGATAACCATGAAGTTAAAGGTGCTTGCCTTTATGTGGTGACATCATGGAAATATGAAACTTTATAGTGAAACTGCTTTGTTTGGAGGGTTTTTTGGGCTGTGAATAGGAATAATATTTTGATTCTTTTGAATAGGATCTGAGATTACTGCCTTACTAACCTTATCAATTCAATAAAGCTTGAGAAGTATTTTAGTAGTTTCCATATTGTAAGGCACCCTGAAGTAAATGATGGTATTGATGTAATATTGATGTTTATGCTTTTAAAATAAACATTACTGTGAGTAGGCTTCAAAGTTTGCTTTAGCTACAGTGTTTACAGTTTTCAGGAGGTCTGTTTGGCTTCTATGCTGTTGATATTTTTTAAACTAATCTGTGCAGCAGGATTGATGTAACTATTTGAAAGTTATTTATAGTTATGCCACTGCAGAATCTTACTGGTGGTGGGTGTATTCATAGAACTGATGTTTTCTGAATGTACTTTTTTCTGCAAATATATTTTGAAATATTCTGTAACTATCAGTAAAAGTAGGACAAAATGTAATGACTTTGAGTTTATCATATACTCCATTTTTTGTTCAGCCTAGTCACGTTCTAATGAGATACCTGCTGTTCATATTATAGTAAGATGACTTTTTAAATTAAAAAGTACTGCTTTTAGCTAGATACTGATATACTTTACTGGTTTAAATGGGTGCTTTGTTTTGGTTTTTTCCAGGAAACTCTGAGCTGAAAGATAAAGAGGACCAGTTTGGAAGAACTCCCCTTATGTACTGTGTGCTGGCTGACAGGCTGGACTGTGCAGAGGCTTTGCTGAAGGCTGGAGCTGATGTTAACAGAGCAGATCGCAGCCGAAGGACTGCTCTCCATCTTGCTGCACAAAAGGTAATTTCTCTGAAGTGCTCATGAAGTCAGGGCTTTCAGCACAGCTGGGAGGTGGGCTGACCCTGGCTGGACACCAGGCACCCGCCAAAGCTGCTCTATCATTCTTCTCCTCAGCTGGACAGCAAAGAGAAAATATAACAAAAGGCTTGTGGGCTGAGATAAGAGCAGGGAGAGATCCCTCACCAGCTCCTGTCATGGGCAAAATAGGCTCGACTTGGGGAAATTGGTTTACTTTATTACCAGTCAAATCAGAGTAGCATAATGAGAAATAAACCCAAACCTTGAAATCATCTTCCCCACACCCTTCTTCCTGGGCTTAACTTAGCTCCTGAATTCTCTACCTTACCCAGCAGTCAGTGGTGCTGGATGATGCTGTCAGTTCTTTACTGTCTGTTTTTCCCTCTACAATCTGTCCAGTTACATTGTCCCCCTGAAGAAGTGCTAAAGGAAGTATTCAACAATAAAATAAAAGGCAATTGAAAGTATAACTTGAGAACTGCAAGAAATTTTGAGTGTGGTTAGGCCTGGAGGAAGTATCCACTGTCTCTCCACAGGAGACTAAGCAGGCTGCTGATAGGGGGGGAAGGGGAGTGGCTTTGGCTGCTAACCCAGACATTTGAGTTCATAAACTGTGAAAAAGACTCCACAGAGAAAATCAGAAATTCAAACTGAAGCAAACAGCCTTTTTTTTACTATTTAAGTTTTTATGGTATGTTTCAAACCATAACTGCCCAAAAATTAGCATTTTTTTGTCTGTGTTAGTTTTTTGGTACTAGTTAGACAACTTGCCATGATTTTCATAGCAAACCATTTCCATATATATCTTGTCACCCGTTCGTAATCGTTCGCATTTTTCAGATGTTTTAATACAATCTGCATTTCTTTATAATTTTATTTTAATTACGTTTATGTAAAGGCAGCTGTAGTATAGTCATGGTATCCAGTAAGGAGTAGTTAAATAGAAAACAGTCTTGGGAAGACTATAATAAGGTGATATTCTCCGGATACATTTGCATAGAAGTCCATAGGGACGTTGTGGCCTGTGTTACTGCATCCCATACAGGGAAATAAAGTGTTGTAGGTTATAGTTGACTTGAAATAGACTAATTCATCTGCTTGGTTGCATACCATTACACTCTGATGAAAATAATTCAGTCATCATCATAACCTTGTTTCCAGGATTAATTTTGTATTTCTAAGGGACCAACCAGCTTACCATGAATGTTGTTGTTTCAAAGATAGGTATTTCATAAAAGCAGCAATGTCAGAGACTTAAAAAATTGCTGTGTCATACTTTACTGTATTCATGCAGGCATTCAGATTTTATGATGTGATGGACACGTGAACATTTTAACCATTTAAAAAGCTGAATTGTACAAATTATGTTTTCCCCAGATTTTTAAAATAAATTTTAGCATATTAAAACAATAGAAATTCTTGTCTAAATCTTTGTCTGAATGTTCATATTGTGGATATTTGTATTGTAGCAATTCAAGACAAGAGAGATTTTGCCTTGGCTAATATCCTCTAACTGCATGTGCCCTCCATTTCCTTATGCCTTGCTTCAATCCTGAAAGTGCAGATTGTAGCATGGGATACTTGGACCGTCTTAGGTGGATTTTCAGTTGACAGTGCAAATGAGAAGGAAGGTAAAACAGCATGAAATAAAGATTTTAGCAATAGATTTTATGTAGTCACACACTTACTGTGTAAGGTGCTAGATAGATGTGATGCACTCCATAGCAAAAAGGGTCAGGAAACAGCCCTTGCAACTGCTTTTTATTTGCCTCACTTAGCTGTCCTCTAAAATTCCCTTCTGTGTCTTCTGAGCAGTTGCTTGCTATTCATGTCAGCTTATGAAATTAACATTTCATGTGTGTGAAATTTTGTCTGTGGTCTTTCCATATTAACATTTTTAGATCTACATTTCTGTTGTGAGTGTCTTCTGAAAAATACGTAAAATTAAAATTCAAGACAACAATCTAATGTTTCATGCAGTTTTGGCTGTTTAAATAATGTTTTGCATTCTGCTTATATCTTGCTGATACTTTTGGATTATATTCCAATTTTTTTTCTCCAAAAGTAAAATTTCTCAGTACAGCTGACTTTCAGATAGAAAAATAAACATGCTGTGAGATCACCCATTTCCAAAGTTGTTTTGTCCTTGTTGGTTAATCATGAATATACATATTACCAGGATCACTGTATGGTTTTTGTTGTGCTCAAGCTTGAGTCAGTAGCTGTCCTGTGCTTCGTCAAAACCAGATTCACATGACTTTATAAATCCCCATTAACTGGTAGTCACAGGTACAAGCTGTTTAGAAGGGCAGTGCTTGGAGATTCAGATTCCTAAATTGTACTTGTGCTGCATCCTAATTTTCCTTTTCTTTGAAGAGAGAAGCTAAGTTCTCTGAAATATTAAGACCTTTACATGCAACCAGTGAAGAGGTAGGAAAGAAAAGACACTTCTTTCTACACTGATGCTAACTAAAGCAGATGGAGGTAAAATTAAGGAAGGTTTCTTGAGTCAGAACCTTCCTCTCTAAGTACGAGGATTACTTTTGCTGTTCTTTGCTGTCTCTTTGAAGAGCTTTTGGGACACCTTGCTCATCAGATCACAGCAGACAGGCATTCTGAGGGCTAGAGTTTGTTGCCAGAATATTTGAGATTCCTTAGGTCATCATTCTGCAGGCTGCCTTTATGTGTCCCGTTGCACTTGTTCCTCTGAAACAGTCTTGCAGCTGATTTCACAAAAAGTGGTCTCTGCTGCCTTTCTTTGGGAGCCTCAGAACTGTTTCAGAGGCAAAGAGTTTGTGAGAAAATGCTCTTCTAATGCCAAATAGAATCAATGATTTAGCTGCTGTGGAATGAAGATAGCTGAATGTCTTCATTTGTGTGTTTGGATTCAAGATGGTGTCTCTCCCATTAGTAATTCTGGTTATCATAAAAACAATTGGTTTTGTTCTCTGTAGGATGAGGTGAAACTGTCTCCATTTTTCTGTCTGGAGATTTCAGCATAAGAGAACTGCCAGTTCATGTCTTTCAGTCTTAGTAAAATTGCTTGTGGGTTTTTTAATTCCTATAATAGAACAAGTATTCAGAAATGTGGCATTGACCTGAATTCTGTCATAAATCATCAGAATTAAGTAAAATGGATTAGGACTTCAGTTGCTTTTCTTCTCTAGGATGGATTTCTGTTTGGATAGCACTTAAATGAGCAACTGTAAGACATCATGCCTTTAACACTTGCAAAATTAGCTTCTGGCTCAACCTATGTGAGTTGCAAAGCTGGCTGTACTGGGTGAGTGCGTGTATGCATGCACATATGTACATATCAGCTCTGCATTATATTTTATTCTTAACATCCACCTCTCTGCAAGTTTTATGCTTCCATCATGTTTGTCATTATTGTTACATAAGGAGTTCATTCTGTAAAAGCATTTCTTCCAGTCCTTCAAAATGCCAACAATCGCATCTAGTGTTCAAAATGCAGATTGTTATTTGTTTTTAGTACAGAGTTCTTCCGAAATTATAGGTAAAGATTTTGGCACTATCTATATGGTCATATAAAACATTATCTGATGGATAGTTTAACAATAGCTCCTTAATCCTTTTTCTGTTCTCTAAGTCCTTCTGAAGTAGTTACTGTCTTACTTGCAGTTGTGTAGTTGATCTTCTCCCAATGTTGTGGTGCACTCCAAGTGCCTTTGCTTTGTTTCACAAATGTCCTAGAAGACATCTTTCAGAGCCATGGTTTGTTAAAATAGCTCTCTTTTGATTTGGGTGTCAATAAGCAGTACCAAAATGTTTGCACTTGCTATAAAAGCCGTGCACAGTCTCTAGCAAAACTATTTCTGGCAGCATACCTAGGCAGACTGGCCAATGCTTTTACATGTTCTTTCTGCTCCAAGGGTTTCAACACAGGTAAGAAGTGATCTGATGATTTTGGTACCTCTGTCTAGTGCTGTTTTAATAACCAGGCCGTATTTACCAGTCAGTGAGGAAACTCATGTCTCAGAACTCAGAGCTGCTGTGTCATCCTGGTCTTGCCATGCTTCATTTAAATGGTTTTTGTCGCTGGACCATGTCTACAAAGCAATAGTTTGGTGAAAAGCTGTCAGGTTCTCATCTCAACATCTGTTCTGATCTCAACAGAAGATTCTTATAATCTCTCTGTCTCAGATTTCACTAGTGACATTCTGGACTATTTGCAGTAAGTAAGGCTTTGGATATTCACTTACTACCCTTGTCACCTTTCTAAGACAAAGCATTCTGACACCTTTCTTTGCAAAAAGTTCCTGAAATTAATAAGGCATGGTCAGAAATCTTGGCCGTACCATTGGAAACACTAATGCTTTTTGAGGAACACCTGTGTTTATATATTGCAGTGATAACCTTTGATGAGTGGGTGTTTCATGCTAATAATTATGTTCTTAATGGTTAGTCCTCTGTTTAGTGATGGGCATCCTTTGTATTACAGCTTTTAAGTTTTATACATCTTTTGGTCTGAAAAAGATTTTTAGCTTGAATAAAGAGATAGTTTAACTTTCTGTGTGCTTAAATGGAACAAGTATATCTTTGTTTCAATGGAAAATAATATAGTACAATGCAATGTGAGATGATGGGCTGAGAATAATATCATGTAACTAAAAATTTACATTGCAGACATCTACATATGAGCTAGTCATGTAGATAACTTAAAAGTTATGCACTTGAGGGTGCAGTCATTCACCCTAAAGAGGGATGAGTACTCTAGGGCACACTGACTAGCTGATTCTTTCTTTTAGGCATCTGTCTGATGTAGGTTTTTGTATTGTCAATGTTGTAATTGTGACAAATTAATCTCACCCAAGGCATACATTTTTTTAGCAATCCATTTTCTGATTGTCCTTGACATGATCTTTCATAGGATCTGTCTTTCTTTCATCAGCCTTATGATGGAGATGATTCAGTCTTTGTAGGCAGAAGGCCATGCAAATTAAGTTATTTGGTGTTTTTCCTTTTGGATTTTATTCTGTTCCACTCCTTTGGTCTCTCTTCTCAAGTGGACAGGTCTCATAAGCAATTTTGAAAGGGTGCACACCCCTTAAAAGAATAAGGGGCAGATCAAGTCATTAACTTAATAAAATTTAAATTAAAAGCACTCAAACAAAAAAACCCTTAAAAATACAAACCCACCAGAAAATGATACAAATTATTGCAGGAGTGCACCTGCAAAGATTGCCATGGGAGTTTCAGAGGGTGGTTGTAACTTCCTGAACACGGATGTAATTTACTGGGAACTGAAACTGTGACTGATTGCAACAGAAGTAGAATCATTAGCATAATTTGTCAGTGATTTTGCTCTGAGGAATTGTAGTACAGATTTGTATATGGGTACAGATTATTTAAGCTTGTAGAACTTAGATTATTGTGAAATAAACATGCTGTGGGGATTTGAGTACTGGGATTACAGTTTAACAACAGGCATTAATTTCCAGTTGCAGGCATTTTGCATTTGTAGCAATTTGCTTCTAGTATTAAATTGCAACTTTTTGAAACACCCACATTTGATACTTATGAATGGAAATGTTTCTGCATACCCAAAATACCTGTATATGTTTTATAATTTATCTTACATTAAGTAATTCCAGTTTAATTTAAGGAGTGCGGGGGAAAAGCAGGCCTGCCTCTTTCAAAATTTCTCACAGGGGATGCTTACTTATTAGCAACCTGTTTACTTTGGGGAGTCATCTACCTGAATCTTTCTGAATACTTTAGGCACAGCTTTTTGTGCTCATAGGGATAGAAGAAAAAAATGCAATTTTTTTCGTTGGTTTCTAATAATATGCCCTTCAAATAATCTGTCAGGATGCTTAAATGTCAGGAGGATATTAATTTTGGCTTCAGGAAGATTAATACAGCCCCAGAGGGAAAATGTGACTTTAGTAGCGTTAAATATTGTATAGCTTTTATTATTTATTTGCTAACATGGTTGTTGATAAATAACAGTACATCCAGGATGCAGTTAGGAATTCTGTGTAAAGTAGGAGGATATGTTTTAATGGTCTTTGATTTTTTTTAACTATAAAAAATGGTTGTTCCTGTATACTCAGCAATAACAGTAAAAGTAAAGTAAAAAAAGACAGCCTGTAGCAAGCATTAGACATGGTAGAAAATTAGAAACACAAGGTAGTCTTTAGTTCACTTATTTTATGAAAGTTTATTCCCAAGTCTTATCTAATGAGTACAGTCAGGTTGGTCCAAGAGCTGCAAAAAGACATTTTTTTCCATTTCTTGAGCAAATAAAAGGTGTTTGTATTAAAAACTCTTGAATTAACTTGCCTGGGAGCCAGTTTATACATTTTTCTCTCATTACCTTTTCCGAGATGTATTTCCTGGAGCTGTGGTCTCTCAGATCTTTCATAAGGCTTTATTTGATCTGCATAAAAGAGCACATGTGCTTCTAACTTTCTTTCCCAATCTATGTAATGAAAATAAATTATCATGTCAGAGACAATGGTGGCCAGTTCATGTTCTTGTTTTCCTCAGGCCAATAACCTTTTATGATGTTTCCGCTTAACTGAGAGCTCATAGTGAGTAATATTAATTCTATGCGTGTAGGTTCCTGAAATGTAAATGAGCTTTACATTCATTCTGTGGTATTTTCCTGTGAACATACAATTTGATTAAATGTGAGAAATCTGGACACACCAGGGTGTGAAACAGGACTGTTTGCCTACCTGCCAGAAGAGTTGATTTTTTTTTTAGCATGTGGGACTGTAGTTTCCTTTGTGATTAATTCAACCACAGACAATAACCATGATACAAATGTTTTCTTTAGTTTCCTGAACAATGAGTTCTCTCTAGTGAATGTGGCCTGAAGTTGCTCAAGGGTGGAAGGCAGAGTAGTTCCTTGTGTGTGATTTGTGTGTGTTATACTAGAGATAAGCTGTCCTAGCTACCAAGGGGTTGGTACCATCCACAGCCTTCCCCTGAGCCCTTTTCACAGCTGTAGAACTGCTCACTGGCCAGTGAGTTGGACAGAAAATGAACTCTACAAAAGAACAATTAATTTTCTGCCTATTTAACACAAGGCCTCATGTCCCCAAATTATTTTTGCTATTGGTTGATACTACCATTGGTTGATCTGTGCTGCAAGCCCTATTGAAATGGTTAAAAATAGTTACAGGAAAAATTTAAGAAGAGAAAATTTGCATTGTTACAGAGATCTGATTCCCAGTACACTCCCCAAGAAAGTTGTGCTGTCACTGCTGAGAATGAACAAAAGAACAGAGACTTTGCAAGGCTGGAATTTCCTAAATGAACACTGACATAATGAAGAATATTCTTAAAACCATAGGTAAGAATTTTAGCATCCTGTTTGAGTTCAGGAAGGATGGGAGCCCTTTTGAAATTAGTGTTTTTCTGTGTTTGATAAATTGCTGCTGTGACTCTCTTTCAGGATCTTGTATGTATTTCCTAATTCTCCTTTTGACTGTTCTTTAGATTTCATTAATACTTCCGTTTGCCTCTGCTCTGTCTTGATTCAGAATGAAATTTGGGCAGTACTTTGCAAGACTGATATGCTATTCCCATATATTCAGGCAGTGCATTTTCAGCTTGCACACTGTGTCATGTCTTGTAACAAGGCAAGAACATGCACATTATTGTTTCCTCATTAAGTGTTAAGCTGCTATAATCATATGGTATCCAACAATTGTCTGTGTCTACTGTGAAAATGTCGGTTAAAATCCAGCCAATTCTTTTCTCTGCAGAAGATAAAACTGCGGAAATACTGTTCTACATGTTGGGTTTCAGTTGCACAGCAGATACTAAGACATCTGAATCTGATTTCTCACTGGTTTTATGTTAGCATGAAAACATACTTTAAGACAAGGTTATACAAAAATTTTCACGTGCCAAAGTATTCTTTAGACTTGAAGTTCAAGATCAGAAATTCAGACTAACTCTAAGATCAAACTTGGTTTCTATACAAATTTCACTGATAAATATGGTATGAATGTCTAGAGTCAATGGCACTTGTAGAGTTGATTTTTAAATTATTTTAGTAGCAGTTGGTTACTAAACTAACTTACTCTGGTAAACCATGTTGGAAAGTATTGCTTGCAATTTGTGACTACCTCCCTGACTATAGCTACATTCCAGCAGACATTTTACACATCAAAGGAGTTACAGCATGGTTAACCGGAAAACATAGTGTCTGTTACTGTCTGTGTTTAGGATTGGCTGGTGAAAGAAAACAAATAAAGCTGTCTGAGATGCTAAAATGAATTATTCTATAAATGTGACAGATTTGCTCTATAACCTGCTGTAGACAGAATGGTTCTATCTACTTCCAGTTGGAATAGCAAAATAGTAATTTCCCCCGTTTAGAATAGTAGAAGTAAAAGCTGAAGGAGGATGGAGGATGTTTAAGGAGGGGGTTTGCAATAGGAGCATGTGTGGAGTATTTACACCAATAGTCTGCCCAGCAGTGGAGTATATTTGCATGGAAAGGGATGGACTGAGTGTGGTGTGTTTCCTCTGACCTGCATTTGGAGTGTTGGTCCCCAGTTGCCTGGGGCAGTTGTTGACTGGCAGCCATCGTTGTAGTATCCAGTTTTTATTTTTGTAGTATCCCAGGATTTTATTTTAATTGTGAGGTTGTAAATGTAATCTAAACATAGAAGAAAGAATAAACGCATCTAAGGTTTATGGGAAGACGTAATGATTAGTTCTTGCTTTGTGTAAGGGATGTTGAGTATGATTCTCAAGGAGGTGCATCTGGAACACAGCTTGAAAAATACAATGGTGTACCATTTCTGATTTTGTCTTGTAATAGTGGAAAAGATTCTCACTTACCAAGAATTGTGATCATAAACCAAATATAAATAAGGCTTGCGGCAGAAAAGTCCCAGGTGATAACAGGTACACAGCTCACTGGGCTAGTAAGTCTAAATCTTAAAAACATTTACAGATTTTGCTGAGATTAGGTTTTAAGAACAGTAATTTTTCTTTACAATTTGGCACCGCTTAGTCCTCTAGCATAGCATTGTTGTGTTTTTGGTTTTTTTTTAATAAAGCAAATTGGGAGAATTGTATGTGTTCCATTTCTCTTTAATCAAGGTATGTGTTAAAAAGAATCAGAGTCTGCTAAATAAGAACAAACCATAGCAGTGACTATAACCTGGGATAAGTAGGAGGTTTGTAACATAAACAATAAAGAAGTTTTTGATCCTGGAAAGCCTGAACAGCTTCTGAGAACACTGTGTGCTCACTGTCACCAGCATAGGCATAAGTGCCTGACATGAGTGGCATTTTGGGAAGAGTTTGCTCAGTCTTCCTTGGGGTGGAGGGTTGGGTCAGGCCAGTTGCACCTCTGTAGGTCTCCTTCACACAGGTGCTTCTGTGGGGCTCAGCATTAGGAATTCTGAACTGGTCTCCTTTTGGAAAGGACAGAAGGCTATTCAAAATGCGTAAAATGTAAATAAAAATGTGTCTACTGAGTGTTACTCTATGGTATTTGAAAATGGCAATATTTGTCTTCTCTTTGCAGTGATTTATTATGTTTGGAGTACATTTTAGAGTGGAAGAGTAATAATTAAACTTTATTTGTAGAAATGTTATCTACTGTTTCAAATTTTATTTATAGGTTTTCTTGAGTTTTGTGAGAGCCAACTTACCCAAACATCCTGTAGGTTCAAGTTTTCTTCTGGCAATAGTCATAAAGGATCTGTTTGCCAAACTACTTATTTAAATATTCATATTTTGTGCTATACTGCCCATAAGTAAAATGTTAAATCATCTCTGTCTGGTTGAAGCTATTAATAAATACATATTCACCCCCAGAAATATTTCGTAAGCCTAAAAAGTTAAAACAATAAAATGCTACATATTTTGATTTTTTTTTTACTGAATAGATCTTTTCACAGTATTTAGATTTCTTAAATTAATACTGTCTTGTACTTGCATAGTAGTTTCCTTTATCTTTGCAACCTGTATTTTGAGCGAGAATACATTCCTCAGTTAAAGGAGAACAGCAGATATTCATGTTTTATGTCTTTAACTAAAACTTTAAGTTTAAATTAAATTTTCATGTAGATTGACTTAATAATATTTTTCTGTTATTAAGTACTTCCAGAAGCATAGGAATCCCTTGCTGAAAAACATACTTCTTTTAGCATAGTTGAAAAACCAGTTAATTAATTTTGGCAGGGCAACATCAATCGCTTTTTAACTGTTTAAATAACTTGTGTATCTTTCCTACATTATTCTTTTGGCTGCCTGATTTTAATAATGTTGCTGTTGTTGTGGTGTTTTATTTTGGGGTTTTTTAGTGTTCTCTTCTATCATTTGCTGTAGCAAACAGCCTCAGTTCAGGGACTGTGCCTCCAATCTCACTGGTTTTGAATAGTACCACCCTGAGAATAATAAATAGTTTCAATTTGCCTCAGAGTGATGTGACTTGTGAGGTCCTGTGTCACTAGATACTGCATATTGTCCTAGAAAAAACAATTGAAGCAAATTTATAGTGATAAATTTAAATTATGTAGTCCTGGTTTCTATCACTCTACTACAAAGAAAAAAAAAAGTGTAGATATTAAATGGAATAACAACTGTAACATCTCTCTGTCATCTAGCATGGTATTGGGATTCCTTTTCCAGTGGTGCAGATCCTTGCCTCAATGTTTCCGAGCTCAAGCTTGGTTTTCTGGGGTTAATTTTCCCAGAGAGTGTGCCTGGGTTTTCGAGGAGCCCTGTACAAAGGGAGTCAGTACAGCCTAGCGGAGAGCAGAGTCATGAGCATTTGCATCTCTGGAATGTTTTTATTGACAAACGGTAGTCTGCTATTGACATTCGTGTCCCTTGATGATACTTCTATCCTAGCTTATCTTTGCTGGTCAAATGCCTTAATTGTTCTGGCCTTTAATTCAGTCAAAGTTGGTGCAGGAGTGGAAGAGAAAAGAGAAGGAACAGGTCTAACAGAGCATCAAGCTTGAGCTGTGAAGCTGCTGGCAACGATCAACCTGTCATAATGTTATGATTTGTTCATTTTTATACCATTTATTAGCCTTTACTTGTTGTGCCATTTGGCCTCCAGGGCAGATAAAGTGCTGTCTAATTTGGTAGGTTTGCTTCTGTCAGAGTGGCCTCGACAGAGAAGGTGTTAGCTGTAGTGACAAATAATCAATAGCTGTCGTTGTCATGAGGAACGTGAGTAGTTGGGCCTTTCATCTGGAGGATTAGAGGTCTAATTGGATTGAGAATAGGGAGGGTGAGCTGTTGGGTAACCCTGTCAGCTATGTTAAGCTGTCAAATGTCAGCTTGCCTGAAAGGAAGAAGGAATGGTTAGCTTTCAGAAACAAGGAAGAAGACATATGAAAGTTTTTTAAAAAGTAACAGATAGAAAAGTAGAATAGGCTAACATAGGCTTTAACCCTTTCTTGTTTAATTACATATCTTTCTAGTTAATGAGGGTGCGTGGTGTGCGCTGTCTCGCTCTCTCTGAGACAGGCAGAATTTGTGTGAAACAGATTTGGCAGTGTTATACCAGATCAGACTGGTTTTACGTCTTGAGAAAAAAGTAGTTAACTACTCAGATAGGGAATATAAATGCAAAAGATTATGACATAGGGGAAGAAAATATCCATTAATGGAAGAAATCACTTAATAGAAGCCGTAAGGAAATCAAATACTTTATTTTAATATTTTTTTGTAAAGATATGTTGATGCCAGTATATTTTTTGAGATATAAGCTGTTGTTTCAAAGTAAGTAGAGTAATTATTACAACCCAGTCCTGCACTGGACTTCAAAATCATCAGTTGAATTTTGTCTGCATTTTCTTATTGTTGTTTTCGATCTTGGCTTTCTGCCTGTTTCTTGGAGAAAGATTTCTGTTGTTCTAAATAAGATAAATCCAATGAAAGACCCATTATGCTGGTAGAACATGTAATTTTATGTCTCAGATGTGCTAATATTTATCTTACCAGAATAAATAATAGGATGACATTTTAATGAAGGATTTGCTTATAAAATTACTGAAATAATGGTTTCTTTACTCGTCATCTTATTCTGCCACTTTCTTGTAAGCAAGTCTTAACTGTAACCATACCAGTATTCCCCTTCTCTAAGTAACACATTTGCCTTGAGATCTGCAATACTTGGCCATAGTTATCTGTATAACAGATCTGGATATAGCAAGGTTTTTAGACAGTGGAATAAAGCTCTTTATGCTGCATCAGCTAATGTAACAAAACACAATTTTATATTTTTTCTTTTTTTTAAATGGACTTCTAGGTATTTCAAAACTATCAGATTTTTTTCTCATGTGTTTGGTCATTTATTCTGAAGTAGTGGTTTTACTATTGGTGTTTCAATTTGGATTGATTCCCCTGCTGCTCCCCTCTCTCCCCTGCAGCACTTATTGATGATCATCTGGACTTGCAACATGGCTTTTACTGGTGGTCTGCTGTAAATACTGGCAAACCCATCCTTCATATCAGGTTTATCTTCATAGATTAGTACAATAGTGTAAGTATTCCAGAGGCAGAGATCTTGAAAGGATTGTCTGTTATCACATTTCAGTGCTGTTATGTGTCGGAATCATGGGGGTTTTTATCCCTTTGAGATTAACTGCCATGCTCTCCAACACCCATCTTTGTGTGAGAGCCTGAATTCATGTGTGTTGAATAATTTTTGGGTTTGCAATTACTTATCTGACATGTTTTGTACCTCTGTCATTTATTTTCTGATAATCCAGTTCTCATGACTTCTCTTTCTCTGCTTTGTTTCATTGCTTCCCCAACTTAGACTTTATAATCTTGATATTTATTTTTGAGTCTGACTAACCTGATTTAAGTACATTTAACCTTCTGGTGTGAGCTACAGGATGGACAGATGAAGAAGTGACATCATAGCCTACTCTCACAGCTTGAAGTGTGCTGAAGGTTGCTGAGCTACAGGAGAGGTATTGTGCTGCTGTGGCCCGGTTGGCTTCAGTATCCATAATATCCATGAAGCTGACCCAGCATTTCTGCACTGTGTGGTTGTCTGCAGTGTAGACACACTGTGGTAAAATGAGCAAGCCCAGGCCTATTTATTTATTTTTTATTATATATTTACCTTATTGAAAATCTATCCATTTCCCTGATTTTTTTTTGCAAAGTTCCATCTTTTGTTTTATCCATTGTGATAAAAAGAGTGTCATAATTCAGTATCTTAATTTCTAGACTATTACCAAACACTTAGTATGAAAATCCTTACCCTGTATTTTTCCCACAATTTCCTTGTCATGACAGTGATCTGTGGTTTCCTCAGTTTTTCCCATTTTTTCTCCGGCTCAATCATCGCTGTTGGTGATGTTTTCTTTCTCTTTTGCTCCAGCAATATCACAGCTATTTTCATTAACAAAATTGTTTTATTTTCATTGTACAAACCACTCTCTCCCATTTTCAAACTTGATGTAATTTTACTTCTGTGCATCTCTATTTCACTTCTTGCTCTGGTAACTCTCCTCCTTTCCTCCACTTGGGTTTATGTATTTTGCTGCCATGCTTTCTGTGCTTGAAATAATCCAAGGAGGATATTGTCAGGCCCAGAATATATATTATATTATCATCCTTGTGCCTTTATTGAGCAGTCTTGCTCTTGAGCACTTGAAATTTGAATATGAAATTTCATTAAAATAATAAGAAAAGGAATGCCTCTGACTGCAATGATTTTCTAAAAGATTTTGCAAATATGGTTTAAGTGCAAACCATGGTGGCAGAACATTGAGGAGCTCTGCTTGTGTTGTGTTTCCCAGTGAAAAGGAACCAATTCTGCATAGCATATGGAATGAGATCTTAAATATCTGTGCAGCCAGCTGGTGGAATTACTTTAGTTTCATCTATTGAGTTCAGTGCATACTTTTGTGAGTAAAATTTGGAAGAGCTTCTGGACTCACCTATTGTTACTTTTTCTGATCTTTACTAAGGCCTCTTCCATAACAATAATTTTTCAGGTTACTATCAACAAATAAATTCATTTGTATTAATTTTTGAAGATTCTCAGTTACCAAGAGTGAGTAGATAAAGCGATCCTGTTTTAAAAAAACACCTTAAATGAGTACTTAAGTCTGAAAAAGTATTGGTGCATAGCTTCAACTCAGAGATTTTATTGCAAAGACCAACTAGAACTGAACATGATATAAATAGGCCCAGCAAAGACAAGTAATTTGCTCAGGCATGAGCAGTGCTTTTTCTGTAAGAACGTTGTTCCATATTGCTTGATATTTGGCTCTTTTAAGTTGACTTAATTATCCTGGTTTCAGCTGCTGGTTGTCCCCTGCATACTGTTGTCAAACAGCTGCCTCCTCTTTCTCATTTTGCTTTGTTCAAAGGACAGGTGAAAATTTCTCTATCATTTGATCTTGAAGATAATGGTTGCATCTTAAAAGTGGTATTTTCTTTTTAAACATGGTGCTTGCAGTGCTTGGAGGGTTACACTTGAGATCTGAATAGGATTAATTTTTTTTCACTTATTGTTGTTCCTTGAGCATGTTTAGCATTGTGGCATTCCTCAGTGCACAAGGGACTTGTCCAGCTCTTCTCCCAGGACACTGATGTCTGCTGCCAAGTCTGTACCTTTAAAAGTACCTTTGCAGATAAAGACATTTCCCTGTCTGAGTGTCCTTTCTAAAACATCACTCTTGCATTAATTGCCCCTCTGCAGCTGACCCCATGAGTGATGTTTAATGGTTATGAGAAGAAATATTGTTGTTGGGACTGAGAAACCACTTACTTGTTTGTGTCCAGATTTGGCACTGACAAATTAAAACAGAACTTCCACTATTATTAGCTCATCAGTTTGGTTTAGTCCCATTTTGTGGACTGTAGTGTGATTTCTGCTGGAATAAGGTGTCTTTTCCCAGCTATTCTGCAGCAAAAAGGGAAGATATTTGTTTTCACTGATTATAAATGTTATTCTAACTTCAGGCAAATTAGTTTTGTGTTAAATGTACCCACATACCCTTCAATACATGAAGTACCAGCAATAGATCATTTTGAAATAGGGCACCTTCCTGCTGAAATCTCCAGGAATCTTCTATCAGGTGTCTGACACATCCTTAATCTGATGCTCAGGCTTGTCATTTGAATCAATAGGATACTAGATAGGATGTCTTCAGCATGCAAGCCTACTGCTATAGGAGGTATTTGAAAAATAAATTCAGATCTTATGGCCAGCCACAAACTCCAGGAGCACTAATCTTTCATTTGTCTCTCTCTTTGTCTGTAAACAGTTGGTTAAATTGTTGATTAAAGAGAATTAAGTGAATCACACTTAAGTCAAAATTGATATGTATGAACTGCATAAGCAAATTCTGTTGCTGCCTGAAAAGCAACAGCTAATATCAGCATTTCATAAAATACAAAATTAATTTAACTTGCCTATTAAGATTCTAATTTTTTCTCTCTTTGTAGAGCAGTTTAGAGCTGTCTTTTGTTACACTTTTTTTATTAATGAAGGATTAAGAAAGAATGCTACCAGTTTTTATTAATGAGGAATAATTTTTGTTGAAATATCAACTGATTTATGTTATGAATATCATCTCTGTGTGTTCAGCCTTATGATGGGAACATTTAAACATAGATAGAGATATACACAAAGGATGTGCTTTTCAACATTGTTAATATGGTGTGGATTTGTGAAGGTTTTGCAACACCAACCTTGAGCTGTTATTTTATCTGCCTCTAGTCCAAACAAAGAGAAATAAATCTAGTACTTTTATTACTGCTAGAATGCAGTTTGAGTAGATTATGAAGGTTTTGATTTATTTACCAGTACTGTAAATAGATTATGGCTTCATTATGAATATCAAACATCACTGCAGTATCTATAGAAACTATAAAATTATGCCATATGTAAAAGTAACCTGAAGTGTCTGAATAATTATTTAAATTAAGAGTAGACCTACCTTTATTGCTGGTTGTTTTCAATATGGACTGTCTGTCTACTTCTGTAATAGTTCTGGAGATTTCACTGTGGCTGGAGACCTTTTCTCGTCCAATAGAATTTGATAGGTAGATTTGCAATTATTTCACACAGTAGTTTGTTATTTGACTTAATATGTTTGAAATATATTTAAATTACATAAAAGGCATGCTTTTATTTGCAGATAAAACAGCAACTAAAATAATAACAAAAAAAAAAATCTGTGAAGCTCTGCTCAAAAATGAACATATATGCAACACTTTCACTTTGCAAGCGTTGTTGCTTCCAGCAGTCTGTAAGGACATGACAGGCACATAGAGGGGTGCAATTAAGAAGTACAAGGCAGTAGTGACACAGTACTAGTCAGAGTGATGCTTAGTAGTAATGGCAATTAGTTTGCTTCCAGAATGAAATAGCGCTGCACAAAGGTAGGATAAAAAGACTTGGACTGGACTAATGGCTGTTATTTAGACTTGTTTTCAGGTAGAATTCTGTCATGGATTATACTGTGATTTGTAACATTTTTATTAGATTTTTTTAAAGGCATACATCTGTTTCAGGGATATGTTTTCTTACAGTGCTCTTACTTCAAGACAATGCAACTCAAAGCCATTAAGATGAAGAAAATGAATGTAGTAACTATTTTCTAGTACTTGTATTTTTGGGGAGGAGGGAGTCAGTACTTTCTGACAAATCTTTCAAATCACCATTTTTTGAAATAAAGTATTTTTTGAAAGCTTAGTGTTTGATTCTTTATGTAGAGGTGGGCAGTGATCCTGTAAATATGGATGATGCATCTCAGGCTTTGTCGTAAATCCCCAGAGATCGTATGTTGTGGGTACTTCTGCCTGAGTGACTTCAAAAGAACGCTGCAGGAAAACAAGTTCAGTAACAGTGGAAGAGATCAACTGGAAATGAGAATGCTAATTGCATTTTCATCCTTGAAGTGTTTTTTACATGAAAGCCACTAATTTCAATAGGTTGACCATAACATTTATTGCTGAGGAGCTGAGAACACTACAAAGGAGCAACATGTACACAGGCCATGGATAAAGGAGGTCAAAGGCTAGAAGATACAAACACCTATTTTCTTTCAGCCTATGCTGGGAAACAGTTTTACCTTGGCTTTTACAGCACTGGTCCGCTGTCTTCTCTCTTGTGTTCTTTAACTGTGTGCCAGTTGATAGTTCTGTCTATTCCTATGGAAACCAAGAGAGTAAAGCCAATCTTGCAAGAGGCTTTAGGGAGAATTGCTTGTAGTTGAGACACTGCCTTGCTTTCAGTCAAAATATCTGATAGTCAGAGCTGGCCTCAAGTTGTGCTGATGTTCTCCACTGATGTATTGCCTAAGATGCTTTGCCAGACAGATGAACATGTTCAGCTTGAAAATTGGTAAATAAGGCTTCTGTTCGGCTGTCTGGGAGATTTTCTCCAGTTGAGTGTTTTACTTTTGGGTCTAGAATGCCACTTACAAAGCTGCTAAAAGGGTACTTCGCGAAATTAAACCCAATGTCAAAAATCAGTGATGTTTTTGTCATGGTCGACTTGAAGCGGTTAGCAGAGCGTTACATATTTAAATCCAGCAGTGGTTTGTTAGATAGAAGGCATGGCATCATCCTTACCATCCAGAGGTAATAAAGAGTTTGCAGATTTTTTTTTCAAAGCTATAGCCCAATGGATGACTGCTAAGGGTTATGTCTAAAACAATAATCCTAAAGATTTTCTGTTTTATTTTTCAGTTACTTTGTTAATCAAGGAGTTAACCCTTAGTTAGTGATAACCAGAGAGACAGACTGATATTTTCATGGTAGCTTTACTAATTTTAACTAGAAACCAGGGTTCTAAGTAGCTATGTAGAATTTGGTGTTTTTCAGGAGCTGTTTAAAACAAATTTACTGATATTCAAGGAGTGTAAGAATGGTGCAGTCATATAGTAAAGGCTAGCTTTTACAGAGTTTATAGCTGTTGTAACCAGACAATATGAATTCAGTTTCAGTGTATTAGAAAACAAGAAGCTCTTGCATTTCATGCATAGGTAAGATTTCAAAACACAAGTGCTAATTTATAAATCCAAATAATTCTTATTTGCAATTAAATTCATATATCTACTTTCTAGCCTCTCTTAGTAATTTTTCTTCTGAAGAATTCTTGTAAGATTTCTGGCAAGTAGCTGATAATATAAGTATATAAAAATACTCCTTTTGATGTATGGATTTCAGTTACTTTTGGAACAGTATTTTGTTCTTACAGATATCAAATCAGAAGTATGATAGAACAAATTCTGTTTTTCTAAGTGCTTAGTTTGTTTCCTGAAAAGCTACTGAAACTGGTAGGTGTTGGTGACAGAAGTCCACATCATTCCAAGTGGTTTCTGACATTCTTAGAATGTGCCTCTTCTCAAAGAGATGCTAAAAGATGAAACAACCTCTAAAGAAACCATGTACACAGCCCCTTTCCTTTCCAAGGTTATTAAAATATTTGGGGTTTGAAAATTTGTTTATTTTGTGCAAAGTTTATTTGTAAGGTAAAGCATCCTCTCTTCAGCACTTCCTCACTGGAGAGAGAGTGAGCATGTTTGTGTATCCAGTAAGATTATCTTCTGTAGGATGGAGTAGATCAAAGAGCACTTTCTACTCTGTGAAGGTAAGCAGGTTAAATTCAATTGCCATTTTTGTCTTAAAGAGAAACCTCATGGATGTATTTGTCTTTCAGAGGCTTAGCTAGCAATTAAGGAGTTCAAGTTTTTTGACTTTTACTGCTTCTTGAAAGCATCTGACAGCAAAGAACTGTTCTCAACTTTGGCTTTAGCATCTGTGCTAATCTGTTGGTGAAGCATGTTAATGCAGTGCCAAATGGCTGATCTGTTCTCCTTGGGTTTTTAAGGCAAAATCTGAAATACTTTCACATTGTGCATGTTTTACCTCCATGAGTGTCTGTGTGTACAATATGATTTAGCATCTGTCAAGGTATAGATTTCTACAGGCTTTAGAAACTGATGTGCCACTATTAAAAATATAGACATTTTTGTGTTTCAGGCACAAGCAACAACTAAGTCTTGACTCCAGCTTCTAAGGAATGCTGGGTTTAAAAGGCTGAACTATTCTAATCTGGCTATTAAAATATCACAGCAATCTGTTTTGGGGTTTTACATTTATTTATTTATTTATTTACTTAGGACAGAATGTGCTTCTCTGGAAAAAGGAGATGACTGGCCTGATGTGCTAAATTTCAATGTACATTAGCAGTTCTTAATCTGGGTCTAAAGCAAATGAAAAAGCTACATGAGTGAATATGTATGCTATAACCCATGATATAATTAGTTTTTCTGTTCTCAAGATGCTGTTTTCTATGTATATTCGAGCTCTACTTTCTTAAATACTATTTGAGAGTTTAAAAGAAAAATTAAAGCATGATTAATATTTAAGTACAATAATAATTATCTAATAATTGTATAATCACTGCCTGTGTTATGATTGGTGTAGTATTAGAACAGGAGATGTTTTATCTTTGCAATTAATTTAACTGTAATAATTTTGTGCTGTTCTGTTTGTGAAAGAGTAAAAGTAACAGAATTATATATTACATTCCTCTGAAGAGGATTTATTGATTGTTAAATAGTCTATCTTTTCACAAAAGTTTGCTAAGAAAATTTTGCTAAAATGTCTTACATAAGTGCTGCTTAATTAATAATGAATATATTTCAACAATCAAAATTTAATAAGCTAATAAATTATTAACCTATGGCAGAGATGTATAATTATCAGATCTCTGAAATCCTTTCTGTCGTGGTTGGTGGACTTGCTGTGCTGCAGTCTTCAAACACACCCCTTTCAATAGGCTGACCTTTGTGCTCCTGATTTTGTGGAGCCTCTGTTTTACCACTTCCCTGCACACTTGCTGACCAGGCTTAGTTATTGCAGGGGCTGTGGTCAGTGGTTAATGCCTGAGTTTTGGTAAATTTCATCTCATGAGTACAGAAACAACAAGGGATAAGGTGCAAATGAATTTTAATCAATGAATCATTCTTTAGGAATTGTGGCATTACAGAATTTATGGTATTCAATAACACTTTAAAATAGTGGTAAGTAATGTTTTAAGAAGGAAGTAGCTGAGAGAGGCAGCCTATTTGACCTCAGAAGCATATAAAAATTTGAAATTATGTGGGGATAAATATGTATGCAGAAATAGAAAATTGGGTAAAATGAGCACCTTCTGTCAGTTCATATTTAGTTAGCTCATTAGCTCATTTCATAGAAATAAATTCAATAGGTCGCCTTTTTAGGCCTGTACAAAAATATTAACTGTGATGCTAGATGGAAAATTGCAAGCTTAATTAGAAATTAGGACACAAAATGTAAGAGAATGATAAATTATTATTTGATAATGAACTGAAAACAGGTACAGTTGAAATATGAGCTGTAAGATCAGAAGGCATATGTTGGAATTCTTTGATAGTTGCACTTGAATCTAATATTCACCAGTATTTTTCATGAGCAAACTTAGTATCATGAGTAGTATTTTTTTGAAGGATACTTAAGAGTGGTACAGTGTTAGGCAGGATTGTCAGTCAAAGAGAGGATGGCAGTGGCTAGGATATCGGAAGAATAGGACTACTGAAAGTAATTGAAATTATTAGAAACATTATAGTCCAAAATGCAAGTCCTAGGGAGTGGGTAGGGGGGCGACAACAGACAAGGCACCTAATGATTTATTCTGTGGATTATAAATTTATTATTTGAAACATGACTGAGAAGGATGTAGTGTGCTGTTTGGAGAATATACTTAATTTATGGGAGAGATGCAGTTTTAGGTATATCTGACAAGGTATATACACTAGCAATAGACAAGTGTCATTAGGATTCAGTAGGGTACTTTGTGGGACCCCCTCGGGTAGCTCTGTAATCTCTGCTTACTTGTGTTCAAAATAGAAGAGTTCCAACTAGAATGAGTGCAGAGAGCTGATGATTTTTTCAGGGCAATGTAGGGTTTATCCTTTGTTACTGAGATAAAAACCCCAATGCTTGTTTAGATTTTAAAAGCCACACTATATTTTCATGGGTAGAAGAATGAAATGTGTCCTTGTGTGTGTTGGCTTAAAAAAAAAATCCAAACAAGAAACAAAACCTAAAAGCCTGAGTCTGAAACAGAGAACTGGGAGGAGACAATCCCGAACACTGTAATTCCACTTAAAAGAAATCGCTAGGAATTTTTGAAAAGGATTAGATGTTCTTGCTCCCTATGGTGCTAGAGGATGGATTTACTAATCCAGAGGGTCAATTTCAACCTTCAGTTCTAATTTGTGGTTTATCTGTAAATATTTCTAAGGCTTTCTGTTCTGCTGCAAGTGTATGCCCTGACTGCATCTTCAGTGCTTGTGACTGTCAGCAGTGAAAAGCCTTTGAAAACCACCTCCTTTGTAAGGGTTAGTGCTCTTTTGGTCTGTCTGTTCCCAGTGCTGGGAAAGCAGGTATGTAATTTTGGAGTGGAGCCAAAGTAGCATCTTCACGGTTTAACAGCTTGGCATTCTTTTTAATGACCCCTGCTGTTTTTACCAGGAGGTTGTATAGAGATGCTGGGCTGCTTTTTTCCCCAGTTCCTCTAGCAACCCTTACAGTGCCCTAAATCTTCACAGGCCCATTGTAGGTATTCCAAAATTCAAGCCTAGCTGTACTGTAACCATTGTCAGCTCATGTGCTCTACATTGTAAATCATTACAGATCAGTCTTTCAAGTCATGTTAGGTACTTCATGTGGATTAGAATTGTTACAGTTTTTGAAAATGTGGTCTCAGCAATTAATAGGGGAATAAGCAATTTTTCTATGTGCATTGTCCCCATTTATCCCACTGATGATGAGGGGATGGTAGCCTAACTGTGGGTGCGCTTTTGATGTGCTTGGAGAGATGCAGTGTTCCTCTGATTCAGCCTTATCTTGTACAGTTCAGTTTCTCCCCTTATAAAAGGTGTTGTGCTTATTTATGTTGTCCTGTATTTATCTATGCAGTGTGTTTTTAAAACCTGAATAAGAAAAGTTTTGTGTCAGAGATATACCCACACTACAGGGGTTAGTCAGTGTAGAAGCACACAGCTTAATATAATGGACAAGTTAACTCACCAAGAAATAGTGGGATGAGAATGGAAATAAATTTTCACAGACCTCTGTTGCACATCAGCAGAACATTTCTAGAACCCAGGTGCACTCTTTAAAGCAAGTTTTATGCTTGTGAAACACTTAAAATTTGCTGTGAAAAGTACTTAACTTCTGAGGAAGTGTTTGAAACAGGGGCACGTGGCACTGAGTGACTCAGAGCAGGACTCTGTGGGCTGTACAGAGTTGAAAGAAGTGAAGTGTGAGGCCGATGTTTTTAGTGCACTGGTAACACAACCAGTAGTTTCAGCATCAACCTGTGATTAGAATTATAGCACCACTGAACAGAGCTCATTTTTTCTTCAGCCTTTCACTTAGGTGACCATATGGGACAGCCTGACTGTGGCTGTTTGACAGATGCCCACCCAGCTGCTCTCTCACTACACTTCCTCAACAAGCCAGGGAGAGGAAATAGGTTGAAAAAGCTGCTTTAGATTAATAAAGAAATAAACACATTTTCTTCTAGACCCAGAAAACTAGGTAGAAAAATTTACCAGTGATTTTCCACTGAAACCTTTCCCTGGCAGCAGAATCATATTGAATATACTAGACAGCTTTTTTTAATGACCCAACTTGCAATTTTGGGGATAATTTTTTCAGTTTCAGAGGTAATCTAAATTCTGGCAAAAACTCATTGGTTCTGACTGAAATAATTCTTCCATAGCTCTCTTCTCCATTAAAATGTTCAGAAAGTTTTTCTGATTGCTTAGCTTGGCGTCCAGAACTTTGAAGTCATTACTTGATGGCAGAGCCATGGTTGCTTATTGAGCTGTCTACCAAAAAATGTGTTCTACATCGTTGCAGTTAGTACCTGTGGCTGAATTTTTGAAATAGAAGTATTTCTTCTGATTATGTTGAAGTCAGCTGTTCTCTGAAACTCGGGTAGTTTGCAGAGTCAAGTATTTTAATTTTCAAATAATTTTAACAGAATCTAAAGGAATTTTAAGAATTAGCATTGGAATGGTAAATTTTGGCTGCCAGGAACCAAGTTTTCTGTACAAGTATTTAGTCCTGTTTGCCCATGATGTTTTCTGTTTATAGTAGAATAAGTTTTGAGTCATTGTCAATGGTAAGAGACCATGGACTGACTCAGAGAACTTCATGCTGCCCAGCAATGTTTAGGCCGGTCCAAGTGCATGATTTATGAATGAAAACCTAGCCAACTTGAAGACTTTTTCTACACAAAAACTTTATAAAAATAGAGGAATAGGCTTTTCAAATTAAGCATTTCCTCCCTCCACCTAATAAGACCTGAATTACATCTGCCTTCAAGGCATGTTGATACATTCCATACTTACAAACTTAAGCAGTAATCAATTGAAGGTGGGGAAATTTTCCATTGTCATTAAAAAGTACAATATTGTTTTCTAACAAGTGAAAGGAAGACAGTAAAATTCATGGTATTACTAAAGAAAAGAACAGTAGTCAGAAGCAAAAGCATGAATAAGATAATTCACATAAGTAATGTAAGTACAGGTGTTTTCTGTGGTAATGTTAAAAAAATCTTAAATCACTTGGGAGAAACAGAATCTTTTGTGTTTCAGAATGAAGGGATTTATTACAAATTCATTTGCTAAGGAGAGGGATTTGTTGACTTAGCATGCAAGAGAATAATGTAGTAGTAACAGATGGAAAAATGTGTAATAGCAAATATAAAATACAGTATAGAGAAATTCTAATAATAAAAGGGCATGTTTCCTTAGTTTTATGCATTATTTTAACTTTCAGTCTTCTTTGCAGTGGAATTCATTCAAAAAGCAGAATGTACTTGTAAATCTTCCAATAAGGACCCATCAACAATACAAAAACAATTTTTTTTCTCTCATGGGTATGCATGCACTGTGTGCAGGAAATATTGAGAACAACAAATGTATTATCCTCTGTGATGGAGAAAAGCAGCTATCTTTCTTCCAAGACTAATATTCTCTTAAGTTATTTAATATTCTTCTCCTCCAGTTTAATTGCCAACCACATCATGATACACTGAGATTTTTTTGCTAGTTTTAATTTTTCTTTTTTAATGAGTTTTGTAAATTTTTCTCATATTTGCCTGTACAGTGTAATGGTAATAATGAAGAGTATTCTCATCCCTAGCTCCACCCCAAATTTATCATGAATTAATTCTGAGTGTGATCTCTGTGGTTTAGGAGCTCTGCAGACATCACGCTGTTCTGCTCCTGTACTTCAGAGTATGCTTGGTATGTGTCTGTGTTCTGCAGGGGCAAAATCCTGAGTTATGCTTTCTCTGACAGCCAGCAGAAGAAAAAGGTGTATTTGGACACTTCTCAGTGGGAATGCTGTAGTAGCCATGCTGTCTCTGGCAAGGGAAGTTTGCATATTCAGGCAAGTCTGTGGTAGGTTCTGTGGCAGACTTTCCTTGTAAGCTGTCACTGACCAGCAAGGACTAGTAACAATAAAAGGTAGAAGCAGGATGAAGTAATTTTGTCTGAGCCCCTTTATGATTTGCTTTCCTTGATTTGTATTTTAAAATAAAATAGTGTAGCAGGAAAAAAACCTCACATTTTTGGCCGTACCTGGTGAAATCCATTCTGCATCTGTAAAGCTCATGTCTTCCATTGCTATTAAGAAAGAAAACAGAACAGTAATTTTTGTAAAGTATGCCCTTCCAATGTTTGTGGCTGCTTTGAAAAATGAAATATCAAATATTTTTTATGCCCTGGCACTGGATACTGTGGAGGCCTCTGGAATCCTTTGGCCTGTCTCCATCCTACCATTCTGCTGACAAAAACACTTTGTAATTCTGAGCCTTATGAGATACCAAAGTGCCCCCGTTCATTAGCACTGCTTGCCCTTGTCTACTTGGTTGCCTTTTTTTCATTGTTTTTCCAAAGACAGCCTAAGGCGACTAAGCTAACATGCAGAATTTGTAAAAGAATTGTAGCAGGCTGAAGTGTGTTAATTTGCAGGTAGTTTCATAAGCAGAAGAATCCAAAGACGTGACTTCTATTGATTTGAGTGTCACCTTTCCTGTGTACATTGTCTGATAAGGCTTTATCAAATGCTCCAGCTTTCCCCTGAGTGGGAGAGAATTAGTAGAATTTATCTTCTCTTTTGAGCTTTCTGTTTTCGTTATAGTTACAGTTAATGATCTGTATGCGAAACTGGCAAAAACTAGTATCTTGGGGAAAAATTGGAAGACAGAAAGCAAAATTAGGAGACAACACACTTCTTTCACTTTAGGAAAGGTTAAAAGTTGCAGTGTGAAAAGAGCTGGGGTGTTTAAATCATGATGACTGAAGGCATGTGCAGATGTTTTGCTTTAATGAGTTATTGCTCCAGTTGCTAGTCCTTGATTGCAACTTAACTGCTGAAGGTGATTTGATAAACCTATAGACTTTGGGAAGTGGAAGCATGAAAATGTTGTATGTAGCATCTCTCCTATATGGAAAATAACTCTCAAGCAAGGGGTAGTAGCAAGTCAAGGCTGCCTGTACTACCAAATCAGTACAGCTTCTTCATGATTGCATGTTCATGTCTTTAATTTTTCACTGGCTTCTTCAGTGATTTGAGAAATAAAACCAGATTGGGATTTTTGGGATCCACCCTCATTTATTATATCATTGGATTTATATCAATGAAGCATTTCTACGTTATTTCTTTTGAAGACGTAGTAAAAACCTTGTGAAAGTCCGAGTGTGAAGTATTTTCAATGTGTTGTAAAGCTAGCTGTCCCATCCATTTATTATATATACTGTCGACCAAAACTCATACAGTTCTCAATTTAAAAATGTAAGAAACAATCACTTCTGCATATATTTGCTGTGTATTCAGATAAGTACATTTTATCTTTCTGAATCATTCCTGGTTATTTTTCTTACTTTCGTTTTGAAAATTATATTATTTCTTCATGTTTAGTTTTATTCTTCATCTGATAACTGTTTACCTTGCTGAAATCAGCATGTAATGATCTTATTTCCATTTTTACATGATTTTTACTGAGGTTAAACAGTTAAGAAACTGATAATATTACAGAATTTTTGGTATTAATGAACCCTGTCTTATTTTGCTAATGGAATATATATATAAATATCTAAAACCAAGTAGCATGAGAGACCTAAAAATTAAAAGTTCATGTTCACAAAAATAATCTTCATTAGATGTTTGCAAAGCTTTGAGCTATTTTGCTTCAAGCTTTTTTAGGCAATGTAATACAGTAATATGTATATATATATATAAGTATCATAATTTGCTTTGATAAACTGACATACATTTCTGCTCTTTTTCTTTACCCAGGGAAATTACCGCTTCATGAAACTTTTGCTGGCTCGTAGAGGGAACTGGATGCAGAAGGACTTGGAGGATATGACACCATTACATTTAACTACACGTCACAAAAGTCCAAAATGTTTAGCTTTGTTATTAAAACATATGGCACCTGGAGAAGTGGATACCCAGGACAGAAACAAGGTAAAAGTACTGCTTATTTTAGGAGAACTGCTTATTTTAAGACAACTGCTTATTTTAAGATTTGTAGCAACTTTAGGAATTGGTTTTACATCAAGCAGTTGTGTGCAAAAAAATTATTTGTCATAAACTTTTTCTAGGTCTTCAGAGTAGAAATATTTATATTTTTCTGATGTTAATGGTGTCAAAGTTCATTGCACTGGCTCCACTGACATTCTTCTTGAGTAGTTATAACAATAGAGGATTGAAAAACCATCCAAGTCTTTCTGTAACATTCTGTGATCCTTGTTGGAGTCTGGATAGCATGTGCTTATGTTGCTTTTCTGCCTTTGAAAAACCTCACACTTAGAATCTTGTAATGATAAGAGTCATTAGAAAACTGCCTATAATTACAGCAGTCATTCTGGAGAGGTCATGCTGACTTCATGACCATGCTAATTAATTAACAAAGGTATGCCTAAACCAGCCAAAACCATTTAGCAAGCTTGCCTGCTCAGCAGATTTCCAAGCCAGTATTTAAAGTATTGCCAGATTCCCCACAAAACATGTGGAGCGCTTTTCTCCCAGTTCATGTCATGAGTAGTTGCAGTAGCAAAAATGGAATTCAGGTTGGTGAAAAGAGGATCTCAGGCACAGAGTCCAATCTGTGTGACCCTGTTGGGCACATGGCTTTTTCACTTTCCTTGCTGCAATTATGCACATCAAAATTGTCAAATATAATTCCTGAACATGAGGGAGAATAAGTGTCCTTTACATCTGCTTCCATGTTGGTAACTGACTGAAACTGGTTGTAGGTGAGAGCAGTCAGTGAACCAAGGCTACCAAGGCCTTCTGGTAACCAAAACTTTCTGCTTTCATTGCAACTGTCAGTTTCCAGGCATACTGGTCAGTTCTATTTAATAAATAACATTCAGTAATTTAGTGCAAATTTTTCCTGGTACAAGGCTGTGGTGGCACTTCGTGGAGCCCTTCTTCAGTGAGTGACAACCAGAAAAAAAGGCTGTGCTATCTTCTTGTTGTTACCATGGTACTAAGCTAACAGCTGGCAGCAATAAACACAAATAGGCTCCTTTTTGCCTTCTTCCTTCACAGAGAAGTTAAGGATATGATGGTGAGCTTACACATTCCATGTCACTGTTTCAGGATGCTAATGCAGGGTATTGTGCTTCAATACACAAATGTCCTGCAGGAGTTATTTCTCTGTTTCCAATCAAAGTGCCAGGTAATGTTTGGTAGGGGTGATGGGGTAAGAGAGGTGAGAAAAAAATTCGTTCTTTATCTTATTACTCTCTGTTACTTGGCAGTTGGGAGAGGTGTGTTTGGTAAATGAAATACTTGTTAATATGCCAATGTTTTGCTGGTTAAGAAACCCCCACACACTGGTTTGCTTATGTAGTTATGAATGTTGATAAGGGCTGTGAAAAAGCTGTTGGCAGTCAGGAATTGGCAGTAGGAGCATGGATTGCATTTTGAAGTTTTATTGGACTGCCATTAGGCATTAGATTCACTAATATTCAACCTCAGAATTCTGAGTTATCACAGCCAGTAAAGTCAAAACCTTAGTTCAAGATGGATCTGAGTCCAGTGTCAGCATACAGTGTCACCTTCCCCTAGTGGAGACTAGTCTCCATCAATTTGTGTCATCCAGAGTTTGAAATTTAAGAGGGACCACACTAATCACTGCAGTTGTCCTGTTGTGCAGCTCTGGGGCTGAGGCCTGGTTCAGGTCATCATTCTAGCTTGGATGTCATTGCTTAATACCAAGCACAGATATTTTCTCCGAGTCTGAACTGCTGCACCAAATAGCCATCAGGGCAGCGCGAAGTGGCATGCACATTTTTCTTTTGCTATAGTCCAACAAATCTTCCTAAAAAGCAGTCTCCTAGCAGAGATAGTTATGTTCCAAGCATAAGGGCTTCTCAGTTTGGATCTCATGTAAGGTGGTGCAGCTTAGACTTGACTCAGACCTCAGTAGGTGTGTGATGATCTGCTCTTACTAAAGTAAATAGGCCTCTTGTTCAGCTTTGTTTAAAGCCTATTTTCATAGATTTTCAGTTGTCAGCCACCCCAGGTACATGTGCTCAGGTTTTGTCAGTCCTCTTTATTGAAGTGCAACAAATGCTTGCTTATTTACCTGTTGTTTAAAGCTGGTTTTAAGCCAACTTTAATTTTCATGTTTCAACAATTTTTCAACGTGTTGAAAAAGCTTGTGAAAATTGTATTGCAGCAAACTGCATTGCATTGGAGTGCCTACTACAATAACCCAGAACACGTGAAACTTCTCATCAAACATGATTCAAATATTGGAATTCCTGATATTGAAGGAAAAATCCCACTTCACTGGGCAGCTAACAACAAGGACCCTAGTGCAATCCACACAGTGAAATGTATTCTGGTAAGAAAATCTGCAATGTACGTATATAACGCCTTCTGTCCTTAGTACTTTCCTCTGATAGAAGTATTTTTTTATTCTCTGAAGATTTCTCATTTTGGTCCACTGACTCTTTGAGAATGAAATAATTTGCTTTTCCTAACATCCAGAACTTTGTAAGAAATAATCCTAAATATTTTTGCTGTCTCGAAAAGAGTTTGTTTTGAGTTCTATGGGTGAATGTCTTTGCTTGAAGTCTTGTAAGGGGAGGAAGAAAGACTTGAAAGTTTTCATGGATAAAATGGACAGTCATATTGCTCATTTCAGTTGCATTTTGCGCGCTGATTTCTTTGTTATGTGTCTTTCCTTCATTATTTGAAAGTTTATATCTAGTTACCTGTACTGAAAATTTTAGTTTAATTTGGTTTTTCAGGTTAGAATTCTGGGAAATATTTGATCAGCCAGCCCACAATCAGTTTGCTGAGAGATTTTCTATGTGATTTTGTGTATGAATTCAGTACTCTTTCCTTGATAGCATACTTTCTGCCATATTTGAGTTTATCCTCTGCAATGACAGTTATAATGGGTACAATGAAATCATATGCTCAGCTTGATTTTTACCTTGTTTTTTTATTTTGTGAAAATTTCTGAGCTTCGCTAACATGGAAAGATGCAGAAGTCTCCAATGTGACAGAAGATTTAAATTTTCTGTCACATTGGAACAATCTTCCTGTATCTTTGTCTTTCAAAGGTCTTTCAGAAGTAGACACACGATGATTGTACTTTAACTACAAGGACTTGTATGTCTGTCTGCCTGATTAGGTGGCAAGCTGAGAACTTAAATATGAAAATGAAAAATTTCTTTGCTTTTTTTCAAATCACATTAACAATCTTACAGATACTGATACTTTTTTTTACTATAAAAATAGTTTTAGAGAAGTTTCCAGCATCAAAGAGATTGTATTTCTGTATTACTGCTACTTATTCAATGTATTTGTAATTTGTATCCAGCTGTGAAACAATTTGTTACAAACAAAATTTTGTCACAAACTTTGAATTTGTATCTGCTTATCTGCCTGGAGAAGTAAACTTGCTGCAAAATACATATGGATCTTTGTATTTAACTACAGACATTTTCAAACATTAGGTAGTCCAAAGACAAATATTTTTTAAGTTCTGGTGTGCTGTGCTCAGACAAGAGCCTCACACTCACACAGCCACTCACTCACCAGCCCTCTTTCAAGGCAGAGAAAGTAGAAGGAAGGCAAGAAGTCTTGTGGATGAAGGTAGTGCCAGCCCAGTATAGAAACAAGAGCTACATTAAGAAAAGGAAGTTTATTCACTCTTCCCATCAGCAGGCAGATGTCAGCCACTTCCAGCAAAATGGAAAAAAAAGCTTCAGCATGCTTAATCATGCTTTGGGAAGCAAATGGTATAGCCATGAACATCCTTCCTGCCCTCCCCCTGTCCCTGAGGTTTTTTGCTTAGTATGATATTATATGTATGATGTATTGCTTGGGTCAGTTTGTGTCAAAGGTCCCAGCTGTGTCCTGTCCCGGTTTCTTGCCCACCCTCAGCCTATTCACTGGCGTAAGCAGGGGAGCAGGACATGAAAAAGAGGAATCCATGCTATTCCACAACAGCCAAAACATGGGTGTTTATCAACAGTTTTAATCACAAAGTCCAGCTGCTGCAAGGAAAATTAACTCCATCTCAGACAGATGTACTACAAAATATCAAAAATATTTGTCTCTTTACTGAAAGTGTTTTCAAAGATTCTCTTTAGGTAATCTGGAATCATGATCATTTCCAGGATTTTTGGTGGACTTTTTTGCTTTGTTTTTGTTTATAGTTTTTTTTTAAATCTGACAATTAAAAGAATCAGAGAACAGTTTGAGTTGGTAGGAAACTTTTTAAGGTCATCTATTTTAACCACCCTGCCATGGGCAGGGACATCTTCAAGTACATCAGGTGGCTCAGGGCCCTGTCCAGCCCTTTGAACTCTTCCAGGAATGGGGAATCCACTGCTTCTCTGGGCAACCTGTTAAAGTACCTCGCCACCCTCACTGTAGAATTTCTTCCTAATATCCAGTCTAAACCTACTCTCAGTTTAAAATCATTCCCCCTTGTCCTGTCAGTCCATGCCCTTGTAAATAGTCCTTTTCCATCTTTCTTGTAGGCCCCCTTTAGGTACTGGAAGGCTGCTGTAAGGTCTTTCTGGAGCCTTCTCTTCTGCATGTGAGAACTCTCTCAGCCTTTCTGCGTAGGAGAGGTGCTCCATCCTCTCATGATCTTGGTGGCTACTCTGGACTCGCTCCAACAGGTTGATATCTTCCCTGTGCTGGGGACCCCAGAGCTGGATGAAGTACTGAAGTACTCTAAGTGGAGTCTCAGAAGAGCAGAACAGAGGAGCAGAATCCTCACCCTCAACCTGCTGACCACACTGCTTTTGGTGCAGCCCAGGACACGTTTGGCGTTCTGGATCACAGGCACACATTACAGGCTCATGTCCAGCCTCTCATCCTTTACCCTGCACCCCCAATCCCTTCCTGGCAGAGCTGCTCTTGGTCTGCTCATCCCTCAGCTTGTGTTAGTGCTGGGCTTGCCCTGACCCAGGTACAGCACCTTCCACTCAGCTTCATTGAACTTCATGAGTTTCCCATGGGCCAACTTCTACTTCTTGAGCTTGGCCAGGTTCCTCTGGATGGTATCCCATCCCTCAGGCTTGTCAGCTGCACCACCCAGCTTGGTGCCATCTGCAGACTTGCTGAGGGTACATTCAGTCCCTTCACCTGTGTCATTAATGAATACATTAAATCTCACTGGTCCCAGCACAGCCTCCTGAAGGACATAATTGTTTTCCATTGAGACATTGAGACAGTGACTGCTGCTCTGGGTGCAACTGTCCAACCAATTCCTTATCCTTCAAACAGTCCACCCATCAAATCTCTCCAATTTGTAGGCAAGGACATTGTGGGGGACTGCATCAAAGGCTTTGCAGCAGTCCAGAACAGCAATATCCATAGCCATTCCACTGATGTAGTCACTCCATCATAGAAGGCCACTGGGTTGGTCAGGCAGGGCTTGGTGACCACCAGGTCCAGTGACACATTTCCTCTGTTAGGGCTGTCTATCACCTGTCTTGAGAAGTTATCCTCCACTCATCCCAGGCATCTCCTGGGTTCCCTATAGCTCACCATGCTGCTTCTCTGCAAATGACAAGGTGGTTGAAGTTCCCCAGCAGGACAAGAGCCTCCAGCACAATGCCTCCTGCAGCTGGAGCAAGAAGGCTTTGTCAGGAGGCTCCCCTTGGTCAGGCAGCCTGTAGGAGACACTACCATGGGGTTCCCTTTATTGCCTCGGTCTCTGATTCCTGCCTACAGCCTTCCTACCTGCTCAGGGCTGTTCTTCAGGCACAGCACATTGCACTCTATGCATCTATTGTAGAGAGCAACCCCTTTGACCCTCCTTCCTGTCCTGTCCCTTCTGAGCAGCCTGTAGCTGCACAGCAGTCATGGATTAATCCCACCAAGTTTCAGTAGTGGCAACTGGGTCGTGGCTTTCTTCTGGAGGCTTCCAACTCCTCCTGTTTGTTGCTCATGCTGGGTGCAGAGGTGTAGAGGCACTTTGGCTGGGCTGAAAAGAGTGTATTCTTGATTTCATCTAGGCTTTTTTATGCATCAGCTTAATTGTTTAAATTGCAATTAGTTACATCTATATGTGCTTAATAACAGAGTAAGTTAATAACAAGTTTAAATGGAAAAGTAATTTAGCTATGCTGTAAAGTTGATGATGGAGGAATGTTGTTATTAGGTAATCAATCTGTTGGCTGAATTTTCTGTTGAGTATAAATACCTTTTGTCCCCTAAATACATTTTGTAGTGCCCTGAGTTTAATCCTGTAGTAAGAACTCTCCAAATTGAAGTGTTTTTCTCACTTGTCTTGAAGTGACAGAGCTTCACAGCACAGACACAGCAGAGCTCACAGTCTTCCCCTCCTTTCTTAGCTGCTTTTTGCCATATTACCCAGTTCCAAGGCTATTGTCTAAGCATCATGTTTGATCCTCATTCCTCTCTAGGTCTTCGAACTTTACAGTTTTTCACATTAGTTGTGTTTCTAATGGATGTACCCATAGAGTGAAAATTTCTGTAATCTTGTGTCTTAACATATAATTGCATTTTTAAGTTTGCAAAAACACCGTCTTGTGATGATAGCAGTATAAAAGGCAAGTGTCTGTGTCACTGTTGCTTCTCCATTTTTAATCACATTCAACCAAACCATTTCTCTTTGCTTTCTCTAAGCACTGTGCCATTGCCCAGACAGCAGTGAGGTATCAGTGTCTGCTTCCAGGCCACCTTTGGTGCCTGCTGGCCAAGTTATGAAAAACAACACTGCTGTTGTTTCTGTCTTGTTATCTTTAACGCTGTGGAAGAATTCCCAAGAAAATTATTTTTTCTCTAGTGTCTCACTTTGAATTCTCCAGTGCTGCTTTACAAAAACTTGACAAGAGTTTAGCTGCTGGCTTTATTGAGACCACAGTCTATGGTACTGAAAAATACTGTCTTGTTTTTCTGTACTCTGCCCTCTGGGTGTGGCCAAATATTTTCTTCTATTTATAAATTCTTAAAATTAAGGATCATCTTTCTGTTTGATATTTGTATAATACATAGTCCATTTGTATTGTCAAAATAAACAATTATGAAAAGAGCTGTGCTGAATGCTGAGAAAGTAGATTGGGTGTGCAGGGGTGACAGCTGGGCACAAATTGGTTATATCTGATACTGAAATCCATGAAATACAGCCAAAACTGAACTCAACATATGTAGAAAGTAAACATGTGAAGCAGAGAGAGACTCTAATCTAGAGATCCTCTCATGGTCAACTTCCTTTTCCACCTTTCCAGATTGTGCTTGGTTACGTGAAAAGCGTTGGGAAGATTTAAGGAGAAAAGAACAGCATAAGGTTCCATTATTATGATGGGATCAACTGCTTAGTACTCTCTGTCTATTTTGTATCTCTTCTCTTTATTTATTCTTCATGGTAAGAGGCATGACATTTGTTTATACCACACTTTCCATTATTGCCTACAGTTCCATTGTTCTAATTGCCACAGAAAAATTGCTTAGCTTCTGTTTCTTCTCTGTATTGTGCTTAAAATATTAATAGAGTATGACAGTTTAATTATAGCTAACCAAACCCACTTAAAATCTAAAGAAATTATACTCATGAATATAGGCAGAAACAGACTTAGAAAATTTTAATTTACGTGGCCAAAAAATTCAAAACACATGAATACTTTTATATTAGAATATAAATAGTGGCTTTGTCATTGGAGAATCTGTACCATTTTGCATAAATAACACTTTTGAGTATGGGTATATTTCTTGGCAACATCAATGACTTTAAGCCAGGAGTTTTAGGATTCATTTATTTAGGATGTTGTTGTGCTTCTGGAAGGCTTGAAAATTAGCTGTCAGGATTACATCAGCAAATTATGAGTGATTTGTTTTCTTGTTCGTCCATTTTGTTCAAACACATTTCCTCTGGTGGACTTAGAATTTCAGTAATAACTTCTGTGTCTATCATAATTCATGTTTAGCCATTCTTAAAAGTGATCCTCATAAAATGAATTTTTGCAGTAGGCTCTATGCTCCCCCTGCTGAGCTCTATGAATAGACAAAAAGTAAGCATATTATCAGTTAGCTTTCTCTTCAGTATTATTTAAGTTAGGGAACATACAGGCTTTCACTGTAGTGGTTCAGGTAAATGCTTTTGAATGCTTGTCAAAAGAATTGTTATGTAGGCTTTGATTATTGTGGTTTGTGCATGTAACAATGTTAAGTTTGCATTTTTAGTTGAGAGTCATATTTATCAATTTTTATGTTTTTAATAGATTATTTGTTATTATACTGGTGATTACATATATTAGTGAACTCCAGTATGTTTTAAGTATGTTAATTTTTGATGCTAACAAAGCATGGCTGACAGTACTGATACCTAATCTAAAACTGATGAAGTTTTTTGTCTGAGATGGGCAGGTTAATTAGCATTTAATTAGCATTGGCAGATCTTATTGCTCAGTTACTGTCCATCATCTCTGAAAAGGCATGGAGAACAGGAAAGGTGCCTGAGGACTGGAGGAAAGCCATTGTCACTCCGATATCTTGAGAAAGGGCCAGAAGGACAGCCCAGGAAACTGCAGGTATCGCCTCAATCCCTGGAAAGGTGATGGAACAGCTCCTCCTGGATGTCATCTCTAAGCATGTGAAGGAAAATAAGGTTGTTAGTAGTCAACATGGATTCACCAAGCGGAAATAGTGCTTGGCCAGTAAGAGAGCTTTTGTGATGGCAGGACTGGCAGGGTAGATGAGGGAAGATCAGTGGGTATTGTCTACCTTGACTTCAGCAAGGCTTTTGACACTGTCTCCCACGACATTGTCATAGGTGATCTCAAGGAGGGTGGGTTCTCTGAGTGGGCAGCGCGTGGGTTGAGGACTGGCTGAATGCCAGAGCTCAGAGGGTTGTGATCAGTGGCACAGAGTCTGGTTACAGACCTGTACCTAGAAGTGTTCCCCAGAGGTCAGTACTGGGCCCCTCTTTTTCCATTTATTTGTTAATAACCTGGATGAAGGGAATGACTGTACCCTCAGCAGCTTTACTGATGATAAAAAATTGGGAGGAGTGGCTGGTACACCACTATGCTGTATGGGCTGGGAAGAGAGTTGGGCAGAGAGGAGTCTTATCTAAGCTCAACAGGGGCAAATAGAGAGTCTTGCACGGGGGGAGGAACCACTCTGTGCACCAGTAGAAGGACCTGGGGCTCCTGGGGCACAACAGGCTGTCCATGAGGCAGCAGTGTGCCCTGCAGGCCAAGAAGGCCATTGATGCCCTGGGATGCATTAGGAGGAGCATTCCCAGCAGGTTGAGGAAGGTGATCTATCAACTTAGTGAGGATCAACCTAGGGGTCAAGCCTAGTGAGGCAGCATCTGAAATGCTGTGTCCAGTTCTGGGCTCCCCAGTTCAAGAAAGACCAGGAATTAGTGGGGAGGATCCAGCTAAGTGCTATGAAGATGAGGAAGGGGTCTGGAGCATCTCTTTTATGAGGAAAGGCTGAGAGAGCTGGGACCAGTCAACCTAGAGAAGACTGAGAGGGGATCTTATCAATGAGAAGTACCTTAAGTGTGGATGTCAAGAAGATGGAGCCAGACAGTTTTCAGTGGTGCTCAGCAACAGGATAAGGGGCAATGGGTACAAACTGAAACATGGAATTCCCATTTGGATATGAAGGAAAGCATCTTTACTGAGATGAAAAGTGACTGAGCATTGGAACAAGCTGCCTAGAGAGGTTGTGGAGTCTTCTTCTCAGGAGATATTTGAAACCCGCCTGGACTTAATTCTGTGCAATCTGCTGTGGTTGAACCTGCTGTAGTAGGGGGTTGGATTAGATGATCTCCAGAGATCCTTTCCAACACCAACCATTCTGTGATTTACGTACAGTGTGCAAAGTATGTAGCTCCTTAGATCTAGAAAACTTACATTAACCAAATATTAGGAGGCTTAACTTGGCACTGTAATAAAGCAAGCAGTAAGAAGCAAAGAATCACGGCGTTGCAGAGTTGAAGTTCCTACTGCTGTATTAACTTGGCCAGATTGCACTTAGAAAATATAGTGAAACATGACTCTTAATGTTTGGAGGGTTTTGAGAGTTTATTTATCCATTACATAGAAAATATAGATTGTACAACTTTGGTCAATTAGTATTTGCGTAGAAACCATAATTCTGGAATTTCCTTTCTTCTTTTTGATTTATTGTTCTCAATGTTAGATATTTGTTTTCTGTGTAATAGTTGCCACACATCAAGTAATGGAAATGCAAGTGATTCTACAATTTGTGTACCCAGTGGAGTCAAAAGGAAAGATTGCAGTTAGTTTAGTCAGGAACTTGGTTTAACAGTTAACAAGCTGCACTTACCACAACTCCTTGCTCTTCTTTCATAAATGTATTATGATATATAGTGTGACTCTGTATTTTCAGGAGGATTGCTTTTCCCACTTATTATGGGTTAAAATCCCCTCTAGTGTTGGAAGTGAAAAATCTCAGGACTGCATTCCCTTTTAATTCTGCACAGTGTTCCCATGATTTCACTGATTTATTCTGAATTCTTGGAGATATAAAAGCAGATTCACTCCCTCTGGTTTACTTAAACTCTTGTTTTGACAATCTGCTTCTACTCTAGATATTTAGTGTCCTGCATCCTGAGTTTCTACTGTGTTATTGTTTACCACTTTTTTTAGTAATACCTCTTTTTTTTCAGAAAAGTGATGTTTAAAGTTTGTGTTTCATGGGTGTTTATGATATTTGCCGTTTGAGCATCTCTCAGATGCTAAGATAATGTTCATTTGTACCTGTTCTGCTCTTCTGCCTGAAAAAGAAAGGAAGAGAAATGTGTATAGAAAAACATTTGAGAGATGAAATTTTCACAATACAAAACTGTACAGCTAGGGAGCTTATGTGGAAGGAATTTAGCATATTATTTAAGAAAAGGTGATGAAAAGTCAAGTTATATTTATTAATGCCTGTGTTACATGATCAAGTGACTAATCATGAAACTTAAATAGACTTTTTAAATTCAAAGTTAGGCCCATTAGAAGTAGATGCATTATTGGAAGTACTCTCTCACTTCTATCCCATCAGCTAGAGATGTAGCCATCTCCTTTGGAAATACTTTAGGGGTATAAAACACTAGAAAAATACTATAATGAAAGTCATAAAATTAACTTGTGCAAAAAGGAAAGTGCTGTTGGAGAAAATCTGAAGATAGAGATGTTGTTTTCAACTTGTAAATCATGTAGGAATTTCTAGTTATTTTCATAAGAGCCAGAGTTAATCTTTTAAAGATCTGTTTACCACATGCACAGCAGACTGGTAAAACTATGGGGTAGGTACCAGAAATCTGGTCTTGTACAGTAATTAAGTATAAAAAAGTATTCCATAAGAAATACTTGAAAGTAGCCTATACTGTAGCAAAAGCATTTGGTTTTAGAGCTACATTCTACTGAACAAGGACAGTGTATCTCTCTGAAAAAACACCTGTAAAGATTGTATAGGTTTTCTTTAAAATTTAAATATTCTTAAAATTTTGTTCTTTCTTTTATCTTTTTTAAAGGAAGCTGCACCTACAGAATCTCTGCTGAACTGGCAAGACTATGAAGGACGAACTCCTCTTCATTTTGCTGTTGCAGATGGGAATGTAGCAGTTGTGGATGTCCTGACCTCCTATGAAGGCTGCAATGTGACATCTTATGACAACTTGTTTCGAACTCCCCTCCACTGGGCAGCCTTACTTGGTAAACTGGACAGTGCTGAAGTCACTTAGTCATTAATTCACTGTACTGTTTAATCTTTGTCTCTAATTTTTATTTAATTCCAGCCTGGCAGTATGATAATTAATCTCTTAGAGTAACAAGAGTTTCTGCTCAACCAGGATTTGAAGTTTCTTTGTAGACTGCTTATTTTAGCTTCAGATTCTCCAAAACATTGTACAATGCATTGCTTCAACAGGTTATATATGCTGATGATTTCAATTAGAGTATATTGAGATTGTTCTTGCATATGCAGCTTTGATCATAGGTTAAAAAAAACCCAGATGCTCTGGAACAGTGGTATCTGATGTGGGGTATGGACAACCCAGCATGAAAGCAACACAGTCTATGGGAGTGCAGAAAGAAAATATCGGAGTTCATTTTTTATCTGAAGAGATAACTTGACTAATATTTAATATAGAGATTTAAGCTAGTGCTCTTGTTTTGTCCATATGTAAGATGGTCACATGGGGTTATCAGGGTGCCTGGTGGAGCTGAGCTGCTCCACAATGCAGAGTGGTTGATGGTGGCATCATGAGTCACATGCTCACTTTCAGCCTACTGTGATGTTCTGTAGTTCGTGTCTGCCTGGTTAAGTGGATTTATGATTATATTATCTAGTTTTTATTAAGCTACCCCTCACAAACTAAATAAGGGGTTTAAGAAGATTCCCACAAAGAAAATGCAGATAGTCTGATAATGCCAGCACAAGTAAACAACAAAAAATGGCAGAGTTGACACTTCTAGTATAAGCTCTTCATCAGACACGCTATGATAATCTAATCAGATCTGACAAGGAGTTTTATTTGTATAGAGTTCTTCTCTGTTTATATTGTTACCCTGAGACTCAGACACTCTGTAAATTGTAACCTTGCATATGTGAATTTTTATTTGTATTTACAAAAACTGTATCCATGCAAAACAAGTTAAAACATGATTTAATATAAATAGTCTAAATGCAGAGAAACACAAGCCCTAAAATAACAGACCCAAAAATAATATGATTTAAAAAATTTACCTCCTATTTCAATTCAGGAGGAAAAAATAACCACTGGATAAAAGAATCTTCAAACAGTCTCTCTACCCTTTTAACTGGCTTCATCCCAATGATCCTTTGGGACATTGCAGACAAAGAATGCCAATATAAGAATCAGAATCAGATGTTCACTGGAGCGAGTTACTGCAACTCCAGTGGCAGTATACATGTAATTTGATTATGTTTATTAAAACAAAAAAGAGGGAAGGGTGTTCTCAAATTTGTATATATGTAGGGATATTGAATTTTAACAGAGAAATTGTGAAGCATTTTAAGCGTCATAGGATCAACTTTCCAAAGAAATAGTAATTGTCACTTGGTTCTGTCCAAGAAGCAAAATTTATTGCATTTTGAAATTGATTGTATTTGAGAGAAGTTTTGTCTGTTGGAAAAATGGATTGTCTAATCAATGTAGAATAAAGGCGGAAGATGTGCCAAGACCTCCAGACTATTTTGTGAACATGATGAGGTGGCATATGCTCTTTGGGAATTTCTGCTTAGTAAATCATTATTAATTTTCAGGGTTATAGTTTTAAGTTGAAGGTAATGTTCTATGTTGGTCTTAAAGAGAATGAGATGTTACTATATAGGTTAACAATAGGAGATTTAAAGCAGTGCCAGGATGCTGCCACAACTTTTCTTAGATGTGATGGATTGCATGTGATTGCATTTTAAGGGCATTGCTGCTCCTCTTACCTTTTCATTTTGCATAGGTAAAAGTCTTACCAGTTACATCTCTGCTAAATGAAAGTACAGCAGTAATGACAGTTCTTGACCCCAAGAAATGAGTTTTAATCTTTACATTAATGGCCAAGTGAGATCCACCTTTGCACTTATTTCTTTACTGTTGCACCCAATACAATTTTTTTTTAACTCCCTCAAGCCTTATTCTCCTAGATAATTTAGCTAGACCCTGTCCTCATTATGGAGTTAGTTAGTTAACAATTTTTCTAGTTGTCTGTCCTGAAAGTTCAGGAGTCTTTTTTTTCAGGCTCGGTACTCCTAAGGTTTTTCTACTAGGATTTTATTCCAAAGAAGCTTCTTCCAGTGAACATCAATTTACTTTTTTTCTGTTTGTTTCTTTTGGGTTTTTTTTTGGTCTTTTTTTGTTGTAGGAAGGGACAGAATAATGTGATGTTCTGTATCCAGCATTCTCTTAATGGCTGACAAGAAAGAGAAACCTTCCTGTATACCCTAAGGCCCCTAGAAAGGGAAAATGCTCACATAATTCTTCATATTTTTGGACCCAATTTACTATTTTCTCTCATTTCTGATATTTCTGTACATATAAAGTCTCAAAGTGCCATTTCACAAAAGAGGGCTTGCCTAGTCCTCCATGTCTCAGGTTTTAAAGAGCTACAGAGCCCAACTGTATCACAGCTTCATTCTGTAACTGTTGGTGTTTTCATTAAAAATAATCTACTGCAATCAGGAGGGTTTACCTACCTTTTCATTTATTCTAAAGTGATTCAAGACAACTGTGCAAAAGTAACAAGCAGCAAAATTGATTGCTTCTCTGACATATGAGGTACTGGAGGTTTTCACCTGTAAAATCAGAGTGGTTTTATAGTATTGCTTGAAATAGCAAATCATTAAGATACTCTGTGAGCTGCATGTGCCGACAGGAATAAGTATATGAACGGACTGGTTGGCTTTAGTGGCAATATACTGTATTTGTCTTTGTTTTCCTGTCTGTGGAGTGAATATAAAGTTTACCCATCCTCCAAAAGTGTTGTGATTTTAATCTCAAAATATTTTGGTCTGTTTTTATGAAGGAGTTGTGTGTGAGCTTGTTTATAGCAGCTGATAGTAGACTAGCTTCTGATTCTGCTATACATTCTCGGATGAAATTTTGGTTAAATAAAACCCAAGTGAAGAATTTTCACTTGATTTCTGTAAAACAATATGATGTGTGATGAAATTGTCAGCATTGATTTAGCTTGTCTTTTAATGCAGATGGACAAGTGCTCATCATCATCAGCCTGTGCTCACTTTACTCTTTCTGACTGACCTGTCACTCAAATGCAGCATCTCAACTGAGTTATTATAAGCTTTTTTGGAAATATTCAACCACTTCATTATGAAGTTAATATCATAGCTGTCAGACCAGTTACTGCTGCTTTCTTTATTTAGGGAAAAGCTCTAGTGATTTCTGTTAACAGAAATTTTGTATTTGTAAGTCATTCTGATTTATAGATGCCCCCCAAAAATGACAATACAGGGTATTGCATTGGACCACTATTGGGAATAAAGTACATGCCAGACTTCATAGTTCAAAAATCAAGTCTCATGTTTCTCTCTTACATTTAAACTATAATGGCTACAACACAAATATGTGACTATTTCTGAAAGTCTGTTCATTTTATTCTGTTTTGTTTGAGTTTAGGTTTTTCGTTTGTCAGCAGTGGGGTTTTTTTTACCTTTTTCTTAACTAAGCTTTATAGTGACTTGAGGATTTGATACAAATTTGTTTTTATTACATTATTTTTCTCAGGTCATGCGCAGATTGTCCATCTCTTACTAGAAAGAAATAAGTTTGGAACTATCCCATCTGATAGTCAAGGTGCAACACCCCTACATTATGCAGCGCAGAGCAACTTTGCTGTAAGTAGAACATACCCTAAATGTGAAGTAAACATATTTTGCTGAAATCTTTATAGTTTAGCAGAGTGTTTGAGTTGTTTTTGAAATCACATAAACACAGTGTTGTTGGCATGAGTTAATTCAGAGTTCTCCTATGTTATGTGATATGAATGTGGTTAATTTCGAACTATTAAAAGACAGATGTACAAAAACTAACTTTCTGTACAAAAAAGGCCCTTTGATCTATATGTTTGCATCACAAAACACAATAGTCATTCAGTTACTTCAACAGAAAGCAGAATGACACCTACTATTTCACAGTACTTTCAGGTTTTAGGGCTCATTATAATGAAGTCTTAAGCAGTTATAAGGTAACTAGAGTAAGATGACCTGTAGGAATATTTGCACAGCTGCTGCAGGACCAGTCAAACCAGTCTTTGCATTCAAGAAGGTAGTTAATTTATAAATATTTGGCATTATGAATGAACTGTTGTCTCATGAAGCCCAGCTAAAGAGTTGAGTGCCTTTTGTCATAATTCTTCAGGAACACTGTATTTTTAAAATTTTTAGAAATATTTTTTTAAACTCAGACAACAAAAGAACATTGGTTTCTCAGACAGCTTAATTCTTATACTTTGGTATAATAGGTAATTTTTTTTTCCAGAGCAAGATCAGATACAGTAGAGCCAAGTATAAAACTCAGCACTTCAATGATTGCCAGTCGCAGATGTTGCAGAAGTAGTTCTCAAGCACTGGAAATAAAGAAAGCTTCTCTTAAGCTCCTTTACCTCTCATAGTTTTCATACTCTTCCTTTATAGAAAGAGTTATTTAGTGTCTAATTAATGTAATAATTATGTAGTCCACATTGCAACATTTTCTTAGCAGGGATAATAATTTGGGTCTTTCTTGCATACCTACACGTTAACAAGGAAAAAAAGGGAGAATTTAAATGCCCCTGAGAACAATTCAAGTTAACACATGTAGAAATAGTATTGAAAGAGGGAACAGAACAATCAATATTTTTGCTCCCAAGTGAGTTTTGGGATGTTGGTGGCATTTTTTTGGAGATGGTCTTACTAAGACCATCCAGATTTTTTTTAAATTCAGACTTTTATTGAAACATATTTCTCTGTGTAATCTTCACTTTAGAGAATTTTTTGTTGATGCTGATTTTTGTTGATTTAGGGCTGTGTACAATTTGGGCCTAACACATTTAAAATATTTGTGTTGTAAATGCCTTTCTTTCGTGTTTGAGTTAAACTCATAGAAAAAAAAAATATTTACCATCTGGTGATTATCTCCACATTCTTTTATCTGGTTGGGTTTTTTTTTTCTTTTCTATATTGATGTATTCCTAAAAAGATTTTTCATACCGGTTTTCTTTCCCTGGGCTTGATTCAGTTAAATGAAACATCTTCATTATGTTGCTGCCTTTTGATCCCATCAGCCAGCCAAATTGTGATATCATCTGTGCTTTAAGGGGAAGTTAAGTACATGGTGGAATCAGACATTCTTTTGTAATCTTGTGTACTTACAATGAATGTACTGTTTCCTGTCTTGCATGAAAAATCACACAGGAGAGTTTCATTCAGATCTGCAGGCCTCTTTTAGCTGGTGATGTACTCAACAGCCCCTGCCTAAATTATGTCTGGAGTCTGTTTTCACTGGTCCAGTTTTTTCTGAGTACCACTATTTGCCTTTTTGTCTCCTTTACATGCATATCATTGAGTAATTCCCACCACTGCACTCCATATACATACATGGTCAAACAACTGAGTGGAGATACATTCTGGCAGTAGCATCTCTATACTCACGGTTTGAGAGCCACATTGTTCTATTCAGTCTGCCCAGTTTTGGTTGGGTGTGGTTTTTCTCAGTTGAAATGTAATGTTTCTTGTTCTCTAACAAGAAGAAAGTTTGTTCTTTTGTGTTTACAGTAAATGTTTGCATGGCTTTCAGTTTTATTTGCTTTGATATCTTGTTCTTTGCTCTGTTTCTCTATGGGTTACTTACTATAATATGACATTTTTAGGTTTTTTAAAGACTGAAAAGGATTAGCCAGCACTTGAATTATGTGAAGCATTTGTTCCCTAAGACTAACTTATCCCCATTTACTGTAGACAGGAAAAGTTCTAGAAGAAAAAGACATTACCCAGTATAACAACCCAAATTTAGATGTCTTGGGTATCCCAAGGAGGTCCCAAGAAACACTGCTATTTAAAAGTTTGAACTTCATGTGTGAAGGAAGATCAGAGAATCTTTATTTCCTGGTCACAGAATATTCTGAGTGCAGAGGGACCCACAAGGATCCTCAAGTCCAGCTCTTAAGTGAATGGCCCAAACAGGGATTGAACCCAGATGTTATTAACAGCACGCTCTAACCAACTGAGCTAAGATGCTCCCTTCATATTGATGTTAGTCTGCAGAACTAAATTTTTTTTCCCTGAATTTTCCCAGAGGTGTTCAAAACAATGTATTTTCCTTTAATATATTTATAAGATTCATCTAGTAAATGAAATGTGGATACCCCTGCCTTATTTTTAAATGTTCAAAAATAATATGTAGTATTTTTCATTTTTCTGATAGCACAGAATTGAATGTTTCATGTTTAGCTCTCTCCTTTACTGTTATTTTTCAGATTTATTGTTTTTTTATGTTGTTTCCTCCACCTTTTTTAGTAGTGTTAGAATACATGTGGTCTTTCATAACAAAATACATGTAGAATTAAATTGATTGATACTTCTATTTTCTGATTTGTTAGTTATCCTGGTGTAATTTAATTTTGTTTTGTTTTCAAGTTGTCGTAACTTCATTTTGGAAAATAATGCTTATAGTACTGTGGGATTTTCTACTTTTTCCAATTAAAAAGCTGTAGGAAAGAAAGAGTCATTGAAAGAAGCGTTGCTTTGCCAAAACTTAGCAGAAAAATAAAATATTTGTATTTTTTAGAATGTTTGCCTCAGTATTGAAGAAGTGCTGCCTTTGCAGTGCTTTTCACTCAGCAGGATTTCCAGCAGGGCAGAACCCCGGGAGGGTGCTGAGATTCTGGCCTAATGAGAGGCTGTTTGTGTCTGAGGTGTGGTGGTGGTCAGTGTGAGAACACAGAGATATAAACTCCTGCTGAGTTTGTGTGGAAAGCTTTATGCTGCCATCTCTCCTTGCTTCTGGCTGGACCTTTTCACAATAAACTGCTAGTTCAGACCTAAATTCACAAAGCTGTAAGGATCCTAGATCAGTAGCATAAGATAAATGAGACATTTCCTATTTCTTTAGAGGGGTGAAATAGAAGTAGTAGTGAAAAAAACAAATCCAAATTGATCAATGGTACTTAGGCATTCAAACACCTTCATTATTAAAATAATTTAGTTCATTCTAGCCAAGAAATTCTTGTCCTGCCAAGAGTAGGTATAGAGCTATTGTGGAGTTGCACAGAGGAAAGGCTAAGATAGTATTAATAATAAAATATAAATATAAAGTAAAATAATGAAACCTGTTTTTTTCAGGTTTTTATTGGCTAGCCTACCAGTGACTCATATCAGATGTTTCCCAGCTGTTACATGCATAGCCTTTTAAGGCATTAAATAGAAAAGGGAAAATCTTCCTTTTTAGTAGTTTTCTAATAGTTGTGATTTTCTCTCCCTTCCTTTCCTGGGTGACTCATTAAGAATCTAGTAGCAGGTTAAACCGTGGACTTGTTTGCTGACAGCCTAACACAAACACAGCATTTAAAGAAATAATTATTTTTTTCCTTGATTTGGGATTTTAGTTTAACAGTTACAGTGGAAAGACTCAGGTATAAAGATTTCCTAATATTTTCTGAAATATAGTATTTCAGTAATTAGTAACCTGATTATGTTATTAAACATGAGGAAATATGTCTATGTTGACCCCCTTGTTTTTTAACAGTCAAAATATTAGAGTAAGGCAAAGTAAAATATTTGCATGTGCAATTGTATTTATAATTGGAGAGAAAAAATATATTGGGAAAATATTTTGAAAGAACATTGTTTTCAGGTTTAGGTTGGATATCAGAAGGAGTCCCATCACAGACAGGCTGATGGAATGTTGGAATGGGCTGCCCAGGGAGGTGGTGGAGTCACTGTCCCTGTAGGTATTTAAGGAAGGATTGGATGTGGCACTCCATGCCATGGTCTGGTTGACATGGTGGTGTTGGGTCATAGGTTGGACTCGATGATCTCAGAGGTCTTTTCCAGCCTAAAGGATTCTGTAATTTTTTCATCACAGTATTACAGTCATGTTTGGATAAACCCATGACATTTTTCCCATGGCTTTCTTCACAGAAACTATGGTGTCTTCTGCTTCCTTGTGACGAACACATTGTATTTGACACTGAAAAGAAAAAAGTGTTAAATGATAGTGTTAAACTCATAGTTAAGGGTGCACTATGATCATTGGTGAGGGAAAAGGCATAACAGAAGTTCCTGTTGAGCAGTTACTCTTTATAAACATAAAAGGAAAAATGAATTTATTTGCTTCATAAACAGCTGCATGAGACAATGGTTTCTTGTTGTTGCAGATTCCTTTTAATGTTAATTTCAGCAGTATGTCTTTTCAGGAAACAGTTGAAGTATTTTTGAAACATCCTTCTGTAAAAGATGACTCAGATCTTGAGGGAAGAACGTCCTTCATGTGGGCAGCTGGCAAAGGCAGTGATGATGTCATTAGGACTATGCTGACTTTAAAATTGGATATTGATATCAATATGACAGACAAATACGCCGGCACAGGTAAGATGCTTTACAGTAAAGAGCCACTGCATGTTTCCAATCTGTGTGATTTCCACCAAGTGGAAATATTGATAGAATCTGTATTAATGTCTTTCTGCATGTGTACTTCAATCCTGAAAACATTTCTGCATTATCGTAATTATATGTGTCAGTCAAGTCTTTGCCTTATTGTGGGAAAGAAGCAAATCTTTTCTGCACAGATTGGAACAGTTCATTTGAAATGTAGAAAGAAGAAATGTACTGCAATGCTATTTAGTTAATTCTGTAATCCTGTGAAAGGAAGAGCTGTTCAGTAACTTGAAGAATAACATGAAACATAGTTGCAGAAAAAGCTCTTCCTGAAAATGCCTGTTCAAATGTATTTGACAGTACACAAATACTTTGAAACAATATGGAGCAAAGTAACCACTGAAGTAGCTAAATTACCATGAAAATCGTTCCAGTTATTTTTAAAGATAGTGAAATAAAGATTAGATCTATTGCACTTCTGTTTTCCAAACAAGAGATCAAACTTGATATCCCCCAAATTTATCATCATGTTATCTGCCTGAAACAAAAGTAGGCAACACAGTGCTTCAGAATTCAAGTGTGCAAGTAATGAAATACAGAATTTCCTGTAGTAACTATGAATTTATCTCCTTTAAGGAAAAAAAAATTGGTAGAAATATTGTACCTATGCAGTGCTTTCAACAAAAACAGAATAACAGTTTTGACAGGTGAGAGAGACAGGTGTTGAAGTGTTTATGTATTCAGCAGTATTGGAAGTTTAGGAGAAGTAGAGTTGTAAAGTATGCTGATGGCATCTGGATGCAAAATCAGGAGAATGTGGGTATATTTGGTATAAATTTGAGGGGGGTTGATAGCAGGGCTTCAGGGTAAACTGTGTGTAGAGAGATCAGGAACTACTCAATGCCAGATACATTCACAGAGTTAGAAGTGCAAAATATATATGTCAGGGTTGTGTGGTTCAGGATTTGAAACTTAGTATGCATCAATATTGAATTTTTAAAGTTTCCTTTGATGATGTGTTTGATCTTAACAAAAAGCAATTTGCAGTTAACAAAAAATTCTGTTTAAATATCTAAATTCTTGTTTTTCTTACAATGTAACACACACTAAATACATCAGTCTTTCCAAGTTGTGATAGTTTGAAATTTTTGAGTGTAGGAAATAGTGCAACAAATAAAATCTCAGTCTTCATGTTTGATGGCAGTACAAACTAAATATTCTACAATTTTAGTCTTATTTCATCTTTTATCAGTCTCACCTACACTTGCTATTTCATGACAGTTCCCTTTCAAATAATTCTCTGTATTTGTTTGAGACCTGAAGGTGCAGCAATGTTGTTGTTACTGTGCAAACCTCCTTACAAAGGGTTTTTTTCTTTGCAGACAGTAATCAGTAATCACATACTGTGTTTCTGAAATTACTCAGGTGTGGATTTCATGCTTGAATAATTCAGGTGGTTGGCTTTATTATCTTTCAGTCTTAAACCTTTCCTAGCGGTGATATGTAATCACCTTTTAATCTCGGTTTCCTTGTAGGGCTTTTAATCCAAGGAAATGAATGGATTTTCCATTTGCTTGGGAGTGCCGCTGTGTAGAGCACAGGAACAGCCTGGAAGTGGGGAGCTGTGCTGCCGAGTGGCCCGAGCTGCACCATTGTGCCAGCGAGTGCATAGCATGGGCTTTATTGTAGCCAGCTCTGAACATAAAAGGAAGCCCACCACTAAATCACACTGTGATTTATTTTTTTTTTCTTCCCAAAGGGCTTTAATCATTCCCAAGTATTTGTGAGGGAAAAGCAGTGTTGCATTCGGACAGGAAACTATGCACTGATAGAAAATAGCGCGCATGCCTCCGTGCCTGGGATACAGTTGCTGAGCAGAGTTCAAGGCTGTGTTTTTCTGACTTTTGTGTGCAGACTCGGTTCAGCTCGGTTGTAATGCTGCGTTAACGCAGCCTTTTGCATTTACTCAAAAAGAGCAAGCTCTCCATTGAGTTCTGCTAGAACATCGAGACTCTGGGCATTGTGTAGGAGAATGACACCAAGGGAAAGGAATTTCCCTCCTCTCAGAGATCAGCGCTGCAGGAGCATTACAGGGGCAGCTTTATAGCTCTGCCGTCACTGCGCACAATGGAGAGGGCTCTGTCTGTCGGCTGAACAAAGGGCCCATTGTCACCAGCTGGCTGAAGAATCTCTTCAGTCACCGTGACTCCATCACAGAAAATTTGGCTTACAAGAAAATATTGAGCACAAAGTGCGAAACAAGATGCCTGCGTCAGAATGAGTGATAGGGGGGAAGAACTGGCCAAGCTGACACAGCAGCTCTTTTTCTATTGTATTGTTACACACACCCCATGTGTCATCTGATGGAGTGTTTTACTGCCTTTGGTTTCATAAGGGATTCAGGACAAAAACCAGAACCTAGAGTTTATTGTGAGGTCAGACCACGAGAAGCAGGCCCATCCAAATGTACGGCGCGGCAGGGATCTCATTCCTGTCCAGTTCCTACTGATAGCCACCCACTCACAGTGGCTGCTGCACAGGCACTCCCTGTTCACCAGCGCAAGGAGCTCTGCTGTGCCTTCAGGCTGCTGCACTCAAATCAGCGTCCTCTCAAAGGCATGATTTCAATTTTCACTCCTCACAGTGTCTCTGGCTCTGACCCCAATGCTTAGTCCGTGTCACAATGTTACTGTCACTTACTTTGTGACTCTGTTTTACGGCAGCGTACACCAGGTGGATTCGGGTCAATGACAGCACAAACAACCTGAGCATTTCAGTAGGGCCTGTGTAACAGGTTGTGCTGGGTTACTGTCTCATAAGCTGGTGCTGGTTGTAAACAGTAGCTGGCAAATACAAAAACGCTGGTTTTATATTCTGCCTATGGTTCAAGAAGCTGCTCCTTGTAATGCTGGTCTTTGTGGTGTGCATTTCTGTAAATGCCTCTGCTGGATCCTGACCCTGTCTTAACACTGGACAAATGTGGACGTGTAGGTAGTGTTTACAGCCCCACATTTTGCTTGCATGAGCAAGATTCGGTTCTCACTAAGCATGAATGTTTCTGAAATTTCACGGGGAAATATGAATTCACTTTATTGAATGCACACTTAAAAACCACACTGTTTTGTGGTTTTATTCTATATTATTTTGATTTGTCAGTAATATATTCTACATTTAAGGCAGCATGAGAATGTAGATTGTCTGATCTGACTGCTAACTGTTGGAAATAACCCAAAGCATTTTGAAGTCAAACTGTAAGTGAAGCCACCAATACATGTGCTCTCTCTTGGTTTTAAATCGCATTGCTGTGTGCAGCTCTTCTTTCCTTCAAAAAGAGCCATGAACTGGTCATCCAAAATTCTGGCTGACAGTGCCTGCAGGATGCTGTGTTAGGCAATAGCTACTCCAATTACAGGACACCACATCTTTACCTGAGTTCTGAAGTATCTGAAGTAGCAGCAGCTGGTTTTTCTGCAATCTTTTTCTTTTTCTTGAAGAAAACAGGGAGACAGAGATACTGTGCAAGATATTATGGACTTGCTACATAATTTCATATACAATTTTCTCCAAGTAATTCCAAAACAAAAGAGGGAGGCAAGGAGGAGTAGGAACAGCTGGGTGGTTTTCTGAAGTTAGTTTTAATTGAGACAGCTTTGCTTACTTGAAAGGAAAAAGTCATTTTCAGGAAAGTGTTGAAGAAATAATGAAAGCTTTCTTTTGCTGATGATGAGCAATCTCAGAAATGCCACAAAGCAGAGGCAGAAGTAAATCTTGTTATGTTCCCTTAATCAGAAGCTGCTATTCTTCCACAAATCCTCACTATAAGCCAATCTTGGTGGTGCTAAATGTAAAATTTCTATTTGTGCAAGTTGGAAGCATGTTTCAGGGCTAATATTTTTTCTGCTTGTTGCTTCTATGGCAAGAAAGTGTTCTTACATCATCACTTCTTCAGTTTCTTGAGGTTGAAAAGTACTTTTCCCACCAAATTGTACTTAATTTTTATTTTGACTGTTCTAACTGTGGACCTCTAAAGCTCATGGTATTGTTGTTTCTTTTTCCCCACTCCTTTATTCTTCCAGCCTTACATGCTGCTGCCCTTTCTGGCCACGTCAGCACAGTGAAGCTGCTGCTGGAGCACAAAGCACAGGTAGATGCCCTGGATGTGATGAAACACACCCCGCTCTTCCGAGCCTGTGAGATGGGTCACAAGGAAGTGATTCAAACACTCATCAAAGGTCAGCTCTCAGGGCTTTCCAAACCTGTCCAAGAGTTCTGCTGCTGCTTCCTGTGGGGATGGGAAATAAACAGCTGAGCAAGATAGGGGTAGGAAATTGCTTCCCTTAAAGCAGGTTTTGTTTGTAAATTTCCCTTGTGAATCTAAAAGATTATCAGTGTTGTGCATAAATGGCTAGAAGTGTTAAATACAAAACTTTCAAAATTGGGATTGTTCATTTCAAAGCTCATTTCTGTTCAAGCCTTTACAAGTACATTCTAGTCTCTCAAACCAACTCTTCCCCCAGCAAGTCCTTTCTTTCTTCTGTTTTTGTTTGATTTTTTTCCCCTCAGTAAATAAGACCAAATTAAGCTTTCTTCACTTTTGTGAAAGACTGTTTTTAGGGTTCTTTTAAGACTTTTAAAGTGAGTTTTAATTTTTTTAATGTAGATAGATATCAAAAGTCCTACATCATTAATATTTTTTTCTGGTTGTTTTTTAAAAGCAGTATTTTTTTTGTAGACCAAAATAGGATTTGACAAAGTACACAGTTTTAGATAATTGTAAAATATCTGCTGAAGGGTAAGAACTACAATGAAAGAACAGTGCATTTTAGATGCAAAATTCTGTCATTTTAGCTTCCCAGAAACATCGCCTTCCTGCTTCAGACATTATCCCACCTATGGATAGATGAAGTATCCAAGCTAAAGTTTGCAAGTTTTTCATCAACCAGCCTTTCTTACTGAAAAGTGCTCTTCCTTCCATGATCTGCTGGGCACGTTTTAACCTCCTGTTAAGCTCTTCCCCCCACTCCTATGCCATTTAGCTTTTGTAGATGCAAGAGGTTTGGCTATTGGAATCTGAGTTGTGTTTAATTAAATATTTTATGATATAGGGAGTCATTGTTGCTGGTTGGCTCAAGTTCTTGTATTTGTGGAGTTTTCCTTTTGTACAAAATTTTTACATCTTGCAAGAACATATAGAGACATTGATTATCTGCATAAAAGTCTTAGCGTGCTTGCGTTTAAAAAATAAGCTTATTTTAAAAATTATTATTACATTGTGACTATTTTATCTTGTCTGCTTTAGAGATTTAAAAAGACATTTCATCTGAAATCTAATTTTTAGAAGTTATTTTGTTGTCAAGAAAGAAAGGTTCTACTGAAAATTCATAGACCTGAAGCAAATAAAATAGATTTTTCATAGGCAATTGAGAAGTCTGGATATTCTAAAGCATATTAGAGGATAGTCAGAAGATTGTAAAAAAGTTAGATGTCTGACCTTCTTTGAAACTGTTTAATTCCAAATTATTTTTGGTTTTAGTTTTAGGATTTGAGTAACAAAATTGAAGTTGCTTTCTGAAATACTTCTCTGAATTGTCAGTTTATGAAATAAGTTCTAGTTGAGCATAAACTCACTCTTTTCTTAGCATTCAGCAATATTTTCTTTTTGTGCTCAAAAATGTATTTGTTTTTACAGGAGGAGCAAGAGTAGATTTGGTTGACCAGGATGGGCATTCACCCCTTCATTGGGCAGCCCTGGGAGGAAATGCTGATGTGTGCCAAATCCTGATAGAAAATAAAATCAACCCTAATGTGCAGGATTATGCAGGTAGAACACCTCTGCAGTGTGCTGCTTATGGAGGTTACATTAACTGCATGGTAGTGCTGCTGGAAAACAATGCAGATCCAAATATTCAGGATAAAGAGGTATGTTGTTCTTCTTCACTGAAGTATATCATTAACTTTAGAACAACCATAAATCAAAATATTTTCCTTTTCTTCAAAGTCATTCTCCTTTACAGGACATAGAAACATCTGTGCTGCTGTTTGTCACAAAAGGAAATGCATCCTGATGTCATTTTCCCTAAGCCTTCACTTCTAAAATTTCGAAAGAAAAGTAGTATTTGAATATGTAGTATGAATTGAAGATTGGTATTTTCCCAGATCACTTTTGGTCTTTCCTTATCGAAGTGTGATCATATGAGGAGTCATATTAATGATCTGAATTCTTCTATAATTCCTTATTAACAGCTGACATAGGAATGTGATTTTAGTCTGTTCTCTAAAACAGAGAGGGAGAGAGAGCAAGAAAGAAAGAAAGGTACTGCAAGTGAGATCGGACAATTACTGCTTCAGTTGCTTGTCCACATTAAATACCTACGTATGTATCACTCTTCCAGGTGAAGAAAAAAAAAAGAACCTAATTGGTTTATTTGTTCTTTTGTGCCATTATTCAGGCAGTAATTGAAATAAGGAGCCAGAATAATTGTGCAACCTATAACAGATTTCTTTGTTATATGACATAATTTCTCAGAAGTCAGTAGAACCTCGTCAGTCAAAAGAGCTTCACCCAATTTATTGAAATTTTCTGTAGCTATTTGTCATAGGGCATAGCTAATTCCAGGTAATGCAAATGTGCTTTTCATTATGAGTCCTACAGAGCATATGGTACATCTACTGCAAAGAAAGCAACTCTAAGGCTAGTCTTCTAATGTTGCTTTTCATCTGTTTTAGGTGAAAAAGCACTGGTGTTGAAATCTTGTTAAAAAAAAAATCCATTTTCTAAGTGTTGTGTTCTTTTTATTTTAACAAGGAAGTTTATTTAGAAGAATTATTTGTTCTTCATGTCCAGAAGAGCATTGAATTACACTATGATTTATGACTTTAATTGTGGCGTGGTAGAGTTTGGGAGTAATGTTTATTTTTGTTCTGTTCTATTGTTTTACAGGGCAGAACTGCCCTGCACTGGCTCTGTAACAATGGCTACCTTGATGCTATAAAGTTGCTGCTGGGCTTTGATGCTTTCCCCAATCACATGGAGAACAGTGAGGAGAGGTACTGCTTGTCTCAAGGTGTTATTTTGTAATTGTGCCAAAGTGCTGCCTTCCCTTTAAATGTTAAATGTTCCCATGCTGCAAGAGAATCCTCATCTTGTATCTCAAAGCAATGCTGTAACCTTGGGCTTCAGTGTAAGCAGCTTTTCTGATGTGAAAGTTCCCTTCTTTAACTAAGACATTGCAACTTTCATATTTCTGAACCATCTTCTGGAAGTATTTATTCACTCTAGTCGTGTTGGAAATATTAAAAATCTTTCTCATTTTATATGGAGTTGATGGCAGATACATATGGCCAAAGGATGAAAAGGCAGTTCTGCTGCTGTTGGAATAGACTGGAATTTTGTATTTGATACAAATACAGCAGGAAGAAAGAAAATGGGAGAAATGTAATATTGTGCTTTAAAAAGTACCTGGTGGTTACCTGTGCTCTAAAGGCCTGGTTTAAAAAAAAAAGTCCCCTATAATCATAAAGAGACAGCACATTTGCATCTCTTTTCTTTGTCTTTCATTGACATATAAATAATAGATTTTTAAAAGTGATTTGAGTTGTGGGGTTTGAATTAGTCACCTGCCCATGAAGGTAATTACTATTAGCAGAAATTTCTAATGCCTTTTTTTAGAGTAGATGACCTCCTCATAATTATAAGATTATGAACATCATGCCATATAAATTTGAATATTTCAGCATTTTAAATAACTTAAGGCTTTTGCAACCTCATATTTCAATTTGAGAGTTCTGTACTTAACCCCAGGTTTTAATTGCTTTCTTCCCCTATCATTTTTCTTTCATTCTCCACTTTAAAGCACTCAGATGTCTCTTCCTTTTCTGTTCTTATTTTTTCTTGAGAAACAAAAATGAAAGTGTAACTAGTTTCTAATTAAGTAGTGTCAAGGCTCTCTTTAGGAATTTTTGATAGAAAATTGAATAAACAGTTTTAATTAAATTACTTTTAATAAGTAAGATTAAAAGCCATAATTTTGCCAGATTGGAGACTGCTGTTATCCTTACTTTGTAGAAATATACTCATGATGCTCAAATGTCAAGAAAAGACCTTAGCTGTGGTTTATCACAGTCATTCAGATAGTATATATTTTTGCTTCCCTTCTGGAATTAATATATATTTAATGTGTAAATCTAGATTACTCAAAATACAACTAGCAGCATTCCAAATGTCTGCTGATAAGCACTAGTGCATGTGCAGAGCAAAAGAGATCCCCAATATTTCTAGATGGACCAATCTTTCAATGTAATTCTCCTAAAATACATATAAAAATTGCATACTTTCATCTTAATAAATATCTACAAACTTTGTATTATTGTTAAGAGATTGAAAGTTTGGAAAGTGGAAAATCAAGTTGAGTGTTGCAAGGGAGAGGAAAAATAACCTCATGGATATGGTTCACCTGTAATTGGATGAAATTGGTTTTTAATCAGTAACAATTTCACTATGTAGTGGCTCTTTTTTTTTTCCCCCAAATATTCCTATAGGAAAAAAGCTTCTCTTCTTTACTTTCTTAGAGTGTAGTATGGATACCAGTTAAAATTCAGCAAAGTGGTTATAACTAAAAGATTAGAGAAGAGATAGAGCTGAGATTGCATCAAGAATTTTAAAGTCTCTGCTTGCTTGCCAGATATGTGATCAAGTGCTAATCTGGAGGGTATTGGGTTTGTTGTTCTTTGCAAATTTATTTTGTAATCCAGCTTAATGTCCTGGGTGCATCAAGCTGCTGCTTGACCACCTTCATGTTAAATTGCCTATAACAGCTGATGGCTGATCTCTTCATGTGCTTCCCTGTGAAGCCAGCTTGATTTAAAAGCTATCTGCTTTAGAGAGAACCAAAGGAAAAGGAAATTTACATCAGGCTTTGAACTGACACAAGGGATGTCAGTCTGTACAGACACAACAGTGTGTTGTGTACAAACACAACAGTATGTAAGTGTCCAGTCATAAAAACCCCTCTTCAGATTTGATTAAAGTGATTTTTTTTACTTTCAAAGGTAGCTCGGATGTAGTTAGAGAATCCACATTTAAAAATTTGGATCTTCATGACTGCTAAAGTAAACTTCATATGGTTTACTTTAGTATCTTTTGTGTCTTTAAAGTATTCAAAATTAGGATAATCATTTAGCGTTTTTTTGAAATAACATTCCTTGTGAAGTTCCCATTTCTGTTATCAAAAATCTGTATCTCTTTAAATGCTATCAGCAGCACACCTTGGCATCCAAATTTTCATGTTATGTCACTGTCTTTATTCCTGCAGACACTTCAGTTCAGATGCTGTTTATCCTTCCATCAAGCCATTGCTGTGTGGCAGGTCCAATTGTGCTTTCTGTCTGTTTTTCTTTGCTTACCAGCACTGTGTCCCAGCAAGTTACCATCAGCAAGAGCCCTAATTTTCCCTATCACATGCATTGACATTTGTTATTGGCTAGTCTTATGTTACATGGTCTTGATTATGGTTTGTGACTGATAATTTTCAGTCACTAAATGTCTTTCCCTGAAGTTTCAGTGTTGGTGAGGGAGATAGATTTTGCTCCCATGTGGACAGTGGGAAATTTGGGAATTATTTTGAAAAACACCTAGGTGTCTTTGCTACCATTAAAATCCAAAGCAATTTAATATTTTGTCCACCTGTGTCCATTTGAAAACAGACTTAAGTTTTCCTAGTACCTTAAAAATATATTATCCTTCTGTATGGATCTAATCCTGCTGCTGTGTCAGTCATAGTGTCTTCAGTCGATGTTATAGAAGCTAAGCCAGATTTGACAGTCGATTTCTAGAACTTAAATGCATATGGAAATAACACAAAAATGTTTGAACTTACTTTTTTTTTATATTTCTGTATGAAAACTTCAATAACACATTTTAAAGACCACTTTCCTAAAGCAGCTAACGTTGTGGATGGGGCATTGGGAGATTTAGTCAAAATACTTCAGGTCCACCTCTTCCCCTTTCCATATTAGAAGACCAAAATAAGCTTTAAACATAAACACCTTGTGTAGTATGAATAAGGTAGCAAAATAATGGCTAAAAATATGAGAAAAACAGCCTACTGAAACAGTGCTTAATCTGTCTTGATGCTAGAAATTGCTTTTTATGAAATGAGGATGAAGAAACATTATAGCTAGAATTCTAGATCAATAGTAATTGTTGTGCTTTTTGGATTTTTTTAGATATACTCCGCTTGATTATGCCTTGCTTGGCGAGCACCACGAAGTGATTCAGTTCATGTTAGAACACGGGGCTCTGTCCATAGCTGCCATTCAGGATATTGCTGCTTTCAAAATTCAGGCTGTCTACAAAGGATACAAAGTTAGAAAGGCTTTTCAAGAGAGGAAGAATCTTTTAATGAAACATGAACAGCTGAGAAAAGATGCTGCTGCCAAGTAAGTCTGAGACTTGAAACCTACTACAGCACATAGACATTTGTTGTAAGTTTGTATTTATCTGTGCATGATTTTATCTGTTGTTGTTCATCAGTTTTTGTTCCTCTTGGTAAAATTAATGAAACTAAAGGAAGCATATGACTTCCATATAACCATAGACAGATGGAAGTAATTTTCCATATAATCCCAGTTTAAATAACAAACTTTGTATAATATAGCATAGCAAGGCAAAATACCAAAAGCTGAGGAAATAGCATGTTAGTGTCCATGAATCTTTGCCTGATATTCTGTATGATAAAATTGCTTGGAAAACATTTTTCACTTTAAGGTAGTGAAAATCATTATTTGCCTATCATTATTTGCCTATTCTGTTTTGAACAGAAATTAATCAGTAGTTGAGGAAAAAAACCCATAAACAAACCAGGGAAAGCTTGGTTTAGTAAGGCTTAACTTAATGTTTCTCTAGCAACCTGAATTCCTGGTTTCTATTTGCAGCTTCATTTTGGGCCTTATTCTCTGCACTTACATTTTCTGGTCATGAATTAGAGAGATCCTATGAATTGGTTATATTGGATTACAGCTAACTAACATATGCAATTCAAATTGTTGTCAGCAAGATGTGTAGGTTCTGGCTGAGTTTCAGCCCAATTTAAATGTGGTGATGGTAGCACAGTGATGAAATTCTAAAATCAGAAGGTACATAAATGATTATCACAATACATTGCTTCCTTGGAGTTTATCCTTAAAATTCTTAGTATGAAATTAGCACCTGGTTTCTCTTGAAGAAATCTGATTCTGAAATGAAAAAAAACATAACAGTCTGAAAAGATTTCTGCATGATTTTGGAGTATTATTTTGTCAAAGAGGGATCATACCAAAAAAACCCCATGACACAATTATTGCACCTAGAGGTATTTTTGCTGCATCTGTGTATCACAGACAAGCTCAGCTGCACTCCACTCTGTATCAAATTTGGAAGTTTGATGTTCTGCATAATTGGCCAGTCAGCCCTTCATTGGGTTTGGTTGCTGCTACTATAAAACAATTATTATTCCCCAGGAAGAACCAAAGCTAAAGAAACACCAGATAACTCATCTCTTACTCACATCTCTACATCCTGAAGTTGTAACCTGTAGCTCTCCTACTGTTTGCCTTTTCTGCTGAAATCAGTGCAAGTCAAAACTATGCATGGAGAAGCTGCCTTGAAAAATACTTATTTTTAATGTGGAGAGCTCTGCTTGTTGCTGTGTGGTCACAACTGACTTTACCAAATGAGGTAGTTTTATCCTTTGTGATGACAGTCATTTTTAGAAGAATCTCTGATCCACCATGAAGAAGATTAAATGAAAAAGAATTGCCTCATGGAAATTTGGGGGTATTTTTATAATAGTTTTCCTTTGTGAGTTTTTGATGTAGTTTCTGAAACTTCCTTAGCTGTTGTTGATTTGTTTGAAAACAATAGAAACAAACTCTGTGCACCAAATACCATAAAAAGAGAATTACAGTACAATTGGAGTGTACAAGCAAATCAGGTTGTCACATTACAAATTTTATTTAATTGCAATTTTATGGTCTGTAATAAACTGAAGGGGACATTATGTTGTCATCATTCTGCGTCCCCATCTGTGCATTCCACAGCTGAAATTAGCCAGGGTGTTCCTGCATACAGAAAACTGTTATCCCTGCTGGTGTTTAAAAATCTGGTCTCCAGATAAAAGGAGACATTATGTGGAGATCCAGAATGATGGTGAACTCCTAGTTTGAAGACACACACCTCTCCCCAACCTATGTCAGTGTAGATATTTAAACTTGCTTTGTAATATGTTGCTTTAGAGAGTCTCTCTAAGATAAATCACTCCTAAATCTACTTGGGTTTAGATAGTCTGTTCTGGTTTTTTTTCCTTTTTACAGTAACAAAAAGTCACCCAGCATCTCATACCTGTATTGTTTTCTGGTAAAATTACATTCACTGTATTTAAAGCCTATGAAATATTTCTATAGAAACATCATCTCTCATGTTTTCTCCTATATCAAAGAAATTGTATTTTATAAAATGAAGTTTGATGAAGGCCAAAACAACATGCACACTGTTATGTCACTGAGCAAAGAGACACACCAGTGGACCAGTGTGGGTAAGCTGGGAATCCTTGACAGAGCTCAGATGTAAAAATGCAGTTCACAGAAGGCAGAGGCTGGGGCAGACTGCAAAAGCAGAGTGTAAATGCATTGCTTGGGCATGTAGATGGTGTCAGAAACACCAAAACTCAAATGGGGTTGAGACTTCAAAGAAATGTTCCAGGTTACAAAGTGAGTTTGTGCTTCTACATTAATAAAAGTAGTAATGCATCGGTAAAAGGCTGAACAAGGAATGTGTGGGTCTGTTGCTGAATGGTGCATTTAGTGACAACAGACACAGGTGCGGCAGAAGCACTCAACGCCTTCTGTTCCTCAGGCTGCCAGAAGATCTCCCAGGCCTCTTTCCTCAGGGACTTGCTTCAAGGAGGAGCAGAACTGCCAGCTGTGAATAAAGATTAAGTCAGGCTTGAGAGAATTCAGCCCAGACAAGTCCATGGGACCAGGCTGGCTGCATCCAAGGGTACAGAAGGAACTAACTGATGCCCTTAAAAGGTCACTTTCCAGTGTCCTTGAAAGATCTCAGAGACCAGGGAGAGTTCCCTGTGATAGGAGGAAAGAAAATGTTGCACCCAGCTTCAAAAAGGGCCAAAAAAAAAAAAATCTGGGGAGCTATGGTCTGGTTGGTGTTTCTGATCTCTGGGAAACTTTTAACAGGCAAAAGCTGGGACAAGAGATTTTGTCTGGAAATAAAGAGAATTTCTTTCACCTTGGGACAATCAACCAGTAGAACAACCCAAACAGGTTGTATGGTCTCTGTCCATAAAGGTTTTCAAGAACATAATTGGATAAAAACCTGAGCCACCCAATCTGACCCTGTTTTGAGTGGCCTGTTAGCCTTGCTGGCTTCCTGAGATCCCTTCCAGACATTAAAAGAGGATTTTGGTTTACTTATTGCAAAACCAAGTATTAAAGAAAATAATATTTACGTGTTTAAAACATATTCAGAGAAAACTAATTTCCAATGTATTGAGTTTTGAAAGGGCTGCAGAACTCATTCCTCATTTGTTCACCTCCCCTTTCAATTTCTCAGGATGAGTTCCTGAATCCATACTTCTGTTTTTCATTCTGGCAAGTTGAAGGAAACTGATTGAGAATGTGGATGTGAAAGGGAAATGGATGAAAGTGAGTAAGTAGCTCATGATGTTTAGGAAGAGAAGAACAGGAAGAAAATAAGCAGTTCAATTAAACAGCCTTCAGTAGATTCAGAAAAATGTTCTCATGCCAAGAGAGTACAAGTAGATTATGAGGTTTTTCAGAAGACTGGTGGTTAGCCCTGCATGATGAGAAAAGATAGGGGAGTGTGGCAGCAGAGAAAATAATGAGCTCTTCAGCAACCTGAAAAGGGAAAGCACATATTGGAAATTTGATGTAATTACTAAAATTGACAGTAATAAGAACATACAATGATAAAGCTAAACAAGCTGAGGTGCTAAATAAGAACTGACAAAGGATGTGAGGTAGGTATCACAAAAAAACATTGTAAACATACTCATTGGAAAAGGAAGAGTAAAGAAACAGTTGGTCCCTGAGAGATGCTAAGTAGACTGAACTGTTCTGTGGGATTTTTTTTACACTTCAGAAGAAATTACATCAAACCAACTCAATTTTCTTTTGTGTCCGAATAACAAGTTTTGTGGCCATGGAGAAACAGTAGCTGTCATTCAGACTTGCCTGAACCCTTCATACTTCCTCATGGGAAATTTCTCATTTGCCACCTTTAAACTCGAAGTGTATATTGATGAGAATTTCATATAAATCCATAATGAATTTGTATTTTCATTTAAGAAGTAAATTTGAATTTGAAAATAGCACCAAGATGCAGAAGATTGTAAGCACATTGAAAACTAAATTAGAAATCAGAATGGTGGTAAAATACATACAAGAAATGACTGAGGAAAAAATAGGTACTTAGGTAAGAACTAACACCCTGCTCTACACATTCAAGAAGACCCATCAACATAGGAATACTGGACCGAAAATAACTGTTGTCTTAACATTTTTATTAAGGACTGTGAGTTTGAAAGATAGTTATAGATCAGAATCTGAACACATCATGAGTCAGTGGTATCATTCTTTTGCAAAATAATCCTCATGGTAGATTGTGTAGCAGGAGATGCTGTTCATACAACATGAAATATAACTGCTCATAGTCCAGAGAAAGCTCTACCAGTAATAGGATCAGACCTGGAGATCTATTTTCAGTTGAGATTTTTTAAGTAAGTTTTTGGGGGTTTTCTGCAAGGATAACTTTAAAAGCACGCTCCTTTAAAATATCCTTCAGCGTGTAGATAAAAAAGTTAAGTTTCTATTTTTAACAGAATAGAAAAGGTTGAATTCATTTTAGCAGAATCAAAAATTCAAGACATCTCTGTGTCTTCACAAATGTATGTGTAAGGCTGAAACTGTTCCTTTCCATCTGCTAAAGGCTCAGTTTTCATTCTTTCACTTTTGCAACAAAATACAAGCTTATGACCATTCAGGACAAAATTGTGTTGCATTTACAATGGAAAATGTTGGCCTGCCAGCTCTGTTCCACTGTTGAGCTGTAGCTGTCTAACTTGTGAGCCCAGATTTGGATCCTGTTGGGTTTGCCAGAACCTCGAGATTGACTGGGAGCCCTGAAGTTAGAATCCTGTCTACTTCCTTCACTTGTTCATGAAACCTAGCCTCTCAAATTGGACAACAGTAAAACTTAGAAATTTTAATTTCAAAGAGATCCTTCACTGTAATACAAACTGAATTTCTGATTAAATAAAGCAAAACACAAGGGGAGGGTCTTATGTATTCAGGAGCCTATTCAACTCAGCTGTACTGTGACAATTGTGATGATGCTTTATGAATAGGGAGCTTTGAAATCCCTTCCCTTTATTCTTTCTTCAGTTTAACCTGAAAAAATAGCACACAGATAAAACCTTTAAAGAAAAAAACAACCCTCTTTACTTTTTGTTTTCTGGTCTTGTGTCATTTCAATAACTTTACAACTGGTACTGGTTGCTGAAGTTACTGTTTTGAGTTGATCTGCCCATCAGAGGAGTGCAGGTTGCTCCAGCTTGATTGTGTATCACACAGCCCATCTCACACTTCCTTTTCTAATACCCTGAATGGAAGACATTGGTAACAGGCTGCCCATTCTTGTGAAGAATAGAAAATTACTATTCTGTGAATAGCAAGATCTGATTTATCAGCTCAAATGGCACAGTAATGGCAGTGAGATCCATACTGTACACAGTCCCAACATCCCTGCATAGTCCGGTTGTGGAATGCCAATATTAATGGAAAGCAGCCAATTTTTTTTTTCATGCCAGAGGGAATATTGAATCCCAGGCTGCTACAGGAGTGTATTTTTTTAGATCAATTAGCAGCTTTTTCAGGTGCAAAGTTCAATCAGCTTCTCCTGCAGAGCAGAGTTGATAAGATAGCACTGACAGATAAAGTTAGGGCTCCTGGCTGGCAGCTTGCGCTGCAGTGACATGCGCTGGCAGTGACACCGCTCACAGGAGCCGGGGCTGGCGTGCTGCATAACTCACCTGTCGCACGCCGTGCTGGGAGGTGATGTGGCAACAGTCTGCACACTGTGTTGGAGCACTGGAGGCAAGTTAAAATACCAGGCAGCTACATGATACGGCATTTACCGCCTGTCCGTTCCAACAGGAAAAGTGTCACTTCATCCAACAGCCAGGGCTTCATTTGTAAATACGAGTTCAGTGGGAGTAGGGATGTAACATTTGCTGTGTGCTGTTGGGTTTATTCTGCTTGGTAGGAACAAGAATTTAAAAGATGAAGTGCAGTGACAGCCCACTATATTTCAAAATAGGCTGCAAAATTTTATTCAATGGATGCACCTTTCATGAGTTTGTCCAAAATTCTCTTTTAGGGCTACTCCATTAAGAGATGCATGACTTATTTAATACTGGAAATCCAAATGTTACCATTGTAATTGGCATACTATGTGCACACAATTTTTAAGTTCACATCTCATATTATCAGTATTTGTCACTTAAATGACATATAATGTTTCTGTAAAATTAATTATCCACCAATGACAAATGCATAGCAGCAAGTTAGTACCAGTAGCTAGTTCAAAGTTGGTTTATAATTGTCTGTACTAACTGACACATTTAGCTACGAAAAAATAATTTTCAAAGATATTGTGTCTTTTGTTACATTTTTTTGCTTTTCAAATACAGTGCATTGCATTACTACTCACGTGAAAACATTGCTCATTAGTAATTGCAAACACAGTTATTAGTATCGTGATTCTTTTTAAAATCCTGCTTTTAATTTTTGTATGTTTATAAAACCCCTAAATTTAGTTGTTTCCAATAAGTGAGTGTTTTAAGATCAGTCAAAACAACTGCAAACTGAATGGGCAGCTGGCTGACAGGGACTTAACCTTCATCAGGCTGTAGCTGCAAGTCAGTTGTTGTTTTGGATCAAGTTGAGACATTTCAGTGCAATATGTGTCCTTTTCTCACTGAAAAATGTCAAATCAAGGATTTGTTGTGGCAGAGTCAGATTTTTAGAGAGGAGTGTGTTCAAGTTAGATACATGCTCCCAAGATTTAATCTTCAAAATTCTTATGATATGGGCCATAATTGCAGGAAACGTGAAGAGGAAAGTAAGAGGAAAGAAGCCAAGCTGCAGAAAGGGATGCAGAACGTGGAACAAAGCAAGTTTCAGGTACAACAGAATCCCACAAATCGGGAGAAGGCCACCAGTGTCCCAAGGTTACCCAGCAAAGCAGCTGACACACAGAGCAAGAGGCTTCTGTCCCTCAATGCTTCACAGATCCAGCCAGGGAGAAACAGCAGAGGTTCACCTAAAGCTGGCCATGACAAAGGGACCCCAAAGGAGAGCTGCCTGTCAGCAGAGCCTCAGAGTGAAGGTCATAAGATCAGGCAAGGTTTGTGATCTTTTTAAATTGTGCTGTTTGTCTGCTTTGTCCACTTCTTGGGGGTATTTTATATATAGAACCCATTTTGTCTTTCTGTGATTTCATATTCTTTCATCACTTGAGCAATTTGTGCAGCAGGGTAGAGTTAGATACAGATTCTTTTACTCTGGGTGAAGTAGTGAAAAGCACCAGTACAGTGTCTTATGATGTCTATAAAAATACCTAGAATACGTGAAAACGGGCTGTGGGCAATTGTTCTATTAGTTGCACCATTCAGAGAAAATAAGATTAAATATATTTGAAATATCTGTGGTGCACATGAAGAATGTAAATGGAGAAATGGTGACTCTGGTTTTTAAGCTAGATTTATCCTCTTGCTCAACCCAAATGGTGTTTGAAAGAATGCTATGCCTTTGTTAGGTATGCATTCTCTTTTTGTTACTGAAGTTATGCCAGGAAAGTTGATGGAACAAGGATCAAACCATGAAGTTGTACAGTCAGTTCTCATTAGGTGTTTTAATCAATCCTCTTGTGACCAAAACTTTTATGGACTTCATTGGTCATTGTATTGGAATGAAATATAAATTTAGACCATTTGGGCTGTGAAAACTGTGATTCAGTTGTTGGGTGTTTTCTGATCTGGTTATCCAGTCAAAAGGGTATCCTGTAAAGGCATTACAAATATAGTATAATTTCATCAGGTTTTGGATGATCCAGATGATTTTCTGGACAGTATATCAAAGATCTCTTTCTTTTCTTTTTCCCCTCCTACCTACCCTGCAACATCCTGTCTGCTATGTTTCACCCTCTCTGGTCTATTTTGTCATTCTCCTGTTAATTTCCAAGCAGAATGAAAGGTGGATGGAAGATGGGGAATTTTCAGTTTTGCACTCCAGTCTGGCTTCCAAGTCACCCTCAGCAGAGTACTTAAAAGCAGTGATCACCCAGCAGCAAGGGAGAAAGAGGACTTGATAATTTCATTCAGGTTGTCAAGGGAAGTACTGAGAAGCCAAGTGCTTTGAGTTTCCTGGGTCAGTGGGTTACCCTGTGCCAGGATACATCGTGGATAGAGCAGGAGTTTTTCAGGCATCTAACTCAAATGTAATGTTAGAAAGAAAACCATTTGTAAAACATTAGGCAAATGAAGGCACTTGGGACTCTACTGTGACAGGCAATCATGTCCTCTTCTGATTCTTCCTGCTCACATTTTTTTGTTCATTTAAGTGAATCCTAGTCTGCCCCAAAGGTAACTTAGCAAAAAAATCAGAGACATAAATTATGTTTTGCTGGGTCAGAGACTGAATTTGTTTTCAATTTCTCTGTCTAAAGATTCACTGAGGAAACACATCAAAAGCAAGTCAAGCTGTGTCCATTTCCAGTGTGGCAAAGCAAACGAGGGAGCAAAAGTTGAAGTGAAACCTCAGGTTGCAGCTGCTGCGGAGCCGGACGGAGAGAAGCACAAGGAGCACGCTGTCGACACAACGGATGCCTGTGCGCGGAGGAGCAGGAGGCTTTCTGCTCCTGCCTGTAGGGCTGCCAGTGCTGGGGAGAAGCTGAAGGATCCAAGTCAGCCTCCCTCTGGCAGGAGGGACCATGGTGAAGGAAGGGCTGTGCTCTTCTGCGATGTCGGTTGTACCGGTGGAATGGCGCAAAACTCCAAGCTGGGTGAAGCTTCTTCCAAAGGCAAAAGGCACCAGCAGAAACCCAGAAACAAAGAGGTGAATGGTAAGAGATGTTCACCAGCTGGTTCTAGTAGACCAGGAAGTGCCAAAACAGCGTTTGTAAGCAGCAGAAATGACAGCCTGCATGCTGTAGAACAAACTGTCAAAGTGGGAAACAATGAAATGGCAAAAAAGGCCTCTTCATTATTGTCTGCTGAGGCAGAACCTACCAGGACTGTGCCAAGAAACCCAATAGCATGTTCTGCTTCTGATGATGGTTTGAACTTGGAAAAAACAGGCATGATTGGATCCAGGAATGCTGATGATCAGTTATGTTCTGTTCCATGGCAAAGTACAAATATTGAACTAATCCCTGTAGAGATTCGAATGCAGATCATAGAAAAGGAAAGAAAAAGGAAAGAGCTTTTTCGGAAGAAGAACTACGCTGCGACAGTCATACAGAGGACGTGGAGAAGGTAAGATTACTGCTTCAGGGGCTAAAGAGTGGGATACAAGTACATGTAAAGGAAACTAGGCTTGTTGGCAATGTGCTTTATTTTGCTTACAACATTGCCAGTGCTAAACAAGGCAGTTAATCATCTTTCTCCACAATAATCTTTCTCCACACAAAGAGAAGTGGGTTCCAGTGGTGTAGAATTACATTAGTAAGTTCATAAAAAATGCAAGATAAGTGATGACTTTTAATAGTCAGAGAAACTGTTAAACTTCTATTTCTAGCTCTGATATTTCTTTAGAGAGTGCAAATCAGGATTTGCCTAAACGTGGAGTTCAGTGACGTACTTGAAATTGTGCTCTGACCTAACATTTAACCAGATAATCAAACCACAGAATGTTTGGGCGCTTTGAGTGTTCATTGACAAAACTTGAAAGTAGCTTGAATACCTTGATTAAGCAGGAACAACTGCTCTACAGAAGAATGCTTTCCACAACATTATCCTGCTTTCATGAATGTGTGAGTTTCAGCCTCAGAAATGCATTCATTCTACAAGTACATGCTCCTTAATATTTAATTTCTTATCAAAACAGGCAGAAAGAGTATGTAAGGGAGGTATATAATATGCAAATTATTCTTATTTCTTGTTTTTATTTAAACTTTCTTTGATTTTACTGGATGCAGAAAACTATAAATTGCATGTTTGCTAATACTCTTTCCAGGTCTCTCTAGTTTAACAGTTTCTCTGGTGGACTCTGAGTTGAAGATGTCCCTGGCTATGGCAAGGAAGGTAGATGAGATGGTCTTTAAAAATCCTTCCAACCCAAACCACTCTGTGGTTCTGTGACTCCATGCCATATTCCTGTGAACTGTGAAGCAAAGCAGCCACTTTTTCTCCCAGGGTTCCACCACTTCTGCTCTCTCTGCTGCTTGCTCCTTGGCCTTCTTTTCTGATGTAGGTCCCTTGTTCTTGTCTTACGGGTTCAAATCACTCAGATATCAAAAGCTAAAGGAAACCAGGAGTAGGTTAGGAGAGTGTTTCTGCAAGTGATGCTGCTGCTGGCTCTGCTGCTTTCACTCAATACCAGTTTAAAATCCTCTATCACAGCGGGGCAGGCACTTGCTGTGGCTCTAAGACAAAGCAGAACCTCATGTAGTGAGTGCTTGTGCAATTTTCCCCACAAGATTTGGGATCCAAAGCCATGCATTAAGCTGCCTTACCTGCACAGAAATCTGCATTCCATTCACACTACAGATTTTGGATAGGCCTTTCAAAACTGTGCACCTGCTGAAGCAGGGATGGTGTGTGTTCTCTCCCAGAAGTGCATGCACTTACTAACCCTTTGCATTTTGAATATTGTGGGGATTAGAGAGTGTTTAAGTTACATTTGTTATTTAAATACTTAATATTGAAAAGTAAATATCTTTGTTCTGTTTGCAAGAACTCATAGAACACTAACAAAGATCTTAAATTCTGCAAGGCTGCAGGAGATATTAGTTTGGCAGTTCTTCCACAGTCCTGTGTTTGCTTTTCTTCCAAACTTGCACATGATAAATAGCATGTGCTAGTAGACAGTAATAAAATTATACAATGTTGTTGTGTAATTCTACATTAGAAACATGTAGAAGTACCTGTTTGAGTTCTGGAATTTCTCTAAATTAGAACTAAATGCATTTGTCTCACTCTGCAAATTTTATAGTCTTGATTTACTTATTGAAGGCAAACACAACAGCAGAGTGGTACTGGTCTACTTAAGTGTATTATACTTGCTGTTCTCAGGAGAATGTTTCAATTCCCAAATCTGCAAACTTTATAGATGTACTTCTCAAAAGTGTATATTCTAAGGTGTGTGGCTTGCCAAAGGTTAATTGCTTATCCTGCTCAGTGAGGCTTACAGATTCTGTGTCTGTGCTCTCTCCTGGGGGGCACCAGGGCCTGTACCATGCTCCAGGGCCCACAGGAAGCCAAAATAAGTTGGTTGCTGTCACTGTTGTTCTCCCACTGGAGTCAAGCTGTATTTTTTATATATATTATTGCTGTGTGCATACTTTGGCCAGCAGTGGTTTTTAAGATTACAGCTTCTGTAACAATGAGTGAGAATACCACTTGCCAGCTTTGTTGTTCTGCACGTGGATATTCCACTTTTCTTTAATGTGCATAGTTTTCTTGACTAAGCATCAAGTATATTTTAAGGCACTCTGTCAGATTCATGTTGTTTCAAACTTGGTCCCATTCTCCTTTTTTCTCACTAGGATCAGAATGATCTGTTAGGAGAGAGCTGAATTAAAACAATATAGAGCACTTGCTTTACAGATAACTGCCTACATCTTCTCAGTGTCAGAACCTCGCAGTCATTTTCTTGTTGCTAAAAACTGCCAGAAGTTCTCTGCAAACTTGAAATCACAGCTGGGTGCAAAGGTGCAGTGACTGTGAATGGGTCATGTCACGTATCAGCAAAGGCATCTGGCAGTAATTACTGAATTCCAAGAGAGTAGCTTAGTATTCTTTTCTGCTCCAGTATAAAACAGTTCCCCAATTGTTTTTTCTGCAGTGAAGTATTCACTTAACCCATCCTTAGCTCAAGTTATGTTACCAAGTCACTGCAACTGTGCTCTCTCCACTTTCTTTTCCTTTCTTACCCTGTTGAAAAGTGGCATATTATTTAAGAAGACTGATCATTTTTTTCCTCTATCTCAATAATACTCCTGTTGTGAATTCATACTGTGCTTCACAACTTGCAGGCCCTGACAAGATGCAGTTGCTGCCTGCATTTATGTACTTCAATGAGCTGCATAACAGTACATGCCTGAATTCTGAAGCTTCACTAAATTAAGATTAAATACGTTTGTCTCACCCAGCAAATTTCTCAGAGGTAATTCACTAAGCTTATTGGAAGTTTAAAATTATTTTGGCTGTAATGGAGCATATCATCCCCCTTTGGCATTCTATTGTGCTTTTATGTACTCATTTTTTTGTATATGGCTGCTGCTTTGTTTGAATTATGTAGCTCATTGGCTTAGAACATATATTTAAACAATTTGTATTTGGCTTGTTGTCTTTTGTTCTAATTTAGAACTTGTTGCAGAGGGAGCAACAGAAACAATCACCTCTTTCTCTCTCCTTCCTCCTTTGCTTCACCAGGCATCCAGCAGAAGCCTTTTTGAATGCCAGAGGGGATGATGATCAATGTGTTTTGGCCTGTTACCAAACACTTATAATTAATATTTTACAAGTGTTACTCAATGCTCATTTGTGACAGGTTTGTACTGGGAGGATTCAGAGTTAATTGCTAAGCCAGTTAATTGACTTGTGAGCGTGAAACGCCGATATCCGATTGAACACTTACATCCGATTCCAGCGGAAAAAAATCCCCAAACAGCTCCTTGCTGCCGGTGCCATTTGCCACCAGAGTGTGAGGGACACATAATCTGCTGCTGCCACTCACAGAGGGATGTGACTGTGTGTAAGATCAAAGCAGCTGGGGCAAACCTGGGTCAGAAGACAGGGAGCCTTTCAAGGGAAGGGAAAAAACACAGATTGCTGAAAACAAGGTGAGGGGAGCATCTTCAGAGGAGGGGTGGAGAGCAGCTGAGCTTTCTGCAGAGGAAATGTGCAGTGGAACCCACAGGAGGCAGATTTGGTTTGTCTTTTGCACTGATTGACTGAGGACATGAGGTGCTAAGGCACATGAGAAAGTTTGGTGTTACTAAGATGTGAATATAGTGAAAATGAGGAAGCGGTACTGATTATACTGTTACAATAAATATTTATAGTTTTGTCTTCTGATGATTTTCTATTTATAAAGCAACTGATCAGCTGATGTTGAGGCACTGTAACTTTTGATACCTTGTGTAATGCCAGATCTTTACTAACTATGTGAAATAATGGATGCATCCAAAATTGAACCCAACTCCTACTATTTCTTCTGAACAAACATTTCTCATCCAAGTGACTTAGCACATCAGTGGGAGTTCTGTTTTCCCAGTTACTCATGTAATCCACCATGTGAACTGATGCGTGGAAAGCACGGAAGTTAAAACAGGTCACCTAAAACAAGTGCTCTTCTCTTTTCTGCTCTCTAGTTACCAGCTAAGACAGGAGTTGTTTCAGCTCCTGAGTGCTGAGCGGCGCTGCAAGGAAGATGAAGACAAATGGAGACAAGAGGCAGCTGCCTTCTTCATTCACGTTGCTTGGAAGAAGCAGCTGAACCATAGCCCTCTGAAATCAGTTCCTTCATGTAAAAATCTGAAATCTGTAAACAAAACCAGCTCAGCCATAAAAACCAGCAAGCAGTCCATCCTAAAGCAGATATATGGTAATTTTCTTTTCACTATAATTTATTTGTGTAACTATGCTTTTATTTTTATAACAGAATGTATTCACCTATGCACTTATTTCCTAATTGTTAAGAATTTTAACTATTTATAAAAATTCATCATAGGTGTTCTGGGCAATTGTATTTCTGTTTCAGGTTAAATAAACCAAACAACTCAGTGATTTAAAATGGCTGCTGCTGAAGCTGTTTGAATCCCCACACAGCATTGTTTCAGCACAGGTCTTGAGCAATCAAATAATTCTGTTGCCAGAGCTGTTCACATATATCAACGTGGAAAGAGAACAGAGCAGTTAAGCTGGGGAGAGCCGTCTGTATCCATGCAGAATGGCTGTCTGGATCACGGTTTGGTTTTTTAAAGCACTGTTTTAAACTTTTGTTTGTGTTTTGTACTGTTTTAAAAATATTTTCATACTATGTTCCATGTTGATAACTTTCCTGTATGAAGATGTAATCTTTACTACATGACAATATCTTGCTCTTTATGGGAAGAGCAAGATATTGTCTTTTATAATTCTGCACTGCTTTGCACTGTGTCTGAACATGCACATGCAAAGGAATGCATCTGCAAGAAAAGGTAGAGGAAAAATATTGCTTCTAGACCTTGAGTTCCTTTATAGTGTGGATCACTGATGGAGTAAGGATATGCTAACCATATGTACTTTAACAGGTGGTAAGTCACTTCTATCATGGCTCAGTAGCTTTGAGAACCAAAAAGGACAAAATAAATAAAGCTAATAAATTTATTTTCCTTCTTTTTTTTTATAGCAACTTTTTTTTTTCTAAAAGCAAGATGTATTTTAACATTAGTTAAATTTCAGTTGTGGTTGTCATGATTTTCTGTCATATGGAATGTCTCATGAGTTTCCCCATAAAAAATGAGATAAAATAATGCTGTAGCTTACTGAAATAGTTTGCAGCTATGCACAACTACATGTCTATGTGATAAACACACAGCTGTTCACATTGTTTGTTAAAGGGTGTTCTCAGGAAGGCAAAGTGTGTCAGTCAACAAGACCTCCTTCTAAGCTGAAACTTTCTGATGTGCAGCTGGTCTCAGGTAGGACACATCCATTTTAAGAATACTTTGATGTTTATATACCTGAGATTGTTTTCTCCTTAGATAAGAAAACAATCTGCTTAAGGACTGGGCTGTCTTATTAAAATGTGTAACTACTGCCAAACTGTTTGTGCCTGCACACTTTTTTTGCCACTTTTGGGCTTCTGTCCTTGAGTGATTTGGATGAAAAACTTCTTTACTAAATGCCATTTGTCAGACTTTTTAAAGTCTATTATGGACTTAATTGGGATTGGGAGCTGTGGTGCTTCAACACCACAGTGTGCGGTGACAAATGTTGGTGCTTCACCATGTGACGGTTTAGTGCCCTGCTGGGCATTTGGTGTTCCTGGCTGTGCCACACCTCAGACAGACAGGCCACAGCTAGATGGGAACACAGCAACTGCTTCAAGGAGGCAGAAGTTCAGGTAATTTGCAAAGAAAAGTAAAATATATTTTCCAAGTAGTTTAACACAACTCTGAGGTCAGAAGGAAATCCAACAGTGGACCTAACCTGGAGTTTGCTAAAACTGTAGGTGAATTTCTGCCCTGCTAAGAAGAGACAGAGGCCTTTTTCTTTCACTGTCTGGGAACTGTTTTAATTAAGAGGCATGACCAGACCGGTGTTTGATTGCCACCTCTTCATGCAGATACGAATCTAAATTTTAAAAGAGCTTTTAGCTGTTTTCGTTTAACTTTTCAGGACAACAGATCTCCCTGTCTCCTGAAATAAAAAGGCTTTCTCTTGAGGCTGGAGTGGCCTTTGCTTTCATAACTTGGTGACGAATAGGTTAGTGATAGGAACTCTGCCCAGTTCCTTTAGAACACTACCTACTTTTATTCACCTAATAGGAGCTCAGGGAACTTTAGCCCTTACTTAAAAGACAATAACATGTTTTTCATCTGCCTGCCTTTGTGCATGACAACATTACGTTTGTTGGAAAAGTTCAGAGCTGTCAGTGGCTAATGCCAAATACTCCGTTTCTGACGTAGGTGCCTGGAGTAGGTCAGAATGGACTGCTCAGTTTCACTCTTCCCTTGCAGCAGGTACATCTGGGAAGGTGAAGGCTGACTGTCAGCCCAAGTTTTAATGTTCACAGAGCTTGTGGAAGAAGCGTGCAGTGTCAAATCTGTAATGGAGACTGACACCCAACTCAGTCAAACACTTTGCAAGGGGGGATATGCAGAGGGTGTGCAAAGGAAATGTTCAGTATGAAGGGTGACAGGTAGAAAAGGGATGGGTTATACAGGCATGGGGTAAGTGCTTTGGAATATTCTGGCAAATAAGCCCTTTAAGATTGTTACAATTAAAATATTTCAGAACTTGAAATCTGTTCTTTTTCTAGTTTGTTTGGCTTTTTAAAAGTAAATAGATACCTTTTGTCAGTTCAGCAAGTTGCACTTAAAGAGGTGCTCTGCAGCAGAACCAGACAGCCTGGTTCTTTGCTTCACTGTGGACATTAAAGTGTGTTCAGAGTTGCAAAGGAGCAGGTTTTGCAACTCTTGGCATTAGAAAGAGTCCTTAAGATGTGCTGAGTTCACACCCTCAATGAAACATTTGGATTTGCACTTGGGATGACCCTTTATCCCATTCCAGCTTGGAATAAAGCATTGAAATGTTTGCAGCTAATCTTTACAAACCTGGACAAGGAAAACGTGTAATATTTGTAGCACCTTACAGGAACTAAAAAAACATTGCATGAGCAATTCAGAGCACTCACTTAAGCCCCTGGACTTGTTTCCCTGACTTTCTAGAAAGAGCCCACTGCCTACCTCATGTTGCTAAAGATTGCTCAACACAGTGCTCTCTTTCTGCTCTTCAGCAAATTCAGCCAAGAGTATGTAGTGTTAGGCTGGAGCCCTACATTCATTTATGCGGGCGAACCTCAGTGCACCCATGAGAGGCTGCTGAAGTCCCACAGGCAGCAGCAGCATCATCAGTGTTCCACACAAGCTGTACCCAGTGCTGCAGGAACCAGACTCCACTGGGAGACAATCAATCAGCAGTGAGATGCCAGGAAAAAGGCATTTTCTGCTCCCAGCAGATCTGCTGCTTATGAAATCTAGAACACAGTGTAGATGAAGCTGCTTTTCACCCACTAGGGTTACTCATCAAAACTGTTTTGTTCTTTTACAGTGAGCAACTTACAGTGTGTTAATTTGTTGGAGAACATGGGAAAATCAAGGCAATTTTCATACAACATGAGACCAACCACTGCTGCAAAACCAAAAAATACAAGACTGAAGCATTAAGCAAAACAATGTTTGGAATTTAAAATCCATTCTGGTACAGCTGTTATCTTTCATAATGTATAAGCCATCTATGATGTATTAAACTTGAACATTTTCAGTTTGGTATTATCAAAGCATTACATGCCAAGCCAACTGCTAAGGAGCTGGACTCATTTTGTGTACAAACTGTTTTTTACATGCAACTGTTAATTTCTTTATCAACACGGGATGAAATCTGAATTGCATCTGAAGACAGAAAATGAAGCACTAAGCCCAGTATTGCAATAACACTGTAGAGGCAATCAAAGCTTTCCATTGCAAAAAGTAAGAATTTTGAATGTGTTCATCAAACGGCATTTCAAAAAAGGGGGAAACTGTACTAAAGACACTACAGTTCTGAGAGACCAATGTTTGATTTTACCTCAAGTTCATTAAATTAATTCCAAAATCCAAGCAGGAATGGAAGAACAGCCTTCATGCTCCACTTCTCTATTAAAGAAACAATTGTTCCTTAGCTAACTATGGATTTGGAAGGAAATGTAGACATGTTGACATAAAACACTAAAGAAATTGCTTTCACGACCTATGGAAACTATTCGGGCTCTGTTTTCTACCCTTTGAAATTATCACCAATTTTTAAATAACTCTTTTTCTGTGTGCATTAAATAGAGAAGTAAGAAAAGATGAGCCCTACTGTAGAGAAAAAAAGTTCTTGTAAAGCTTTAGAGTTGCCACAGTGTACAGTATTTACCTTGCACAAAGTATTTAAAAATATGAACTCAGCAAAAATAAAAAATGTTACTCTAAAGCATATTGTTTTCTAATTTTTTCTACTTGATACTACACAATTCTATTGTTTTTTTAAATTATGTGATGTTTCAAAATAATAGATGAGCAGAGTCAGTTGAAGTCTGTTTCTCTGCAAACTCTTCAGTAACAAGGACTGGACTTTAACACCTCTCACTGTGGTCACCACATTTTACTAAAACACTTTCCAGTAAGATCTACTTGCTTGAAAAAAAAAAAGGCAATAGAGGTATTGCAGTTCTCTGTAAAATTTTTATTGTTTCACTTACAAAAAAATTGACAAGCTTTGTTCCAACATCTTCCATTCAAAACTAAATAGAAGTAAATGCTTTACAATAAATGCAGTTTGACCTCTTCAATATACTGTGTTTATAGGGCCAGGTGTCTGGGGATGAGAGGCAAGGTAGATGTTGAAACAGTAATGGAGGTCTGTGAGCCACTGCTCCTGAACTTCACCACTCTTCAGTGTCTAGAAAGGAGAAAAAAGGTACAACTCAAGCACTTGCAAAACTTGGCTTTGTTTTTACAGGTCATCAGGTGCACTGTTAAAGGTACAAGACAGCCCTGTTCCCCTGCACAAAGTGACACTGTTTTCTCTTTTACACATTTCAACACGGTGTGTCTGTTAAAGTCCAAATAATAAAGTGTTACAACTAGGTACACTGAGTTATTACATTACCAAGTGTGTGCGTTAGCACCAGCTGTGCTTTCCTTACTCTTAATTGGAATGGCTCACTTACTTTGCAATTCTACAATGTATAGGCAATTAAAATGCAAATGAGCATGGTACTACCAGTGCAGGAAAGTGCCCCTGCCCAGTCTAAGGAGAACTGCTGCCAACAGACCAGCCCAGCCCAGGAATTCCCTCTTTGCAGGATTATGTAGGTGGCTTAAAAAACCCAACGAATACAAATATAATCCATCTATGGCAGAACAGCACAACAATTGGTTGTGGCATTTTCAACACTAAAGAGAAACACCGCCCTCCTAACCTGCAGGTTAGAGAACCTCACCATAATGTCTTACATCTGCTTTCACCACCACTGTTTGCAAACAGCTCTTCTTGACCATTTGCAATGATTTTTAAAAATAAACACGACATACATGTGGTGTCTGGGAAACAGGAAGGAGTTTCATACCATGATGTCCTTGATGATCTGCTGCACCAGAAACTCGTTTGTGATCATATGGCTCCTGAGCTGCCCATGCTGCATGAGCAGGCGGAGCAGCTGAGCAACAACGGGCAGCTCTTCCCGGCAGATCCTGCTCACTTGCAGGCTTTGCAGCATCAGCCTCAGCAGCCGTGGCAGGAGTGCTAATGCAGAGATGCATGATCTCCACAGCATGTCCCTGAGGGGAAGAGATAATCAAAACTGAAATGACTGAGGACACACATTTCAAAGATGCTTCTGTGAACTGGCTGCACGGCTGTACAAGGAAAGCTGCTTCTGTGGATCCAATCACACCAGCTGCATTCACCAGAATTAGTGGCAAAGCAGAAAATCTGTACCAGAAAATGCCAAACTTGAAAATATTCCAGAATTTTGTACAACACTGGAAAAACATTAAGGCCTTGCCCTGGAAGCTGTAAATGTTGCTTAATCTCTCATGCAGAGCAATTTCTGCTTCATGCAGCTGCGAATAGGTTTTTGTTTCAGTCACTTTTCAGATACACCTGCATCTCTGTTTAAGATTCATAAGAAATTAAATAATGGACTCAGCTATTTGTGATATGCAAGTAATTAAATACAGTAAGAGAAGAAGGACTTGGGCTTTGAATTTTCAGGAAGCTTTAACAAGTTTTCTCTATATGGAAAAGTCTGACCTGTTTAAAGACACTCCTGCTTTTCAGGTGAATTTATTTGAACTCATTATCTGTAGCTTTTGGGTTTTTAAAATCAAATGGCTTTGCAGTCTATGTAAAGATGCCTGAGAAGTTTTATAACTGAAACATCAGATCAGTTAAGAGGACATATTCATAAAGCCAAATCCTTTACATGGTGCTTTTCAATGTATCTGATGAAGCTAAAGTTAAAGATTAAGGTATAAATATCCCACTTTTTAGGATCAGAATGGTTTTGACATCCAAGTAGAACAATTTGAGAAGAAACTTTCTTCAGTTACTGTTTCAAATAATTCCAGGTGTTTTTCTTAAATCTAAATCTAACTATTGAAGTAAGCAAAAGAGAGACAGGAAAAAAAACTGGGAGGAGGAGGATATCCTTTCATTTCACATCTTGTTCTTGTGGCTGCAAAGATAGAGACAAAGTGGTAAGAAGAGCAGCTTTACCTTTTCTGTAAATGTTCTGCATCCTCTCTGTCTATAGTTAGCAGAAAGTACAGAAGACTGTAACAACAAGAGGCCAAGAACCTGTGCAGGTTTTCACTTATGATGCAGGCTTGATCCAAGAGCTTATTTATGGCACATAGAACAGATCCAGCTGTGCTATCAGGTATTACAACCAATCCAACCTGTATTAAAACAAGACAAAAAACACAACAACCCAAGTTCATCACTTTATACAAAAGAAATTTGCTGGGATACAAACAAACCTAGAGCTTTCCTGTGGTGACATGTATTACTTTGTTTCTGTTCAAACTCTACAGACCACTGCATTTTTTCAAATCCCTACTTTCCCAATAAATTGACACCCATACCAACAGAAGGTTAAACTGACATCTTCATTCCATGCCTTCTAAGCAAACACTCATCTCAAAACATATTTGCAAAACACAGCACTGCTTTGAGCCTTGCTCTGAATGACAGTGCAGGCAAAACAATCTTCTGGGCAGAACAGGTCTTTCCTTTTAGGCATATATCGTGGGACTGGGAAGGCCTTCTGAGTCTTGAAATGGCAGTGAGCAGTCACTGAGGTAGAAGGAAACTGATTTATGCTACAGAAAGGAAAGCTTCTACTGGATTGTCACCAGGGTGAGTCTCCTTTGAAGCCCAACAGGAGCTTTATGAACCAAGGTTAATCAAAGCTAATGAAATATGGTGAGCCCAAAGTGGGGTGATGCTCTGCTGTTGTTAAAGAGAGAACATCATCTTGAGGACAGATTTGATAGGCATGATAAATAATTTAGAAAAAAATCTTGGTTTTTGTAGAGGCAGTGAATTAGAAAGCAGTTTAAATTTGGAAGTACTACGGAGTAAGTACCCTAGATTTTTGTCTTGTAAAGCCATAAAAAAATCATGCACTGCTACTGTGGCACCATTTACCTTTAAAGAACTATTTAAGGAATTTGAGAGTAGTCTAATTTGCTCACCTGCAAGTACACTGTTTTAAGCTGACAGAGGGAATTGGTTCACTTAACAAGGTCAGCTGTTTCTTTCAGAAATGTTCAGAAAAAAAGATCAATAACGTACAAGCTACAGAAATGTGAAATGTGTTTCATTCATACCATTACTTGTGAGAGGTAAGAGATACAGAACAACTATGAGTTGAAATTTTAAATCCTTCCAGCCTAAGACACTGAGTGTATTTCAAGGCCACGAGCACAGATCACTGTTCCAGGCTGACCTGTGCCAGTCAGGTGGAGAGGCAGGAGGAGGATGATGATGGTCTTTTGCCTGACAAAAGGTGGGACTGCAGCTGTCACCAAGACCCTGCTGAATTCTACAGGACACTGAGGCACAAAACAATTAAAATGAGTAACATTCTTCCCAATCAACTGTAAGTAAGAAATAATGGCAGCGATCTATATGGATAAAAAGAACCATCCTGAAGACCAACTGAGCCAACACTACTGATGGAATGTGCTGGTCAGCCAGTCTGAAAGATGACAGGAACAGAGACATTTCAATTTATGCAAGTCCAGTGGATGAGGCTGCTCAGATAAGTTCTCATATAGGATGTTGCCTCCGTGGTGCCTTTGCTACCTGAGAGGTGTCAGCAGCCAGCTGGAGACCCTGGGCAGCAGCATTGCCAACCATAAAACCCCACTTAATGGTTTGCTCTCAAAGGGACAGGGCAGTAGAACATATAAGCCTTTTTAAAAGTTAATTTAAGTCAGCATCCACCTCTAAAAATCCAGACTATGGTTATAGGTAAGCTACTCCCTATGGAAGCTTTGGTCCAGTAACTTCTCAGTCTGGCTCCAAGCAAGGAATGGCAGACACTGGTTAGATCACAGACCCAGCCTGACAGCAGTGCAGGGGCAGACCTTGTGGCCCTCCCTCTCATCAGGCAGCATCACAGGGAACTGCAGATTCTGTCCCTGACCGTTCTGTTACCCAGCTCTGGCTTTGCCATCCCCATCCTCAGCTCAGGCATGTTCAGGATTAGAAGACAGGCTGTAAAACCCACAGAATGGGTCAGGTTGGGATCACAGTGGTCATCTGGTCCAACCTCCCTGCCCTGCTCAAGCAGAGGGGTCATCCCACCGCACAGGATTGTGTCCAGACAGTTCTTGAGTATATCCAGTGAGAGACACTCCACATCATCTGTGGGCAGTCTGTTCAGGACACAGTCAACCACACAGTAAAGAAGTTCTTCCTCATATTCCAGTGGAGCTTCCTGAGCATCAGTTTCTGCCTGTTGCCTCTTGTCCTATTGCTCAGCACCACAAAGAACCTGACATCCATCATCCTGGCATTCTTTAGATACTTACATACATAGATGAAGTAAAAAATCTCATCTAAAGCTGCTGGTTGCTCATTTGAAAAGCAAACCAAACCAAGAAGTGTTTCATTTGTGGACAAACTGCCTTGAAGACAAAGTCAAGTATTCACAAATCTGAGCAAAACTACCCATGTAAGTTTAGATACCAACAGTTATCATGTATTTTTTAAACTTCCCCAAATCTTGTTGAAAGCTTTTTCAAGTGCTGAAATTATACATTAAATACACTGGATAAGTGGATTTGAGGACTAATGAGACTGCTAGCAAATTTATCACAAGGAAGTTTTAAGGTAGAAGACAAAATGGTACTTACCAGATATTTACAGATGCCAGTCTGGAGAATGTCAAAACACTGACTTTGTGAAGGTATAGTGGACAAGCTGTGACAGATCACCTGTTTTAATAAAACAAAGTTATATTTAAGCACTCCAAATGCAACCAGCAATCACTCACTGTGCAGTCATACTTTGCTGACAGACCTAAATCCAAAGAACCTACAGGGACCCACAGCAGCTTGTCTCAAAGTACTGATTGTTCCAGTGTAGAAGAGTAGTATTGTCAACATAAATTGTTGTGTGCCTAAAGAGATGATGGTCTTTCCCAAAAAAAGACATTAGGTTGTTTGGGAAAGGCTCTCTGCATTCTATCTGTGTGATAGAAGGCCAAAAATATTCTATCAAGCTAGACTGCCACACCAAGCCTCCAAATGCCTTTCCTCAGAGCTGAAGAATTTCAGAAAACAACCTCCCAAATAACTGTATCAAGCATGAAACAGAGGGGTCACAGTGAAACGGGAAAGTAATGCAACAAAGAAGACTCTAGCAAAGATCCATTTTCAACATATTTTCCTCTTCAGTGCCAAAAATGTCATGGTCAAAAATGATACAAAATGTAATACTACAATGGAAAATCTTGTTTTATAAACTGCATAAAACTTTCTGGTGCTTGTACAACCAGGCACTAGCAAACTACCATGAAGTGTTCTGTCTCCTGAATAAGTAAAGAAACCAGAGCTCCAGTAGAACTGCTGGTAAGCTGTACTGCAATCCTTAGTAGATGCCTTTCTCTTCCTTCCCCTTTATTCCAATGATTCACAACCTAGCTGGAGAGCTTGGATGCCCTCTCTCTGTTCACATTCACTGCTTATCTCACCAGAGTGGCAACTAAAGCCTCTGGAGAAGCCACCACGCACAGCACAAGTGCATTATCAGACCATGAGCAAGTGTGATGTCCTGCTAAGGATAAGGAAGATGGAAGAACCAGTAGGTGAGGAATGGAATCTTCTCTTTGTGCTTAAGGGAATCAGAGAACAGCAAGATCAGATGTTTGAAGGATGAAAGAATTCAAGTCTGTGAGTTTTACAAATATCTCAACTAAGCAAAATGCATTTCTCTAAGATACCTCATGACTCAAAATCTAAAGAGAACTTGCACAGAAGGATCTGACCTGAGGGATTCAATTCTGAGATAGTGTTTTGGTTTTGAGACTTCAGTTGAATCAGGCAGGTCAAGACACCCAAACGAGATAATGACAAAATAGAACATATCAACCGTGTTGTGTCAAAAATAATAGTCCACAATATTTGCAGCTGTAGATGGGAAAGGTTAGGGAAAGAACCATTAGCTCAAGGTCCTGTGGTATGAAAACTCAGCCTTAACTAATGTGGATGCCAGTGCTGGTTTAATCAGAAATGGCCAAGAGGCACCATTTGTGGTGATACAGAAGTGCACTCAGCTTTTTCCAAAATTACATGCCACACCTGTTTTTAGCCCTGCTTATGCCAGCCAAATTCAGGAGATCCTTAACACATCTGCCTAGTGGCACACAACATTGTTGGGCTGTCAGGACATTGCTCATGTTAATCAGTATCACAGGTGTAGTGCAAGTGTTTTGTTTGACTAGCAGGACTATTTAAAAGACAATTTCATTGATACTCTTGGACTGAATACCTTTACTGTACATTTATTTTATAACTAAACAATATTATTAAAACTGAGTACATCATCCTAAATATAGTAGGGCTTTTGTTCACTGCAATTTGAAAGTGATAAAATATTGAGTACTCTGGAATATTCCCAAGAAATCCCCTCAAAACATCTGTGTTATTAGTAGTGTCAAGGAATAAAGTGAAGCTGCAACAGAGGTTATTACTGGGGACTGTCATGTCAAGGACAAATTGTGACACCAATCTGACCTGGTATTTTAATGAGCAGCACTTACACAAAAGGTAAAGCTGCACTGATGAAATCTGTTGGGTGACAGCTCCAAGCTGAGAAACCCTGCCAAGGCAGGAGAACTGGACTAACCTATGGAAAAGATCACACAGGTTTGATGAGTAACAGCTACAGAAAAAATTCAGTGAAAAAAAGTGGTGGGTCATGTGCCTGGAGACTGATAAAAACTTCTGTGTGCAGCTATGAGTTTTACCAGTTGGAAATGTGAAGGAAATTCTGTAACAGCTGACCACGAGTGGTTGTGATACAACTACAAAATAGGCAGATGTTACTTCAGGATGTAAAAACAAAGATAATCCCAACAGAAATGCTTAGACAGAATAAGGATCATCTCTCCAATACTACTCTGTAAGATCTTACTTAGAATTAGACCATTTCTGACATACTGTGCAAAGTAGGAGCCACTCATTGTCAGGAAATGCAAATTCAAACCAAACAGACAGAAAAATGGCACAGAGATCCTGTCTTAGCAGTGTCAAGGCAAAGAACTGAACCTGCCTGGGCTGGCAAAGTGACACCCAAGAAGGGATCTTATTGTCATTTACAGAGTGGTGAAAAACGCTGCACCAAAACAAATGTAACCAAACAACAACTAAACATAACAATGATCATGGCTGGCTGGGAATGCAGATGAGATGGAAATTAGGAAGGATGACTATGAAAGGAGAAAATGCAGGAGACATTTGTTGCTCATAGGGCAAAACTTGGGCACTTTTAAAGGGGTTTGCCACGTACTTGTGAGCACATCACACCAGACACAGTCTGCCAGAGAGATGCCTTGTGAGTCAGTACAGACCCACAAATTAGAGACTTTGAAGGCAAATCCACCAGGCCCACCCAACAAAAATACAATTTCATTATTAATATTTCACCCTTAGGACTATGCCCCTGGAAAAAGCCCACCATCCACTGAAGCTCTCCCTGAGAGGAGAAAGTGCCTGGCAAGGAAAACAGGCACTACTGGACAGCAGCATAATTCCTTAGAAGGGCTGTGGTAAAGTACAGGTTGATTTTTCAATCTTTTAGATCTTTTGGACCCTCAAAACAGCACCACCATTCCCTACATCACTTCTGTTTTCCTACAATTAAGTGGGAGAGGCAATTCTTTTCAATTCCATAAATTAAATCCTACTTGAAATGGCTTTCATACCAAATGCCTGTTATAAAAGTGTAACTGAAACGTTTTTAGACATGGAAATGAAAGGAAAAAGAAAACTTAATTATCACATGAAAATTAGTATTTTCCCTGACAATTTATTTTCCTTAGGCAAGGTTTTGCAGGATTTTTAATTTCCATAATAAAATGTCACAGCTGATTCATTACATTACATTTGATTAACATTTATCACATTTTTGGCACATTCATAGATTGATTTTGGACCAAAGCCAGAGTAGTTTTGTTTCAGAGCAATCCTGAAGTGAATGGACTGAGAACAGGCATTTTTGATCAGGGAGGGATGGTTTTTTCTTTTTGAGGCAAGTATTTTTTAACAGGTTTGGCTTAGGCTTAGACATTTTATTAGGGTGTTTTTTTTTTTTCTTTTTGGTTTTGTTTGAATATTCACTTGAATAAATTAACCTAAAGGAAATAATTCTGTTAAGCACAGGGATTATCTGTTATCATTATGCAGCAAATGCTACAGGCCCTGTAATCCACTGGCAGATTTTCAAACCAAACCCTATTGATCAGACAAGCCCAAGTATCACGAGCCACACAGCTGCAGCAGCAGGTTCCCTACTGGTGCTTGGGGAAGTCATTGCTACAGGGGCCTCCTCGCCTGCCACACTGAAGACAAACTCCAACAGCAGCCAACCACAACAGGGAAGAAAAAACCAACAACAAAAAACCACCACAAAACAAAACAAACAGCCCCAAACAAATCAAACAAACAAAAAAGGCTGAAAAGGCCCCTCAGAAGCACAGCCTGACCCAGTTTTTTTGGAGATCCTGACACCATGGAGTATTTTACTTCAACTGGATGAGTTAAAAGCATTTTTGCCACTGACAGCCCCCCTGACTGACAGTGCAATCCCACACAGGCTTTTCACAGGTCTAATGCAGAATCAGAGGAATTCATCAGTTTCATGTTGTTCATCTCTAAGATGCTCTTGCCTCCAGAAGACAGAGTTGGGACGACCCAAGGAAGCCCAGTCTCAGTGTGAGCCCTCATGGAACAGGAGCAAGCACACCTGATGAAGCGACACTAATGTTTTGTTCATTATTGAACTGTTCCCACTCCCTCAATGCTTCCTGTAACACAACAGAATCCTGATTCAAAGTCTCAAGGAAACCACTAACCAGCAACTGTCCAGAGAAAATTTTTGTATTATTCCAAGTTTAGTCATGCTGCAAAGGACTCTTTCTTCAAAGAAAAATACTCACCTTCCTCTGAAGACACACACAACCAGGAGCACAGAGAGGAACCCAAGCAAGAAGGAGTGATAATGGGTGGAGTATTTTAGCATGCCACTGTGTGGAGTCAAACCAAAGGCAGTTCAGACTCCCTGACAAATGATTTTATTAAAAAAAAGAAAGCTGGCACACACCATATACTATAACCTAAGGTGAACTTAAAAATATATTTTTCAACTCCCATTGACATGGACCTCAGACATGGATAACTAAAATGTAACAGGCTGTTCTGCAGTGAATTCCCCAGCCCTTGTGAAATGCCTGTTTGGAGCAGGACTGTATCCAGTGTAACATGTTAGTGCAGAGCGTAGAAAACGAGAAGTTTTCAGGTGATGGGGCAGGCAATGAAGCTTGGCTTCTGAAGCTTGGCCAGCTCCCCTGAAGCACTCTCACTTATCAGACACTGTACTCCCCTGACAGGTGCTGCTTCTCTTTCTGAAATAAATTGATTTGACAGGGCAATATTAACAGTGCCCTGAGTTGTTGAGAAAGCCGCGTACAACAAGAGATCTTTGTTCATCTGCCTTGGGTAAGCTCACAGGGGTGGATATGAAAGATATTCCTGATTCACTGACTCCAGGAAAAAAAAAAAACCCTAACAAAATCCCATAAAAACCTCCACAAGAAAACCCTACACACTCACAATAAAACAAAACAAAACCTAAGTTAAAAAAAGAAACAGCCAAAAAGAGGAACAGAGTCTGCAGAAGAACATTACACAGGTAACCAACAAAGGAAAAAACCTCACTATTGAGCTAATTTTATATTCAGGGTAGCAAAATGGGAACGGAAAAACTTATTTAAGAATTATAAATGTTTAAGAACATATATAATGTGCCACATATTGATAGAGACTTGGTATTTCCAAAGACTTAGAAGAATTATGACACACAGTTCATGTCCTGGTCACAGTGTAACTGCAGCACACAAACTCATTGCATCTGCTAACTGTGATGCTTGCTTGGCTGCAGGCTCCTTGGCTGTGACACGGGGTCTGATACAAAATCTATATCTGAGAATCAATTAAACTAAGTGAAGTTATCTTTATTTGCCACTGGACACAAATACCTGAATGGCAAGCACCACAGCTCACCTCCTGTGCAGCAACTTGATCATGTGCTCAAGTCTGGGTACCAGCAAGATCTGGTGCTACCAGGCAGGGAGAGCTAGAGACCATCACCCTGGTTCTCTAAGTGAGGGGCATTTCTGAAAACACTGCTATTAGAAAAAACAGGGCTTAAGCTCAACAGCCACTGTGCCATCCAAGGGTACACAAAGCCATTTGTGAAGAACATCACAGGTCAGGTTCTCTTCTCAAAGCCATCTTACTAACAAAATTCAAAGAAAGGACACCACAAAACAGCTTTTGTTTCATCCTCTTGCAGCCATAATATGCCCTTCTTTCATGGCTCTGCAGCTTCCTCACAGCTATGAAATGTCACTACAGCCAATTGCTCCTCCTCTGGATGCCTCCTCGTCAGACTACACACAGGACAGTCAAAGGAACACCTGATGTTGAAGTCTCCAAATTCACCTGCCTCTTCTACAAACAACAGGACTTGAAAACCCAGAAAACCCAACACTTAGCTCGTCCCACAAAGCCTGTCTCTCTAAGCAAACTCAGGTTAGGTATCACAAGCCAGGATTTGAATATAAAGCACAACACACAGTACCTGTGGAGTTCTAAATTCATGCTAGTTATGTGCAGTAACACTGCAGTGAGCTCCCAGCTCCAAGGTGTTACACAATATGCTGGAAGTATATGATGCAGGTACAGTGGAGCACTGGCCTGAAGATCAGCTTAGATTTTCTGGAAGTTTGTGTATTACTTTTTGTGTTTTACTGGTGGGGACTGGTGTGGGTACTTTTTTGTTTGCTTTAAGTTTTACATCTTATGAAAGAGATCTTTGAATAAGAGCTTTATTAGGTCATTCCTTTTACTTCAATTATTTCCCTTCTATTTCTCTGGACTTTGCATTACTTTCCAAGAAAATAATTATTTTCACCTCTAAACATTAAAGCTGGGATAAGATGTAACTTTACTAAATGCTAATGGACTTATATAGAATTTTTTGTCTTCCTTAAAGAAGATTAAAATTGTACTATATTCCTAGTTTAGAAGGAATTTTATTTAGAAGGAAGTTTATTTACCCTCAGCTCATTCTCCCTAATGTAACTTCGACCTGTAAAGTTCAATAAAGACAACAAGCTGAAATCTTTCAGAAACTTCAATTCAAAAATCTAAATTGTAAAAATTTTTTAGAGTTTTTTTAAAGCATTAATCTCTGCTTCAAATTAAGCTACAGCACTCCAATACCACCATTTACTTCTCAAGACAAACATCCTTGCAGGGCTTTTAATTTATATCCACTGACTTGCTATCTTTATTGATTTGCTGTAATTTTTTCAATAGCACATCTGTGCAGATCCAGCCTTCCCAACTGTATTTCACTTATAAGACTGAACAGGTATGGACACAGATTGGTGTATTACACTACATTATCTCCACGTTTTTGAATTCAAGTCTGCTTTTAAAAGCAGCTGACCTTCGCTCTTAATGTTTGCTCTTAAACATTTCAAACAATTGGTTGAATATTTTATTTCTTTGAGTCAGCTGTGGGCTCGATACAGCTCTGGAATCTCAACTTCAAGCAAAGCCTCAAATTATCATTTGCTTTCCCCCTCTGAAATGTTCAATCGTCACAAACATCAAATATTACAACAGAAATTACCATGTATACACTGTTACCTTGTTAAACTCTTCATTTCTCTGGGCACTTTTTCATTCCATCCTGGCAGAGCAATTCAATTACAGGGGAGTGAACAATATCATTGACAAACACTATGGGCACAGTTAAAATGAGCCAAGGCTGAAGCTCTTCCCTCGGGCTGCAACCATTTATTCTGGAGTCCCATTTATTTCAGCTACAGGGGGGTGATTTTAAATAATTGGCTTCAACAAGACAGAAGTAATTTTAAGCAGAAGTTCCTCCAGAAAAAGAACCAAAGTTCCCACATTTAACATCTCTTTTAGACAAATCATGAAGACTAACCTTTAAATGCTGCTTTGCATAGCTCTAAAGAGACACTTTTCTGAAGCATTGCTTCTTAACTGAAAATCACCACTATTTAAAAGCTTAAAAAAAACCCCAAAACATTGTTTCAGATTGCCATGATTCCAATTCGAAACCACGCTCTAGTCAAAAGAAAATTACAAACAATATCCATCTGAAAGCAGGTTTTGTTAAAAACTACCTAAAAGCATTACTTCCTATCACAAGTGCATTTGTTATTGTTACCCACACGCTACCAAGTGCCCTGGCTATAATAACACCCCAGAAGTCCAAACTGCTGTTTGAAAATGCCTGAAGTTATTCTTTTCCTTTCCAGAAGTTGCCCTTTCTCCAGAGGCACACTGCTTTTTCTCCCAAATCTCTGACAGGCATCCATTATACATGAAATTCCCTCTTCCAGCTCTTCACCCACAGAAACACACACCACCCACTGCACAGCTATGGACAGGAAGGTGGGACTGCCTTTCCTTGCACTGGGAAACAAAGTGGAGCAGTGAGCAGTAAGGCCAACAAGCTGTAGCCTCCAGATTCCCACCTGGGACCCTTCTTCCATCCCACCATCCTCCCTGCTCCTGCCTCACAACCCCGACAGCCCGCTGGCCAAGCGACAGCCCCTGCAGGCTGGGTGCTGCCAAGCAGGATGCTGGAACAGGGTTATAACCCACCCTGCTCTAATTCAGAGCTTTTTCTCTTCCACCTGCTTATTTTTGTAAAACTTATGGGGAATTAGTATTTGCAACTTTATTCTTTTCAGCAGAGAGCTAAAAATTAAGAATGGTTTAGACAAAACTAGAGGTGGAAGAAATGAAAGAAGACGGTGGAATGACTAATAGGAATCTGATCACTAATCTCATTTATTAAAAGGAAACCAGGCCATCAAATTCTGATTACATCAGAGTTCTTTATTTATTTTCACCCACATTAAACTACTTTTCCATTGAGAGGAAATCCTGAATTACAGCTACATAATGAGAACTCTTAAACAATTCTCAACACAGAGTAGAGGCCTGATCTGCAGCCAACAAGCACTGTTCTCATTTAGCAGGTATTTAAAATTACTACAAACATTTTGCTTAACATTACAGCATCACCACTGTCCTTCCTTATCCAGCAAGGGAACAGATGAAAGGTTAGCATTCAGAAGCTCTGTACGATACCAAATTCCACCAAAAGCATGACTAATTCAAGCCAGGGTTTATTATTTCCTGCAGCACTTCTCTATCTAAATAAAGCAATTTTCTGCTACAGCTAAAAATATTTTGACTCCAAAATTCTATCACACCTTGAACTATCTCCACTTGGAAGAAGGCAGCCTCCAAACTTACCTCCCTCACACTCAATGCACACGGAACCCTCATATCACAGGGGTGATATGCCAGACACCCTAGGAGAGCCTCATGATTTGCTGGCAGTTGTCTTCTCCCCAGAGCCTGCAACTCTGGGCTTTGCTCTTCTAGCTGGGATTTTTTTGTTGTTGTTGCTGTTTAGGGTTTTTTGGTTTTGTTTTTGTTTTTTCCTTTTGGGAGCAGATTAGCTTGTTCAGTACCTAGTGAAAACTACTTGATCTACAAAAAATATTCCTGTGCGGCTTGTAGCAAATCCTGAATGCAAAGGTTTTTAACAAGCTTGCCTTTGTCTTTTTTTTTCCTTCTTTACTTCCTTGGTTTTAAAAATTTGTCTAGACTCCAACTCCCAATGTTTTAATGGACTACAGTCCCCAGAACAATTTTTTTCAGAAACTGAGCATTATATACCATATTGGTCAACATGTTTGAGGTTGGAGAATGGTACTCATACGAGGAAAAGATAAAACCCCCAAAACTTAAAGAACACAGTGCTGTATTAGATACTTAAACACAGTGAAAAAAGTAATCTAAAAGCTGAAGAGCATCAGCATGATTTTGTTTATGCATCATTTACCATATCTATGGCTGCATCTGAAATCAAAACCAGATGAGTGAATGAATGTAATTCTGCAATTCATAAAAGGAAGTGGTTGCCTCAATACTATTGATCACTTCTCATTGTAACACAACCAGATATGCCACCATTATTACCAGATCACAGGCAAGATTATCTTATATTTTCTCCACTATGAAAGCAAGCTACTGAAGAGGTGCCCCTACTATTTTGTTCCCAAAATTCCATGGGGAAAAAAAAACACCCTAGCAAACCTGGGCGAACACCCCAACCAGCACTGCAGTACCTGTCAGGCCTTTAGTGAGAGCAGCTTGACTTTTAGATGAAATATAAGTGTAACAAACTTACCAAATGAAAGAAAACAACAAACCCTTACTCATACTGTGAATTCCATTTTGTCTAAAATGCAAAAATAACAAAAAGATTTGTTGATGGTGAAATAAAAAGGCCTGTTTTGTTTCAGAAGGAGCTTTCAAATAATCACACAATCCCTAGAGTTGGAAAGAATATCATCAAGTTCCTCTAATCCAAGGCTCCTGCTCAAGTAGAGCCATCTGGGGCAAGTCACCCTTGCAGTGTGTCCAGCCTGGTTTTGAGTACATCCATAGATGGGAACCAGAATGTCTCTAGGCTACTCACTCCAGTATTTGACCACCCTCACTGGGGAAATGCAACAGTTAAGAACTCTCTTTGGTTAAGAGCCCACAAAATCAGGTGGGCCTAGAAGGTCTCATCCTTCTTCACACAGATTTTGATGTATGGGATTTTGCTCCTATCCTCTTTCATAAAATAGTCTCCAGGAAAGACTTGGGGCTGACACAAGTGCAGAAGTAGTGCAGTGCTCCACAGGATGTCCAAAGCATCTTTCACTAACCAAGGATATCCAGCTCTTTGCTTACTGAACACCATCCCCTTCTAACAACCTGGGAGAGCACCTTGTCTCTTTCCTGAGAAAAGATACTTAAGAAAAGTGCGTCTCAAGTTTCTGAAAATACTGGCTCTCCTTGACAGCACCAAAACACTGAACATTGTGGTAGAAGAGACTCAAACTTGCAACCAGGAACCAAAGGCATAAAAAAGAAATCAAATTACTTCACTGTTTCCTTTGTGAAAACAGTCCTATTTCACTGCCAACTTTGAAAGATTTATGGAATAGAAGCAAAAAGAGGAAGGAGGAAACACTAAAGGTGACATTTTTAGAAACAGGTAAGGTGTACATAAATCCTTCAGATACTGTATGGGATTATGTTAACTCTGAGAAACAAATAGTTGCTCTGTGCATTCACAGAGCAACAGGAAAGAGAGCATTCTGATCCCCCCATACTGGAGAAAGGTATTTTGTTGAGAAAACACTTCATTACTGTCCAGAAGAGACAAAGCAAAACAAATTAGAAAGTTCAACTGCTCCACAGGCTGAATGACTGAAGGCAGGACACCTAAAAATGTGCGTGAGTCATGGTACCAAACAACAGCCCTGCTTAAAATTAGCAGCACACATTCAATCTGTATCTCAGACTATCATCAATTTCAGAACATTATCACTTAAACACTATTAAGTAGAAAACATCTACAATATTGCTTTCTTGAATGAAAAACCACACAACTAAAACTTTCTGTTTTGCTCTTCTTTCTGAATTCAGGACTACAACTTCATAAATACGGTCAAATTGGCATGTCACTACAACATGATTTCACACCTCAAAGTGGTTTCTGGTGAGCTGAACAATAAAAAGAGCTAATGCAGAAAGACAGCTAATGCACCGGTTTCAAATAAAATCTGGTGGCTCAAATCCCTTTTAGAACTCACAGACAAATTAAGTTTTCAGCTCTTATGATGTTAAGTACTGAATTCTGAGTGAAGTTTCTAAGCCCAGCATATTTTGGTTAACTAATCAGGAATTATTCAAAATAATGACTAATGCCAACTTAATATTGCTTGAAAGTTCAAATCTTATTCAATGCAAGTGCTTCTTAATTAATAGTGGCACTTATTCTCCAGGAAAACTCTTTATAATTAGTATTTTTACAATAAATTTGTTTTTGAAAGCCAAAATATATTGCTGATCCTAATATTAGTGCTTAAGAATTCCCACCAAGGTTTCTACCAATCTTTTGCTTGAGTATGATTTTGCATACTACGTGTCCAAACATTTAACTTTTACAGCAGCTTCCTTCAAAATATTATCTGATGGCTGTAGAAAAATGTTGGTTGTTTGACAGCTTTTATATTTTTCATTCTTTTGTCAACTCAAATCACGACAGGATTTAGCCATCTGTGGAAAAGGGATGGAGAGCACTCAGAGTCTGTATGCTGTCATTTAGAATTAGGGTTGATGTATTACCTCTGTCACAGCCCAGTGGTGTAAAAACTGGTCCAGATCAGTTAGGTAAAGACGGATAGGTGAAAGCTGTGTCTGGCTAATGTGTGGTTTTCCTCTAATGCCCTGGAGACTAGTCAGCTCCTCTCTTGAAAACCCTGGGGAAGAAGAAGCAGTACAACAGTATCACAAAACAAGCCAAACAGTGTTCTACTTCAACAGCATCACTGACAAACACTGTCTTTTACACTATGTCAACATAACAATTTTTTTCTTAAAAGCTCTTGCTTGGTTTAATAAACTAAGTATATTAAAGTAAAAATTTTGACAGAGAATAAAAATATTTTTAAAACTCATTAGTACTATAATGTGATATAAAAAGCACCTTAAGAGGCCTGTGTTATGCTAGTTTCAATATATGTATCTCCAAAAAAATGACAAAAATTGACATAATGCAAACTACTTCATGTATTCCAAATTACTTAGTAATAAATAATATAACTTCAGGGATTAAAAAAAAATACCATTTGGCTTATTATTTCTAGATAGATATTAGATATCTTAGTAAAACAGGATGACCACTCCACAAGAGTTACTTGGGCTTTGCTTTCATTTTCTCTGCTATCAGTTCAGCACTCTTTTTACCATTTTAGCAACAAAAAGGTAATTTTTGAAAACAAAGTATCTGAACATTATAAAAAACTGAGGTGATAAAGAAAACACACTATTTTTTACCACAGCACAAGTTAGCAGGAGTTACTTCTCAGCAGTATTACGCCATTTTAAGCACTGTAACTTCCCAAAGTTGCATCACCACAGAATGCAACTATTTTTATAGCTGAGTAAGAATAGAGTAGCAGAAGTAGCTCTGCTCACACGCTGACCTTGGCCAGCTCACTTGAACGTACTTTGATTACTTTATTCTGATGGAATGTTTTTAAGAGCGTAAGCACGTTCACAGGAAATCCCAGAGGCACTCATTTATATTGTTATGAGCCAATAAAAGGCATTTACCTCAAGCTAGGAAAAAAAATCTTGTTTATATGTCATATGCTAAATTTAGGTTTTCCTCATATTTTCCTGAAAAAGTTGCTAGAATGAAGGAAAAGTATGCAAATATTCAGCCCAAATGGAAAAGTGTAAAAGCAGAGTGTCAAAAATCAGATCAAGAAAATAAAATCTCATATCAAAAATATATAACAAGATTAGAATTACTTTCAGGAAGTACTTACTAAACCATTTACTCTAAATTAAATTCAGTAATTGACTATCAAAACAAATTTCATTTTGTTAATTCTGAATTATTACATTTATATGGATTACCTATAAGGGTTGAAAACAAGAAGCTGAAATAGTCCACATCATTCACTGAATTATCCTGCACTTGGCACTTCCAGCCTGCAAAGGATGATCTACACAAAACCAATAGCAGACAGTTTATTAAAACCATAAAATTAAGAATTCATAACCTACCTGCACAATACAATCAATTAGTATGCCTATATTGTTACAGTTTTAGCATTCCTGTTACTAATTGTTTGTTAGAATAGCCTTTTAAATAGCTTCAAAACCAGAAGTGGCTCTTTTAAAGACAAGACATACTGAACTTTGTATCCCTGCATGGCTTTAGGTTGCCAAGATGACTAAGTGAGATACCAACTTTTCATTAATACTGGTATAATCTTCAGTACAGTGATGACACTGTAAATTAAACTAATTTTATTTCCCTAACTTGGTAAAAATCTTTATATTACAAATGCTGGGCTACATTTTTCATCATATCCACTTCTTTTTATACACAAACAACAAACCTCACTGAAAGCAGTCTCAGCATCTCTTTCAGAACTGCTGAAGCTATTAAACACAGCTTAGTTAAAAAGTTGGTTGGAGATTTAGAACACAAAAAGGAGCAATACGCAAAACCCGTTATCAAAGCTGTCTGACACTTTCCATCTCAAGGGCAATCTGGAACAAGTGGATCACCAGCCTACTTTGGTGGCCTAAGTTAGAAGGCAGTGCTTGTGGAAACTTGGAGCAAACAGACACCAGTGACCACCTAATGGCAGAGTCTGGCCCATGTGTCAGTGCTGAACCAGGAGAAAGCCAGGAGCTGGGAACAAGGACATCTCACACATGTTTTCCTCACAAGGCTGCAGCTCAAACCCATATCACATTATGCAAAAATGCATATTATTCAAATTGCCTTGTATGCTGCTTTTGGCACTGGCACTGCAGACTATGGATCTTTGCTGTAAGAGATTGCTGCTTTCCACCCTTACAATCTTGTGAAATTTCAGAGCTTCTGAATGCAATTTTCCAAGCCAACTATCTGCCTAAGATCACTTTTTTTCCTAATTTCTCTGTGCCAACAGCCAAAATGGCTTAGCTCATGGGTAACAAAATTCTGGAAAGCTTGTTACGCAGGAATTTTTTACAGCTCCGCGCTTTGGGAGCAAAAATATCAAATTTGGAATACTTTTGTGCCAGGCATATACATTTTGCCACCCACAAAAATCCATCCATAATATTTCAGCATGCACAAAAATGACAGCTAGAATATGCACGTGTCTGGAGTTGATCAAAAAGAAAGGAGAAAAACCCTGGAGTTTCAGAATTTCTTTAAATTAAAGAAAAAATTCAGGATTCCATCAGACTACTGTGTAGAATACAGTTAATTTTAGGGAGACAAAAATCATAGGTGAGAGAGCACCAAGGTTTTATTAAATAAAGCTCCCCCTTCACACTGAATTCTTACTGCCTGGCAGTAGGGATCTGCCATATTCCAGGTGAGGCAGTGACTCTGCAGCGCAGGCAGCTCTGCGCGCTCCCCTCTGGCTCCTAGCACGCCTTTGGTCCTGCCCTGAGGCCTGGCTCACTACTTCCTTTTCTTAACCCACAGTTTCTCCATCTCTCCCCAGACCTAAGGCTGCTGCTACTTGGCTGCCAAGTTCTCCTAGGACAAATCCCTTGGCCATGGCCAATGGTCTCCAAGGAGAACGGTGAATTTTTTATATCCCTCCAAGGAGGTCCCAGTCCCATTCATTACAGCATGCAAGAGACTTCACACATACTCAACTAAATCAGCAAGAGCTCTTGCCATTACTTCCCTACATAAGGTGGATATTCACACAGGAATCAAGTTGGATATTCACACAGATCCATACACCAGAAGATAAAGTCAATGTCCTGTTCAGCACAGCAGAAGGATCTCCCTAAATGTGATGCAGAAAGACCATGATTCTGACTTGAGGTCACTCTCTTTTACCAAAATAAGCATTGAGGAGCATGGAGAGAGATTCAAGGGAGTTTAGGACTTGCTAGACTAGACACAGAAATTCAAACTGTGATGCAACCACTGAGCAAAAAGGTGGGAATGCAAGAGGCTGGGAGAGATAACAGATGAGAAGCTGCAAAGGCAATCAGACAAATATGAAAATAAATAAATCTTGGGTAAGAAAAGAGAAAGAAAGAAAGAAAATGTAATAAGCCCCAATTCAGGAAGTAGGGACTTGCATTATAAATCTTGTTAGAATCTGGTTTAAAAGAATCAAATAAAAAAATATTTTTCCATATTGGAAAAATTCCATTTCCATATGCAACAGTTAGCAGATGCTTTGAATTCCTTACAATAGGACTAGCGCACACAAGAATTTTACATAACCTCCAGAAGAGACTGGACAAAAACTCAAGATTCACTGCAGGTTAGTAAGCAGAAACTGCGATTGGTTCAGGAGATGCAGGGACAGGAAAAATAATTCCAAAGCTTACTGCTAAACATCTGGAAATCAAACACTTCATCAGTTTTGTTTTCCCACGCATCTACAAACACACAAACAGGACAAGCATGTTAAGCATCCTAAGAGAAAGGCTAAGGGCCACTGAAACAGACATAAGAGGAAGCAGAGAATCCCTGCAGTTCAGCCCTGGGAACATTGAGGCAGCATAAGGAACAAACCCTTGACAGAGCTATTAAATGGTTTAAGATTCATCTCCACAAGCAGAGCTTTACTGAGTCACACACATACAAAATCAAGATCCCCAAATTCAGCTGCAGCTTGCTTTTTTAGAAAGTGAAAGCTATTACATGCACAGAAGCAGCCTCAGTGTTAAAAGAGCAATAAGGTTAAAAATAATCTAGCATTAAATTTAAAAAGTGACAGAGAAGGTTGCCTCTGATCTTCAACTTGGCCTGTCTGGTCATACACCTTAGAGTATGATAATATTATGTGTCATATTTTCTCTGAAAAAAAAATGAAGATCTATGTCTCATTCAAATCATGGATGAATGGATCAATCAGGATTATACCATGCAGGATAACATAGGATAACCTGTCCCTGCCCTATTTATTGCATTATCTATAACGAGCACAGTGTATGAGGCATAATTAAAAATGTAGAAGAAAGCATCAGCTCACAAATTCAGGTAGGTTATACTAGACGCAAGATAAATACTTCTTGAAATTGTAGAACAAAAGTCAGTGGTAACACATTTCTTCAAGCATCATCAGATTAATTTTTTTTAACTTTCAGGACAGAATAAGTTCACATAATTCATACTGGAAGCTTCTCTCATCCCCCTTTTTCAGCTAGTTATCCACAGTCCTGCAATAGCTCAACAGTGATTAAAAGATTAAAATGTCACTAACAGCTGTGGAGAGATACAGTTTCAAGCATTTCTAAGAGTAGCACCCATCTGATCTCTACTTGAATTTACAGTGAATTTGAGGTCAGTTTTTTGTTTTCAAGACAGAAGATGCTCTGTAAAATCACAGCCCAAATGTTTCAAACTGAATTCCTAAAGTTATCAGGTACTTCTACGTACTTCTGCCTACACCTTTTCCTTCCCTCAGTTCCTCATGTTTAAACTGGGAAAAACATCACCTTCCCATCTCCTGCAGCTGTGAAAATTACTTGAGCACAACAAAAAACTTCCCTGGGTGGGGGCAGGGGGAGGGAATCCCTTTGTTTTCCAAGTGGGACCTAATACAATAGAGAAAACATGGAGCCTCCTATTGAAACAGGGCCAAACTGTAACATGAAGTAAATGCTCCTTCAGTGCTCATGATGTACTCCATACAGAAAGCAGGATGGGAAAAAAAAATAGGAAATCATGTAATTGAAACACCACATGAGAATCTCACAATAAATTAAGACCAAAACCAATGTCTTTCTAATACTACAAACACAAACAGAGCAGCATTACAGCATAGAAGTTTGTTCAAATACAAGTCTAACCAGCTGTCAGCACCTCAATTACCTTAGAGCCCAACTGCCTATAATGTAGACACTTGTTAAAGCTGCTCAATTTTGAGATTCACATTAGAGGAAATAAAAAATAAGGTAAGAAGACAGATTCTAGAACAGATGTTGATGTACTACAAGTACATTAAAATTATTTTTTAAATCTCAGTTTAATATATTAAGACTACCATGAATAACTGGGGACTGTATGCACTTTTAAAATGTGTTTTTAAGATGCTTGTAAATTACATGTCAGACATCTGACTAAAAAAATTATCTGCTTTATATGTGGAAGAGAGGTAATAAGCATATTATAACTTCTCTTTTTTGTATAAATTATTACTGACAATGGGAACCTGTTATCAAACTACATATGAGTGAGACCTCTCCAGTCATGTAGTCCAAACCCACATTAACTATGATGAATTACATCTTGTAATTTCCATAAGGTCACCCACTCTCAGTGGGAACCTCTCTTTTGAGGTTTAGAATTGCACCTTTAGGTAACCTCCTCGGTACACCAAATGGTATTAAAAGAAAAGCTGAATCTAATTAACTTAAAAATTACTGCTTCTCTTGCCATTAGCAGAGCAAATATTTCTCAGTGAAAGCAAGTGTGCAGTGCATTTCTTTTATCACTTGCTGCAAACTTTTAATTCCAGATGGACTCCACTACTTTAGTTTATGCTGCTGTTGTTTTCAGTTTGGCTGTATCACACAGCTGCAAAATAACAACTGCAGTTTGTACACAAGTGGTTATTCCTCAACTGCAGACTACTATCTCTCAGTGCCTCCTGACCTGAACAAGCTAATTGATTTATGGTTCAGGTTTAAGGTGTTGATTTTGGCTCACACAGGCACAAGGAGTCTTTGGGTAATTTAGAGGTCTCTAGTAGAAGAACTCTGATGAACCTTGCTGCATTCATTTTAGAAATTATCCTTCCACTTGTCCTCTTATAAAACACACTGCACAAACTCCAGCACAGACAGCAATTCACCTGTCTAGTTCTTGCTAAGCAAGTTTTCCTTAGAATGTGGATTGGGGTTGGGTTTTGATTTTATGGTTATTAGCAATAAAATTGAAAAAAAAAAGTATGACCAATTTTAATCCTAAATTCAGTCTCCAAGTATTTTTAAAGTAAAATATAGAAAAGCAAATGCAAGATTCACAGTTCTTCTGAGGCATTAATACTTCACCCTTTTGTTCATAAATCTGAAGGTTGTAACACTCAAGAAGTGCAAGGTCAAGGGTTTGTGTTTTCTGTTCAAGGAAAATAAAATCCAATTCCTTCACTTTCCAGGAAAATGCTCTCAGCACCATCAATGGGAATACGTAGTGCAGAGCATTCCCAAAGCTTTACAGAATTATTTGAACATTGGCAAGACAACAGCCCGAGATACACAACTTGTACTGTACTAAGCGATTCCATTTTAAATTTATTTTATCAACCACTGATGAAAGATTTAAACCAAGCCCTCCCACAACTGTTTTTTTAATTCTAGGTTATAAAATAATTGTAAAAGGCGTTTCCCCTCTATTTTTTTCACTGATGCTTCTGTTCCACACAGAACATTTAAACAGTCACAGGCACAGTCAGTAGCTGATTCACTCATTCCCTGAAAAAAACTAACTCCATTCTAGGCCTCAACTCTTTGAAAATTTAATAAAATTTTAAAAAATTATTAAGTACAAATGCTCCAAATAGTTCAATGACTAAGTCACTAAGTTAGAAAATAGGAAATCAATCTCCCCTTCAGATGAAGACAGTGAACACAGACTTTCTGCAACCTCAGCAAGTGCTTTAACCACCAAGATACTATTATTAATTTATTATTAAATTGTCCTTCAAACACATCAGGAGCAGAAAACTTCCTGAGATTCTGTATAGCCAGCAGACAAGCACTGCATGAGGATGGCAATCAATCATGAAAACGCTCTAGGACAGTGGCTAAAGGAACTCTGCCAATCTCTGATCCCCAGAGAGGAAACTGCTCTGGTTCCCATCCCAGAACAACTCCTCAAGATAACCTGTTGTAACTTCAAGCAGCTGCACAAAATATTATGGAACCCCAAGAACCAGAAAGGAATTACCAGGATGAGATGGCATTCACCATGGAAAAGAACTCCAGGGGAATGCAAGAATGAACTGAACTAGCAGCCGTGAGCAATCTGATACCTGAGAACTTCCCTGACACCTGCAAGAGTATGGAGCGACAAATGTTGGGATGTTTTCGAGGTTTTTTAGTTGGTTTTTTTTGGTGGGGGTATTTTGGTCAACACCTGTGTCACGCTTGGGAACAGACCAAATGGTTTCTGAAAAAATTTTTTCTACGATGCGTCTCCTAGAAATCTTGTTAATGGTAGCTGCACATGAATATGAAAGACCCTGTAACACTTAGGAAAAAAAATCCAGAAATCTAGGCAGCCTCAGGGTAGGAACAAAGGTCCTTATACCAAGAGGCAATTGGTTTAAAGGCAGGAGATGGTAGGTAGGAGTGATCAGTTCATACAACAGAAGACAGACATCACTGGACACCACTAGTGACTACTAAGGTACAACCCAGAAAGAGATGACAAAAGTCCACAAGCCTTCACATTATTTGTATAGAAAAGTACTTAAAACTCTAAGTTAATAAAGGCTACCCAGCCTTTTTTGTCTCTTGACAAAGCAATTTGGTCACTTTATCTACCCAACAGTGGAAATGACACACCAGCACCTCCCATGTTTTGTTGTTCTGCAACTCATCAGGATACAGCAGAGCAGCCCTTTTGGCACATCCAAGAGTTCAGTTAAGGCCTTGGAAATATGAGAAGTGAAGTGCTTCTTCCTCAGTAGCCAAAATAATCACACTGCAACCAAGGATCATAAAGAATTGTTTCCACTGCATGAAACAGCTCTGAGTTTTCCTTCACAACCCAGGGCCACAGATACGTAGAACAGCACTCCTCTACCACTTGTGAATCTTCCATTGTGATCAATCAGAAATTGCATTGAGAAAAAGTCTTTGCTGATACACAGAGAAGTGTAGAGAAAAGGCTTCCTTGTTTCTTTTGGCTTCCAATTTTTATGACCTGTGCTACCTATGACCTCTCAACACAACAAGTTTAACATCAGCCCAGAGTTTATCTATCAACACAGAACTATTCAGCTACTGATCAGTACCCATCAGAAGCGGGAAACTTCCACACGGATACTACATCATCCTTCCCTTAGCTCTAGGGGACCCACTCAAATCCTCCAGCATAGTGCCCAGGGGTCACTGTCTGAGCCCAGAAACATAGCTCTGCTGATAAAACCACATTGGGACAACACTGTACATGTGTGTCTCCTAGCCAGCCTCACAGGACTGTTATGAACTCTGCGTGTCTTACAGCCAGCCAGCTGTGTAATGACAGCTGCATTGTCTGACTGCCATTTAAAGTAGCGCTTACATGTTAAAACATCTGTCAAATATGAGGCAACGGATCACTTATGGAATTACCTATGAGCATGGAAAGTATGTTACAAAATATCCCAAACACTTCCATATTATCATTGTCAGAAACTGTGTGTATAAACAACAAAACACACTGAAAAGAGCAAAATTACATGCAAGTACCACATCAGGGCTACTGCACCTTTATGGAAGAAAAATATACAACATTTTCTCCCAGTGTAGGCATGTACTTGTACTTCTGTAAAACATGTTCTTTTAAAACATTAAAAAGCCCTGCGCCAATATTTATCTCAGCTTTGGCACAGTTTATTCCTGTTCAGCTTTAATGAAAAATAATTTCTGTCAGATTGAAATGCAACTGCAATAAAGTATAAACTCATGTCCCTGCATCAAATTAATCAAATCAGTTGTGAGTTCTACTGCTAATGAGGATCAGCACTCTCAGTTTTCATATCAGTTCTGAAAAAGACAGGAAACCATGCCTGTAAAAACTTATGTTGAAATTGCTAAAAAAAAAGAGAAGAAAAAACCAAAAAATTGAATCTTTGAATACTTCTCCAACCATATACCCATTTCATCATTCAGACCAACTTAGCTCTAGGTAGTACAGGGTCTGAATGTAAGCTCCAAGAACAAGTGAGGGGTTTTTATCTTCCTTTTCCTCCAACAGGTTACCATGTATAGCCACTGGTTTGTTAGTGTGAGTTTTTTGTTTTAACTTTCATTATCTCTTCTGAAGGATCAAGTCTTTCCATTTGAAAATGCGGCAAAATACAATAAACATCTGAAGGGAATTACCAGGGATTTGAGGAAAAATATGAAGCCTATTTTAGGAAAACAACAATTTAAGCTATGCATTGTTAAAAGTAAGCCTGTCAGCTGCTCATTTGCTCTGGAGCTGCAGAGGTTGTCTGAAGCAAAGCACTGCTTTCACATTATAAATGAGAGCACAAATCAGAAGAAACATTCACTAATGAGCCAACGGCATTTACTGACGGCGTCGATTGTAGTGCAGCAACATAATTCTTTTTCCCTTTGATTAGGAACCTCACACTACAACCAACCTGGGGAAAAATTTAGGGGCTATGTCCTTAAATACAAGCTTGGACTTCTCCCTCTTTCTAGTCCTAGACATTTACAAAACAGTGCGCAAGAAAAAGGAAATTTGCTGACCAGATGTGGATGAAGGAATGCAGTGTAACCCACCCCGGGGTCTGATTCTCAAGAACTACAGATCTTTTCTCATCTTTCAGCAAGGAAAACAGATCATTTTTTACCCTTCATCCTCAGTAGCACCCAACAGGGAAAAGCCAGCATTTTGAAAGCATAAATGTTTAGTTTATTCAATACTGCCTTAAGCACTTTTGTTAGTATTTTAATACTTTCCTCCTTTACTTTTGTTTCTAAATTGAGGGGTGTAAACATACAGTCAGAAAAGGCACTTCAGTGAACACAGACCTTACTATTGTTGCATTTTTCCTAGCAACCCATTCATAACTACTATACCTCTCTATAAATGTATGATTTTTCACTTATTCTCCAAGATGTACTGAGCTGACTTTCCATTATACACCATTTGTATATAAAAATTGAGAGTTTCCTCTTTGTTTTGTGTTGTTTATTTAATATGCAGTTAGCTTATTTTGGCAAAACTTTCATTTTATTGATGTCTTTTTAAAATAAATACACAGTTCTGGAATATCTTCTACACTTTACTTACATGAGAATTACTGAATTCAGTTGCTCTATCAGTATTGCTAATCACAATAATGGGTTACAATATCCTCTCCAAGTTCTCTCCTGGTTGCAAACACTTTGGGGGAATGTGCTATTTTTCCTTTTCTTGACTACAATTATGCATTCAATAAGTCTTTAATCAAGTAGTGTAAAAGGTCTTCATTAGCTACATTTTGCATTCTCACTGTGCCTCCTCATGCTGTACTGGCAAAGGCTGAAGATAAAATAACTAGGAAGGCTAAATAAAGAAAAAGTAGCATTTAATTACAATGGAAACATCCATAAAGAACTCTACTGTAACCCTAAAACATCTTTGAGTAATGTCTCTGAAGATACAGAATTTTACACCTCACAGCAAACAAATGTTAAAATGTCCATGTCAGTTCTTTCTAAGAACCAGATTCCAGAGGATAGCAGGAACCAACAGGCTTGCCTGGGTGCTTGATGAGACACCAGCTGAGCTCCCTCATTATTGTCTGGAAAGCAGCAGAATATTTTAAAGGCACTACCTCTTAAGAGTTCATTTGCAGTTACATCAAGCAGAATGCACGTTACCCCCAGGGTTATCTCAAACCGATGAAAACTTGGAACTCCCACACAATTTATGCCAGAGAGCACTTAGCTTTCATTTATATGGTCCTCACCCTGCTCCTTTGCTACAGCAACAAAAACAACACTTGGCGAGACCCCAGCAGGGAAAGAGTCCCAAAAGAATAAGAAATGGCTGTTTGAAGCCATTGGAGATCTCATTTATGGACACTCTACTTCAAGAGAGAAATGTCATAAATTAACTCCCATTGTTTTTTATCTAGACAGTGAAATATTATCTGTCCAACTCTCTATTACAGTTAAACAATTTCCAGACACACTGTTCCAATGGATAAAAAGTTGTAAAACAACCATAACTATTATGCATAGTTAAGGCACATAAATAAATTGTATTTCAGTTTCCTTATTTGTACTTCAAGGAATGAGGGGAGGCAGCAAAATTTTCCCATAAAGTCAGCAATCTAGCTTCCTGATATATATATATTTGGTCACAATAGAATAACCTGCATTTTTTAATCCACAATTCACAGAACAGAACACAACACGTAACAGTAAGTATGTAGATTATGTTAATCATCTTAAACACAGCACAAAAGGGAAGGAAAAAAGATAATTCTGTTTGTAAGAGTATCTGACACTTAATCACCACAAAATCACTGAATGGCAACAAAAAACATTGAGCCTGACAAGTGGGTTTCTCTGCAACTGCACTAGTACAGAGTTTGATACAGCAGACCACTTTTTCAGGCAAACAAAGTAATCTACCTTCTACAAGAAGGTACATTTACAATATTTAATACATTTCCACATTTGACAAAAATACTTGCCTCAAAGTCAGTCTTCCAAAAAGTGCTCAAAGCATAAGTTCATGCTTTACTGGCTATTTTGAAGTAGCCCTTCTGCCCTATTAATGCAGAAAGCAGGCACAGGGAGATTACACCAAATTTTTTTCCAGTTCTACTTCTGATACTGCTAAAGTTCATTACCTTAGTCCATATCAGACCATCAATGATTTACATATTTCTTCACTTCGTGAAGAGAGCTGTCTACCTGTCCATATCCATGGCCTCAAGGAATTACCAGAACTCCACTGTCAAGCCAAAGCTATGACTGGAATTTCAAGCCAAAGATCCACTCATGCCAAACACTGTATATTCCAAAGCAACACTCAAACCATTTACCTTGAACTAGCAATGAACTACTATTTGCTTATTTAATAGTTATTCCAATAAATTATAAATGAAAAATAAATACTGAAGTTAACTCTTCTAGAAATGCAGCACACTGGATCAAGATGAATTGCTTATCTCAATATATCAAAACAGTACCACCTAAAAGATCACAAAAAAATCCATACAGTAGATTTGATGCAAAACACTTTCTAAAATACTACCCCAACCCTTCCATTTTTCTCCATTAATGTAAACTTATCAGAGGCTTAAATCAGAGGCAAAATCAGAGAACCCATCTCCTGTCAAGAAGCTGCTCTCTCTCATTTCTCAGGCAGAAGTGACAGACTGTTCACTCACATTGCTCCGCACCCTTCCTCACCTGTATGACTTATACCCAAAACCCTGGCATGCTTCCATCTCTCAGAACTCCACCTGCCTGGATTTATTGAAGCTACTTACATCTCAAATCCCATACAGTAGGCACAAGGCAGGCACTTGAGGAGAACAGCAGGGAAATTAAGCCACTACGAGACCTTCTGATCCTCAGTTTCACCTGAAACTCACCAGCTGTAGCCATCCCAGTGACCTCAACAGCAGCAATGTCTGTTCACTGGCACAGAGATCATAACCAATTAGTGCAAACCTGGCCATGTTCATAGCAGCATCCAAAATGGGGTGGCTGCATTTCAGATCTCTTTTCACAACAGTCCTTGGTCTGTGCTAGTTTCAGTGAATGTAGACCAAAAGTGCTACAGAAACCATTCTAATGATTTAACAGTATAGGTAACCAACCTCTCAGGGGCTCAGAAACCTTCCCAATCTATATGGAAATACTGCCAACATCATTTTGATTCTCAGCACACACAGCTCACTTAATGGGCTCCTACACACCACTTGGGTATTCACTTCACCACTGCAAAAATAAAAAGTGAAACTATTACATATTTTCAAAATTCCCTTATAATAAACAAACAAAAAAAAAAGATCTGAAAGGTAATATACAATAATTATAACTTAATGTTACCACCTGATATCACCACAGGCTTTGAACCATCTGGATACACTTACTGTTAGTTTTATAGTTTGCACACAAAACAACCTACGAGTTCCTTCAGTTTCTAATGATTGTTCAAGGAATAACTGCAAGTTTTATGATGATCCATAGGTACTCTCAGTGAATCCACCTTAACATAGCTGGTCCCTGACAAATACACACAGCTCCATACGAGCACTCTTGGATGCGTGTAAAAACAGCCATGCTCTGCCAGTCAAAATAGCACAGGAATAAAGGCTGTTGAAGAAATTAAGAACAAGTACCAAACCCTCGGACGCTCCTGAATCCATTCTATTTAAAGCCTGACTGACAAGTAGATTCCATAGGAGAAGAGAAACTCAGGGAGAGTCTCCGCTCAGCCCAGGGAACGGGACCGGAAGAGAAACAGCGCCATCTACTGACGGCAGCGGGGTACTCCGAAAGGACGGCTCCCTGTGGATTTGGGACAGCTTGTCCAAGTCACAATCTAAAAGTACAGAAAATGTCCCACAAACCAAGCTGTGGTACAGAAATACGGAATTATAAAAGTTTTTTTATAGTACCATTCATTTGACAAACTTAAAAGTTTACATCTGATTATCACAAGAGCTGTAAATGATGACCAGGAGTTACCCAGTCTCTCTACTTCCTTCAAGGCTTTACCCTCCGCCATCCATGCCCAACCTGGCTGCCTGATATTAATCATCTCCTTGCTACACAACCCATTCCAGTATGTATCTCTGCTTCCTTAAAATTTTGCTAGCACTCACACCAAACACTCTCTTGTTTAATCCTGCTAAAACTGCACTCCCATTCCTTTTCAACAGTCTTGTACACAACTGACTCCGACTTCTTCCCAGCCTTATCTACCTAAAATGACCATTTGTCAGTCATTCCCCATAATCACAACTGACAGACTATCATTCTTTGCTTTTCTTGAGAATGCAGTCTATCCATGTCATTATCTAAAAACAAGCCACAAAACTGGATACAAAAGTTTGGCTTGGTCTTTCTGATAAAAGATATAAAATCGGTTCATTTATCCTGTGTGCAATTACAGGTTATGAAGCTCATAAAGCCCAGCTAAGGTTCATATCTAGAAAATCTACTACTGTTTCTTAGACTATACAACTTATTTTCCAATTAAAAAGAAGTATCAGACTCTTCTGTTCTTGAAAAGAACAGAAGTATTTACTTATCTCCCTATCTTTGCATCTTTAAGTAGACAAAGCAACTTTTTTTGGACAACTCCCTCAGCCAAAAACATTTCTATCATCTTGGTTTCCTAAGTCCTTAAGGCACCCTAGACGAGTCTTTTAGGATAAAATGCTTGCTGCCATGATCACTGGAAAAATAAAATAAACTTAAAAAATCAAGAAAAAAAAGTAAAAAAAAAGTAAAAGGAGTCTTCCACAAAATACATTTCACCTAAGCCAAAGGTAAAAAAGCTGTCATCTACAAGCACTTTGTAACCTGTACAAGTTTTTAACTTGGATATATAAGTAAGAATGTATTTTCAATCCCTTCCATTCAGTTTGTCTATGAAAGAGTCATTTTAATCTTTCCAAGGACTTGTACTATTTTCAGACAGATTGTGCTTCTAAACAAAACTAATCAACTTCCTGTTCTTAATATCAATTCCTCTTAATAAAGTGAGAAGAGTCTTATCAAATAAAAACAATGCTCAGTCAAGAGCAATTCCTCTTTTTCAAGTTTCATCAAAACTTGCAAGCTTCCAGAAAGGAGGACTGTCAGGGATTATCAATATAAAAAAACTGCACCATTTTAAGTACATCAGTACATTTTTCTTTCAATTAGTGATTTCAGATAGACTTTTGGATCTTGGTTGATTATCTACAGTCTTTGAATCCAAAGTAAGTTCAAAACATGTTTCAAATGCCATAAATTAAAATCAAAATACTTCCTTTGCACCTCTGAAAACAAAGAATTTACTCCTCCTTCGCTCTCAGAATGTAACTTACTTTTGGTAAGAACACTGCCTTCTGTCTGCCACTTGCATCTTCTGTCAAAAGGATAAATGCCTACAACCCACCTGCACCATTACGGTAATTTTTAGAAAACAGGAACCCCATTATTACAAAAATCTCCCACAATAAAATCCACTAGGATCTAACAACAAATTAAGCACCTGAGTGCTTATTACTGGCTTCAGTTCTTACAATGACTGTCTTTGAATTGGTTACACTTTGCCACTGAACTTCCAGTGTATGGCAGACAATTTCATTTATTTTTCATTTTTAAAAATAAAGTCTGATGCCCAACTTCCCAAAACTAGACAGAATTTCACTTTTACAGCAGTAATGCATTACAAATATAGGATATAAATTTCACCACTATTGCTTCTTATGTTAGTCACCTTATCCTCATGTTACACAGCTAATACAAACAGGTCTATATTTGTGAGTACATTGTGTTGTGTCCTATTTTAATTTAAAATGTTTCAGAACCAAAAAGCTTCAAGAATCACTTTAAGCATAACTCATATAAGCTTAATTCCTGCTTGCTTATCCAAAGTTCCACAATATTGACCAAAAATGTATTTTTCCCAGAAGCAGCAAAGTAAAACACCCTTTGTGAAATCTCAGCAAGCCCTGCACTCACTTCAATGGAACAGCAGCTTTGCTCCCTGACTTCACAGGCAAACCTACCCTCTTTCAAGCCAGGACAAAAAAAAAAAAAGAGCATTAATAATTTCAAACAAGGCACTTGCCTAGCAACTATAAATTGGCTATTTAGGTGTGGTAACTGGAGAAAAAGTGAGCTGAAAGAAATCAGAACATGAGAAAAACTGATTGGTTGTTTTTCACTATCAGTTGTGTCAAGTTGAAGCATTCACAAGGAAAAGCTGCAATTAGTGGCAGAACAAAGACCACTGGTGATGATGTTCTGGATAGAAGATGCTCAATACTGTGCAGCCTTACAAATTTTGTAAGAGAGAGGCTAAAGCTGCTTTGCATCCTTACTGAAAGGACCTAGGTATTAAAAACACTAATTTCAAGATGAAAATTCTTGGCAGACTTCATTAATATATACAAAGACAGTAAAATAATATGGATAAATGAATATGGCACTTAAAAACATGGTTTAGTGGTGGAACTGGCAGTGCTGGATTAACAGTTGGACTTGGTCTTAAAGGTGTTTTCCAATCTAAACAGCAGAATGATTTTCTCAACAAGTATCGTAGAAAATTGGGCAGTGTAAAGACAGAGTCAGAGCAACAGGCCAAGCACACCATCAGTTCCTGCACATTATATAGATTTCCTGTGTGCAAACTGATCACCAGGTTCACAGCCCATGACTAACTGTTCCCACCCGGGGCTGGTTTTGGCCAGAGCCGAGCAGGGAGCGCGGTACCTCATGTGCAGGATGCCGATGAGGGTGGCGGCGAGGTCGGAGGACATCCTGCCCATGATGCAGCAGCGGCTGAGGCAGGCGAGCAGGCTGGCGGGCAGGCAGGGCAGGAAGTACACCAGCTGCACCAGGCGCCGCTGCGCCTCGGCCGGCAGCAGCACCAGCGTGCCCTCGAGTGGATCTGCGGCACACAATGCACGGTCAGCCCCGGCTGCACCCACCAACCACCCCAGCTACCCCAAGGACATGAGGACATTATAACCATCATAACCAGGGGAAAAAATGGAGAAAAAAATAAAGTAATACTAGCCTAGAAAATAGGCTTGGAGAAGAATATCTTGCTCTCTACGATCACCTTAAAAGAGGTTGCTGCCAGGTGAGGGTAAGTCACCCTCTTCTTCCAGGTAACAAGTGATGAGAGGAAATTGCCTTTAGTTGTACCAGGGGAGGTTTGGCTTGGGTATTAGAAAAAATTTATTCACTGAAAGGGTAGTCAGGCATTGGATCAAGCCGTCCAGGGAAGTGATGGTATTACCAACCCCTGAAGTGTTCAAAAAACATGTGGAATCTGGGGACGTGGTTTAGTGGTGGACTTGGCAGTGCTGGGTTACCAGTCAGACCTTAGAGGTATTTTTCAACCCAAATGATTCCATGATTCTCACTCAAAAACCAAAGTTTCCAGTCTATCATATTTAAGTCCTACTAACTTGAACAAAAGATCTCAATCTGTTTACCGTCTAGTAAATGACACACATAGTTCATTTTAACCTTTAAGAAACTGAACCAATCTGCAATCCTGTTCCCCATCTAGTCTTTAGGTTCACCTAGGAAACAACAGGATTTTTCACCTACTGCAACCTGCCTGCCAGGTGAGGGACAAAATTCCTCGTGCTGTAGTGTCAAAATCTTACCATATATTCGAGCAGCAGTGGCTTGTAAACTTTGCAACAATTCCTTGTTTGAACGAGAAGCAGCGGAGTGAATGATATCAATGAGCTGATTGGAAAGCTCAGGGTTCCTCAAGCCAAGAAGAGCCAGTTGCTGAGGTAAGCCAGCCAACCAACGAGATAAAACTTTACTTCGACTCCTAAAGAAAGAGGCAAAAATCAGTTGCAGAAAAAAAGATAAAACAACAGAAACACACAAAAACTTCACTTCCCAGTCTCGACTAAGTTGCTTTTCTTTCTCTTTCTGGCACAAACTGAAACAACAGTATGGACAATCCTATCTTTCACAGGCTACAATTTCTATGCCACCCTGGCTTATCAAATCAAGTATCATTTAGAAACCAAAAGCATTTCAGCAGCTTATTACTAAAGTGATGATCACAAGAAAAAAAGTTGCCAAGTGCAAATCAAGAAGTTCAAAGTAGGTCTTTGAAGACGTCAACAAGAGTAGCATGATGATGATACAGATTATTTCACTCTTAAAAACCTGTCAACCAAGAACTTTTCAAGGAAATCAAGTACCCAAGACACAAGAGAGAAGGGTCTTGCATAGAGATGAGCTGCTCAACAGCAGGAAAAGCCTAGAGAACAGACCATTGAAGTGGGTGAGTTGGAGGTGGGGTCAGAGGTCTCAAATCACTTGACATGGAAATAGTGGCTGGGAATAAAAGATTTGATTAGTCTTCCACAGAAAGAAGCAGATGCTAGTATCAAATGAAGCTAGAAGGAGCCACGATTAAACAAGCAAAAATAAGTTGGGTCTTGACACAGCTGAGCTTTGTCACTCCCTGCCAGAGGATGCTGCAGTTGCTCTTTATTTAGACTGGGACAAGGAATGATGAGAAAAGCTCATGATACAAACACCCACTGAGTCTTACCAGTATATAAATGCATATGTGCACACTCACACACAGACACACACTACATATGCATATATACACACAGTGCACAGCACGTGTGCCGTGATTAGGGGTGAAGATAAACTAAAACATCAAGAAAAAACTTAATTCTGAACCATGTAATAAATGAGTCAATTTGGATTTTTTTCCACAAGGCAGCAACAGGCCAAAAGCTCCTACTTTATCCTTTGAATCAGACATACCTAAAAATAAATATATTTACAAAAAATTCTGAAAAATGCTCCAATGTGAATTCTGTTCTTCTTAGACCATTCTTGACAAGCTTCTGAGAAAGAAATAAATTAAAATAATGAGGAGAACAGTCAGAGGAGGGCTGAAGGAGCTGAAACATCAAACTGAATGGAACAATATGAATGTCCAGGAGCTACTTAACAGCCCATATTTTGAAGAAATTAAAAAATGCCACTTGTTCCCAAATGAAAGAAATGGAATAGTGTAGTACACAAATACTGTGTTGTCTTCAAATGTCTTGTCAGACATAAGTGCAGTCATACTTTTTTGCAAAGAAGTTTTGAAATTTCATTCGTCTGTTACTAAAAAGTGCCACAGATCCATGTAGAAGACTGAGAGGAACAGCAGCAAAACTACTGCTATTTGTGATGTCTAAAGATAGAAAGTTAAAACTTTCCAGATGGTCATATGATCACATGAAACTGAATGAGATGCCCAAGACTTTCAGGTAAGTACAGAGAACAGTGGTTATGTAACCTCAGGGAAATTAATTAGTATGAAGATCTCTTTTTCACTCTGTGTGAAAAGAGGAGAAAACAGGGATATTCCCAAGTGTTTTTCCCTGTCTTTCATATTCTCTACACTTTTTATAATGTTCAGAGCATAGCACTAGATTATTTCTGGCTGTAGATCTAATTACATGTACTCAGGCATTACTACAACAGAAGATGTAACAAAGCAAAGAAGTTGTAGAAGGGAGTAATTTTCCCAAAACTTGACTGTGTTAGCAGATGCCATAACTTCTGAGAGACCTGAGGTTTGATTTTTTTAGTGGCAGAAACAGATCACATCCCCAGAAAGTCAATTGTGTCCTGGGCTCTATCAAAAGCAGTGTGGGCAGAAAGTCAAGGAGGGGACTCTGCTCCTCTAGTCTGCTCAGGTGAGATCCCACCTGGCATCCTGCATCCAGCTCTGGGTCCCCAGAAATAAGAAGAACATGTAGCTATTGGAGCAAGTCCAAGGAGGCCATGAAGATCATCAGAGGTCTACAGCACCTCTCCTATGAAGACAGGCTGAGAGAGCTCCTGTTGCTCAGCCTGGAGAAGAGAAGGTCTTCCCAAAGCCTTAGAGATGCTTTACTGTACCTGGAAAGGACCTGCAGCTCCCAAATGAGCCAGGACTGACACATACACATCAACACAAGATTTGTGTTTAAGGTTTTCATGCCCTGGAACTAGATGACTGGCTGAAAAATACATTCTGGTAAAGATTTGGAGACAATCTGGACACACCTGATTAATGAAAAACTGTTGCAACAGCATTACATAGAGAGAATAATCTCCTCTTACTGACTACATCTGAAGCAAGTCAGGTATCTAAAAGCTGCCCATGATCTAATAGATCCCACGATGAATCAGGAGCCCAGAAGGACAAGAACACTTACTTAACCCAGCCTCTTTGGAACCACACCCCCAAAACAACAGAGGATTTTTCTTTAAGAAAGTAAGTCAGAAAGGCTACACAGCCACTATCAGAACACCAACAAAGGCACTAAGTGACAAGCTCATGACCTCAGGCTGAAGTGACAGAAATGCTCCATGGCTACAGTTGCATGATCTTGACACATCCACTGACAGCCACACAGTCAGTAACAATAAACCTGTAGCAGCGTACTTCAAGCTTAAATTTAAGTCATTAACATCTATCTAGTACTTATTCTAAGATAGACAACTAAGCTGGTACATCTCCATTTCACAGAGCACACAAACTTTCAAATTCCAGTGACACAGTGTCAAAACAGATTCAGAATGAAGTTTTATGACATCTACACATAAATTCAGTATTCTTACTCCCAAAATAAATACACTATTTTGAAATGAAAAACAATATGCCTTTTTTTTCTTACCTGATTCTTTGTGTCCTCAAATCTTCTTTTTGGTAAACTCTGCTAAAAAATTTCAAAAGCAATGTACGAACTGGAAAGAGCAGATTCCTTTGCTGGTACAGTGTATATACTGCTTTTATCAAGGGTTCCGTTGCTACTGGGAAAAAAAATTGCAAGAAATACTTTTTAATCTCCTGATTTTATACATGTGCACACACAGAGAGATGGCATCTTTATCTACAACTGTTTACACTGTAGTCCAGAGGGAAGTACCAAAATGTTTTGAAATAACTTCTGGACTGACTTCTAAACCATTGAAACAACATTTCTTGTGCAGCTTGTGAAAGAAACAGAAAAGAAACAAAGAAAAAAGAAACCCAACAAAACACAAAAGGAGAGAGACAACATGCAAGTGAAAACTTCTGAACCTTCTGAAGACAGGTTGCAAGGTAGCTGAAAAGCAATTCCTGCTTTTCACAGCTATCTTCCAATTCTTTTCCCCTAGTGCAGTAACTTCAGACTAATGTTCTCATTTACTTCTGCTCCCTAAAACCCCATAGTGCCTTCAGTTCTCTCTGCACTATTCCCTTCTCCCTGTCACATACTCACCACCTCTCCCTGTCTCTGAACCAGCTGGCTCCAAGTTACAATTGCTAATTAACCAGAAAATAAATACCTCAAGAGGCTGCTGGCAAGACACTGCAAGAACTGCTAACTCCCCTGCAACCTTTCCTGCCCTGAAGCTCTCATCAACCATGTGTTATCGCCAGACTTAACACAACATTTGAAAGCTTTACCTCTGTAACCAAATTGGCTAAAATTAGCCAGCAAACACAGAACTTACTGTAACAGACTGAAAAAGAGACCAAACTTTTCCTTTGGAAACTAGACTAAATCGCTGGATGAAAAAATTAACAAAGCATGGAAAAATACCTGAATTCAGAGAAGACAAGCCTGGAAAGAATAGGAAAGAACCTGAAAACTTAAGCAACACATGAAAGGTATGAGACCTGACTCACTTTGTCACAGAAGAGCTTGTGGTCCCAAGGAATTCAATCCAATTAAGGCATACTTAAGTAGCAGCAATCACTTTACTATCTTCATAAACCACAGACAGAAACATCTGTCTTTTCAACCAGGTACACAGATCAGTCTTAGTAAATTATGTGTGCAAAACCAGATAAAATATTGTGTTCCACACTGAAGAGAGCAACTTCCACCCACAGAGACAGACAAGAATGCTCCTTTCTAAAAATGATTGTGGATCCAGTCAGGAGGCAGGCCTGGTCTGTAAAACTCTTACTCAACTTCAAGTTATCATATAAGGATTCACACTACAAAGCACACTACAAAAATCCCCCGAAATGGCATGGTCACATGCCAGCATGAAGCAGGAGCCATTTAGAAGTTAAAATCTAACATATTTTTCAACAGAAAAATAAAATCCATTCTAATATTTCATGTAACTAAGATACATATTATTAAATTATTTTCAATGCATCAGGAGTATTAGCTTACTCAATTCACGTATTCTTCAGGTGAAGATTCACCTCGGACAGCATTTTTTAAACAGAACACTGTGTAATTCTTAAATGACTAACAATTACAACTTTATGTTGTTTTTAGCTAATTGATAAGCTGTTAACTGAAAAAATATAAAAATAAATAAGTATTCTAAGTGAGTAGAATTTTCACTTCCTTAAAACTCTGTGGCATTTTAAGTAAAACAGGTCCTACTATTTGAATTGCTTCATGTGAACTGAGAAGTTTAAAAATAGAAGCAATTTTAAAAGGAACTCTAAAAAAGTAATACTTTAAAAGTTCTTCAGCTGTGTTTTGGACTCATACAGATGTCCAAAACACAGCTGAAGAACTCATGAGGTTTTAAAATACTTCTGTTTTAACTGGCACATGTCAAGCTTCCTTCTGAAGTGACTGAGTGTGCTCTCTTTCGTTGCATGAAGAAAATTCATCAAAAACACAACTAGCAGGCAAGCTGCTGTTGAAGTCATAGCTGAGAAATGCAAGAAAGGAGCAGACCTCCTAATTACAGAGAGGTCCCAAGATTGATCTTAAGTGATGGAGATAAATCTTCAGATAACACAGCTACAAGCTCTTCTACACATTCACAGAAGAAAGGGGATATTTGCATTTCACCCCAGCATAAATCTCCACTCAAAACAGGCAATCCAGAAAAATGGAACCATGCTTGTACAAGATAATGTACAGGAGGTTCACTATGGTTTTAACTAATCTCTTTTTCATTAGCTCTTTTGGTTTTTCTATCTAAACTTCCCCTCCTTTGATTTTCCATTGTGCTCTAAGCTTTTTTTTTTTTACTGTAATGGCTCATATTTCACTTTGCATTGTCTTCTAAATAACACATACCCTTCCAGGCTTTAATCTCAATGTCAAATTGTTTTCAACAAACCAAGAGTTATTTTTTTTTCTATGTATCATCTTTTGCAGTCCCATCTGACACAACACAGTTCAAAATTTCTAGAATGTTATCAAAAAACCAATCAAGGACAGAATGTTTTTCTTCCATAGAATCACATAATGATAAGAGTGGGAATGAATGACTGAGCTCATTTGAAAGAGGATCAGCTAGATCTGGCTGCTCACAACTATGTCCAAATGGCTTCTGAGTATTTCCAAGAATGGAGACTCCACTATCACTATGGGCAACCTGTGCCTTGGTCATCTTTACAGTGAAAAGGGTGCTCCCCATGTTCAGACAGCATCTCCCGTGTTTCAGTTTGTTTTCACTGCTTGTCCTGTCACTGGACACCGCTGAAAAGAGCCTGGTTCCCTCTTCTTTGCACCCCTCCTTCAAGTATTTACATACATTGATGAGACGCTTCCCAAATCTTCCCATTTCCAGTTGACTCAGCCTTTCCTCACAGGTGAGAAGCTCCAGCGTCTTCACCATCTTCACAGCCTTTGCTGGACTCTCACCTGTATGTCCATGCCACTCTTCTACTGAGGAGCCCCAAAGTGGACACACTGCTCCAGGAGTGGCCACACCAGTGCAGAGTAGAGGGGCAGGATTACCTCCCTCAACCTGCTGTCAACACTCCCAATGCAGCCCAGGACCCCACTGGGCTTCTTTGTCACAAGGCCCCATTGCTGGCTCCACCTGGTCCTTTACTGCCAAGCTGCGTCCACCTGGTTGCCCCCCAGCAGGTACAGGTGCATGGGATTGTTCCTCTCCAGGTGCAGGGCTTTGCACTTCTCCTTGTTGAACCACCTTCCTGTTGCCCCAGTACATCAAGGCTGTATCTCCTCTACAGCTGGTAGAGTAATTACAATCTGACACCTAGTCAGGTTTTTAGTACAGCACGAGGATTATCTTGAAGGGGTGAGATAAACCATCCACACAAACAGACACAGCTTTGTGAGACACCTAATTTCACAATGAACTTCTACAGGATCAGCAGAAAATTATTAAATTATCCACTGTTTGGTAGAAGTTTGGCAAAGTTAAAAAAAATCAGTATTTCATTACAAAGAAAGCCTGAAATAACTAACAGTCTAACAACCTACTTGGAAGCTATTTTCCTGCGTAGCAACTCCTCTACTTTATCTCAGGTGGTGCAGCAGGCCCTGACTTTGGATTATTATTTTCCTTTAACACAAGCTAAATTTGAAGTGCAGATAGGAATGAGCAGTTATTACCTTTGTCACCAGGGACATGGGAATAGACAGATTCCCAATTAAAATGGATTTGGCAGGAAATATAACTAACTGCCAAAATGTATTTGAAGGACATTTGACATATTTTCATTTTACAACTCTAACAATTGTATCTGTTGCTAAGGGCTTTTCTTTAAACTACTTGGATGTGGAATTCATTTCTATCACACTGGTAAAATATAAAAGACTGCTGTCACTTTTCTGGTTACTGATAAAGTCCTTTCTTGAAGTTCTATATATGCAAGGTCTCATTTGGAATACAACCAAGTAGCACTTGAAATGAAAGAAAAAAAGCAAGCTAAAATATTAGACTGGTCCTGCAAGTCATAACTGGAAATGTTTTCTCTTGGAAAAGAATTCAAATCAAACACCTTGAAAAATACTCAACAGCAGCCTCCATCAAAAGTATCTTGGCATTTCACATCACCACAGAACTAAACTGGTCATCTGACAGTATTTGAGAAAGTCTATAAGCTGTGTTAATGATTTTAAATAAGGACTGGTACATTAAAGTATCATGCCCCTCTACAGTCTAGTAGTTACTTTTTCAATATAAAGCTAATCTTCCATTTATAAGAGTATCTTAAGAAGCAAAACCAGAAAACAGGTACAAATATATTCATACTTTGGATATCAACAGGATGAATCTAAAAGCATTCCAAAAGCATTCCAAAAACAAAGTCTCCAATGCTGCATTCAAGGATATCACCATGAAATTCATTTTACCTCTATGACAAAATGCATTTTGATGTAACAACTGAGAACATAAAGTGCAGCATTAAAATGCTGAAACAACTCAAAGCTTTGTCAGTGCATAATTTTGCTTTCCAGAAACTACTCATCTTACCCTTGTTTTGCTGTATTTGCATTAGTCTCCAAGTCACCCCAAGCAATCTGTTCACTTGCTTGCTATTCAACTTGCTGCCATCCTGAAGAGTGTCTGTCACAAATTTCCTTATCATGTCCAGCCACCCAGAGTCTGTCTGAAGTGTTGAAGCACTTGCTAATGAAACCATTATGTCACACAAGGTTAAATTCAGTAAAAGATGGTCGATGTTGTTTGAGGATTTCATACAGTTCCTGTTGCTAAGGAGAGGAGGGGGGGAGAACAGAAAGATTTCAAAAAATTATTTTTGAAATAAAAATGGACAACAGCTGATACCCCTTGTACAAACACCAGTGTTCTACATAGACTGCAAAGGTGCAGAATGATTTCAGAACAACTTTAGCATGAATTTAGTCTCACATCTGGGAGCTGAGAATGGAGACAAGTTACTACTGGCCTGTAGCAAAACAGAATTAGTGCATCTGTTCTGACAGCTCAGTAGTGAAGAAATGTGTGTTTGGCTTCTGCTGCAGTACTGCTTTGCCCTACAGGACAGCCACAGTGTGCCCATCTCCCCTCCAAGCTGTCCTCACCCAGCCCCATAATTCAACTAGAGAAGACTATATGGAGGTGAAAAGGATGTTTGGGGTATGTTTAATGTAATTCAGCAAGCAGTCAGCTGAAGAAAACATGCAGAAATATGAAACCAGTCAGCCTAAAACAATCACCATTTAGCAATATGCAAATTCCAGATCAAGAGTTGAATAAAATACTTTCACTTCCCTAAGGCAGCACTTAATTTTCTACTGGATGCTATTCAGACAACTTCCTATACAATACTTTTACAAAGAACAACTAAAACGTCTCAGTTTGAAGCAGTGCAACCTTCCTATAACTGCATTTCCACAGATATTCAATGAGTAATAAAGTTTTCTTTTCCACCATTAAAAACTTAATATTTGATAAAGGACGTGAGTCACATTGTCCCACTTCTCTTATGAAGTTAAAAGCTGGTACATGACATTGATTTTACTCTTACCTTTTGCATGGATCTTTCTTTTTGTGTTTTACTGTATCTTGTAAAGAATAAGGAAAATGACGCATGAAGTGGTGCTTGAAATCAACAAGGTAATTCATTCGAAGCCATAGTTCCTGTTAAGGAAAGCAGATGATAGACAGAAAACGTGGCAGCAAATTAAATAAATCCAGACAATTATGTCCTAAAATTCATTATTGGAATCAATGAAACTAGGAACTTTACCTTCTGATTCCAAGTTGTTTATAAACCTTTACTTTCAAGTGCTGTGCATGAAGGTCCACAAAACAAGGGAGTATAACAAGATGCTCTTAAGTTAATGTTGAGTAACAACATGTTGCTAACTGAACCACTTTAGCACATATTTACGTGGATATATGCAATACTAATCTGAGTTACAGATCTGAATGAAAGTACTTCTATAACAATTTATCAGAGTTCTTAAAATCAGAGTGGACTCTGTTTAACGTGCAATCACTGTTCTGAGTTTTCCATTAAAACATACTCCAATACTTCTTTGCAGGTTAGCAGACAGTCACCATTCCACAAAGTGTCCAGCAGAACTCACCACTAAAAAAGCCTGCATTGCTATCAAATTGATCAGGCAGAATAATCTTTTCGATATTCGACTATTAAGAGCAGAGAATGACCATTAAACTATTTGAAAAATCAATAGCTTTCCACCAAGCATATTCAGAGTGGTTTTCCACAGTGACTATAATAACCACTTTGGCCTGTAAGCCCAAGGGCTATTAAGTAAGCAAAGCTTTCATTTTCAAACTGTGCCATTTGAATGCATTTTGTATATAATGGTAACTATAAAGACAAAACAAACCATTAATCTAAAATGAAATTTGCTCCACCAAAAAACAAGTTGTATGAACCTCAGATTTTTTTCTCCCCACAAAAACTTAAGGTCATAATCCAACTACGTGTACCCAAACCAGTTCATATATTGACAGAGGAGCATGCCATTCACGTAACCAAACCACAGGCACCCTAGGGCTAAGGGCAGCAGTTGTCCAGGATCCTTCAGAAAAACGCTAGGGACAGGAGGCTGCCACAGGAATCTACCAGTTCAAGCACCTGTTTTTTACCCATTTCCAAGAGGGCCTCTAGAAAAGATGATGAAGAAAAAAGAGGAACAGTGTGCTTTGCTCAGACACACTGAATCCATCCCTCAAAGCTGGGTATGTTTGGTAACTTTGGTCTAATATAATGATTCTACAAATGTTTTCCAGTGATTACCCTATGTGTAGCTTTTCATTTCACAAAGGGACCTACAGTCCTATACACAGGTTAAACCAAGAGCTGTCAAGACATTTCTTCCAACTACTCAATAGTTGCAAATTTTCCAATTTGCAAAATTTTTGGAAAAGCAGCAAAAGTCAGCAAAATAAGCAATTCAGTTATCTAAGTAAAATACAGAGAAAATAACCTGGGGAAAAAAAAAAACTATTTCAGAGGATACTTCCTAAAATCCTTTTTGATCCAATGTCTTATGATCCCACCAATCATGACACAGCAACACAGATTGCACCAAGCAATTACAGGATCTCAAACCACCATTATCTTCCACCTTTCCAAACATTTATGGTTTGTTCATTCCCCCACCCCCAAGAAATTTTCCAACACACCAAGACAAGGAAAAAACAACCCCATTCTACACTTGGTTCCAATTTATATTCTAGAGGTTATCTGAGAGACAAAATGCTCCTCTCCTCCATTACCATTTCCAGTTTCAAAAATTTGTGCTGCAGACAAGGAGGATTCCTGGAGACTATTTACTGAACTCCTGGCTCAGTTCAACAGATTCTTTTCTACAGTAGAAAGCAACAAAATCCAGATTCAAAATCTACTCAACACCTAGGCTTTTTCTCTCTTAATGAAGTGTCTTCAGTACTTCAAATCACCAAACCACTAGCTTCTAATCAAAACAAAATCAACTGTCGTCATTATGCCATGGATCATTTCTCCCTTACCATTTTGTATGTTTCATCGTGTCGCTTCGTGAGTTTCCATAATAAATGTATTATGCTAAGAACTTGCTGCATGAGCTGCTGAGATTCTGATTCCAAAAGGTTTCCAAGAATGGGAGCTGATTGTGCAGGAGATGCTTCAATCCAGCACTCAATCAGTAATGGAATTATTATCTCAATAAAACCTTTTAAGTTTTCAGCCGAGGACAGGCCTTTTTCTGCACTGTCCATTACACTTGTCAGAGACCTAAACAACAAAAGCAAAAGAGCATAAAAAGATAAAGATCACACCTTTCAAAACAAGATTACAATAGTACCATTTTTCTGGTTTCTAAATAATGGGAAAAGTTACTTTTTTTAACACATTAAACATTTACTGGCCTTCTTGCTAGATATTTCAGTATGGAAAAAAAGGGAGTTCAAACCATCTACAACAAACCTGCTCCCAAGTCTCCCTGCAACTTTGTGTGCTTCTTTAACAACTTCTTAGATTTCAGTATTTCTTTCCCCATTGTTACATGTAAAGTCTATGAAATGGAGAAATACAATATGCATTATCCTATCACTTTCAACCAACGGTAAGGAATTAATTATATTCAGCACAACAAAATAATAAAAAAAACCTTTTAAGCTCATTAAAACAAAATAATGAAGCTGACTACAAGGTGTTGTCAAATGCATGAGGTTTATTACACTTAATAACAATCTCCAACTATAATAAACACAATGTTTTTCATATCAAATGTGGAAAAAAGTGTTCCTGTAAAAATATATCTTTGGTTCCCATCTGATGTTTAGCTACTATGCTCTGAAAGGCAACTAAACAGAAAATTATCTGATAAGGAAGTTAAAAATTTTTAAAAACTAAGATACAGTTTAAATTAATATAATATCTCCCAGAAATCAAGAAAAGCAACTCTTTTTCTTCCCTACTCAAAAAACACCTTGTGTCTCTGAAAGGATAATCAGCAGTTATGACCCAACACTGCTACTACACACTACTACAAATTCAAGCAATTGAATTTGTATCCAATTTGAAAAGAAGATTCTTTAAATGAACTAAAACCCTGGATAAATCCTGTTAATTTTAACGAGTACAGATTCCTTAAAAAAAGGCAACAACAGTTTCAATCGATCATTTGTAAAATTGTTTTCCATTGTGATTTTGTTTCCTAATTCATGGCAGGGAATTCCTATCGTAATTCTAATCTCCTAACATACATAAGATTAGCACACTGAACCTCCTGCTAAACTCCCTTTTATTTCAGTGATCATCTCCAAGTCATTTTTCTTTACATATACACTCAAAATAGGAACTGGAAAACTTTCAACAGACCTGCAGAAGTTTTGTTGACAAGTATTTTAATTTCATATTGAAGAGGTAAAGCAGTTTTCCCTAGTCACCTCCAAATTATCCTATTAGTTATATCTTCTATTAGTTCTATCCTTCTAGCTACATGTTGCTGCCATCATCTATAATACAAATCATCGTAATTTTATTCGGGCATTTCCCTCTAGTTGATATCAGTGTATCAAGAAAATAACCAAACCAAAACCCAGCTATTAATGACGTGGATAAGGAACAGGGAGAAAAAACAAAGTGTGAGACAAATACAAGCTATTTTTCAATGAAGGCAAGATGAGGGAGAGAAATTAGATCTCCACCACAAAATAAAAGGGATAAGTGGAAACATAACTGATCATAAGAAAAAAAATTTGCTTTACTTTTACTTACTACAATTATCAAACATGTTAAAATTTCATAAAGCTTAGCTTTAACTGCAGCAACCAACATATCCAATAAATAGAATTTGGTTTATTTGTTTGGTTTTTTGCCTTACTTCCCTTCTGTAGTGCAGGCACTGCAGTAGACACCGGCTTCTTTCAGACTAGAAAGTTTAAGGTGAGTGGTTCTATCTCAGACTTTTTAACTCTCAGTCATCTCAAATACAACAGACAAATCCCATCTTTCAGTTACAATCACAATGAATTCTAAAGCCTTTTGATACCAAGACTATAATCTGATTGAAAAAGTGAGGCTGTCCTGTAAATGCTATACTGTGACAGGATTATGCTCTCAGATGAGAGTCTGAAATTTCAGTAATTGGCTGGAATAGTTCTGAAGTAGTAGTCTTTAGTAATTTCTTTTCTAAAAAACACCTGATATTACAGCAGAACTCTGGAATTCCAGCAATTTATTTAAGGAACACAAAAATCTCCCAATTAAAAAGTGAATAGTGCATGAAACCTGAAGAGCTGGTAATCCACGCTGAAAGACTTCTACAGAAGTGTAACACACAACTATTTCAGTACTTTTCTGAAACAAGGAATGGAAAAAGGAATAATTAGTCCCAAAAGGGGTACTCCTCCTAGCTGCTGGAAGCATTGGGGTAAGAATTCTTAGCATAGCTTTCATGCACCCCTGCAGAAGAAGCCCCTATCTCTCAAGGTAAGATTGCTCCACATATTCAGAGTTAACAATAAAAGTGCAAAATACATTTTAGGTGCCAGTAACTGATGATGACAAAGTCTTATAGCAATCTGTCCAGCATTCATTTGATTTCACTTGACCTGGGCAGGTTTGATGGCAATTGCGCTGTCACAAATCTACTATCACTACTCTTGAGTGGTAGGGTGACTTTTAGAAACACTGCAAAGCATATTACCTTCATATCAGAATGAAATACTATTGAAGGGAGCTACAAGGTATTTGTGTGCCCCCTAAGCTGCCATTTGTCTTTAAAATGCCAGTATTTTTATACAGCAGGACCAAACAAAAAATCATGTAAACATCTGCCATTTGAAAATAAGAAGACAACAGAAATTCAGCAAAGGGAAGTCAAAGGAAGCATAAAAGAAATAGAAAACAAGGAAATAACTTGCTGGTCTTTAAAACAGGAAAAGTCTTTGGAAGTTAAGTTTTTGTGGCTCGCAGTTTAAGCCAGGTTACTTGTCCTCCTTTTCTGTGTGCACTGCCAAATGCAGCAAACACACAGCACGCCAAGTGAACTGCATTCTCCATTTCTCTTCGATGCACATGTACATATTTATTGGCTATGCTTCATCTTCCATTTCAGTTTCTCAAGTCATTTTTGCTTTTCTCTGCAGCTTCATATTGAACTCTCAGCAGAACCTGAAGCTCAACAGTTTCTCTTCCGGTCAAAAAAAAAAACACGCCTTGGTACCACCACATTTGAGTTGTGAAGCCTTTCTGTTTTTCCACACCTGCAATGAGTTTGATGCAAAAAGCAGCACAGTCAGCACATAATGCAGAGAATACATTCTAACAATTTCCTAATACACTGCAATTTTTAATTTATACACAGTAGGAAGATCTACCACACAACAGAAGATAACAAACTCTTAAGATTTGCATCATTGAATCATCCAGCATTCCAAGCTCAGAATCTATCCTTTTTATTACACAGTAATACTGCAAACTGATTCAGAAAATCTCATTCCATTATCACTAGGTTATCATTGATATGTCAGCCCTGTCCAATGAGCTTGCAAGATTAAATAGATACAGGAACTTGAAAAATTTAGTATGCTATTATGCAGTTTGGAAAAACAAAGCTGAAATTTACTTGGAGTATTAGTGACAAGACCACCAATACACACACACACTCTGCAAATAATTACTTATGGTTTGGTCAACTCATTATCCTTAGCTAGTCATAGACATGACTATTTGACTTTAAAAACACACACACACAGAGTATTGCAGCTCTTATTACAACTAGTTTCTGTCCTTGCAGTAGTGGCCATAGCAGAGGCCTGGGAATGGCTATAAAAGGCAACAACTGGGATTGGAAGTGACAGAATTAAACACCTTGAGATTATTAGAAATTATTTCAGTGGCCAATACAAAAACCAGCACCACAACTCTTCACTATTGGAACTTCACACATAGTCACCAAAACAAGCTGTACCCTTGTGAAAAATGAATACACCAAAAATATGCACAAATGCAATAAAATGAGAACATTTTAGTACCTTCAGCAGATGATCCTTCCCTCTCTATTCTTCTGTTCTGCTGCCATCAGCTTGCTTTGCCAATCTCGCCTTGGATTCTAGCCATGTTTCCTTCTATTCTTCTGGCTCCTCCTCATGCTTGCAAACATCTTTTTGTAAGTATTTATAACCAGAAGCACATCACGATGTTCCACCAAAATCTAGCTCCTCAGAAAAGCGGAATCCAATTCAGGTGACACCAGATGTAAAGTTTATTTTCCTAGACCTTGGATACAATGCATCTTCAGCTATTACACGGACTGGTACATCACACACTGCATATCACCCAGGGCACAATACAAGCATCCTCTGACACACAGTGGTCCACAACTGTGTGCTTCTGACTGCAAAGAGGAACTCAATAGGACTGTTCTGTGCTCAGCACTGAACCCTTCCCCTGCCTCAAGGGGGCATCACCAGCCTAGTTGGTGATGTTCAGTTGTGATTTTAGCTGCCAGCTAAAATCTCACCTGCAGCAGATACTGCTGGTCACGACTGAACATTTATGCTGACAACCACTTTTAGGAGAATAAGCTGACCTTCTTACTTAGCTTAATATGTTTCCTATACCTACCATAAGTAATATGCTACCTCCAAAGAGGAAGCCTAGGAGAGCAGGAATGGATGCCTCTCCCTGACACAGATGGAAAACACCTGCCAATTCAGGTCAACCTGTGTATTCAGAGAGAACACCTCTTCTTCTGTCCTTCATTCCTTCAAAGATATAAGATGGACATAGTAATGGAGTAGGCTGTGGGTTTAATCCCCCTTTTTGCCACTGACTTCCTAGATGAATTTGGTACAACTGCTTTATACCTCTTATTTTGTCTACTCCAGCAGTAAAACAAGGATTGTGTTTTTTCTTCAAACCACCTTGGTATCCACAGGGAACAGAGCTATGTAACAGCTAAACTGCTTCCATTTTTTAAGTCACCATTCCAGGTCTCCTGCCAGCAGGTATGTAACATCCATAGTAATGCATATGAGGATGCCAATGTTCAAAAAGCACCATAAAGTGAGGTGGGAGGTTCACCTCTAGTGGGTGAATCAGAGAGGAATCCAAACAGCTGTTTATTTTTCCCTTAACTTCAGCTCACATCTGTTTAGAGTACTACTGAAACCCACACAAACCTTTCTGTGACTAAGCACACTATGCTTCCTTTCATATTCATCAGCATGTCTCAGCCAAGACATCTTTCATCCACAGAGAAAATATAAAAAGCGAAGTGATTAAAATATCTAGAATTTGAAACTCAGCAGAACTTCATACCACCAGACACATCCCATCCTGCTGTCCTTTTTAAAAGGAGCTACAGTCAAAGATAACACACTCCTAAGCTTATGACAGACTCCTGAAGGTAAAAGCACAAAATTTCAGTGAAATTCATTATCACAAACAAGCTTACATGTCACACAAAGAAATTTGCCTACTTGTCCCTAGGTCTGTTAGATATCCTGCAAGAAGCTGTCAGTTTGCATTCCAAAAATATCCCAACAGAGCTGGTAATCCAAAATTATCATTAATAGCATAAAATAAAGCCTTTATAATGGAAAGGTTCTTGATATACACAATACAGTTATCTGTCGAGTATTCCTGTATTATCCAGCCTCTGCAGTACACTACACATTACACTAAGTGTCCTGAAATATGGCTAAGGGACAATCCCACAAAAAAAATTAAATTGTGATCACACAATTTAATTGCTTAAATTCCCAAACTAGTTAACATTTTCTCACCTCAGTCTAAATGATGAGTTGATCTTTGGTCGTAAGCCACCATTTTCAAACAGTTGTATAGGTTGCTGATTATTTGCATGGAGCTTCCAACTAATACATATTGGGTTCCTCACAGAATGAGAGTTGTCCTTCTGCTCTTGAAGCCCTTCATCCTCCGTATCACTGGATCCATCTACCACTGCCTGGAGAAACTTCTTGAGCCTAGTAAGTACATTCAACCTCCACTGCTGAGAAGTTACTCTGCGATTTGGGTTAACAGACAGCATCCACGAAAGTTTGTCCCTGCTTTTCAGTCTTTTTGAGAGTTGCTGGTGAGAAATAAGCTCTACAAAATTCTTCAACAATATAATGCTGCGGTCTGTAAGAAGAGCTGGGTATGCTTCCAATAAAACATCCAAGACTTTCAATGAATCTTCCTGAATTCCCTCACTGATATGAGTCATGGCACTAGAGAGATGGGCACTTACCAAAGGAAAAAATGGAGCAATCTGTTCCGCTCTTATTTTTGAAGCCAAGAACTGCAGCAGGTGAACAGCTGCTCCTCTGACACTGGAATCTTTGTCTGTAAACACAGCTGCCACCTCACTTATTATACTGGAAAGGTGTGCATCAATTACAAAGGGATACTGAGACAGGAGTTCTTTGAGTCCGAGAAGTGCATTATGCTTAACCCCAGGACTATAGTGATGCATCTGTGAGAGCAGATCCTGTAAGGAAACAAATATATACACTTGCCATCATTATTATTTTAATGTTCAAACTTCCCCCATGTATTTTCTGCACATTTTTCCTAAATACTTAAAAATACAGAATATTCTTATGATGTACTGCTGTTCATAATAGTAAATCGGTTTAGAACGAACATGGTATGCATTTTATAGCACAACAATTAACAAATATTCAGAATTCAGTGATAGGAAAAACAAGATATAATGACTTGTCCTTAGGTCTCATTCTTAAGTTTATGCACAACCCCACTGACTCAACAGAGTGATGACCAAAGGAAAGTCCTCTCACTCTTGTTCTCAAAAGCAGAACTACAAAACCCCTGCCTGAAAAGCCTTCCTCCATTTAAGCACAGAGCTGCAAGAGACAGAAGATGACACAAAGAAAGTAAAACAAATCCAACCCCCAGAGAAATACAAGATTGTTTTAAAACGAGGCTGCATTCAGATAGCCCACTGCATTTATTTACTTTTTTTATAAATGTTTTTTCCCAAATTGCAGTAAACATAGTCAACCTAGACAAAAGGCAAGCAATTTTCTGTCATTTCAGAATGCAATATCACAGCATACCTTTATGTTAAGTTTTCTATTTTGTGTAGGAAGCACTCCATCTTCTTTAAGCTGCTCAGGAATTTGTATGGCCTTTGTTTTGAAGGTAGTATCAGTTGCATTCTCTAGCTTAGGCTTTTTTTTCCCAACTTTGAATTTCACTTTCTGGAAATCCTCCTGACGTTTCCTTTTTTTAGTCATTCTGATTCTCTGCAAAAAGAGAATTTAATCTGATTAAATACAAAACAAAAGTAGTTTTTCCACCAAAGAGCAGCAACCTCCTAACAACAGCTACTGTTTTCATTCTTTTGTCTATGCATAACTGAGTGTCCACTCCTGAGACAAGATGCTAGACTAAACAGACATGCAGACTGATTCCATGCAGCTGCTCTTCCAGTGTCCAGAAAACATTCTGCTCCTCCTTTGGCAGTCTTTGCTTTGAGAACTACTTTATCATAAAGCATCCAGATATCTGCATCTGCCACTGCTTTACCAAGAATTAAGTTGCTGATTTGGTTTTGTTTTAAAAAGTTCCTGCCAACAAAGCAACTTTTTACATACTCAGTTCTTGTCAAGCCAAGGAGCTCAGTGAACCATTCCCCTTCAATTGTATATTGCTCACCAAGTCCATCACTAACAGCACACAGCCTGCACAAGGACAATCACAGGTTTAAACAGGCCTTCACCAATAAAAGGACACAAAACACCTAAGAAAACTTACACTGAAAATACCAGTCTGTGCATTTAAATATAACTAGAAGTAGGGGGAAAGAAGAGGTCAAATGGGCAACTACAGACTAAAAAAAAAGGAAAACAAAGACATTTTTAATAAGGCATAAGAAATGAGATATCTGAGCCACTGTACTTGTAAGCTGTACAAACATACTGGAGTAGAGGCACAATAACTAAACCAATTAAAACCCCCATAAGTTTCTAAACAGCTTTTTGGTTTTCTTCTACCTGTTTTGATACTGAAGTACACTTACTTCTACCAAGTTAAAAAAAATGAACACACTGAAAAGGTCCCAACAAACACTACACCACAGATTTATTTAATCCTCTCAAAAAATCCCCAAACAAACCACCATCCACTTTCCCCAACCAAAAAAACTGAATCAAGAAAAACCCAAGCCAAAAATCCCAACAATACAACTGACTAAACCGAGAAATTTCTAAAAAACACATCCAAACAATGATTCCCTTCTAGTGGATGCGATCATCATTCCTACAGTTGATTTTCCCAATGGACTTCAAGTTGAAATTTGTGCTGTACAAGAGTATTTCATATATACATCATCAGGATAATCATTAAAAATGTTTTAAAACAACCTGTCATTTTCTATCATTTTTAAAACAATTTAAACAACTGATTACACCAACATGTGACTACAATTTAATTTCTGCTTTTCACACACTAGGTTAAAAATTATATGCAAGACTTTAACTGAAGTGCAATTTCCTATCAACTTAAAAGGCTTTTATAAAACTTGGAGCCTGGTGCCAAAAGAAAAAGTCCTTTCGTGTCCAACTACAACAACCATGGCTTTATAAATGTTTGATTTTTACCGTATGCATCTTTTTAGGAAAGAATTACAAGAATTTCACCACTTGATATATAGAAACAGCTAGAAGCTTTTGGCATAGAAATAATTTCCACTTCCAAGGTTTGCTTTTACAGGAGTAGATGTCTGGCTCCCAATCAGCATAAAAAATTCACAATACAGGTGTGCACACAACTGAACAGAGTCAACTACGTTCTTTTAAAGGAGGAGGCTTGTAAAATATCCTTTCTCCTACTAAAAGCAGCACAGTTTACCTCACAATAAATATTCTGAGAATAACTGGTAATCTAAGCCTATCTGTTTCCAATTCATATGTACCATGCCATACCAAAGGATAAAATCGTTACAAAATATAAGGATGTAAGCACCACAGCGGCTATATAATAAGACATCAGGCATAACTGTCTGCAGCTGATGAAATTATGTAACCATTTCAATGAAACTTCTTGCTGAAACAACTGCCTTGGACACAAACTGCATTTTACGAGGAGAGACTGTGGGAGCTGGGCCTGTTTAGTCTGGAGAAGACGGAGAGGGAATTTCATTATTGCGTTTAAATTTCTCCAAGATGGGTGCCAAGAGGATGGTGCCAGAGTGTTTTCAGTGGTGCCCAGCAACAGGATGAGGAGCAACAGCCATACACCAAAACACAAGAAATTCCACCTCAACACGAAGAAGAAATTCTTTACTTTAAGGGTCTAAGAGCACTGGAACAGGCTGCCCAGGAAGGTCTCTGGAGACAAGCCAACCCACCTGGATGCATTCCTATGTCACCTGCTCTAGTTTATACTGCCTTGGCAGGAGGACTGGACTAAATGATCTCCAGAAGTCCCTTCCAACCCTAATTAATCTGTGATTCTGTGTATTTTCACCTGGCCCTCCTCCAGCAAGACTGAGCACTTAACAGTTAAGCACTAACACGGTTTTACAATCCAAAACATTAAAACAACGTTCAATTGATGCACGGTTCCTTAAACATAAAGTAGCATGCATCGCTTTTCAGAGACCACTTCCGATGTCACTCGGGCACCCTCATCTCAGGCTCAGAAAAAACATTTGGTTACAGGTAGGACCCGATGATCCTGGAGCTCTTTTCCAACTAAATGATTCTGGTTTCATTCCCTCGCAGCTCTCAAGCGGCATCCTTCGGGAACCTCACAACCTTGCTCAGTCAGGAAAATCCTGAGAAACCCGAAGGCAAGGCACACGCCCTAACCGACTCCTGCGATCTGGTAAGGATCTCCCCGCGGGCGAGCTCTCTCCCGGCACAGCACAGCGATACTTACAGGCGATCACCTCCGCGCGGCTCCCGCGCCGGCAGCGCATCCCCCGCCGCCGCCACCGGACCGCACCGCACCGCCCGACCCCGCGCCGCGCTCGCTGTACCCGAGCGCCGGAGCGGCCGCTCCTCCCGCGGGTCTAGGCGGTCACGCTGCCTTCCTCGCCGTCCCGGGACATCCTTCGGCTCGCTCCCCGAGTGCCGCTTCCCTCCGCCCCGCTCCAGTCGCTCTGCGAGGCGTTCAAATAAAGGCGCGTCAGTGCCGACCCGCCGCCGGGGAGGCCGCGAGTTCGGCCCCCGGCAGCGCCGGGCGAGGCGGGAGCGGCGGGGAGGAGAAGCCGCCGGGGGAGGTGGGGCAGAGGCGGCGGCGCGCAACGGAGACGATGCCGCCGGTTTCCCCGGGAGCGGCACCCGGCCCGCGCCGCCGCGGCTCCCGCTTTTCCCGCCGCCTCCCTGGCGCAGGAACGTGAGGGGAGGGCGGGTCGCACAAAAGGCGGGCGGCCCTTGGCGCAGGGGCCGGGCGAGCGCGGCGGCCCCGGCGAGCAGGGCAGGACCGAGAGGGACCGCGCCGGGCTCGGAATCGCGATCCCGCTCCCCGTCCGCCTCCTCCCGCCCCGCCCGCGCGCGGCCGCTCGCTCCCTCACTCACCAACCACGCGCGCGGCAGCGCCAGCCCCGCTTCCGCCCCCGCCGAGCGCCTGCCCGGAAGCGGCCGCCCACGTGAGTAGCGCCGCCAGCGCCCGCCCCGCGCGCCGGGGGCACGCGCGCTTCCGCCGCGGCCGCGCGCGCTGGCGCCCCCTGCAGGAGGGGCGGCCCCGGGGGTGCCGGCGGCGCCCCCGGCCCGACGGGAACGCAGCGCCCAGACTGCGGCTCCGTGAGGGGAAGAGGAGGGGCAGGCACTGATCGCTTCTCTGTGGCGACCGGCGGGCAGGACCCGAGGGAATGGCCCCAGGTTGTGTCAGGGGAGGTTTGGGTTTGTGAAAAACTGCGTATTTTATGATTGGCTTTTCGCAAATATTAAAATGAATATGATATCTGTTGTGTTAGAAAGTAATGCTGTATTAATTCTCTTAAGTAGTGTGTTAAATACAGTTTTAGGTTATAAAAAAATGTTAAAATAGAAACGATGCTATGTAGGATACTTTTTTAAAGAAAGGACTCGCGGCGTGATAGCAGCCACAGGACACCTAAATCTTTCAGAGAAAGAGAATTTATTGCCCTCTTATCAGAAGAAACTAACTTCTTCCCACCTCGAAGGCGCTGTTAGGATTCAGAGGAAGAAGTTGGCGATGACCAGACAGAATCCTGTGTTTGAATGGAATTTATGCATCATGTATGTGGTGTATGAATATGCAATTGTGCTGCCCAGAAAAAGGTACCCGGACGTGCATAACTCTTTGTGTCTATTGTGTCATATTGTCCTAATTCAAATTGTCTAAATTATTATTACTCTATTGTATTACTACTTTTATAACCATTTTATTACTATTAAACTTTTAAAATTTTAAAAACAAGTGATTGGCGTTTTTCACAGGTTGGAGGTAAGAAAAAGGTTCTTCATGGTGAGGGTAGCTGGGCACTGGAACAGGATCCCCAGGGGAGTGATCACAGCGCCAAGCCTGAGTTCAGGTGTGTTTGTACAAGGCTCTCAAGCACATGGTGTAGCTCTTGGGGTGTCGTGTGCAGGATATACCCCCAACCAGCAGCTGAACTCGGTGATTTCTGTGGGTCCCTTCCACCTTGGTTTACTCTGGGGTTCTGTGAAGGTGAACTCCCTCCCCCTGAAGCATGGCTGCTCGGGCACCACAGCAGAAAGAAGAATGCATTAATAATAACCAGCACCCAGATAAGCACAAGTCCTGTGAGGAGCAGCTGAGGGAGCTGGGGGTGTTTAACCTGGAGAAAAGGAGGCTCAGGGGGGACCCTATCCCTCTCTACAACCACCTGAAAGGAGAGTGTAGCCAGGTGTGGGTCGGCCTCTTCTCCCAGGCAATCAGCAACAGGATGAGAGGACACGGTCTTAAGATGTGTCAGGGGTAGTTGAGGTTGGACATCAGGAGGAACTTCTCTACTGAAAAAGAGTTGAACATTGGAATGGACTGCCCAGGAAGGTGATGGAGTCACCATCCCTGCAGGTATTTAAGGAAAGACCGGAGTGCCACAGTTTAGTAGACATGATGGTATTGGGTCATGGGTTAGGCTTGATCTGAGGCCTTCTCCAACCTACTTGATTCTGTGATTCTTCCAGTGAAGGCACTGCAGAGTCAGCATTGGCATTTGAGGTTATTGTTATTATTTCACACACACGAGGTTATTATTTCACATACAAACCACCAGGCATGCTGCAGGCTTTTGTACGTGCATACCCAGATAAAGCTTGCTGCTCCAAAGGGGTAATGAATTCCCACATCAGAAAGAGAGTGCTAAACTCTGGGAGATCCAGGAAGCAACAAACAAGGAGGATGTTCCACACCTGTCTACAATGTCTCAATTAACATGAGACAGTAACTCTGCAGTTGCATGCTCTAGACTTTTCATTTCTTGTCAATTAACCTGTGAACACCCTTCTCCCTTCTCCTTTCTGCCTTCTGTGAGGAGTAGTTCTGCACCTTTTTGTTAAAAATAATTTCCTCGAAGCCCTCTGGTCTCAGTAAAATATTTACAAAACTTGATGAAGCTTTACAGAAAATTAATTTTCTCTTGGTTTAATTTTTGTTATTGCTTAACTTTTAATTTTATTAATTCTCTAGTTACCTCAGAAGTCTGCCTTGCTGTTATAGTGAGAAACCAAAGATGTTTAATATTAAATACAGCCAACAGCATTGTTTAAGTATTATCAGTAAAGATAGTGTCTTCTTTTTTCCCTTACTGTGCAGTACTGGCACAAGTAAAACATTAAAATGTGTTTTGGAACAAATATACAGTTTTCCATTAGTATAAGAATACACCAAGCCATCACAAAACAGAGGCAGATACAAGAACAAAATAATACAATGCTTCTTCCTCTATTTGCACCAGGTAAGAAAGGAAAAAATAAAAATAATTGTACAGCTGAATGGACTATGTTGGACTGTGTTCTTTGAAAACTTTTCCACTTGATGACTCTTACCCAGTTCAGGTTTCTCAGCTCTCTTTGAGAAGCACAGCAGCACTCTGCAGCACACCATCCAACCATTTTATGTCAGTGTACTACAGAATTAGGGGTCTCTCCTTTTTCAGCACGCTCCTCCTGCACCCAAGCAAAAAAATCCACCTCAGATCCAAGTTATTTCAACTTTATTGTAACTTTATTTCCACTTGGAATGATTCCACAGTAAGAGGAAAAAGAAGCTGTCTCAGAGATGGCCATTTACAACAGCTGAATATTCTGATTTTGTTATTTTAATACAAAGATTGTTCTGCATCTTGAAAACAAACAGGAAAAAGATGTTTCTATTTTTATTTTCAGAATTCTGAATTTTTACTGATTAAGTTCACCTCCATTGAGCAGGCATTAACACTGTTCCTATACAGAGTAAATGAACTGTAAGAACTCTGGTTCCATCTCTGTCTCTGTGAAGAACAGATTTAGATGCCATTCCAGAAATTCCTCAGAGTTTCTTTAAAACACAGTATTTTAATTTTTCTGTGAATTGTTTTCCTTCCTGGGTCCATTCACATAATAAAACTCATACATTTTGTTGCTGCTTTCTTTGTTACCTTAGTTTTACTGCATCTTGCATTCCATGGTATGAAGATGTGAAACCATCAGGATGAGAATTCTCAAATTCCACCCAGATCTCAAAAAAAAATGTAAGTTAACACTAAAAAGTTCATTTGCCATCTGGCCCCAGCATGTCTAAGTTACATCAGTATTTGGCTGCAAAGCTGAAGAGCTTTAATTAGAACCACTGAATGCTACCCAGCATTACAAGCAGGAATTGAATTTTAATCACTTTTATTAAAAAAAATATTTTTTCCCAAGCAAACTAATCTATAACTATTCAAAATGTTTTTTCACCCTCCTACAAAAGTAGAAGTCATTAATATATAGACATGTACATTCAATCAGAACCAGTACTACTTCAGCTGGAAAAAAAGCTCATGTTAAAAGAGCCTGAAGGACAGTGTAAGCCAGCTTTCATTTCATTCTCATACTGGCAGGATAAAAGACAAAAGATACTTTTGCCACCGCATCAGTGCCTCTTAGCCAGAGCCTGCTTATATTTCCTGTTGGGAAATATCTCTAAATTTGCAAACTTCTACTAACTTTGCTGACCTTCTATGCTCCCTAAATCTGCTATAATCCAAGCACTTCTCATCTCAGCATGAGACTGACAGCGCTGACTTTTTATTATTATTTTTAATCTTATTAAGAAAAAGATATGGAGACTTGTTCATAACCCTTATATGGGAAAGGGTTTTTAGTCAGTCCCAGCAGCCACAGGGAATAACTTCCAAGCATTTGTTGTAGGATGAGTTTGTACTGCTGAGTGCAGTAGTTCATTCTGCTGATAATTCTTTGTAAAAGAATCAACAAAAAGAAAAGTTCAGACTGTCAGTATTTAATAATACTGTATTTAATGTACAGTATTTAATGTACAGTATTTAATAATACTGAGGAAAGCAAGTTTACCTGTTTTAAAAAGCTGTCTTAACACAGAAAGAATGAGCATGAGCTTTACCACCCTTCCACAATATAGAACTTTCAGCTAAATGGAAAAATAAATAACAAGAACATCAAAAGCAAGTTATTAATTTAATATAAAAAACACTGTACAAAACTTAAATGTAAAACAAAATAACTCCACTGAGGTCAAATGAAGTAAAACAACAAACTTACAGAAAGTAAACATTGCTACATTATCTCTATTAAGTACCATGTCACTGTGTGCTGCCATTGCTTGGTCCCCTCAGAGTTCCACTTTCAGTCAGGATCCTTATAACATTTGGTATATCAATTCCTTAGTTAAAGGCAAAAAAACAAACAAAATCAAAAAACAAGCAAATTTATGATAAAATTCATTTAAAAATACATGTTATACTGAAACATTCAGATGCTGAGATGAGTTTTGGATCTTTCCTTATTAAAAGAAAAATACCTTAATGGAGAACAATCAGTACGTGCCTGGAAACTGTAAGCTTTCTTACAAATGTACTCATCTTTAGTGCTCCTTTTTTAACCTTTGTGAGGTAACACACTCTGAGAAGCTTAGAAACATACACAGGAAGCTTCTGAAGAGAGAGCAGTAGTTGACTGAAAACATGGGAAGGTTTATTAGCTGACACTTATTAGAAAGTTGTAAGCAAAAGGGAGACTACTTGTCTCTGATTCATTATTATTTCTATATTTTCATATATATTTCTATATTAATATATCTATATTTTCATATATATTCATTATTATTTCTATTTTTTCTGTGCAAATGTACTTCTTTCAGGAACTGGTAAATAAAAAAAATTCTTCACTGCTGGTATTCACAAAACTAGCATTTCTCCACTTATAGCTCAGAGAAGATTCTAATTTTTTAACAACAATATATTTGGTTTTAGTTTACTGTCTCTTGCCATGCAAATGTTACTATGCAAAAATGAGAGAAAAATTAAAAAAAAAAAAATCAGCAATTACTAATGCCTGTATGGGAAAGTGGCTATTCCAAGTTACCATTCCTAAACTGGATCCTGCAAAAGTTAGAGGGTGAGAAAAAAGAATTCTCTTCAACCCTCCCTAATACCTGAAAGTTTTTTGACCCATATAAGTCCTGAATATTTCCCAGAGCTAATAAATGATGCTATGTATATGTTTATATACGTGTATGTGTGTGTGTACATTTGTATGCAAATTACCTCTGAAAGCTGGATTTGATGCTGCTATTTTGTGCAGGGTGTCAGTAACTTCCTCAGCATTCATGTTTCTTACACTCTTCAAAAATTCAGTCGTGATGTTGTTCTCATATGCTGTTTCCAAAGAGCCAGTTGAAAAGTTCTGGGCTTCATCTTCATTGGCTGGTAAGAACTGCTTAGCTGACCAGCTGCTTGAGTAGTCTAAACAAGGGAAATTCTGTTTTTCAGTAAAAGAGGATTCTGAAGAGCCTTCACCACTTATTTCTCTAAACAGGGCTTTTCAAAGCAAGCATGTCCAGTGTGGCACAGCAGCATTGCTGGTACTGATCACACCTGACTTTGCTGCATTTTCAAACTACCAAGAGTCAGGAATGCTGTCCAGTTACAGAAAATCCTGGAGAAACAAGGGTGGGGAGGTAGGTGAAAGCTATTTCCATTACACTTACAGAAACAGAATAAAAGTCTCAAATCTCATATATTCAAAGTCACTGCAATTTTTGGTATTACCATTGTAAAAATTAAGGTTTTCAAAAGCTAAACTTTCTAGAAAAACTAGAAAATTAACACAGTACAGAAAAAAAAGTCATACAAAATAGCTTCACTAGTATTCCAGGTATCTTGGCTTTCCAAGCATAGGGTTGTACTTCCTAAGTTTAAGAAAAACAGCCATTTGTTTCTATCAGAAGAAAATGACCTCCAAGAAATCCAGGATTTTTTGAAAAAATTAATCAGAAATACTGAGACCAAGTAGCTGAAGTATTCAGGTATTAAAGAGAATTATCCATCCTATGCCACATAACTTTCTACTAACATCTTGATTTGACTAAACCTGCAGGAAACATCTCCTCCATCAAGAAGGGAAAAAAATATTGGGGGAAAAAAAAAGCCAAAGAGACTTTGAAAGTCTCCTTAGAAACAGGTGCCTTTGAACACAGAGGACAGGCCAGTCAGAGTTGGTACTGACTCAATTTCTGCCCATATCCTACAGTTAAGTAGGACCAATGTGTTTTAATTGTCTTCTCTTTCTAATATTAGTAGAGGATGGGGGAAAACCCCAAATTATTCATTTATGCTACTTGACTCTGGCGTTATTCTGCTCTTAACCACTGCTTTTGGAAAAGCAGGAAGAAAGGCTTACTATCATTTATGCAATGTTCAATGTTAAGATTAAATCATATTAAAGACCGCAAAGCCAACATTACCAGTGTCAGAGTCATTAATATCTGCTGAAGTTGGGCCAGGCTGTTCTGTGGAATATTCTAGTGCTGCTTCTCCATTATATCCAGCACCTAAGTGGTCCTATGAGATAAAAAAAAAAAAAAAAGTTTAAAATCTCATCAGGACAACCTCTTGGAACAATGAAATACTATATTTTCAATGATCACAAACCAAATAAAAGACCAGTATTTCTGCTACCAAATCTGAAAAATCACATATTTCTTTGCAAATCATAGGGCTAATAACTTCTCTGTACGCACTGCCCATCATATCTGTCTGAAAAAGCTCTCTATTAGGCAATGTAGTGATACTCATTGAGCCTAATTCTCAACTTGTCAGATTTAAAAAGGAAGCATTTTACACTCAAAGTAGAAGATTTAGCTAAAAAAAATTTCCAGTTGAAAGATCACAGCTTAGAATACTAACAAGGCCTAATGTAGGAAAACATTTTGGTCTTCCACACCTTGTAGATTGACAGTTATTTCAGTTAGAACTTCATTGTTTTGTAACATGTCAGCAGCCTCAGAAAAGTATTCAAAACACCTCCATATGTACTGCTTATGCAAAGATAAGTCAATCACAGGTAATAGCAGAAAGGGGAAAAACTGGGTTTCTAATAATGGAAGGAGACTTCAGAAAGAACAGGCCAAAGATTAGGACCAGAAGTTGTATAAGAAAAAAAATTCACATCACTCATGCGTGATTATATGGTGAATAAAGTGAAGCCTGGGAGCAGAAACAGGATACAGAACAGGAGTGTTATGCAAGTCAGTAGAGATGAGAAAAGCTTAATTTACAAATGGGCAAAAGTAGCAGAAAAACTTACATGGAAGGAAAAGCATGGGAAATAAGTGACAACATGATTTTTAGTTTCTATCAACAATAAAAAATAAGCATGCACCAGAAATTAAGACTTGTCAACCGAAAAGCTAAAATTTTACCCTATCATCACTACCAAAATGTATGTATTTAATGAGCAAAACTTACAATACAGTCTCCACAGCATTTTTTGGTTTATTGTATCATCTATAATAATAAAAATGCACAATCACAGGAACCTACAGGTTTGTAAAACAAACCAAAACAAAATCCACATTACTTTGTTTGATGCAGCCTGCTGACGATATTCCACCAGTGCATTTGTGAGAGTCTGTGTAACTTTCAGGATAAATGAAGCATCATCTTCATTCAGTATCTCAAAACTTTGCTAGAGAAAAAAGAAACAAAACAACACACTGTAAAACATTTATCCTCAGAAAAACTGAAGTATCAAAATTTTTAAACAAACCTGTGGGAACCTTATTTTCTCTGTGTCTCTACCCTTCTGTCAGACTTGGATGGAATTACAAAGCAAATACAGTTTTTATTTTTAATCCCATAAACTAGGGGAAAGAAGGTAGAATGAAAGAGAAATCTAAGAGAAGGAAGATGCAGCTATGCAACACAATCATTTGAAAAGGAATAAAACAAAAACATGCCTGGAAATATATAGAAGATAATGCTTTTCCTTAAGTATTTTGATCTGTTGTCAAGACGCCCGCATACAAATGAATGTGTACACCTTCCCTGAGGCAATATAGTCATAACCTATTTCTCTAGAATGTAGCAAAAAGCCAGAATGCTACTGAATTTAAATGTACATGCTGCCTTGCCTTATATTAACCTTCTTTTTCCCTAAAAGTCTGAGGAAAAAGCAGTCTTGAAGCTGTGAACTCTACTAGGGAAGCAAGTTCTAGCATCAAAAGCACCCACAGAGAGGGCTATATTCATCATCCTCTTGTCTATACCAAGAAAAGTCTGCTGAAAACGCTTTCCTGGGGACAAAGCAAAGAACTCCAGGTGTGTCCTAACAGTTCAAAGTCTTCTGGATTATAAACAAACACCTTTAAACATACCAGTCAATGGAAAATAAGTAATAGAAACTTAGCATTAAGTACATATGAGACAGGATAACAGGGACTGTGTTACATTTTTAACACTAATAGTATTTCTGTCTCCTGGTTTGCACAAGTTATATTTAAGGAAGATCTTGTCAAAAGCTAGGTGGATATAGAAGAGTAAAGGATATTTTTGCTAGGAGGTAATAAAAGAATATAGTATGGAAAATTATGGGACAGCTTTACAGAATACAAACAGCAAGTGCAAAAAAGATACCTGTAAAATTACTTTTCACCACATAACAAACCTTTGAATCCAAGAACAATAAAAACACAATGCAGCTTTTGAAAAATTACTGTAGATGCAAAAATAAACAGTTTTCACACTTTCCAAAACAGAACATTGCTCCAATCACATTCCTCACTGTCCTCTTTTCTTCTCAGAGGACAATCATACTAAGAAAGAAGATGCCTCAAAACAAATTCAAGCTTTATTAACAAGGTATAACCTCTATACCTAGTAATTCCCTATAAAAAAAGAGGACAAAATCATTTTATGATAGTCAATAGTGCCTAGATTACCATGCAGTATCTAGATCAGTCAAGCAACTATTCAGTAAAGATTTCGGTTCTTTTATGAAAATCACCATTTCTGTATGCAAGATCACAACTGTTGTTGATAATCTAACAACTGGAAACTGACAGTTTTCCACTGTAGCTGATTGTATCACTGCTGTGTGTGTGTGTACCTAATACACATTTTCAACAACTGAACAGAATTCCAGTGTACTGACACTTACTTTAGAGAGGCACATTTTACAGTTATGGCACTCTGGGCCATGGTGGTGGGGGAGCACTGTTTTAAATACACAACTTGCATTTTATTTCTTAAAAATCCCTTCTTTTCTTTCTATGTATTGCTAATGTTTGTCTTCATTCTGCTTCTTTCTGTTACTGAATTGCATCTTTCCAAATTCCTCATTTGAAAATTATAGACCAGTTATAGAAACAAAGGAGAAATAAAGTTTAAAAAGGTCATACTACTAAACATGTAGTTAAGGAGTGAAGCTAAGCTATAGTTGAAAAAAAAAGAATATTCAATGCAAGTAATTCCTCTGACAGTAAACAAATATTTTGGCAAAAGCAATGTCTAGAAACTTGAAAATTAATAGACACATTATAAATTCAGTGACATTCATTTTATTCTGAATCCTGCCTTCTGGCAAAATGGCAATCTGTTAGATTGCAAGACTGCCTACATTCTGCCTTTCATTACTTGCTACGTTTTAGACTTAGCAAACCAGTGATTTCATTTATTAGTTTTTTAATTTTTCTTCCAAAAAATATCTTGCAAGGTAGGATTTAACACTCACCAAATAACCCAACAGTTCTTCTTGACTAGTGAATTCTTCAGGATCTGCTGTAAATTCTTGCTGTTTAACACAAAAAGAAAGACGTCCTTAGATCTATTCTATCCAGTAAATACAAATAAACAAAAATAATTATGGTTACTCTAAAAATTCAAATTGTTTGTATGAAATGTGTACATAGGTTTCCATAACAAAGTAGAAAAAAACCTTGTTGTTAATATTTTGCCTTAGTAACTTTGTAGCTAATTTATTTGGAATAATATTGAGTAAGCAAACACCACTGCCAATCATATATTAATTATTCCCCCAACTACTTGGATACTGGAGTAACCCATTAACAGAAAAATATTCACCTGAGCTTCCTTGTTTTCTTCTTCTGGTTGTTTATTGGTCTCACACCTTAAAATAGAATAAATAAAACATTCAGTTGGCTGATCCAGCAAAAATGTGTAGCCAGCCAATAACTGCTAATCAGTTTAAATTCCTGACACACTACTACTACAGTAGCTCTGACACACTCTGAAAGAAAGGTCACATATTATTTCCTCAGAGAAATCCCAGTCATCCCAGATCATCATAAAAATTATTTATGCAGTGTGGGTTTGTTTTAGTATGATTATCTAGCACATAAGCTCTAAAACCCAGAGTTGATAAAAAACCTTGACATTGGTGGTAATAGCTGTAAGATTTTTGTACACATTTCAGCAAGACAAGGGTCCTAATTACAGCTGGATTTTTATCAGCACATCACAAACTAGCCTTTAAAAAATTCAGCTATTAAAAATTAGTGGCTTACAATGCAGTCACCAAATAATGGGCATAAAAATATTCATATGCCAAAACATTCCTGTGCCATATTTGTGCTGTTCTGTCATTACAACTACTACAGATACATTCCATCCCTTTGCAAGCCCAGGAACCAGGGCTGAGAGTGGCTGGCTGTTTCTTAAATTAACCAAAACCATATGACTGCCAAGCCTAAGCCCTCTTCTGCCTTGAAATGTTTCTTAGGAATCAAAAGTTTAGTAAAAGTAGATGATGATAAAATAATTCAAATCTTCAGGTGACTGTTTCTTCAGAAACTTAACTACAAAGAAATAAGGAGTCATAGAAATTCTCAGGTATTGCAAAATCTTTAAGTGGAAACAAGCTGTCAATGAGGATCTGATCTTAGTTCTTTCAAGACACTATATATTGATTTCATATCTTCTCAGTAGTCTCACAAAAATAAATAAATAAATAAATAGTAAAGGAACAGGCTGAAGCCCTAATTTAGTAACTAACCTCCAAGTCTGTCTCTCACTGAAACACCTGGCTGCTAATAGTCACCCAGAATCCATCTGAGCCAGATTAAAAGAAAAACATTAAGTGATATTCCAAAGGAAGCTGTTCTTAAAATTTAAAGTACAAGACTGCACAATGAAGATCAGTGCCAGGCAAAAATAGACCTCAGCATCTCCAGATGTGGATAGCTGAGCTTTTATCCATTTCCTACTCTTCGTGTTTTCATGAACTGGTTCCAATTCAGAACTGTTAGTTATTTGAAAGCCAATTAGTAAACACAAAGATTCATAAACCTGGACTTGAATCTAGTTTCAACTGAACATTTTCCACAATGGTTGCTCCACAGAGAGGCAAGTCTGAAAAAATGTACTCCAGAAACATGAAAATGTCTTCTTTAACAATAAACAAGCAAAAGCTGTTAGCCCTTCATGTCTGGGAGAGATACTGCTGGTTTAAAATTAGAGGGAATGCCATTAAGAAAAAAACATGTAACTAACTTGGAACAAAAGTCCTGTGTCTGGCTTGATGCCTGTATATCCCTTACCAAATGCCCTCCTGTGGCTTCTGGTGCTGCAGGAAGATGACCAATGCTGGAGATGTCCTCCTCACACAAAGGCTGACAGTTACTCAACTCACAACTCTGTTACTAATAAGATGCTCACAAGCAGCAAGCACAGTTTCACCATTTTAGAACACAGCTGTTCCTTTGAAACACTTATTGTTCCTCCACAAAATCATTTGTAAAGGAGAAACCCCAACTGTTTCAACTATTACTGATTGTCTTTCCCTTGCAAAATCAGTTCACATACCACTTTAACTATCTGACACGAACCTGTAACAGAGGCAGTTTTAAACCCTGAGGAGACATACTTTTGGAACATTTTGAGCAGACATGACAACTATACCTTAAGGATAATAGTTAAATACAAAAGCTAGCTGCATCCAGAGCAAAGTCTGAGGTCACTTTACATACACCAGGTTTTCTGTCAATTACAGAAGTTTACAGCTGAGCACAATTTCAGAAGACATGGATTTTACTATGCAAATCCAATACAGACAATTGTCATGCACAACATTTTCCTTTAAGTTAATTTAAATGGGTTTGAAGGTGGTGATTTTTTCTCTTTTACCATTCTGAGTCATTGCCTTTGCTGCTTTCAATAGCATTATTAGGTTCAACTTTTTCATCTGGTTTTGCCTGTTCTTTCTGCCCTTCTTCATTCTCCTCCTGAACATTATTTTCATCTAAAACAATAAAAAAGTATATTAAGTAATGTTTTTCCAGTGTTTTAATTTTAAAAATATTCTAAACAAAGAATACTTCTAAAGACAACATCAATAAAACCTAAAGATGGAAGTAAGGTATCTTATGAAGAAATAAAATAAAAATTGAACCTAAAAAATCAGTAGAAGTAGAATGTTTTCTTCACAAACACTGGGATTATTCCTTCCTTTGCCACAGACCCCAAGGCCATCCACACAACTGTGCAAATCCACCTTTATAACTCAGCTGTGGAAGCCATGAACAGGCACATGTAGTAAATAACTCATGCACTGGTGAAATTTTTTTAAAAAACCAATAAAAGAAATAATTTTTCCTCTTACCTTGCATAGGGTCTGTCAGTTTCCCATCTTTATTATCTGTTTTTTCTGCATCACTAAGGGGCACATCCACATGCTGAACTTTAGCTTTTGAAGGGCTGTCCTCTGCACTGTGAGCTAAACAAACATGCTTGAAATGTAGCACAATGGACATTATCTTGATAGAGGGTGGTTCTACTACTGCACTTCAATTTCACCTAGCTCTGTTTCTACGCAGTAGTACTTACAAACACCAAGAATAATTTTATAAGCATTATTATGTGACACCATATTAAATATGAACTACAAGTCAGCAACATTTTATAGCCTGGTTATAATTACATGCTTGCATCTCCTAAAATATGTAAATACTATAAATGTAGTAGAATGCTACAAAGTCACATGCAAAATAAGATACATTAACCAACAGGTTACAGTCAAGAAATCTAATTTGAATAGGACACAGCTTATTTCAGACCACTTTTTAAGATTCAAAATGGCTATTTTTTCTCTTCAGAGTACAACATTGCTAATTTAGATGATCTCATTACTTCTACTGAGTTATTTTAAGGTACCACTTACATGCTAATATACATTAAGTACATTAGTTTTAATTCAAATCTTTATTTTTCAGGCAATGCAAATCATAGCAAAGTTTGGCCATTTCCTCAAGTGGCATTCAGGGATACTGTCTGTCCACCTGGATAACACTGTACTACAATGAGTTTAAAAACATTAACTGGATGGGGAAATCTCAGAGATACCACATTCCTACAATTTTGTATCAATGGCTAGTAAAACAGAAAGTTTTCTTTCAGAGATAAGAGCTCTAGCTGTGCTTTAAGAATTCTGTGTGGATTCCTGTACTGCAAATTAATTACTAGCACAGAGCCCCAGCCTGCTCCTTTTGTCCAGTTCACCAAAATGCTGGTGAGTACCTGGCACTGCTGAGACTACCCTGGTCTGATGTATACCAAAGGAGGACCAAATTAGAAATTGACAATTTGTACCCCACTGAGCACACTTACATTCTTGCCATTTCCTTCTCATTCTTGGAACACCTATAACAACCTAAAAATAAAACCCATTTATGTTAGTTATTTTGTGGATAAAATTATTTCATAGATATTTCATCAGCATTAATTTGTATTTTTCTAGGAATATATGACCTGTAGTGTAAAATATGTGTGTGTAAATCCCTCAATGGATATTCAAAAAGTCAGTAAGTTAGTTACCTGGACATTTATTTGCCACAAATAAATTTCTTCTAGAGATTAGAATAAAAAGAAGAAAATTAAACAGTTGGTTTCAGAAGATGTAGAAGTAAAATTAAACCAGGCTACACACATTTTGTTTACAAGTTCCTTACATCAAAAATTGATTGCTATGGATATAATAAACTACCTAGAAAAACAAAAGGGTCTACAGAAATATAGATGGAAGTAAATATTTCCATATCTATGAACATAAATCTCAAGTAAAATAAACAGTCTCAAGTCAAGAAGAAATTCAGGGAAGTCGAATGAAAATGTTGCTGCCAACAGTCAGTTGCTTTTCTTTTTAAGCAGAGGTTAAAAATTGAATGGATTTGATAATCTGAAATCTCTCCCTTCTACAGTATTCATTCTTGACTTGATCTTCCAATATTCCCATACTTGCTTTTTTATCAGAAACGGGCAGGATCAAAGCAGGCTCTAATCCTTGAACCTAAGTGTGATAGTATCACACAGAATGGGCAGGACACTGCCAGCTTTAACATAGGAACCTTGGGAGCTCCCCTTTGGAAGGAGACATCCTTCCAAATGCACATTAGGTAGCATTAGCTAGGGATCCTGTCAAGAAACACTGCTTAACAAGCAGGGTGCTGACAGAAATTGAAGTTGATGGAGAAAACAAATTTAACGTGTACCATGGAGAACTTTGAGCACCTCAATAAGCTTGTCATGAACCAGCTGGTGGTAAGGTGCACCTCAAGAAGAAACTTCACCAATATCCTGTCCACATAAAGGTATTATAAATACTACTGCAGTGTAAGTAAGTATCAACAGAGAGCAATATGAAGATATCTCCACATGAATACATTTCTAAGGGTCTGTCAGTTTCCCACCTTTATGGGCAGCTCCCTAAGAATTTAAGTTTATGGCGCTTCTGTGATCCCACAGCACTGCTGATATATCACATGTCAACCTGCAAGTTCCCACACTTCCATCTGTATTATGAGAAATTTTACCTGGCTTCCCTGAGAATTGCCACAAGCTGCTTACAAAGCAGAAACTACTCAGAGAAGTTATAAAGGCAGTTTCCGAGCAACAAAAAACCAACTTATTTTACACACACACAGAGCTGTGAATTGACTAAATATTAGTGTATATATTCTGTGTTATTTGTGCACTCAGATAGAGAAATTTTGTCCAGAATAATCCCAGAAGAATTGCTAAAATGACAAAAAGCACCTGTAAAAAAGGTTTAAAAAGCAAAATTTTCCCACCTTCCAAAGCAAATCCATCCACCATAATGGAAATTACTTTTTTTTTCCTTTATTAAACAAAAACCTTCTGGAATTCTTAAGAGAAATGTACCTGTATTTGTTTTCTTCCTTCTTTCTTCTCAATTGTTAATCCAATTTGCCTAACTCTTTTGTTTAGTTCAGAGCCTTTACCCTTGACTTCATCAGATTGTGCTATCTCTGGATAATGTTGTCTCTAGAAAATAAATGCAAGTCCTTAAGTCACACAACTCCTTCCAGATCTGGCACAGTTAATAATCATGGGAGATATATCAACTTCTACACATACACAGCAGAACTTATTTAAAAAGTTATGCACAGAATAATTTAGGGAATTGAAGCCAAATCTTCAGCTCAAAATAGGGTTGACACTGAATGCTGAATTGGTTGCGTTGGGCTTTGCCTGCTTGGGTCTAAAAACCACTGGAGACAGAGATTTCCCCCTTTCTCTGGACGACCTGCTCCAATGCTTGACTGGCCTCACAGCAAAAAACTTCTTTATGTTATGTAGGAAAATCCCCTGCTTGAATTTATGTTCCTGCCAAGAAGCTCCAAAAAGGGTCTGGCTCTGCCTTCTTAATGACCTCCTCTGAAGTACTGGAGGGTTACTGTTAGATCCCTCTGACACTTTTTCTTCTCCAGCCAGAAGAAACCCAATTACCTCAACTTCTCTTCATAGTACAAGTGTGCTTCAGCCCTGACTATCTTGGCAGCTCTCCACTGGACTAGCTCAATTTCATAAATAGTCTCCTTTCTGCAATAGCACAGAACTGAACACAATTCCCTGGATATGGTCTAGCAAGGATCAAGAACAGGGGAATAATCACTTCCTTTGATCTACTGGCTGTACCCTTGTTAGTAGAGCTCAGCTTGCTGCTAGCCTTCACTGACATCAAGCTACACTACTTATCTTGAACTTGTTATCCACCAGGACCCCCAGGCTTCTTTTTCAGCAGAGCAAATTCCAGTCATTTAGTCTTCTGACTCTTCTGTTATCTAGGATAATCCAGCTCAGATGCACAACTTAAAAGTTATCCTTCATGACTTATTATATTTTTATAGTATTTAAGAATTTAGCAGAGATGCAGTTAACAAGTATAAGATTCAGAATTGCAGGAAACAGTTCCAAGTAAGCAAGAAATGCAATAGCTGAGAACATCAAAACTCAGCATGTTCATCTGAATGAATGACCAGAAACAGCATGGTGTTTATGAAAGACATCACTGCAGATTCATAGCAGCACACCCAACATTAGGCCTAAAGCTGCCCCAACATACTATGTGAACTCAGCTGTCTATGACTTTGAGATGTGTTCAACATAATAACTATTTTGAGAGACTTTTATGGGGTGTATCAAAATATTTTTCAGAATATTGCTTTCTCAGTTTTGTTAAAGCCCATCCTAAGCCAATATACTCAAGTAAACATTCAGAGACTGGAAAGCTTCATTTCTCTAAACATATTGAAAATGATAACCTATTTGAATGTTTGTGAGCTGATATGAACCTCAAGAGCTTTGTTATAAAACAAGCAACAGAACAGACATTTCTTGTCCAGCCTCAAAACAGAATAGAAGTTGGGTTTTCCCCTCACTGATTCCAAGTCACTCTATCTAATAATCTAATATGTATCACATTGTCTAATATGCATCATCTTCATTTATAAATACATTCCTTTCAAAGCATCTGAAAGATTGAATAGTTTCTTCATGGATACTGTTCTCTTACATAATACAAAAATCAGTCAAACATCTATTTCTAGTCCACTTTAGCTACAGATTTCATTATTGATTGACCAAAACAGAATAAGCTACACTCAGTATCAAGCAATGGACAGACATACACATTACTGATGAGAAGAATTTTAAGTCTATTCATCACATCTGCACAATTGCAATACCAAGATTTTCACAGAAGCTTATGTAAAACCTTAAATTTTATTTTTTTAATCAAAATTTGACTAACTAATTGTCCCCTTTAATCATTACAATAAAACAAACAAACAAAAGAACTTACCAAGTATGCCAGTCTGTGCTTGGAACCACAAACATGCATGAACATGTTACTCAGTCCTGTTTTACAAAAACATAGTTGACATTCATAGAGAAAAGGAACATTGTCCTTTGTTCGGTATTCTATTATGTAATTAAGTCCTGTATTGAAAAAAAAAAAAAAACTTAGGAAATTTTATGTATTTTATGTTTGCTGGAACAAATCATCAGTGCTCGTTGCAAAAGAAGTAATCTTAAAGCTCTGACATATAAGGAAAAGATTACTTTGATTACATTGAGATTACATTGACTGCATGTCAAATACATCAATGAAGATTTTCAGAACCATCAGATATTTTATCTTTTGGGTGTCTAGACTTTATGAACATCAAAGGTATAAAACTGATGTTATTAGGATGTCTTATGCTTACCACATAGTACTCAACAATTTTCTAAAAAATTCCTAAAAAATAATAGCAACAATTATTTTTTAACTAGTTAGAAGAGAATGTATTTTAGTATATGTCCCAAGTTGTTTTTCTTGTCAACTCCTATCTCCCCTCCACTGGATGGGTAGTTAAATTACAAAGAGCCACACTGATCTCTTAAGTTAAAGTTCATTTCTGTCATATCACTTTAGATCATATCTAGAGAATATTGTCAACATGAAGTATCTTATCAAATATGTTCCAGGCCAAATCCAATGATTTTGTCACTACAATCTGTCACTTCCATACTATACTATTGGGTACTTGGTACAACCATAAGGAGATTTTGTAACACATTACCTGATTTTACATTTTAAAAAACTGATCTGTACTCTTTAAAGGTAAATATCACAAACCCAAACAATTACAGTATTAAAAACCCTCACCAAGTGCAGGTTCTGATTCTTTACATGTATTAAGCTGGTCTTCCAATGTCTGTCCATGAAACTTCTCTGGCTCAAGTGGCGCTGTAAGAAATTCACATACAAGTGAATCCCTGCTCATACATGGTCCCACATCACAAATTAAGTCAGTTATTATGAAACATTATTTCCCTCAATCTTATTTCCACTCTTTTTAAAGCATTTGAATTGCAAAAATTAAGTATTATTACAAAACATTACTGCAGATTGAAAGTACAACAATCAGAAATGAATTCCCAATGACCTGCTAAGATCTAGACATCACTTGTAATGTTTTAGCCTCAAAATTTTTTATTTCTTCCACTTTTTTTTTTTCAGGGATGTGCGGGGAGGGGCATTAAACATTCTTACCAAAATCAGGAAGTTTCACAGGTGCTTTCACTTTCTTCCCTAAGCAACTTCCTGTTTTAACAAAAAAAAAAAAAAAAAAAAGAAAATAAAAGTGAGAATCTGAAAGAAGTGGAAATAAAATTGTTAGTACAATTGAAAAAACATTTTGGTAAAATAACTGACTACTTTAGAAAAAACTCTTTGAGCTTTTGCTGATATGAGAAAACTAAACTATGTTTAGTTTGGAACATGCTAAGATATTTTTTTCACAGATTTACAGATGATTTTGAGTTGGAAGGGACCCACTAAGTCGTGTACAAGTCCCTGCTTGGGGACTTGGTCCCCGTGTACATGGTCCCACATCACAAATTAAGTCAGTTATCATGAAGCATTATTCCCCCCAATCTTATTGCCACTCTTTTTAAAGCATTTGAATTGCAAAAATTAAGTATTATTACAAAATATTACTGCAGACTGAAAGTACAATGAACAGAAATGAATTCCCAATGACCTGATAAGATCTGGATATCACTTCTAATACTGGACCTCAAAATTTTTTATTTCTTCCACTTTTTTTTTTTGGGGGGGGGGTAGGGTGGTCTGGGGGAAGATGTTAAACATTCTTACCAAAATCAGGACGTTTCACAGGTGTTTTCAATTTCTTTCCTAAGGAACCCTCTGTTTTAACTTAAAAAAAAAAAAAGAAGAAAACAAAACCAAAGAATCCCACAGAAGTGGAAATAAAATTGTTAGCATAAAAAATAATTTGGTAAAATAACGGACTAACTACTTGGAAAAAACTCTGAGCTTCTGTTGATGTCAGAAAACTAAGCTATTTTTAAGTTAAGTTTTGAACATGCTAAGAGATTTTTTGCACAGATTCACTGACTGTTCTGAGTTGGAAGGGACTCACAAGGATCATCAAGTCCTGTTCAAGGAATGAACCCTTGACCCTGGTGTCATTAGCACCATGCTCCAAAAGATGGACAAAAAACATTCACACTAAACAACAACAAAGTTATTTCATTTTAGGCAAATCAGTGAAGCAGGCAGAGAAGAAGATCAATCGAGTTCAATGTCTCTAAACATTTGAGGGCATCCAGGAATTTCAGGACATTTATTTCAGCAAGCATACAGCTGCTAAATATTTCATCACTTAAATTTCCATTACAGTCCAAACAAAAATTCTCAGATCAGGTAGGTCCAATGACTATGTCTGACTTGAACAACAACTTTCAAACAGAATTCTAGGAGCAGTGAACTGTAGAAACCTGAAAAGACATTTTGGTGCATCATGAAACAGATTTAGGAGAACAATTGCAAATGTAGTTAGATCTCCACTCCTTCTGGAACTAGACCAGCTCATCAAGACCCAGAGGAGGTTTAATGATTTTTTAAACATATTAAAAGTATTAAAATTATCTTAATTAGCTGAAGCAAATTAACCCCTTTTCAAAAACAAATACAAAGTATATACAGTATTTCTACATGCTTTAACAAAATTATATTTTAAGTTTTGAAGGTCTCTAATGTCTTGAATTCTTTAGGGTTTCTCAAAAATTTAATGTAGGTGATTTTTAGTCTTCTAGCTAGCGCTTGTTAATCAACTTTGCATACCTCTTGCTCACATTAGGTAGTTATATCATAAAAAAACACTGGATAAGTCTTAAAGCACAAGTCTTGAGAAACTCTTTTTCTCATTTGTTTCATAAACAACTACATTGGGGTGGGGAGAAAGATGTGGGTACAGACCACAGCAGGAAGAAAAAAACCTTGCACTTACTCATGCCATGAGTTTTCAGTGCTTCTTCAACCTCAATTACCAAGTTATCAAACAAAAAAAAAAAGAAAAACACTTAAGAAGTCAAAAAACAACAATGCAAAGCTTTCATTATATATAAGTTCAATTAATACCAACAGTATATACTATCTCAGGTGAACATGAAAATTAATAAAGAAAAACTTCCCTTTTTCTTCTGGAGATTGTCTATGATTTAAGTAATTCCATTTTCCCTTTATTAACAGCCATGTATTCTCATGTATTGTCTTTACTAGACACAAAGTTGTAACATTTTCAGACAAGACTAATGTACAAAACCACATTCTATTTTATCATTGTAGAGAAGACAGTAAGTTAGCAAAACTAATTAAATATCTGTTAAAACTAGTTAAATATCTGAAATTGTATGTTTTACCACCACACTAAAACTAGATTTCATAACCCCATAATCTGTTGCTAAACAAATTGGTAAAATCTGACAAAAAGCACATTCAAAAACTGATCTTACCGTCCTGTGCTTTGCTCCAAGGAAATGAGTCTGCAAGTTTAATGCAGAAGAACACCAGATTTTGCAAATCTAGATTAAAGAGAAGTATTTCTAGCATTGCACACGGACCAAGAGAAATAAAATACCACTGATATCAAAACAGATCTACTATCAAATTGTTGGTATAGCTTAAGTTCTACAAAAGTACTACTACTTCAAAGACAAACTAGAGCAATAAACTAGACAAATTCCTGAAACTGAATTTTTTAAAGTTCCAAGACCACTAAAACACAGTGAAATGAACCAGAGTCTCCACAACACGTAAGAATTGCAGATGCTCCAGAACTCTGCAGCTATCACATAACACCTCCTGTGTGGGCATGTGTGGATAAGTGAAGGCAGATCCAAGACCTTCCTCACACACTCTAGAGGGAGGGTGAGGCACAGGCGGGGCATGACTGTGACAAGCCATGACACCTGCCTGAGGTGAGCCAGCTCCCCTCAGTGCTGCATCCACACTTACTCTGATCAGCTCGGGGCCTGCCTCGCTCCCTCTGCAAAACTTCCCTATCACAGCTGGTTTATGCCTGGGTCAGTTCAAAACGGGAGCAGATTAGCTTAAATTCACATAAATGAACAGCAGCAGCCCAAATATTTTCTTCTCCTTTAAAAATCCCAGTGTGCTTTAAAAAAATAGCAATAAAGCTGACAACTAGGGAAATAAGGATTTTTTTATTCTGAACAGGATCTACACTTAATCATCCACTAAAAAGAATGCCTTTATTTAGAAACATAGTATTATTCACTTTAATAAGTGATTCTTAACACACAGCCAAGTCAAACATGACAAAGTCACCAAAATAAGTTCAGGTCCAGTGCTATTTACCAAGCTTGCTCAAGAGAAAAAAAAGAAGGTTCACACTTGGTTTAGGTATAACTTTTAAAGTGAATACTTACATTGCAGTAAAAGGGGTTTATTTGCTTCTTTATTTCACTTTCAGGATCCATATTCAGCCTTTAGACGATAAAAAAACTCTAGGAAAATTGCACAAAGATTGCAAACTGTTGTTTGAGCTTCACAAAATTATTTACATTTTTGATCCGTCTATTATGAAGGTTGGGCACATTCCAGCTTTATTTTGCGTCTCGCCTTGAGTTATATTCAACCTTTAAATTCCCAGGCTAATGATCCTATTTTCAACTCGAGAGCAAAACTACAGCATGGAAAGAAACAATTGTTCTCCGCGAGCTTCCCTCGGGAAACATTAACGTCACCAAAAGATTACGCAGAACAAAAACTAATGAAACAAAAACTAACCCGGACCATTTCAAGCTTCCCCCTTCTTTCCTGGGATAGGACTGCGCGCATGGGCTGGGACAGATGACACACACACACACACAGCGGGAACTGCCGGCTCGCAGTGCCGGGGGTGTGCCTAGGGAACAGGAGGCACAGGCGGGGCTCGGCAAGAAGGACACGCTCCCACCCGGACCGCGGCGGCCAAGGAAGGGGGAGGAAGTAAAGAAGAGAGGGAGGGAATGGAGCGAAGGAAGGGAAGCACGGAGGCCCCGAAGCTCCGACCCCCACGCCAAGAGCGACGCAGGCAGCAGAGCGCCCTTCCCGGCACTTCCAGCCCCGCCGGGGCGGACACAGGCACTGCTCCCGCCGGAGCCGGCAGACCGCCGGGCCGCCGCTGCCCACAACTCACCGGCGGGCCGGGCAGCGTCCGGAGCCCGGAGGAGCTGAGGGCGCTCCCCGCTGCCGCAACGGCACCTGCCACCGACCCGCTCGCGGGCGGGAACTGCGCCACACCGAGCGCGATGAGGCACGGAGGGGTGGCGGGAGCCCGGCCGGGCCGGGCACGGCACTGCGCGGTGCCGGCGGGCGGGGACGGGAACGGGATCGGGAACGGGATCGGGAACAGGAGCGGGGCGGCCGCGGCAGCTCCCGGCCCTTCCCGCGGCCACCGCTGGGGGCGCTGGCGCGCAGGCGCGGGGGCCGCCGGGCGCTGTCGGAGGTAAAGCCCGAGCTGGGTCCGCGGCCGCCGCACCGGGGCGGGGATTGGGGAATCCCCGCTCCGCTCCGGGGCCGCGGGATCGGGATGCGGATGGGCACACCGCGCTAGGGACGTGTGTCCCGGGAACTCCGGCTGTGCCCGGTGCAGGAAGGGCTGCCCACCCCTTTCCTGGCGGCCGCCGGGTGTTCGCACGCCGCTCCCCACAACACACATACGCGCACACAGCCGCATTTCCCCGCGGCCGCCTCCCGCAGCGCCGCCGCACCCGCAGGCGCGGGATTGCCCGGGCCGGGCCTCTCCCGCAGCACGGCGGTGTCCCCGCGGGAGAGGCCGGCGCCGCGGCGGGCGGGAATCCAGCGCGGGGTTTGCGGGGAGCTGGAGGGAGCGGTGTCGGCGGCCTGCGGGCGGGGAGCTGAGGGAGGCGGGGAAGCAGGGAGGGAGGGAGGGAGGCGAGAGGCGCTTTGTTACGAGGAGCCGGCGGGGCCGCAGGGTGGGGTTGTCCCCGCCGCCGGCGCTGGTCCCCCCGGGCGCTGGGTGACAGCGGCCGAGCCCCCGCGCCGCCGCGGCTGATGCGCCCGCACCGCGCCGCAGCCTCCGCGCCCGCCCGGCGGGGAGCGGCCGCCTTTGTGCAGCCGGGACCTGCTCTCCGTTCTCCTTCAAGCAGAAGAGGAGCTAGCGAGGAGATTAGAAAAAGCCCACCAAGCTCGAGTTAATGTTTGAGAAGTTCGGGTGCGGGAGAGTCTGGTAGGATTCCTGTATTATGCCTATTTTTGGTGGATTTCAGGCAGTCGTTCGGAATAACAACCTGCGTCCATTACCTTGCTTGCGGGAAGTGCTTTGGATGTCCTCCATAGGTAGCGGGATGATCCGCTTAAAATCTGTGTGTATCTATAGTGTAATATGGTACAGGTACATATATATTTTAATACATATCCGTGTATAACTATAAAAAATCTGTCAGAAAAAATTTGGGTAAAGTACTGTGAATTTTACTAATAGATGATCTTGTTTGTTTGCTGGATGATCCGTGATAACTATTCATTTGTATTAAAGCGTACGGGGCAAGCACCCAAGGAGGTGGGATTTTTAAAAATCTGATTAAAACACATTTTCTCTATAGATCTCATTCATATTTGCAATGTGTTCTTAATTACCTACTGATTTCAAGTCTCAAGGTAGGCAGGGTCAGGCCTGGAACAGTGATGGAAGCTTGGTGAGGAAAACCAAGGAAACATTTGAGGAAGAAGAACACTGTTTACTGCTGCTTCTGTCATTCGAACGAAATATAAACCTGTTGTGACCAGTTTGGGTCATTGCATTTCCATGCCTTTCTTTCATCCTCAAGCACTGGATGAAAAGGACAGAATTATGTTTGATTTCCAGTGTTGTTAATTACTGGCTATGTTTACAGCTTCACCTGCAATCTAAGTTAGAGCCATAAATTTTATTCAATCTTTAAATATTTCTGGTAGTAATTCTGTTGGCACTGGTCAGTGCACTTTATTTTCACCCCATAAGTGATCATGGTTTGCTAACAAACTCTTTTCTTTGGGTTTGGTTAGTGTAACCTTTTTAACATTTGTGATAAGTCTTCCACCATAACTTTCTCTCTGCATTTTCTTGTGCCTAAAAAAACATTTCATGGACTAAAAATGCTCACACATGCCAACTTAAACTGATTTTTTTTTCTTCCTTTTACTGTGCTTCTTTGCAACTGATTGGAGCTTGGGTGTCTGTTTAGATGTGCAAGCAAAATAATGCATGTGTGTGACATATTTATGAACAGATGTGCTTTTCCTAACTTCTGTAATTTTTTTTCAAGCTATTCTCCGAGCAGATCACATCACATGTCTTATAGCCTTTAAAAGAAGAATGCTGCACAACATTTCACAGTAAAGATGAGGAGCTGAGAGATGTTTCTGTTATCTTAAAGCTATAGAGGTTTGTGTGAGAGGACAAATGCTTAGGACACTGCTTTAAGGCAAGTTGTGAATTGAGTCATGCCAGGAGAAGATATTTAGGATAAAGTGCTTTCTTGCTGCATGTGTCTTGGAGCCTAGGCACCTGTAAGAGTGGGAGAAGCTTTCTAGTCTTTGTTTCTTAGAATTTACGCTGCAGCTGTCCTCATGTGCCCACACAAATCAATCCAGTTTACAAGATGAGCTGTGCACAAAAAACTACTTTGATTTCAGCACAGATTCCTGCTAAAATATATCCCAGGCATATGTCCTGGAAGGACTGTTTAGCCTCAAAATGGAAATTCTGTGGGCTTGTGAGTCCTTTCTCATATTCTGCCGAGGAGCCAGTGGGCTGCAAGAAGGTGAATAATATGCATAAAGAAAAAAGAGGTGAATATAAATACATGGTGGTGTTCTGACACAACTTCTTGCTATTCTAACTTGTCCTGACATCTCAGAGAGCTTTCTTGTTCACCTCATTGCAAATGGGCTTTAATACATTGAAGAAAGTAGGTTAACCATGTAAGAGCTTGAGAAGTCTTCCAAAACTCTTTTCTTCTGTGTATTAAACTGCCCACACCAGTTCTTGAGTTTCTTTATGCATCCTAGATCATAATCCTGGCTTCTTCACAGAAAGGACACAAGTGCAGTGTGTATGTTTAGGAAACAAATACTAGGAATGTGATTAGTGGAAGGAAAGACCAATATATTCTTCTCAGACTAGGACTTATCTTTCAATTCTTTAATGTTTAGTATTTGAACTTATGACTGGGGATCTCAGAAGCTCCAACAGTAAAAATAACAGAAGTAAATAAATGATAGTGTGGTATGAAAGTGATACTTAAATTTGCTCCATCCATGAAAGATGAGCTTTTATTCTAGTACATAATGTGTTAATATATCAGAAGTCATATTTATAAATATTTTAGATATTTACTGACATCAGGTGATTGCTGATTTACTGACCCACTTGATGGCCAGTCTGTGGAGCTAGATATTTAGCTCCTGGTATCCTAGTAATGTTGTTTAACTTTTTGAATGTACTCTCCAAAGTTGTGAAAATCCTGTTTTTCTAAATAAAGGGATTTTCTAAACATAAACACATAATGGCTTTTTTCATCTGAGGTTCTCTCACCTTTTCAAAATTAGAAGTAAGATTTACATGCATAAGTAGAAGGTCAAATCAGTCCTTTCTGATGACATGGAGTTATCCTGGTTTTTCAGGGTCATGAGCTGTTGGGCCTCACAACTTACTGGTGGGACTGCATTTCATCCCATTCCTTGGTGGAACTGAGGTTAAGATAGAGAACCAATATTTAGTCCCAAGAATTTCATTTCAGCATCTGTCCAAAGCAACTGAATGGTTTGGAATGGTGCAATAAGTATGGAAGTAAAATGGATTAGTAGATACACTCTATTCCATTCTAAGTCTCTTTTATTTTACGTGTTTTCCAAGTGGTTTCATGGAGCAAACTTGCCAGTTTTCAACATCTTTGCTAGGATGTCAATTTCCTGACTACTTTTTTTTTTTCCTAATTTGTGTTTTATTTAAGGAACTCCTGAAGCAGCTGTACACTGGTATGCAATGAAAGAAGTTTCTTTACTTACACCTAGTTTGTTCTTTGGGCTTATAGCTCTTTAAGAATTCCTGTCACCAACATGGGGAGTGACTTAAGTTTTCACAGGCCATAAAAAATAACTTGACACAGTGTGACAGAGAAAATACTGGATCAAGAAACTCTCTTCCTTAAACTCAGTCACCCAACTCTCTTCCCTCTTCCTCCTTTTGCTTTCATGTAAAATAAACTAGCTCTTCTATGAGCAGTAGCATTATTGCATTTTGTTTTCATGTGGATCTTTCCCTTAGTCACAGAATCACAGAATTTCCAGGTTGGAAGAGACCTTCAAGATCATCGAGTCCAACCCATGTTCCAACACCTCAACTAGATCATGGCACCAAGTCCCCTAGATCCTGTCTGCTGCAAAAACTTCAGCTCTCCCATGTCCTTGTGACGCAAGGATTTGGTAAGAGAGAGCAGAACTGTGACTGTGCAGGACCCACATAGGTGCCCAGAAATAACCCAGACAAGCACTGACAGAAGGTGCAAACCAAGTGTTTGCTCCTTTTTCAGTAGGGCTACAACTTAGCTGCTGACTTGACCTAGACTATTACTTGCTTTGTTCACTTTGCTTCAGTTTTGCTATTCCAGGCTTTTTTTCACTGTTCTTTGACTCCTTTGTTTTGCTGGCATCATGGTTTAACCCCAGCCAGCAACCAAGTACTGTGCAGCTGCTTGCTCACCCCTTACCCCAGTGGGGTGGGGAGGAGAACCAGAAAAAAAAGTAAAACTTGTGGGTTGAGATAAGAACAGCTTAATAATTGAAACAACATAAAATATAGTAACAATAATAATACTTGTAGTGGCAAAGGAAGAGTGGGAGATAGAGAGAGAGAGGGGGGAAGAAAACTCAAGAGAAACAAATGATGCACAACACAATTGCTCACCACCTGCAGGTCTCGGCCAACTCCCTCCTCATTTATACACTGAATGTGACATTTTATGGTATGGAATATCCCTTTAGCCAGTTTGGATCAGCTGCCTTGGCTGTCCTCTTTCATAGCTTCTTGTGCACCTGCTCTCTGGCAGAGCATGGGGAACTGAAAAGTCTTGACTTGGAATAAGCACCACTGAGCATCAACTAAAACATCCATGTGTTACCAGCATTATTCTCTCTACATCCAAAACAGCACTGTACCAGCCTCCAGGAAGAAAATGAACTCTGTTCCTGCTGAAACCAGGACAGCTGGGCTTTGTCATATTTTATGGACTACTCAAGAGAGCCACTGTTTTTATGTCAGGCTTGGGTTTTCATTTCGATATGATCTTGTCTGTTAGCTTTCTTTATAAATATGAGTAGTTACCTTTACCGAAAGAGGTGAGAATATCTGTAAGTACTAAGATGTTTGGAGGAAAGGAACTACAAGGATGGTACAAAGAAAGTCCTAGTGCAGTGGAGTTAAGGAAAAATATATTGAGAAGAGGAAACCTGATGGTGATAGCTAGTGCACTGTCAAGGAATAATATGAAAGAAATAGTAGAAACAATAGGCAAAAGACTAGAAAATTCATTTTGGGAGAGTCCCAGACTGTTGGGAATATGAACCAATAATCTTATAAATGTATCACTGGGTTTAATGATTAAAAACAAAAGAAATGAGAGCTAGGCAGCATTTCTGCCCAAAATCTATAAGTAATTTGGGCTACACAGTTACGGCAGAAAGGAAGGGGGAGAAACGTGTGAAAAGATAGAAGAAGCAAAAATATATTTTATTTCACAGTCATATGTTGTTAACTCAAGGCTACTCTGCTTTTTTTTTTTCCCAATGGCCATGAATTCCCTGTTACCAGCTACCTTTTTCCTATTGACTGCGTAAGTGCTGGGCTTGAGAAGAGAGGTGGTTGCTGACATGGTGTAAGTGTATAGCAGTGGCTGTGTTAAGGCCAAAACTCTTTTTAGCCTGTTTGTTGGCTCCTGAGTGACCAGCAGCACAAGTGCAAGGAAATGCCACACGTGCAGGGCCAGCAGCCAAGGCTGAAGGACCTGTGCCTTCCATGTGGTTGGTTTCTGTTGTTACTTCTTGCCTCCTTGCAACTCCTGCTGCTTCTCAGTATTGTAATACAGGTCAGGATCCTGCTGCCTATAGGGTATCAGCCAGGACGGGATGGAACATGGGGGAGAACAGGGCTGACAGGTGTTTAAAAGGACAACTTCTTGCTGTCATTGCTCATACAGCTTTCATATATTGGAGAGAGATGGGAGAAATTAATTATACACAATCAGCAAGGAGAGAAGAGGGTATTTTTTATACCAAAAAAATAAAAAACCCAGATATGCTGAAGGTGGCTTCAGACATAAACCTGAACTAGCGAGGGCTCAGTTTTGAAATTTGTTCCTAACTTGAGGGCTTGGAAAACTTTCTGAGAGTGAAAAAGTGCAATGAACAGGAAAACAAGATGTTAAAAGTAAATACTGAGTATTTTGTATCCAGACAAATTGTAACAAAGACAACTATTCATTATAGTCTACTTCTGGCACTGTGTATCCACCAAAGTGGCAACATAAACCAGCATGTAATTGTATTTTATCTTATCTGATCATTCCATTATGTGCTCTAGAACTCTTCACAAGCTATTCTAGAAAAGAAAATTGATCAGAATCCTGATACTGCAACCAGTTCTAACTTGTGTTTCTTTTTTTTTTCTTTTTTTCTTTCATTGTTGTTTTCTTAGGAATTTTGGCTTCTTGGAGAAACAGTAGAAAATGCAAAACGAAATAATAAAGCCTGCTAAATACTTCTCAGAAGTGGAGAAGAGTGTGCTGCTTGCATTAGTTGAAAAATACAAATACGTGCTTGAATGTAAAAAAAGCGATGCAAGAACTATTGCTCTGAAACAACGCACCTGGCAAGCACTGGCTCATGAATATAACTCACAGCCCAGTGTATCACTGCGAGACTTCAAACAGTTAAAGAAATGCTGGGAAAATATCAAGGCACGGACAAAAAAGATAATGGCACATGAGAGGCGGGAGAAGGTAAAAAGAAGTATTAGTCCACTTATAAATACTCACATCGTAGGGAAGGAGAAGATTGGAAGTATAATGCCTGAGCAAATGTACTTTTTGCAGAGCCCACCAGAAGAAGACTCTGAATATCAGCCTGATGCTTCTAGTCAAGGTATAAATGTTGCTGTAATGATGCAAGTAGTATTGTTTTGTATTTGATTTTGCCTGTGATTCGTTTTCAAATCTCTCCGCTTTGCTGAGACTGTTGGATATAGAAAAGTAATTTCAGAGCTATGATATTACAAGGCTGCATGTATTTCCCAAGGCCTACAGGAGTTAAACGGGTGAGAGGTTTTTTACAGATTTTTTTCATCTGTTTTTGACATATCTGCTGCTTTGTGGCAAGCATCACAGTTGCTATCATGCTGGCTTTTCAGAGAACAGTCCCAAGGATATCGTTATAATTTTTAAAGTATCATTTTGCTGGTTTTAAAAAAAAAAAAAAAACCTACCAGCAGCAAATTGCTACACAATTGCCTGCTGCAAGAGTTCCCAGTGGTCTTTTCTCCTTTGTTTTCAAGGACTAAAAAGAGTATGTGGGGCCATATTTCATGCTGGAGAATGGCCTTTCTGAAAAAGTTCAGCACTACATTCTTCTTTGTTTGGCAAGCATACCCAGAAGGAATAATTCAATACCAGGAGGGAGGGTGACTGCAACAGTTTCTTGCAAATTTTATGTCAGGATCTCACACAGAAGACTGTCCTTGCTCAAAAGACAACAGCAGCTACATTGTTAGATGACATTCTTAGAATGCCTCTTTCATAATTGTATTTACCATAATTAGTCATTTGGATTTGGATAGGAATGTATTTTGAGACCCTCATTTGCAGTGGTAACTATTCTGTCCCCTGTGTAGTCCCTTTTATTTCGGAAGAATTGGTAGAGCCTTCTCAAAGTTAGAATAATGTGATATTTTTCCTAAAAATATACACTACTGTATTTACAACATCTGCAGCAGAGATAAGGAAAGAATAAAACGTGCTCTTCCTACTATTCCCTCAGTCTTTTGATATTCATGTTGACGCAGCTTCACCTGACACTCAGATCTTTCAGAAAATATTGCAAGTCATGTATGGATTTAGCTTAAATGGCTGCATTAAGGTTTAGCTCCAGGCTCAGCCACCTAAATTTAGGTGTCCACTTACAAATGCCTGCATTCACTTTAGTCTTCTGAACTCCCACTATAGCCTTGGAGGTCTTTCAACAGAGCCCCAAGTGGCTCTGTTCAGCCCATTATGCCCTTAGTATTCTGCAGCAGAACTGCCTTATGTAGTGGCTCCTGTGCTTGGCTACTGGAGCACAAGGTTTATATGCACATGTCAGTAACTTAAATTTTATCACATTTCTGTTTCTTGAAGGAAGGGAAGAATACTATAACACTTTTTCTTCTTTTTGTTTGCAGAGTCATTTGTTGTGTCAAACAGAGAACTTTGTGATGAAGACAAAGAGCTGGTACATTTTCCAGTATGTGAAGGCACCTCCCAGCCTGAGCCTTCGTGTTCTGATGTCAGAATAGCAGCAGATAAGAACTACAGAAGTAAAGCATCTCAGGAAAGTGCTCTGAAAAAGATGCATGAGGAAGAGCATCATCAGCAAATGTCGATTTTGCAACTCCAGCTAATCCAAATGAATGAAGTTCATGTGGCAAAGATACAGCAAATAGAAAGAGAGTGTGAGATGGCTGAAGAAGAACACAGGATAAAAATGGAAGTGCTAAATAAAAAGAAAATGTATTGGGAGAGAAAACTGCAGACCATTACAAAGGAATGGCCTGTATCATCCTATAACAGACCCTTTCCTAATTCACCTTAGAACATAGAAGAGCAGAGAGTCAGTCTGATTTAGCACATTTATGAGTAACACACACTGGAAAGAGGGTTTTCTACTGTGAATGTACAGTGACAGGATAGGTGCCTGGCTGATAGTGAACACACTATGACTCTTAATGTTTAGGGAAACAGTGGTATAGTTCACCAAGAGGAAAACTCTATTGTTTATTTGTAGGTAGTTCTGATTTGTTTAACTCACAGACATGCACAGTGTTCTAAAATGTGAACGTATTTTCTCCTCTCAGAACACCCTTGATCCTTGTGAAGTTTAAGGTACTCTGGGTATTCTTACATTGGGAATTCTTAAGAAAACTTAACAGCTTTAAACAGCAGGCTGTAGTGTTTGTTTGATTTCTATCTCTTCCTATCTGCCATTTCCCACATGAAGGCAAGGGTTGGAGTTGCTCTCTGCTGTTGAGACAAAAGGTGATGGACAGGTATTAGTTGGATCATTATGCTGAATATTAGGGAAAATAAGGTGGTTAATACAGTCCATAACTTATTTTTCATAGAAGATGTGAAAATGAAGGATGTAGCAAGAGGGCCACTGTAGTAACAGCCCTCTCCTGAAGAACAGTAATATTTCCCAGCTGTTTGGCTGACTGAGAGGATGGTTGTGGAATGGCCCTCCAGTTGTATGAGCCTTGACACTTGAGAAGTTAAAAAGAAGGTGACTTTTTCCTCAAAGGCCACTGTGCTTTTTCTTTCATTTCCATCTTGTATTGAAGTAGAATACCCAAACAGGAGGCTCAGATGCTGCTGCCAGCACTATGTGCTGTTCTCCTAAAGTCATTCTGAGGGGAAGAGCTTTTTAAGAATTCACAAAGCTCTCAAAATGCAGTGAGCCAGCCAGTCCATTGGCAAAGTCTCCCTCTATTTTCCTATGCAATGCTTGATGGTGTAGCAGCTACCTTGATTATTTCTCCTTAGCTAGAAGAAAAGACTAAGATTCACCCTCTTTTCCTTCTCATAGGGTGGAAAGCAGTTCAAGGGAATCATTCCTGTCTTGAAGCACTGTTCTGTTTTGATTCGTTCTGTCCTGTGTGTTATGGTGGTGTGTTTCTTGCCTTTGCTGTCAGTGAGGGGTGATGGACATGATTTGTATGAAGGCATTCACATGAAAGTCCCCACAGATTTTGGATGTCCAGAATGGTAGATAGTAGGAAAGCACAAATGAAAATAATCTTTACCCTGGCAATCATTTATTCTAGTGGGGCAAGAGTTAAGAAAATGTGAAATGCAGAACCCCGCAAGGATACATAAGAACTTTTGGTGTTTGAAAACCTGTTTTACAGGAAGGTGTACAACCATCATTTGAAGCAGTGAGAAAAATGAACAAAACCATAAATTTTCATTGAAAAATCTGAGTATCACATTATTCAATAAAGTATTTTCAGATCATGACTCCTGAGGGCGAGTCCGTACTGTGAGCAATGTGTTCAAAGCAAAGTATGTTACAAGGCATACATTCCCAGCTACACTCCTATCTCTTTCCCTGGATATCCTTTCTGGTGGAGTAAGTTCTTTTTGGTTTTGTTTTGGATTGAGTAGGGTTCTCTGTATGTGTGTGTGTGTGTGTGTGTGTCTTTGTTAGCACTGCCATTATCAACCACAGGACTCTCTGTTGTTATCAGTGTGGTACCTCTGCTACTTCCTTAAATGTGCTAAAACCAGCAATCACAATGGGAGCTGTTTATTACAACTCATTTTATATGACAGAGAAAAAAAAAACATGCTGGGCTGCTGCAAGATAAAAAAAATAGGGCCTGGGTGAAATCTGAAGACAGATCTTTTTGACCACAAACTCAATATTCTTATAAATTTGCTGTGTGAAGAAAGTGCAGGAATTCCAAAGAAGGATGTTGTTATGGGCACTTCTATTTTTCTGCTGAATGAAAACACTTTTGGAAGGTATAATAACAGTAGAGGCAAAAGAAAAGCAACCAGAAGGAAGGACCTTGTTCTGAGATTGCATTCTATGGTCTAGAAGATGAGTCAGTTATTTGACTGGTTGTGACAATTGTTCAGGCACCATCCAGGAAAAAAAGGATAGGGAAGACATTTGTCTTACCCTTCTGCACTCATTCTAAGTGAAAGTAGAGGAAAACCAGGTGTTAGAAGGTAATGAATAGAGACAATTTCAGCGCTGTGAAGATGGCAAGAATAGAGAGACAGTCCAGGTCTAGATAGCCCTGTGAAAATGGTGAAATAGTTAGAGAGGATCTCACAACGTGAGATAAGGGTAGCATGAACTCCTGGAAGTTATATGATTGCTCATGAAAGATTGTTTTATTTTTATATTTAAAAATCCTTTAAAATAAGCATGTTTTCAAACTGTGCAAAGTGGATAATGCCTTGCTTCTTGGTATATTTTCCTATTCTGAGACCAAAAGTTATGGTTCTTAGGCTGAACAATAGACCCTTTTAATTCAGGTTCTATTTACAAGAAAGAAGATCATAAGAGAAATATTAGAAAGAGCCAAGATGAAGGTATGAAAGAAAGAATGATCATTACATGCATAGGGGAAGAATGGGAATGTTACACCTAACATAAATTATACAAGATGGTTTTGTGGTAGGGACAATAGCTCATTCACAGGTGACAGGCTCTTGCTTTCCCATTTGTGGTTGACTGTTGGTTGATGTAAAATTGGGTGATAAACACAGAAAAATGTAAAAGATCAACAGGAGGAAGTAATGTATCTCCTTGCCCTACTTTGGCTTTATAAAGTGATCAATGTGATGGAATTGAAATTACTTGAGAAATTACTTTTGCCTTTATTGTTGCTGCAATTACTCCCTCTGGTAGTAGAGTTTATCTATACTTGTGTTTGACTTTTCTTATATGTAATATAGCCATCTCAGACAGTAGGTCCATTTGTTTCTCTCTCCTTTTTTCTAGCTTACATCATTCAAATACTTTCACATAATTGTGTTTTCCTTTAACCATTTGGCCAAGGAATATATGCATATTCTCCAGGTTTTTCCACAGATAGAATACAGCAGTATTTTAAGAAGAACATACCTGTTCTTTCCTGGATTTGCTATAAAACTTTTTGTCAAGAATGAACTTAAAAGATACACAGGGCAAAATGATCCCTTCTTAACTCCACACAAAAGCATGTACACCACATACATAGTGGCCATTGTCCTCAGCCTCTGTATTCTTATGAAGGAAAACAAAGGCCTTCTAGAAAGGTGTGATTAATTCCTTTATGCTCCCCAAATTAGCATGAACCTAGCTCCAGGTGCTGTCTTTCCTGGGTGAAAGGTGATCTATTTTCTTGCCTAGTATAAATTTTTTCATGTCTTGATTTTTTTCCTCCTGCATTTTTTCCATATGTCTCTGTTCACCCTTAGTTTTTTAATCAGCAGTATGAGCAGGGGGTTTCATTCAGGGACATGTGTTTTCCTTTTTCCTTCGTTTTGCCCAGACTGCCCATATCACAGCATTTGGACATTAATGGGTGCTCACCTTCCCTTTCCACAGAAAGCATGGTTAGTTACCTTTTCCACACAGCTGCCAGTACATTCTGGATTGTGCACGCAGGCTAGGAAACATAGAGGATTTTGAGGAGAGGTTAGTACTGAGAAATGAAGAGGAGCACTTCCTCCATTCCAGTTCCATGTAATTTGGGAGGACAGTCTGTGACCATGATGTTCTTCATCAGGACCAGAGCTAATGCAGGGTGCTGCAGCTGTGTAATTGGTTTTGGTTCTTCTTAAATCCTTGGGGTTCTGCAGAAGTTAGGTTTGAGGTTTCCTGGTAAAAAAATTCCTTCTTCCTCGGTAGTTGAGGAGTCTCAGTGGAATCCTTTCACAGCTTCCTCAAATGAAAGTTCTTACCTTGACAAACAACCTATCCTGACATCTATTCTACTTCTTTCAACGCCCAGGCTGCTTTATCACCAAAGCAAGGGAGCTTGCTGCTTGCCACAAATCCTCTCTCTGAAGCTCCTTCCTACACTGCAGAGATGTGTTTAGGCAGGGCTGAAAACACAGCCCTCCCCAGGCACTGCTCAGAGAAGTGATCCTTACAGAGCAGGTGCACCTGGTGTGGCTGAAGTCAGCCCTTGGATTTTGGGCTCAGCACTCAGACTGTGAACTATTGCTACTCAGGGTTGCAATATTCCCACTGCAGCCCTGTGACCAGAGAAAGAGGGATGGCTCAGGGCTGCCTTTTTCTGAGCATATAGTGCAGCTGAGGATGTTGTGCTGAATTTTGTTTAATGAGCATTCATCTCTGTGTGCTTCCAATACCAAATTTTAGCAGTCTCCCAAGTATTTGTATGATTGCATAGATGTTTTCAATGACCTTTTGCAGATTTTTTTTTCTGGTTGTAGTTACAGTGGCTTTTATGTGTCCTTTTCCTTCTTCCCCACTTGCATTATAATGTTCCAGTTTTGTTCTGAATCTATGTGGTTACAGTCTGTACAATCACACTTTCATGTAGTATCATGTAGCATCATGTTTTCAGGTATTTCTCTCATTATGACATTGAAATAATAAACTGTACACGTTTGTATTTTGCTACTCTGCGGGTAGAGGAATCACATATAAATCTTAAAATAACATCTAATTGATTTTTTTCCAGACAAGTCCCACACAGGTAGTCCTGTGATTTCATATTTTGAGCTACCTTGCTATTTTTGAAAATTTGATATACCTTAGTTGCTTTCATTAGAGTATTACTTGTCTTCCCACTTTATTTTTCTGTTTCTTCTCAAGATATTTGACTGTATATTCACTCATCATCACTCTCCCTGAATTTTGTACATTTGATAAAAAGAAAGATGACCATTGGTTGCCACCTATAAGAATAGGATAATATGTTTTCCAGTGAAAGCAAGCAGTAGCCTCTGTTTCTGGTATCACAGGCTGACTTCTGTGCTGATGATCAGCTTGATTCTCTGATATCTAACTAAGGTGCACGTAGAAATCTGGACAGATTGCTGGACCTAAAACTAGAGCTATAAAATAGAAATATACTAGCTAAGGCTCTGAAAATTTTACTGTTCTGATGGTGAAGGGATTAGGCATCTGACAACACCGTCAGTCATGTCAATAACAAATGAAAAACTTGCAAAGTCAAAAAGAAAAAAAAAGGCTGGTTTTCAGAATGAGTCAAAGTGAAGACAGCTTTTAGCTGTCCCAAGAGGTAATGTTGTCACACATGTCAAACAATTTCCCCTCATGGTCTTCACTTCTCTTTCCTTCGAGACTCTGGACACCTCTATCATAGCATTCACAACTGTCTGACAATAAGAAAAGTAGCTACTTTCAGGTAGGAATCCCACCAGAGTTATTAGACCTCACTCTTTGTAAAACTGAAGTTGGATGGTTTTCCAAGATTACATTATCCAGACACACATGCACTTTGGAAAGCCACGTGAAATCTGTCCAGCACATAGTCTGCAAATGGCATAGGATATACAGCAAGGAGAAGAAAAAGGTTGTCCACTCCATGGCTAGGGGTTGTAAAACTATTTTATTCAGGAGAATGTGTGGATGAATCTCACCAGACGGTCAACCTCTCTAAGAATCAAGAAGTATTTTTGCCAAATCTTCTAATCTGTCAAAACAGCCACACAAAAAAAGTAAAAGGAACCAAAAAAAATTAAAAATTAAGCACTCAAATTGCTAGAAGCAATCTGTTCCCTTCTCAACGAAGAGCTGGCTAGATACAAAGTCTACACTAGACATATATGTATTTAGGGAAACAAGACTCTGTTTTAACAGAAATAAGTCAAGATAGATTTGTAGATTGTGCTTTTTTTATTCAGGTGAGTTTTTCAAATGTTGATTAAGATTCTTTGTTTTCCTTTTGTTGTTCAGTCCAGCTTCAGAATAGTTGTGTTCTTCAGTCTCTAACCAACTGTTAGAGCACCTCATCAATCAAATTTGTTTGGCAAGAGAGTTGAAGTGGGTTTGTATTCAGCACAATTTGAGATTAATTGTATTCCACAAATCTTCAGATATTCCTTCTCAGCTATAAGAGGCTGTTCTTGAAGAGACCAGAACATGAAACTGGAATTATATGCCTATTTAGTAGTAATTTATTTTTTATATGGCACTTACAAGTTGCCATATGAGCTGCTCAAGCTCTGCCCATTGTTTGGTCATGTACGGATCCCTTTTCTTTTCTTTGAGTTATGCCCTGAAATTATGTACTAAGCCACAAATGGACCAGCTGAATTGCCCATATAAACTCCTGCCACACATTCTGCATCACACTATAATGTGGGGAGGAGGAGAAATTCTGCGTCTGTTAAATTATGGAGTTTTGAAATTTAACCTGTAACTCTCACCAAAGCTTTGCCAAAAATTGTTTTGTTCTGTTAGACACCTATGTGGTCCCACTGATCACTCCTTCAGCCCAATGAATTGCTTGGCTTTATAACTATTTGAATTCTAATCCCATGGACTGTGGGAAGTCCAAATTGAGACACACAACACAAATTCAATTTATTTGAAAAAGGTTTTATAAATACTGAGGTTCTGAAAAGTGCAAATTAGGGAGGTGATGTGATGAATTTGGTATTTAAACCAGGGCAGAAATTTTGGCAGGCTGGGAGTTATCGCTTCTGACCTAATAGAGAGGTTCAACCTCTGCTTTGGGAACAATAATATCCAATACAAATATTGCCTTACCTCCAACTTTCTGTCTCAAATGAAGCATAATGAGAAGTCCTTGCCAAATAAAGCAACACTGGTTTCCAAAATGCACTTAATTTGCTTTCAATTGCTGGCCTGCAGGAGGGCTCTGAGGCTGGAATGGCCATTAAGTTGCGCTCTGTTGGTGGCTGAGAGCATAAGAAGTCTTCCCCTGCTGATTTTATGCTGTTTACCTCAAATTAAATACTCCTGCTGGGATATACTTAGCCACACGGTGGTGCCAGTTCAACCATGGCAAGGTGCTCACATTCTCAAGTTGCCTGGCATCTTTTCCAGTTACCAAATCAGCAGTGGTGGATGTATTTGAATAAAAAAAATAAGAGGTTTTAGCCAGCAAGGACAACCATCATTGCTAACTGTATCGCTAAAATTGATAAGGCAGCAAATTTAGAGGTATAATGAATAAATTATCACAATGGTGCTTTGTCTCAGCCAGTTAAAACACTGTCTTATGGGGTAAATCTTGCTTTTACTCCTCTAGTAGTCTGATAAATAAGTTGCATACTTCCAGTTTACATTTCCACAATCCATCTGAAGCCAGCAAATTTCTCCACACTGTCCCTTGGCCTCAGTAGATATGTGTTGATCTCTGCTCTCAATCTGGTCCAAATGCCACCAGCTCTACTTCTGTAAATCCAGTGCAAGTGTGCTGTCAGGGAGCCAGGCTGAGAACATCAGTTATGGGACAGGACTGACCTAAACTTAGGCCCTTCTCTTATACCCAGCATAGACACAAGTGGCTGAAGCCCCACAGCACAGCAAACTTAATCCCACATCCTGCCACAGCTTCAAACACATGTAAGGACATAGGACAGCCGTGAGCAATTTTAGTGATGCATAAAACTGTCTTTGGGTGGTAAACCATTGGTTTTTTAAATCGTTGTACATTAAAATGTTCCAAATCATGGGGCAACTTAAAATTATGCCTTGCCAGTGTTCAATTACCAAGAGCAATAAATTAACACAGCTTCAGTCTGACAGGTGCAGTTTCCTGTCAGCATTCTTAAATAATACAAAAAAATAAAGCCAACTGTTTTAATCCATGTCCACTTAAATATATACATAAATTCTACCAAATAAACATATTACATATAAACCAATTGCATTTTTGTAATATTTTGTATTCTCAGCTACATGTGGACTTTTGAGTTTGTTTATATTTTCCACTTTTTCTTTTCCTCAAAAGTTTTAGGTTAAATAATGAGAGATCTGATCTTCATCTTCTTGAGATGCAGAGGCTATGGCATTTTACAACAGTAGCTGAAGAAAAAGTTCTGGCAATCAGTAAATGCAAATGCAGTGATATTGCAGTCTGTCCTGCTTCCCACAGACCTAAAGGCATAGCCCTGCTCGTGCCCTTCTTTTTGTGGTTGCATTTCTGAACTTCCAGTCACAGGTTGCACAAGCTGTTCTACCACCAGCTGCCATCCAGCAGCACTCGTGTGTATAGGGCTTATTCTTCAGAGGTGCTGACCTGCTGGGTTTTTGACTGATTGGCATTGCTGAGGAAGAACCTCTTGCTTCCAAAAAATCATGCAGTTTAACAGCATTATTTTTACAGTACCCAAGAAGTGGAAAGAGATAATATGTTTTCAAATGTCTTACGGACGTCTCTGCTAGTACTACCATCTTGTGATGATACATTAATAGTGGCCTGTCCTGGATTGCCAAGCAAATTGTATTCTATTTGCCATCAGTATGGCATTTGTCTTCTATTAAGTGGGCAGTTTTCTTTCTCTCTTCCACAACCACTCCTCCCTCCAAGAAGACCTCTGCTGATAACAGGCTACTGAATGTCACTGCATGACTGATAAGAACTATAGCATCCCATTGTGAGATGGTCTGCCCAAAGGCAGGAGCCAAGCATTGCTACCCAGATATAATCTTGAGATTCTGGAACACCAGCATGGCTTTCTCCACTGGATTTCCCAGAGGAACAGCTGCCTCTCTTCAGAGGAAGACTACACCTTTCTACAGGATTCCTGCTCCAACAGAATCACACCTGACACTTCAGGAGGACTGCACCACAATTCCAATTGGACTGCTACCAACACCCTGACCAACAGGGTGTCAGGTTCTGTTCTGACACTGTCAGTGTTGTTTAGTTTACTGCATTGTTTATTTTATCTTTTTTTTTTAAATTTTCTTCCCTGGTAAAGGACTCTTATTTCCTGCTCCCGTATTTTTTGCCCGAGAGCCCCTTAATTTAAAATTTATAGTAATTTGGAGGGAAGGGGTTTTTTTCATTTCAGGGGGGCCTCCTGCCTTCCTTAGCAGACATCTGTCTTTCCAAACCAAGACATGGCCATATTTTGAGAAGTTTTATCTCTCCAAAGTGAAAAAGAAACTTTCACTTGAATTTGGCAGTGGCCGAGGGTATTATTTGAGGTTGTGCCATGTGGTTATATCTCCACCATCACTTTTTCTTATTCAGCAGAATCGTCCCCTGTTTTGCATGTATATTCCTCCAGTGCTGAATTTGCACCTGAATTTGTTTGATTAAGGAGACTGCAAGGATCCTCTGAAAACCTCTGAAAGTGGTAATCTTTCCATGTGTGTTCAGGAGGCTCAGGATCACTGCAGTCCAAATGCAGAGGCATTAAAAATTGGATCTCTAAAATATTGCTATCACAGGAGCTTGAGAATCTCAAGAAGAAACCTGAATCTAAGTGCTCCTCATTGTGTTTTTGTATAAATGGTCAAATAATTAGGAAACCACTGTTTCTTTACATGGTATTGTACGTGACATTAGATTCCATTGTATTTTAACAATATGTAAAATTACATTTTGACATGTTTGTGCTTATGGTCAGCAAGAACCTGAAACAGAATGAGCACTTAAGTACTGGGCTGTTTGTCATAAGATCCTTGAACATGTATCACTCCTTCTGATACTAAGTATTTTAATGGAGTAATAGATGGTATCCCTTGTGGTCTTTGCCTTTTAGTAGCGACAATTCTTTTCTGCGGTTTGCTTTTTAAATTGGGCTAAAAACTGTGCGCTATTAAGATCTCCTTTTTAGCCAACTGGTAGCCACTAGGTTGATCTGATTTTCCTAGCATGGTGTCAGCCCAGTCATCTCACCTGTTGTAAAGTGTTGTTTTAGTATTTTAGTGCCTCAGACACCAAACAGAGCTTGTTCTGGAGTGCATAGAAGTAGCTTCTAGAATTGCACCTTTAAACAAATTTTATTTGTACTGCTGTTTGGTTTTTTAATTAATAAAAAATACCCACGTTATAGTTTGAATCTGTAAGGATCTCATAGTATGTCTGAGTCCTTAGAAATGTGATGAATGATGTTTTCATTATCTTTATTGTGTAGCTAATATTCATAGCAAATTCTTTGTTTTTCCTACGGAAACAGTGAGTAAAAGGAGGAAAAGTAGGACCCTAAAATATGTATATTCTCATGGCTTCAACAAGAAGTACCGCTGGGGGAAGAAATTTAATAATTGTTTAAGCCAGGGGAATGTACTGTATGTTTGACACTCCCAGCATATGTAATAAGGATGACTAACTGTACGTTTTAGTGCCTTGTTTCTTGTAAAATGTTTCATCATAAATTACTAAACAAAAATAATTACGAATTTCTGAGAAAACATATCTAAATATTGCCAATAGAAACTGTATATTCACAGAGGAGTCAATAAATCATCATCTATTGTTACACATTAATTAGATGAGATTTTTAGTCTCTATTCTTTCAGAGTTGTTTTCAAATAATGTCATGTAATTTACACACAACTGTGCTATTTCTGTCTCTTAAACTAAACTACACTCAGCAGCATGGAACAGAGCAACTTTCTTAGTTGCACTGCCAGATTTTGTGGGAGAAAGTGTTGCTTGTGAGGCCTGTTGTACATATTCACCACAGAACTTTATATTTGGTTTGATTAAGTGCTGATACAGTCATAGGTTCCCCTCAAATGTTCTCACTGTAGACCTATTGGCAGGCCAGGTTTGATTTTGAGTTTAGCAGCAGCAGTTTGCTTCTGGACAGCCTGTGTCAGGCACAGCTGGGCAATAAAAAGAATTGGTTCCTACTAAGAGCACCTTCATAATCTCAGTTCAAAAACTATGTAGAAATCCAGGAAACTAAACCATGCTGTGACACATCCAAGAAAGCCAAAATCTGTGCCACTCACAAGCATGAAGATGAACAGTGGGGTTTGAAAACCCACAAGTGCTTAGAAGGAAGGAGAGGAGAAGGAGAGCAGTAAATGGATTAGGATAGTCTGACCTTTTCCCCTGCTTCTCCAGGTTTCCTGCACAGGCAATATGTGCTGAAAGCCACACTGGCATGGGCAGTTTTCCAATGGTGTCTTGTCTACGCCACATGTAGAACCTGATAGTGAGGTTTCCAATGTCCATCCCAGAAGAACTGGGATGCAGCTGTAGGGAGAGCTGGATTCATGTACATAAGACCATGCAAAAGCTGTTCTGGGTCAGGCCACAGCTCCATCTAATCCAGTGTCCTACCTACAAAAGGGGATTTTAGCATCTGCCCTGTATATAGTTAAAATAAATGTGAGTGTACAATATTTCGCAGCATGCACTGCTCCATGAGGTAGAGTGTCTGTGAGACCTTAGTGGAATATTTCTATATAATGATCTTCACTGGATTTTTCTTGTAGGAATCTGTGCAAGATATTTCTGAACCTATGTAAACTATAAGTAACAATGTGTTCCAAATATAACCAGGGTTAAGAAATACTTTTCATGATCAGTTCTAAAGCCAATTGCTGCCAATTTATCTTGCTGCCCTCTCTCTCCATATATAACCTCGAGTTAGGAACTCATATATCTCAAATCTGGTTCAAATAAGATAAGTACTAATAATATTAATAGTTCATTTAGTCTTTTTCTCTTACAGCAACACAAGGCTGGCTTTTAATTGATACAGAAAAAGAACAACAATTCTCTTCCAGCGCATTTGATCAGAAGACCACAAATATTTTCATGAGATATGAAAGAAAAGACCAAGAGTAGAATAATTGTACAGAGAAGTAAGGACAGAACTTCACTTTGATAGTTTTCAAGCAGACACTCTTCACTTAAAACTGTTTGCAGTTTTTCTTTTCCAACTCTTCTTTGCTAACTTATTTTCTGTGAGGAAAGGAATAGTTCCATTGAGTTAAAAAAACCTTCATGCTAGATGATTGCCTTTGGCCAGCAGAGTTCTCCTTAAATCATTTCACCTTACTGAAGATTTCCAGAGTGTGCAAAAAGACAGGTTTGAAGGTTTCTGTCTACAACCTTTACCTTGCCACTTTAGATTCCTGAACAGAGGCAACCAGGTTTGTGGCTGGTGAAATCATCAAACTCAACAGTTTTTCCTTGTAATCAAATCTACAAGATTCAGCACAGTAGGCCATAATCAGGATTTTTTTTCCAGATAATTTGAATGTTCCATGACAAAGGTAAAACCATGAACTGAAGGACCTCATATGACAAATGGTTATAAACCTGGCTGGTTCCCTGTGACTCACTACCACACTGCCACCAAACCCCTTTAATTTCTAAACCAGCTGGGTTGGAAGGTTTCACGGTTCATCTTCTCAGTGACAAAGTGAGGAAAACAACACAAGCCAAGTTCACTTCAAAGTGGAAATAAATGGACTTGTTAAAGAGCACCGTCTATCAAACAGAAGGAAATGGAAATTGATAGTAATAAATATAGACAAGAAGCCAATGAGGTTCATCAGTAATAAATAGTAGGAAAAGAAGTCTTGACCAGCGGACCTAAATACAAGAGGAGAGTTTCTGAGGTATACAAGACAGAGACCAAAACCACTTAAAATTTTAAACTATATGTTCCTATTAGTATATTCCAGTGGTAAATTGCTATTGATACAAAAAAGGAAAATATTAAAAGTACAAGTACCTTATGGATTTAGAAAGCAGTGAGATATTGTTTTATAAGTGATGGATTACTTGTCATATGAGGATGGCTGAGAATCCCATAGTCCTTTCTACAAAAAGAGAACACTGGATTTCTTCTAGAGGGAAAGACCAAATTTGGACGGTTGGGGTTTTTTCATTAAAATGTGCAGGACACTCGTTCCAAAAGTCCAAGGAATAATGGCTGACCATTAGTGTTCAACTGATACTCACCTTGGAAGACTGGGAAAATTCTGAAAACTCGAGGCCCATTGATGGCTGCTGGTTGAGAAAAGGGTCATGAGGGAAAGCTGTGTGTAATTAGTGTCCCTTCTACAGAAAAAAATCCCACAACCTTATCAAATAAATCTGGTTTTGTTCTTAGGCAAAGTCAGAATTATGATAAAAAAAAGGTAACTGCACTGATTAAAATCACATGAGCATTGATAAACTCCTTGCTTCAGTTTAGCATGACTTATGGAAAAGAAACAGTCCAAATTAAATGGCCTTTCATCTACTTAGCTGACAGACATAAAAACACTTGAAAAACAGTTGTTGGTCAAAGATTTCTCTAGAGCTGTTCCACAGGTATTAGTAGCAGGAATAATATTGAAGGAAATGTGCAAATCACCACTGTCATTTACAGTGGCACCAACTTTACCGAGAGGTGACTGGGCAGGACATACACATGATACAGCCTGGCTTGTTCTGTGGGATGGGCTGGTTTACAAAGGCATCTCAAAGCAAAGACAAAACTTTGAATTTGGAACTGGTGTGCAGAGGCTACAGGGAAAAGCCTACACTCTGAGCCGGTAGTGTTACTGGATCACTGGGGCGGGCATCTAACAGGGGCTCCTGAGGGCTTGCACCAGCACAAAGGATTAAAAGGAGGCATAAAGGCAGGATGGTGGTAAGACATGGAAGTGCTACCTTCCCGTGTAGCCCTGGGGAGTGCAACAACAAAATATTGTTGGACCTCACACCTACATTTCACACCGATGTTGAAACAGAACAGGTGAGTGTGCTGATGGGAGCTCTCAAAGCCATGAGTGAGAGACGGTGGTTTATACCAGCCATCGTAATGGGAGACATCGTGTGGGGTTGTAAACTGGAATTTGGCAAGCCAGTATGAGCGGAATGCATAATAAATCCCTTTAGGAATAAAAAAGATTGCTGAACGGCTTTTTATTAAAAAAAAAAAAAAGGAACTCTAGCAGAGTAACCCTGAGAGTGAGAAGTGATGGGCAGCCAACCTGCCTCGCAGGTAGCTGGGGCTACTCCTCGTCCCGATGCCGTCCCGCGGAGATCAGGGGCCTTTCCCGGGGATGCGGTAACTCGATCCAGAGGCAGCGGGCGGCAGAAGAAGAAACGCCAGAGGCCCGGGGCCGCGCAGAGCCCGGGCCCCGGCCCTGCCCGCTCCCTCCAGCGGGCGGCAGCCGCGGGCCGGGGCCGCGGGAGCTCCCGGCGGGAAGGCTGCTCCTCCCGAAGAGCGGCAGCATCCCCGGACCGCCGCTCTCCCCGGGTGCTCCGTGCGAGCGGCTCCAGGGGCGCCGCCGGGACTGGGGATCCCCCGCGCACCCCGGCACCCACCGAGCTGTCCCCGGAGAGGGGCTCTAAAGATGCCGCGCAAGGGTCGGCGGTGCCGCTGCCACGGCCGGGGCTGTTTTAAAATTTATTTCCTCCTCGGTGTTGGAAGCCAAGGCAGCATCTCTATTTCGTTTTGGGCTGAGCCGGTGAGGGACTGGCTTACACTGAGAGAAGATCAATCTCTTCCCTAGAGAAATCAGTATTGCACGCTGCCTATAAATAGCCTGCTGTACTTTGCTTGCAAGCTGAGTAAGAGTGAGAAAGGCTTTCCACATCCTTCGGCTACTTCCACTCCACTAAATTCTAGGCTTTTGTGGGTTTAACACAAAACCAGAACAAGGGAAACACATTGCAGGTGAAATCCTCCAATTTTTTAGCCTGTGGAATTGTTCCCATTGATACTGGGCTCCAGGAAATCCTCCACAAGGGTCAGGCCAGGATCCTAACCCGCAGGAGATTTTGGCAGCCTACTCTTTGCTTCCTACTCAGAAAGAGAAATTCCCTAATTTTCCATCTGTCTGGTGTGTTCTTTGCATGGCCCGGTCAGGGAAATTCTTGAAAGTCTTCAAAGTATTTGTTTTGCGCCAGGTTATGTTTGCTCTAAGAAGAAAGTTTTATTTCAGTGATGGTAGTTGCTGTCCTATAAAACATTAGTTAGGGCAAGCTGTGAGCATCTGCTATGCCAAAGTAGGGTTTATTAAAAATCTATGGTTCTTTCATACAGATTTTTCCTCATCAGGCCAGCATATAGGAGAAATACCAGGTACTAGCTATCATGTTTTAAAATCACACCATTTTGCCAATCCAGCCAAAGCCTCAGGGAAATTCTCCCAGATTTTGTTTATCCACATAGTGCATAAATCTTTTAACCACTCCATTTGCCTGAGGCCACATGGGGGTTACACACTGCACATAAGCATAGGGAACATGCTGTAGCCTTAGGCAATCTGAATTGTTGAAAAAATTGTATGTAAACAGTTATAAACAAGTTTTCAAGATCTCTTTTAAATAAGCAATAAACTAATCCTTGTCATAGACAGATAGGCTCCCATGTCTCAGCTGTATAAGAGCAAATTGCGTAAGACTATGCCTGAAATACCTCAGTTTAAAAGCACCATCATTGTGTTCATGTGAAAATGAAAACAAAGACAACCAAATACTGAGGAGGCTGATCAGCACAGATAACATTTAAGTACACACAAAATAACCAAAGTCCCCAGCTCTTGGTAGCATTCCTATTTGGGTTGGGTTTTCAGAGAAAGCGTACCTGTACCTGCCAACTGAACTCCTAGGTGCTCTTACTACTAATGTCCTAGATAGAACCAGTTTCAATCACTGTTCAGAGACCCAGGAAATTCAATTATATGCAGAGAACTCAGCCATGAGTAACTTTTTCCCATTCTCAAGCTGAGAGCTAAACAAAAGAGCTCTAGACTACACATTTTTTGACCCAAGGAAAGAGGCCCCGGAAAAATAAAAATTGCAACAACATATAAACTTGGAAAACCTGCTTGACTAATAGGAAAAAAAGACATCCCAACAATCATCCTGACCCAATCTAACTTTCAGCACTGCATGGTTGGTAAGACAGCCACTAGCTACCAGCTACTGTCCAGCTGGTAGCTGCACCCTGCTCCCAGCTTATCATTTTGTCCTGGATGTATCCTGGTGAGCTGAGGGTTAGTATTCAGGCACCAGCAGTGCTTCTTCTCCAGGCAGCAGCCTCAGCAATGCCCACCAGAGCCACTGCTGCCCGCAAGTCATGGCTCTACTGCCCACGCCAGCCACTGAAGTCCTGGCAGCTGTCATGGTTTGACACTGGCCCTAATGCCAGCCACCCATGAAAGTCATTTGCTCACCCCTCTTGCTCTCAGCTGGGCAGAGGAGAGAGAAAAAAAATCAACGAAGGTCTCATGAGTTGTGGATTGGAAGAAAACACTCTATGGCAAAAAACAGGTTCGAATTAAAAAAAAATAAGCCTTTGAAACACTTTTTTTCCCCCCAGCTCTTCCCTCCTTACCACCAACAGTGCAGGGAGACAGGGCTTGTGGGTTTTGGTCAGTTTGTCACTCAAGATCTTCCTCTGTTTTCTCAGGAAGAGGAGTCTTCTCTCTGCTATGCCATGGGGTCCCTTGCACGGGCAAACAGTCTTCCCAAAATCGCTGTGGCGTGGGTCACTCATCCACAGGATGCAGTCCTCTAAGGACAGGCTGCTCTAGTTTGGAAGAAAGGGCCTCTAGAAAGAGCCTCTATCTCTGGACGCAGGAGACCTCTCTCTCTATTTGAGTCTGCCACTGGATCACAGCTTTCTCTGGCATCCACCTGCTCCAGTGTGAGCACTTTTCCCATGGGCTGTGAGTGGATCTCTGCAACCCCCATGGATTTCATGCATTACAAGGGGACAGTTTGTTGTACCATAGTCCTCACCATGGCTTGCAGAGGAATCTTGGCTCCGACAGTTGGAGCACCTCCTCTGCCTCTTTTTTCCCACTGACCTTGGTGTTGCCATGTTGTTGTCCCTCACATGTCCTCTTCTCTGACTGGAAGAAAAACTGCTGCTCATAGGTACCATTGCCAACAAGCTCCACTAATTCAAAGATTCCTGCAGGATCCTGCAGCACCAAGAAGGGGATCTCATCTAGGTTCCACATTGGGGAATCTCTCCTCATGCTTCGCTGGTGGCCAGGCGGCCCCACTACCACTGTGTGGGCAGTGGCAGCCATCGTGGTGCTGGTGCTGTTTAAGGCCTCTCTTCATGTGGGGTGCTGGGAAGGAGAAGCCACCACTGCCGCTGTCACCTCCTCCCTTCTGCCCACAGTGGGGCTGTCTGAGGGTGGCCAGGCAGGCAAGGCTCACTATGGGCCACACTGAGATGGTGGCGGCTGCCGTGGGCCGCACTGAGATGGCGGTGGGCTGCTGTGGGACAGTACTCTGGGCTGTGCTGGCAGTGGCACCTCGCTGCTCCTGGGAAAAACTGAACATGCCCTGTTTTGATTTTCTTCTTAAATATGTCATCACAGAGGCATTACCAACCTCTGTAATTGGGCCAGCAGCATGTCCATCTTCAGAGCCATCAGAGATTGGCTCTGTTGGACATGGTGGAAGCTTCTAGCAGCTTCTCACAGAAGCTACTTCTGCAGCCCTCATCTGCTACCAAAATCCAGGCCATGCTAAATCAACGCAGCAGCCCATTGTCCTTTTTGCCTCCCCAGCCTCTTCAGCTGTCTGGTGACCCAATGGTGCCACATTTCAGACCCAATGGTGCCCCAAGTTTATTTTCTTAGGAGGTAAATGAATGGCAAACAGGACCCACATCTAATGCCTATAAGCAAAAGAAAGATATTTTATTTTATTTTATTTTAGTTATTTTTTTCCCACTCTCTCTCCTATCTTGATTGCCCAGGGCTCCTTTATCTCAGGCATCAAAGCCTCATAGGCTTCTTCTCACTCTTCTCTTGGCCCTCTATCACTGAATATGAATTTAGTCCCACAGACCTTTATTTTAATGGGATAGCTGTAATCCAAAAGCTACAAAGAGGCATCAGCTGAGATACACTCCACTCTAGTCAGCAGCTGGCACAGCTTTTCTGCTGGAGGGAAGAAGCCTGAGAGACGCTCGTACACCTCATGACTGAGCCCTTTCTGTGGTCTCTGGTTACTGGGATCTCTTTGGAAATGGCACAGCCAATATATCTTTGGAAATGACACAGTTTATGAGCTCTGTGTTTATGTAGAGCTCATAAATGCAGAAATATTTTTGTGTTCCGATATATTTATAATATGCAAAAATATCAAGGACGTTTCTATAAATGAATGAGACTTCAAGGAGTAAATAGTAAGCTATGTAAGCAGAGTAAACTAGATGAATAACAAACTGTTCTCTGCTTCCAGTCACTTCAGGGAAAAAAGGAAGACTGCAATGGGTGGTAAAATGAACCTGTGGACTTCTGCTGTCCAGGCACTTACACAAACTATGTGAAGTCAAATCTACAGATAGTATCGGTTCCTTCTTTTCAGCAGAAGAACTATCTATGACAAGTTTTCTGGTTTCAACTCCCCCTTCTCCCCCAGTTTTTGTTTTTAATAAAGAGTATTTGTGCCAAGACTGAAAAATGTGACAGATCTCTATCTCAAGTTCCAGAAGAGTGGAAACTTGATATTTATTGTATTACTAAAGAAACAGAATGTAAACAAGTAACTAAAGACCACTGTCTGTCTGGGTAAGTCTGGAGTGCTCCTGCTAGCCAGTTTACTGCTGTCCACAGATTTGTACAATCCTTGTCAGCAGAATAGCCAAGATGTTTCTGGACTACATTGTCAGATGAACATCTATTAGCTTGAGTCCATTGGGCTTGTTACCTTTGGCAAAAATCCCAATATTTCCTGAGCATCTTATGTCACTACCTAGTGCTTATCTAAATCCAGGAAGGCTTATTAGCTCACTGCTCAACCAGATAGCAGCATGCAGCATCTCCTGGATGTGAACCTTCAGGGTTAGTGTCATGGCAGGATAAAGGAACTATGGGCAGCACAGCGATCAGCTGAGGAGATAAGGATGGTAAAACACAGGGAGAGAACCTATGTCAGCTTTTGTGTCACAATATTTAGTAGCTTCAGAAAGTGTTCTAGCACTGGGACATTCCTCAGTGGTAATTATCTGGGATGTGGCAGAGCTGGGGCAGTTCAGCAGGAGCCCATTAGCTCTGGATCTGTGCCAGTCCACCGGACCCATGGTGACGCAAAGAGGATTCCTTATGTTGTCCCTCCTACTCTCAAGTCCCTCACTTTCCAGGAAGCTTACTTGTCAATGTGCAGGCCCTCGTAGGTACTCAGAGGTGTTTTGGTTCTGTCATCATACCCAAGCTGATGAGGCTTCCTGGGACCCACAGCTGTTGGAAACACAATTGATGCAAACAGTCAGATCCTGCAGGATCTGTGAGTCTGAGCTCTGTGCTTTATTAAAGTGCTAATGCTAATAATAGATGAGCTCTTTCCTAAAAGTATTACAGCCATGACCACTAGCAGAAGGTCCAAACCGGCTCTGCTCTTCCTTCCATCTCTTGGCATGTATCAGTACCCCTACCCAAAGACTGCACCACTTGTCTAAGCAGGAAGCATGAGGACACTTCCCATGCCACCAAGAAAACTGGGGTCAGGATTTTCCAAACCTACATGAACTGTATACCTCACAGGATTGTCCCAGTTCTCTCCCTTTCCACCAGATATCAATGTAGCTTCACTGCTCTGTTGGCATCTCCAATGTACAGTTCTGAAATTACTGACTCCACACTGTCTTTCCAGACACCATTTTTGTCTGTCCTGCAAGCCTGATAGCAATTTCTTCCCCTGAGAGGTCTGTCAGATGCACAGAGGTGTCAAACCTACAGACACAGTTAAAGGGTTCCTTCCCTGTCCTGGAGACTTGGTATGATTCCTGGGGGAAGGATTGTGAAGGACTCATGTCCAGAATAGCACCAAGCTTCACCCTCTTTTCTACACTGATACATCAGCAAAGCTATTGCAAACAAAACCACCAAGAATATCTGACTCTTCGACCACTGTGCACAGAATTACTGTTGTGCTGTTGATAATACCTATGTTTTCATGATAAATTCCTTGCCTTTAGGTTTACAGAGCATGTCAACAGTGCTACTAATAAACAGGAGACAGAGATCAGGCACCAGATGAACTGAATGCACTCAAAAGTGAGAATGGTGTGTATCATATTGGATACCACAAAAACCACAGGAGAAATGTACTAAGGGAAAGACTGACGCACTTGTCACAGAAATACCCCACATATCTCTGTCTCTGAATTTCCATTCCTTCTGAGTAGTAAGAAAGCCAGGATTCATTGACTTTGAACTTGGACAGGAAAATAAGCTGTGTGACTCATTGAAGAATTGGTTTGTCTTTTCTCGTGCAGTAGAGTTCTGTGTGACCAAAGGAGATCCAGACAAAATGGGTAGAAAATAGGTAGAAATTCTGCATTCTGACACGATATTGGTTACTATCTAATTACTATCTAACTTAATTGAAATAAAAATACATTTTTAAGCTATGATTCTGACAATAATTTAATGTAGTGACAGAAAAAATTGACTTTGAGTGAGTATTGTAAATTTTAAACAAGTTTTATTGTGTCTTTTTCACAGAATCATAAATCACAGCAGATCACAGAGAGGCTGAGGAGGGAAAATGGCCTCTGGAGGCTGTCTGAGCCAAGCCCCCTGCTCAATAAGGGTCACCCCAACATTCTTACCTAAGACAATTTTCAGATGGCTCCTGAAGATCTCTAAGGAGGTACATGCCACAGCTTGTCTGAGCAACCCGTGACAGTGCTCAGTCACCTTTACAATTAAAAAGTGTTTCTTGATGTTTAGAGGGAACCTCTTGTGTTTCAGATGGTGCCCATTGCCTCTGGTTCTGGAACTGGATACCAACGAAGAAAGTCTGGTTATTCTTTGCAGCCCCTCTTCAGGTAATTATATACATTGATAAGATTCTCCCTTTTCCATACATATCTTCATTTGTTTGCTCTGCAGTATATTCTTTATTATCTAAATATAACCAAACAAACCAAATTGAAAAGCTGGAAAAGCTAACTTACTAAGTCCACAGAGAATGTATGAATGGTCATTAGCTATGATCAAAATGGCGTGATGATGACCCATTTGTGCTTTAAAAAGACTTGGTTTTAACCCAAATGGTAGACTGGAAAAGAGTAAAGAACAGATCCAGAAAATGAATCTTCAGTGCATGGACGTTCTACTGGCAAGTGGCTTGTAGCAATTGCCTTGTTCTTCGTGCATAGCAGGAATGCTCTGCTCCCCATGGGACAAGCCTGAAGGCCGGGATGAAGGAGGCCCAGTAGAGATGAAAAGCAGCACAGTCCGTGCCTCAAACCCTCTCTGCTGGCTATGAGGAGAGCGGGGGATGACTTCTGGAATGACACCACTTACATTCTTTCCACACTGTCTGTCAGGGCTGGACTAGAAGATAAGAGGGATGTGAAGAGAGCACTCAAAGCCTTAGCGGTGGGTGACTCAGAAAGGACAGCATTCCAGTTGGCATGCAAGAGAGACTGCTAGGGATGCTTCCTCTTTTCTATGTCTCACTGCAGTGGGAGGAGACCTTCTTGGGACTAGCAGAGGAACAGTCCACTCCATTTCCTATGCAAAGATCTGAGCCATCTGTCCTTCTTCCACAGATGATCACAAGAAGCAAGTCAGCTACTGGAAGGGAAAAGAGCTCTTTTCTATCAATGATTTCAGTTTGTACATGGCACAGACTTTTGTGAAGAGTTTAGGAAAGATGGTACATGTCATACACCAGTAAAAACAATAAAACACAGAGGTCAGTTAAGGAGCAAGACACATAGAGATGCTGGTAGCAGCCTGCAGGTTTCAACAGCTGGTTTACGTGTGTCTCTGCAATCTGCTCAGGGACAGATCTCATGCTGTAGCTACATTTTGAAAGCAGGCTGTAAGAATGTAGTAGAAGTCTTACAGGTCTGCCTTCTGCAATGCACAGTGAATATCTCCCTCTCCTGCTTCACCCTCCCAACATCATTAGTGAAGGTAAGACTACCAGCGGCAGCACTGGGAAGTACCAGTTCCAGCCACAGTCTTTCTCCATACTGGGAAATGGAGCCTTGAAGGTGGAAAGCTTCCAAATTACTGCAGAACACCACCAGAAATCACCATTGCTTAATTTTTTCCTCCTGCTGAGACTTGTCATCCTTAAATCTGTGGGGAATACTATTGCACAAGGCTGGCACTGCTTAGGCTAGAAAATGTCCTGACCATGACTGCCACCAGTGACATAATCTGCAAAGCTCTTCATTCAAATATGGCTAAGGGTATTCCAGTGCAGGACCCCTACCCTAAATAGCTTTGCCAGGCTGTTCTAATTAATCTTGTCACTCTTTGGGGTATTAGTCCCTCATATAAGGAATAAGCAAGAATTAACACAAAGCAATGAGCAACTTGGGGCTGTCTGATTCTAAAGAAGTTGTTTTATCTTACCTTGAAGAGTCTTTTTATGGAAAAAAATTCATAGGTTATTTTGGAAAGCTCTCTATAACCTTTGAAGAATGAGAAATGACATGCAAGTTGAGTTCTGTTTTGGGACAAACATGTACTTTGCCTTCTCTCCAAATATTTGAGTGTAGCAAAAAAGTCTTTTTAGAAGTCTGCAAAGTATCTACTTTATTAAAGGCTTTATAAAAGTAACTTTATTAAAGGCTTTATTAAAGATGGATAGGAGCATTTAATTTCTGTACTGATTAGGTTTTTTGGAATCTTTGTGTCCCCAGCCCACATATTCTCCAGGAAAATAAAAGTAACCTGCTTTGTTGCTCACATCTTACCTACCTTTCCACTAAAAAAAATGAGCCATGTTGGACAAGCATCAACCTATCTTGGTCCAGCCATGTGGGAGTGCTGGTTTCAGGTCAGAGGCTACTAGTGAACAGAAACAATGCCTAGTTTTAAATACAAGACCACCCAAAAGTGGACCCAAATAGGGCAGGAAGAATGATGCAAACTGTAGAAATAGTGATGTCTGGAAAAAGACAGGAGACTGGGTTTTTTTTCTGGGTTTTTTTTCTCATTTCTAGAAGAAACTTAAGTCCTACATTAGGACTTAGAATGGAATGGTGATTACTTGTCTTTACTGAGAAAAGGACCAGAATAAATGGGCTTGCTTTGCAGAAAACAATAATGGGAAAGCTTTTATTGAAGCACTCCTGACAGTCAGTCATACAACTGGCAGTGTCTTGGTGCAGGAGTTTTCCCTAGAGAGGATCTCATTAAAACTGTGCACCTCACCTGTATCCAGGGGATGGGCCCTCCCACAGCAGAGGTAGTGGTTAAGGGATGGCCTTACAGGAAATAGCTCTACTCACTTGTCCCCTATACAGCTTTGATTACTTTCTTCCCAAACCATTCTCCCTTGCTCTTCTCCATGCTTTCACTGCCTTAATCCTTCTCTTCCCTGCCGACCCAAAGAAGAAGATGGATGATGATTTGTAAGAACCGCAGGTACTCCCTGCAGGCAGAAGTAATGCATGCTAAGGAGCAGGACTTTAGGGGGTGGCTGCACACTTCCATCTGCAGCAGAGGAGGTTTGAGTGTGAAACGAAGCCGTCTCCTCGCTGACATGCACAGCTGAGCAAAACAAGCACGACACATGAAACGACAGAATCATGGATTGCTCTTTTCAGATCTGTAGAGTATTCCTGCTTCTGTGTTTGAGGCTATGGTAGTTATGTGCCAACTGCATCTGTCTCCCCACCATATACTATGATTTCTCAGCAAAAGGAAATACAGAGGAAAGAGGACGTGGCTAGTTTCCTTTCCATGGTCAGTTAATACTGGAAGAAAAGGAGATAAAGAGTACCTCCCTTTCCTAGCTGGAGTACCTGTAGAGAAACAACTGGTAGATGTGTAGAAGATGGACCAGATTTTACTTTCAATAGAAGGTAAAAAGCTGCTTAGGAGACTGGAGTTCCCTCCAATGGAGTTCCATTACTTTCCATTACAAACCCAACTATTAGATAAGATCCTACCTGAAATTATTTCCCCAAATAAAAAAATGAAAGTTCAGTAACACAGCATAACCACCCTTGTCATCCAATCAATTTTAAATTACTCAGACTGGTTGTCTGTGCTGAATAGAGGCCTCCTTACCTTCTTCTCCACTCATTTTCCCCTTCTGACTCTACATGATGTCCATGGAACTTTGGTCACTATGATGAGTCTTCTTAATGGAATATAACATAGTATGCCTCTGAAAAAAGGTAACTTCAATGACTATAATCAACACCTACCTTTTCCACCAATACAAGTTAAGCCCACATCAAATAGGCCAGGCCAGGTAAACTAAGCTGAAGTTTACTAAGTTTCATTTTGCATGCAAGTCTGGACAACATCATGATGAACAGGGAGATTCACTTATGAAACACCAGCCAAGGAGGAGAAAGAGGAAACCAACCTTTTGAAAAACAGCATCAGGAAGCAAACAGGATCCACAATTACACTTATGGCATCTCTATAACCCCTCAAGCCATACAAGAATGGTTTCCTCAAGAAATGTAGTGTTCCTCTTTCCAAGAACTTCCCAGTCAGTTAGTTCCCTGCAGGCAAGAGCCAGCCCAATAACTTTGGCCAAAGGCATGAGCTTCCTGTTCCTACTAAGCCATCTGCTACCCCATCACACAGACAGCTTCAACCTTCCTCTCCTTTACAGTACTTAGTGTTCAGAAGCCATTACCAGACAATCCAGACTAACTCTAGATAACAAAAGCTAGAGTTATTCCATAAAAGACACACCTATATTTTTTTGTCTAGAAATCTCTTCAATTTCTCCCCCCTACTCTGTTACCAGTGACATCATACAGTGTATCCAGTTTATCTTGCAAAATCTGCGTGTCCCGTTTTTCGAATGAAAGCTTTAGACACAAGTGTGAAAAAAAGGCAAAACACCTCATGTCACTTGCAGCAAACTCAATAAAAAATTCAAAAGTTTTTTCTCTCATCCTGTTTTCACAGGATTGCAGAAAGCTAAAAAACCCAAAAACCCCCCAAACAAACAAACAAAACCAAAAATCCCAGCCCCAAAATGAAACAAAAAACCGTCACAAAAGCTAACATAACTGACTATTTTTTCCTTCTTCACATTCACCAGTAGCTGCTCATCTCAAAATAGGGCATATACTCTGGGAATAGGAGACATTTTAGCATGCCTAACTTAGTCTGCCATTTGAACACATTTGACATCAAGTACCATGCTGTGGTACAGCACTGCCACCCATGGCACCAGCAATTTGCCTGCAGTACAGCCTCAAGAGGGAGAGTTACCTAAACTACTAACCTAAAGCACTTGTGTCTTCTCTATTTCTCTTAGCCAAACTTAGAAGTATTCAACATCCATTTGGGGTCTTCTGCCACAAATCAAAGCAAGCTAAAAGGGAGGTTACAATTTTAAACCATGTTTAGCATTTTATCACATTTGAGGAGAGACAGGTTTCTCACCAGCGTCCTATGTGATACCACCTTCAAGACTAGAATACAAATCTAAGTCCTACAAATATCCTGCTAGATTTTGTTTCAGTTCTTTTCATGAATACTAAAGCATTTCTATTGAGCACAGCACACTAAAAATCTCAGGTTGGGGCTTGTTAGTAGACACCAGCTGGCTACAGGGCTACAGCTGCAACAGCATTTCAGAGAACACCCCATTTTAATGCACATTTCTGGTCACTTGAATTAGCACCAAAAGTAGACATAGGCTCCACAGCAGACATCACAGCTGAAGCTGTGGCAGAGCATAAAGAGCTGCACTTGACCATACAAAAACTGTGTGCTTTAATTACATTAGGTTGAAAACTTCAATCGTCTAATGACTGAACAAACCCAACTATTAGATAAACTCCTACTTGAAATTATTTCCCTGAATCCTAAAGGGAAGAGTACCTAAAGGTACTCTCAAATGTGGGGGGGAGGGAGAAACCCACTGATTTTCTACCACCTTTCTCTCAAGAGCTACTTTCAAAATTTAAAACTCTCAAGGCATGTTATGAAATCCTGTACATAAGGACAAAGGTAAGATTCAGAAATGCACAGTAAAGGAGGATTATTCCTTCTGAAACCTCCTGGCTTTTAAGTTGACTTGCTTGTATCACAACACCCTTTTTGTAAAATACCAGGTGGGAAAAGGTTTAAGCACTCCCAGATTCCAGTGATCAAATGAAAACAGGAAAGAAAGCAACAAAGTGCAATTCAGACACAACAGCATATGTAATATTCCACTTTTTAGTTCAATTCAACCATAACTGGGAATCAGAACAAACCATCAGATGGCATATTTCCTGTTCAAATAACTGGTGACATGATGTAACATAAATTAATTATAAATAATTATCAGTCAAAAAATAGAAATCTCAAATGGAATTGCACAAATTACTGTACTGAAATTTCTAGGAGTATATTTCCCCCAAAGGTTCCACAGAATGGCATTACAAATAGAACAAAGATTTAAACCAACCTCTTAAGACACTGTCAAAGATTTAAGCCAACCTCTTAAGCCACTGCCCCTCACTGTCTCTGTCCTTAAAAGTTACAAGAATGTCAATAACATTAGCAGATCCTGTTGGAGCAGGAGAGGAAGAGGGAAATGCGATGCACTCTGTTATTTTCCTTATTGGTCAGAAATCTGTTTCTCTTAGTTCAATTGCTTAGAACACATGAAAAGCACAAGTTGCTGTGACAATATTATAACCAATCACCACTATTTTTTTTCTAGTATTAGCTTTTCTCCCTAAGAACCTAAAACAAAACCAGAGTTTGCATGTGACTTTCTGTCCTTAAATATACAGGATGAGCCTCTCAAGGGCAGAGGTGAAGAACAACAGAGTCAAAAGTTCTGAAAGTTCAAAACTATCAACAAGTTTGCAAAAAGAGCTTATTATGTGCTTCTCACCACTGATATAAATCTGTGACCATAGTAGTATGCTCTGCTTCACCAACAAATTTTTATCTATATGCCTTTTTGCCAAGCAATAGTTAACTGTAAAAGGAAGTGGATTCAATTTCCAGACATACATACCAAAATGCTTAAGATGTCTTGAACCTCTTACTCCCAAACCAGGAAAACTGATCTGCACATCTGGACACTCAAAAGCAAGCAAGGCTTTCCATTTGGAAAAAAGTGGCATATAGAGGAGATTTAAAGAGAGTTTTTGAGGAAGGACAGTGCAAGAAAACTATCAAAATCCTGATGAATGGTAGATGAGCTTCCCACACCACAGTGACTCTGGCAACAGTCCTGATGTAGGACTGTAGTCCAAGTCCTATGAAAGACATAGGGATCCAGATACAACCTCTTGTCCTATTATGCCCCTGTCTAAGAGTCCAGCACTAAATCCTACTGCTGCCCAAGGTGATCTCTTGTCTCAGAGGGATATGCAAACCTGCTCCATCCACAGGGACAATCACAGGAGTGTAGTCAAGGACTGGCTAGCCATTTGTAAAGAACTGCTCTTCTGCAGCTGCCTCTTGCTTCAAGGCATGGCACCACCTGCTGCTTCACGGGAAGAATGGGAGGGGTGGAGGGAGAAATGTGAAGCATGGCACCACTCAGTGATATGGTTCCAATGTAAAATTGTGGTATGGCCAAGCTGCACAATCTAGGAGTCAACAGGCACACACTGGCAAATCCTTCAAGAGTTTATCAGCTGGTCCTGGTCATCCCACACAACAGATGCCTGCCCCTGGGATAAAGTGATGATGCAGACAATCCTGTATAGACAGATAAACTGGCACCCTTGATGGTATTGACACCGTAATGCTTATTTAAGGCTGCAGATATGATGTTACGGCATACAATGATGATCAAGGATTTGAAAGTGGCCAACAACACCACTTGAGGCAAACAGCACTCTTGGCAAGACTCCTGTCATGTCTCCCAGCTCTGAAATTGGACAGGATTGTTGGCATGGTACACTCATTCAGATCCACACTTTTAGGCATGGCCAACAGAGGAGATGTTGATGACAGACAACAAGTGCCAAGAAACAAGATTGACGATTTCTCCTGAAAGAGTGCACCAGATAGCTGACGCCTGACAAGACTTTGCAGAAATGAGAGATGGCACACTATCCTCCTGCTCCAACATCAGCCAGCTTCCTTCCCCTGAGAACACTTGTCCTGTTGGCAACATTTCAGGAAGATAGTAAAAACTGCTCTCTGACTGGGGTTGGTATGCTGATTTCAAAATCCAAATGTGCCAGAAGACTTTCCTTAGGATTCCCTAAGGAGAAGACTATATGTTCCTTATTTCACTCTGTTTTATTACTAGAATATCAGAATTAGCACCCTAGTGAAAATGACTGTGAACACTTGCACATTCTTCTGTGTGTGCCAGCTCAGTCTGGTTTTATTCTGGTTTGTCTCCTTTATTTCTGGAGAGTAAAAGTCTGTCTCTTGCAAGCTTAGAAAAAAAGATTGCAATCCTCCCCCTGCTCTAGTGGTGAGAATCTCGGAAAGCAAGGGACAAAGCCAGAATGGCCAGAGCTGGAGAAATAAGTGTAAAGGTCTAGTGCCATCCAGTTCAGCTGACCTGCTACACCAAAACTCTAACATTTCATTGCCTTTGAGATAATTTCAGGATGCTCAGCATGAGAAGACCTGCTAGTACTAAATATCCTGTATTTACAAAGGATGCCAAAATTTGTCCCCAATATTTAAAGTGTCCACCAAGGAGTTAAGGCAATTCCATAATTAATTGTATTAAGTGTGTTTTATAATTAACCATAAAATCTATAAGTATTTAATATCTAAAGGGAAACCCTACCTTATTCCTCCTTCACTCCCTGGAATCAATCACATCAGTCCCTGTATCTCCCCTGCATTAGCTTTCTAACCTAGCCATTGTTTCTCCTGCTGGGCTACATACCTGGCTCTTGTGGGTATCCCAACACACCATGAGCCCCATCACAGAAACACTCAAGACCAGAGCACTGCACACGGTAAGGATTTGGTTTTTACAAAATACCTTTCGGATCACAAAGGAATCATGGACCTCACAAAAAGTTTCTGGGTTTTCAGTATATATAACTTCAGAACAATTTTTGATAGTAAAGTTATCTACCACTGTCTCAAGTCCCCCATAAATCACAGCGAAGAAGATGGCAAAGGAACACTGAAACAACACTTTGGCAGTATTTTTTCCATGGAGTTTTGTACTGCCAAACACAAGCTTTTCACCTGTTCCTGAAATGTACTGACCTGCTGAGATAAAGCAAGACCAAATTTCTGGTTTGAATCAGGAAAGGGAGGCCTTTGGGGCAACCTGTAGGACTTTTCAAAGGTGTCTCTGAAGTAAGGAAAAGGTAAAGGAGGAGACGGAGAATGAAAGGCCAAGGATGACAGCAGACGAGGGTGAAAGTATTAAACTTGCCAGATGATGTGACCTCTCAAGAAGAGGGACTTGAGATGGTTGAATGGTATATGGCTGTTAAAAATGCCACTTGATACAGAGGCAACATGGCACATAGCAGAGCTGAACAGCCAAACCCCATGAGAACCGGTGTAACGTCCCAAATAGCTCACTTGACGAGGTCTTTGACAGGGCTCATGGTTGTTCACGTACTCTGAGTTAGACACACGGGAGAAATACCAACAAGATATCCTCAAGAGATCAAAGTAACCTAAAAGACTTAACTGGCAGCTTTAGAAAACTGAGAAGCTTTGGCAAAAGGTTTAATGCAACGTTCAATTAACATACAACACCTCTCAAAAAGTTAACTTGGTTCATGCAAATTAAAGAACTCTGAGCCCATTGAATTTTAAGTTACTCAAAAGTTCCAAGAAGAGGGAATTAGAAGACTAAGACAGAAAAAGAAAGACAAAAAAGACACAGAAAAGCACACATACAACTACCAGCTCCTGGATTCCAGCAGTGTTCAGACAGAAATTCCAAGAGGAGGTAGAGTCTAGATGTCTGATTACTCATGTTCAGCCTCAAATACCCATTGGCCTTCCTATTTGCTTCCTATCTTCTAAGCTACAGTATTCCCAAACCCAATTTCTATCAGCATATGTGTTTAAACCGCTACCAGGTTGTTGTGGTTTAACCCCAGCTGGCATCTGAGTACCACACAGCTTCTTACGCATTCTCTGTCCCCAGAAGGATGGGGAAGAGAATAGGAAAAAAAGCATAAAACTTTTGAGTTAAGAACAGTTTGACAATGGAAACAAACCACCCCCCCAAAAAAAAAAACCCTGAGGATTATAGCAATAATATAAATAATGAGAGAGAGAAAAAAAAACCAAGAAAGACATGAATTAAAATAATTGACAAGCACCTGTTTCAATTCTGCCCTTCTTGAGGGAGCAAAGTGCTTTTAGATCTAAAAATTGGGTTGCTGTCCTCTTACAACAAGCCTGAGGAATTCAGTCTACTCCAGTAACTTCATTTTGTTTGTAAAATAATCTCAACTTCTCCCTTTTCCCTAATTTGAGCTTTTACTGTTAGCACAATGCATAATATATGCACTTTTGGTAACACTTATATTTTAGGAAAAAATCGTGCCCCAAAAATACCTACAGCCAAACTATCATCTGGGGGAAAATGAGACCATACCAAGGTCTCATGAGTGGGAGACACTCTCAAATGAGACTCCCCGCTAAGATTTGTACTTTATGGTAGGATAGGCAAGAAGCTGTTGCTTATGCAGAGCTCTCATTCAGTTGTACAATCCCTCTATTTCTCAGAATCCTCCGTGAGGAACCTGGTAGGTCCAGGCGCTCAAACTGGCCATCAAATTACAGTGTACAGTAGTCAACATTTCAAATTCAATGAAATACAAAAATGTCCCCACACTACCTTCCTCTTCATCACTATATGCATGTACACAAGCACACACAATTTGTGAGTGCTGCTCTGACAGTTTGAAATTCATAAGGATATCCAGAGCAGGAGCAAACAATTGCTCTCCATCTCTGTCTTCCTCAGCATAAGTCAGATGTGCCCTATCCTCAGTTTCTGGGCTGCTGCCCTTTTGGAGGGGATAGTTTAAGGCTGCTCCAAGTATCTCAGGAAGCTCTACACAGAAAAACTGAGAACTGAGCTAAGGACATCCCTGAGCAGCACCACCTTTTTGCTCATCCACATCACAGCCTGGCACTTGTTCCTATATCACCCTGCTTCATATGACTGAGGCTCCTTTAGGAAACAGCTTCATTTGCCCTTCTCAGGTAGTCTCTTGTTGAGGGCTGTAGAGAGGGAGCAGGCTAGGAGACACAAAGAATCAGTGGTGGAGCACTGTGGGATCTGTTCTTGCCAGCCACATCTGCTCCTTGTGCCTGCACTGTCCAAGTGAGCTGTGTGCAGGGATGAGGTGCACTGGTGTAGCTTCATATCAGATCCATGAGCTTTTACCTCATAGAAGAAATACCCTCTATCTTATGCAGGACTCAGAAAAAGATCAGGATGATTCCTCTCTTCGATGTGGTTGGTTTTGTCCCCTTTGATTTGAGCTTAGCCTCTTTAGCAGTCCTAATCCTCTACTGGAAAAGCTCCAGAAGAGTTTGATGAATGTGCAATTCCCACTTTATCAGTCAATGCACCAGATAGAGGGAGGCAGCAGGCAGTTTTCTGAAGAGAATATGGTTACCATACTGTCATAACTCAGAGCCCAAGGTCAAAGGAAGAAGCATTTGGTGCTCCTCTGTTATTGCATCTCTCAGGATGAAACATTTTGGATGCTTACCAGAGGAAGTGCTACACACAGTCATGAAAGCTCATGTGCTGTGCAACACATCATATTCTTCATATATGTGCCAATAAAAATGTTCTCAACTCTGACCCCTCTATAGCTATAAACAAAATCCACTGTACTAATACAGTGATACTTCCTCTGTACCTAAATCCAAAGTTTCATAACAACTTTTCTGACAGCATGACTTCTAATTCAGTTACAGAGCTGTGTAGCAAGCATGTTTTCTATTCACTGAAATACATTATCACAAATACTTATTTATAATAATATCTATATTTTCTAAATGTGTTTTCTTTGAGCTTTAAAGTCTAGGTTTCAGATTGCATGCACCCCAAATTTCTGTAACAGTGTGGAAAGAAAGCATATTAGTGTCTTTCAAGTTAGACATCTGTTTAGAATGTTTTGTGGCCAGGCTGAGTCTTAAATCAATTTGTGTATAAAAACAAATACTTTTTACAATATTAAAATAAAAGAACAGGGATGACTTATTGCTTGTTTTTAGCAATTGACTTGTCTGAGGGAAGATGGACCATGTGGAATGAACTGACTTAAAAATCCACTGACACAATGCAGTCATTTATTGATTTTTTTATAAGCAATAATGACTTGTGAGGGCTCTGCTCTGCCTTTTGGTTTAGCACTCTCTTTTAATACTTAGGGAAATCAAGTTTGTTTAGCTGACTGTATAATTTCTTACAATAAATGAATAATATGACAAAGCATACTTGGTATCTCATATTTTGTTGTTATAAATATTTTCTTAAAATTTCCTTTCTGCTTGTTTCCATTAGAAAAAAAATACTTTAGATTTCTAAACATTTTTTTTCCTCCGGTATCTACATGGCTGAATTAAATGTTTATCCTTGCATTTTACTGCAATTCACATCTTCGTATGGACTTCTATGTAAGATAGGTCAGGGGAATTGCTGGAAACAGAACTGGAGCAGACAAAAGCCAGAGAAGGATGCAAGAGGTATCTTGTTATAAGCTCTCATTCTTCTTTTGAGCTCTCTGCATTTAAGACACTTTGCTTTTCTTTTTCATCTCCTTTCTTTTCTGGTGGCTTATAAAGGTGCTTTTGTGCTCCAGGCACCCATTACACTTTCTGTGCTAGACACCAGGTCTCACCCCCGCTAAAGTCAACTTTCCCCTTGGCGGAGAAGCGAAGACAAAAGTTTCAATTCCAAGGTCACTGTCACTTCCAGAGCAATGCTATCTGAGACCTCAGCTCTACTGCTGCTCCAGGCACCAGAGAGCAGCAGTTCCAGCCTTTTTCCCCCAAGGTTCCCAGACAGGCTTCTCACTCAGCAAGCAAGCAAGGAGTGGTCCCTCCATTAAGGCAGCAGCTGCACAGCAAACAAACTTCTCTTTTTCACTCTGCAGCATTCAGAAGCCTTCAAGGAAACATCAGACTTACCAGCCTGCAGCCTTCTAAGGAGTGGGAAATACACGAAAAATTAGCTCGGACAATGAAATTTTTGTTGCTATGTAACACATTCAGCTGAGGTTAATAAAGATGATCCTCAGAAGTATGTAAGTTTAAAGAGCTATACCAGCTAAGCACAACATGGAAAACAAAAAAACCAAAAAAAACCAAAAGCCAAAAAAAAACCAAAAAAAAACCAAAAAAAAAACCCAAAAAAAAAAAAAAAAAAAAAAAAGAAAAAAGAGAGAGGGAAAAAAAAAAAAAGCCAGACAAAACCTAAACAAAATATCTGGTCATGAAGATGCTTTTTTAGCTGTGATTTCACCTCTCCTGCCTTTCTAATGATCAGTTGATTAAATTGGGAGTTAAATCCAGAGTGAGGACAGCTTGCAGTTTAACAAGAATGTTATCCAAACATCTCATATGCCTCTTTCCTCCCCTTGAAATAGTATCATTCTGAAACACTATTCAAAGAAAATAAGTTAATTTGAAATTGTTTGAAATTGCTGGCTCTGGCAATCTGGAGAGTGAGTGTATTTCAATCACTTTGTACTTTCAGAGTTTATAAAAGCAGTATGGAAGGAGCAAGAAGCAACCAGTGTTGCTTCATGAGGAAATGCTTGTGTTTATGAGAATATTAAGAATGTCTGTCTCTTTTTTCAAACACCGTGTGTTAGTTAAAAGATCAAAAATTACCTTGGCTTCCAGCTCTCTGCTAGTTTCCTGTATACTATCACCTTCCTTCCCAATAGTCTAAAAATAATGAGGAATATTAAAAAATAAGCAAAAGGACATAGATGATAAAGTGGTTAGAGTCAAAAAGCTGCAACACTAGAGATAAAATGGATGTTCTGAGTATGTAGGTGCTTGAAATAATGCTGACCATAAGAAGACAGATGGAGACTGAAGTTGATAATTATTTTCCAGAGATGAAATGGGGTTATCTGAGAAATTGATGGCAGGTGGTCTTGAAAATGAAGATGTGGATGAGTTTAAGTTCAGTGTTCACATCAGCCTTTTGGATGAACACACATTTTCAAGCAGGAGTTTGGGAGAAAGAAGACTGATGTTTCAAAGGCGCCTGCTTTAAAACTGCATTCAGGAAAATTTTAGTAAATGGGTGAAGCAGCTAAAGTCTCTGGTGTTATAGACTACCAGTGAATCTCATGAATGGTCAGACAGGGGAGTTTCCTTAATAACTCTTTCACATTCCCTGCAGGAAGGAGCAAAGGAGGAGTAAGGAGAGCACTGACCCACTGCATCTATAGTAAGTGATGGAACTTACTGTTCCATTTACAGTTCCATTTTAAAAATAGATGCTGGGCAAGTAAGCAATTAAAATTCAAGAAGGAAAACAGAAGTATCTGGCGGTAGTTCAGTAAGCCTAACTTGTATAAAAATGGTCTGCACATAGTTGGTGTAAGTATAAACAGTCAGCAGCATGAGATTATGAAAAACAATTTTTGCCTGGCAAGTGTAATTATGTTTAGCAAAATGTAAAATCCAGGGAGTGAAGAGAACACAGCACAAATATTCTCTCTGTAGGCTTGGTCATTCAGTTGTACGTGGGATAAGTTCCCATAAAGCATCTGAACCATCGTCTTTGGACATATCAATGCAGACAGGTGCAAAAGAGCCCAAATTCCAAGCTGGACATATGCTAGCTTGGGGCCCCAGTCTCAGTCAAACAAGCTCAGGAAGAGATTTGTTAGGGGGACCTGAATACCATGTGGTGACGCCATTTCTAATTCAAAGCTGGTTCATGTCTGGTCAATGATCTCTGATGTGTCTTGACACACCAAGACACCTCCCAGCTCCCCAGCTCTCCTCTGTGGCACTGAGTTCACCAGGAGGAGCAATGAACAATAGCAATCCCATGACTGTCTCACCATTATCCAGCACTTTCTGGGTTCCATCCCCCCACCCCCCAATTGTCTTCTGGGTAAATCACTCCCTGTCAATGGCCTGGCAGCAGAAGCACCATTGTTCCATCTAGTGGAGAGCTATTCAGTGTTGATGGCCTTTGATTTCTCTTTCCAAACATAGGCCTTGACTCTGCCAGATAGGATTTTGCTGGTATGGTTATGCTGGCAAATCCTCCTAGCATAAGCACAGTCTGTAGTCCCTGAAGATTTATTGTGGCCCAAGTAGACTAACTTGCATTCAATCCTGTGAAAATAATAAGTGCAGGAAATACCAAAGCCACTCAGAAAAGTCAGATATAAAATATATACACTAATTTACAGCGAAGGTTGCAATCGTAAATTGCATTTGGAGGAAAAGTAAATAACGACATTCATAGTTTGGCACAGACATACTGCCAGTGTGTCACATCCTGATGGATTGGGGATATGTCTGTGTCAAACTATGAATTCCATTTTTGCTTTCTGAATGCCATTTACAATTGCAACTGTCCATGTGGATTATTGCATCTATTTTTATAGCCAGGGCTCTGTCTGGGAAGATGTAACAGAGCAATCAACAACACTGACTGGTTCTATTTTGCTGGAACAATAGTGTTCCTGTGAGCTGGGCTCTTCCATCTTTATGCACAGGACAGGAGGGCTGGGGCCTGGGCTTCTCCTCATCTTGAACAACACAGGCAACAGAGAGATAGAAGTTTATTATGTGGGTCCATTTGTCAAAATGCAGTTTCCCTGCTAAAATCAAGACATGAGCAGTCAAGCCAAAGACTTAATAGTGGTCATGAGGTCAGGTGGTAGGGTACTCCGGAGAGACAGCTCTGAAGAGCTGGGAAAGCTGGGAAGCCATAAGAGTGCAACCATGGAGACCAGCCATTGAGCTGGGGCCATGCTCCTCACTGGCTATCCAGGGCGGGAGAGGAGAAGGCTCAAGTACTCTCTGGTGCTCCTGCTCCTCTCCTCTTCTTCCCTAGTAAATTAGTGCTCAGGCACTGCATTTTCATTCAGTCTGTACCACAAGCAACCTGAGAGCAGAGCTTCATATGGATGAAACATCTATTAGGTCATTCAGACTGGATGAAAGAGAGCATTTTACAGTGAGGGTTATGAAACCCTGGAACATGTCATCCAGGAAGGTGGTAGATGCCCCATCCATGGAAATGTTCAAGGTCTGTTTGGATGAGCAACCTGATCCAGCTGAAGATGCTCCTGCCCCTTGCAGGTGGATTGGATCAGATGATCTTTAAAGACCCTTTCCAGCCCAAACTATTCTATGATTAGCAAAAGCAGAATTCTTTGCTTTCCTGTATTACACATATAGGAAAGAAATTCCCCCCCATATTTCTGCCACCTATACCTTGATAATTGACCTTTCCCAGGGGACTGCCTGTGGATATAGGTCACAGACAGCTAAGGCACTGTGTCTGGGGTGAAGGCAGTGGGTGCAGGGTGCTGCTGTCTGATGGATGGCACCTGCCACTGCATCCTCATCTGGTGGGACACCTCGGCAGTCCAGGTCTGAGGAGCAGCAGACAGTTTGTCACCACAGCAACCAGTCCCAGAAGTCTGCTGTGGCTTCAAGGTTTGGATCTCCTTGCTAAGGACTGGCACCTCACCAAGGAGAGGACTGGTTTTCACTTTGTTACCTTGAATTTTCTGCATCAGCCTGCTCTGATTTCGTCTGTCCTCTCCTTAAGCCTCCCATACAAGTGCCACTTTAGGTACTTACCGAACTCCAGCATCTAGCACCACTCACAGAAGGCCTGGCCGCTTGACCGGGATCCCTTGCCGCTTCCAGTACAAACCAGAAATCCGTCGGCAAAACGTTCTGGGGAAATAAAACAAACACTGGTAGTTAAAGAAATTATCCCAGCTGCTACTCGGCTTCCAGAAGGAGCCGGTACATGCGGTGCTGCGCTGAAGGCACCGGTGATGCCGAGGGAGCCGTGCTGATGCCGCGGGAGCCGCGGAGGACCACAAGCGCAGCGACCCCAGGGCCGGGCGTAGCGGCAGCCGGGGGGCAGAGGCACCGCTGCAGGGGACACTGAGGCCGTTCCAGACATCCGCGAGGCGGGGAAGGACCCGCACGGCACTTTTCCCTTTAAACTTTCCGGGACAGGCGGGCTGCGGGCGGCGCGGGCAGGTGCAGCGCCCCGCGGGCAGCCGAGTCCCGGCTCCTCCCGGCTCCCCCGCCGATCCCGCGGCCGGGCGGCGGCAGCGGCGGCGGGGCCCGCGCCGAACGCGGCGGTCCCGCCCGGCAGATCCCGGCGGATCCCGGCCCCGCTCCCGCTCCCCGGCCGCGGAGCCGCCGCCGCAGCAGCGCCCTCTGTCGGCGGCGGGCGCGGCGGGCGCGGATCGCGTGCGAGCGGGCAGCGCCGGCTCGCCCCGTCCCTCGGCCGCCCGCCCGCCACCTGGATCACGAGGGACGCGGCGCCCGAGCATCCTCCCCACCCCCGGCGCCCTCCGGCCCGCTCCCGCCGCTCGCTCCCGCACCTCCGCCCCGCGCCGCGGCCGGGGGCTGCTGCTCGCCCGGAGAAACTTTGCACCCCCGGGTCGTGGCGGGGACCGTGGGGTAAGTGGCTGCATCCCGAGAGCTCGCGGAGGGCAGGACAGGCTTCAGCCGGGGCTGTGCGGGGGAACCGGGGGGCTGTCGGCTCCGGCCGCCTCGTCCCTCGCTGTCCCCGCGGTGCCGGCCGTCCCTCCACCCGTGTCGGCGGCGCTGGGACCGCAGCCGCGCAGGACGCGCCGCGCTTCTCCCAGCCGGGCGCCGGTGACGGTCCGCGGCTCCCAGGCGAGAGCCCCGGGGGTGCCCGTGCCGACGACGCTCGGCTGGGTGATGCCCAAGCGGCGCTTCTCTGTCCCGAGGGCTGAAACCGGGGCGGCGGAGGTCTCCGCCGCGACACCTTGGCCACATCCTTTGCACTGTCGCTTCGAGAGACCTTTCGAGGGGAAAACAAGTGAACTAAAGTTTCCCATTGCCTCTTCCGAGCCCCAGGTGCACTCGCTTGGAACTGGACAGGGTGGGTTTGCCTTGGGGTCAGCCAGTACTTGACTTGGAAATAATTTTGAGCGTTTTATAACTTCTGCGCTACGGGTTCTTGTTGTGTTTCAGTTTGACATACCAAAGGGCGAAAAAGCAGTGGGGGGAAGGCTCTGGTGCTTTTTCTGACTTCGAGTTACTTTGTTTAGCAAACAAGAATTTTGTACGTCTTTGGGTGAAGCTTTAGTTTTACATATCTTTTAAAGAATAATTTTAAAAGCATGAAACCAAGTTGTATCGTGTAAAAAACTTTTTTTCCTGAAGACAGACAGAAACAATGTTTGTGCGTCATTTAGTGAGTTTCTTGGAGATGGACTATTTGACCAGGGGAAAAAAAAAAAAAAGGGAAAATAATCATCCAGAAAAAAACCCGGAGTATGCTTGGTGTTTGGTAGTTGGAGATTTTAAAAAGACAACAAGGACTGAATTTAAATAAAACTGAATTATCTGGTTGTGTTCAGAAGTAGTCTGTTGAGAAGAATGTTGATGCACATATGTTTGTGTACTAGATAAAATAATTCTCTTTTATGACTACGTAGAGAGCGATATGATTCAGGGCTAAGACTAAAAAAATTCATTGAAGTGAGAGACTTAATGACTGACAAGATCAAATTCACTGGCAAGACACTCGGTTAATTTGCAACCAAGAGCAAGAATTTATATCCGTGAAAAACAAAGTACCTCATACTGTAGATATTAAGATCCAGAAAGAGTTTTCAGTTAAGGTTTTGGTGGTGACTTTAACACTGTTGCTCTTGCATCCCCTGCCAGAGCATAGGCTGAGACAGTCCTCACTTTTCACTGTCACCTCTGCCACGTCTCTGTGTCCGTATATATTTGTGACGAACTAATTTTTTTTGCCATAGTTGACCATAAAATTGTGTTCGGGTGTTCTTCAGTGTTGAGGAGAAGATTAAGATTTTAGGGGCTGTGTTGGGCTAGTGTGTAAACACTTCCAGCCCCCAGGTCTGGAAGCATAAGGCTGCACAGTCTGGAGCGTGAAGGTGTACGGAGGGCGACTGTTTCGGGAAGAGTGGTGGGGAACAAACACTCGTATGTGGAAAAGCCAGGTTGTTGTGGTTTCAGGATTTTAATTTCAGCTGAGCCGTGGGAGGGGGGAGGTATGTTATTACCTCAGCCTCCCATTGATTCAGATTTCTGCTCAGGAATTGTAAGGAGGAAATGCATTTCTAGGCCCTGCTTGCAATGCGAGTGCTTACAAAAACCAGCCAGCCAGTCTAATATTGATTCATCGGTTTCAGCGTATAAACAGATTTAAACTCCAGCGAGGAGGATTTATTACTCAGAAATTATTTTTTCCGTTAGATTTTCCTTTCTGTAGGTATATAAAAAATATACTAAAGATGGTTTCAGTATCAGGAACTGCCTGTGCGTAGTTAAACGAGACTAGAGAACCCAATACAGCTTTTGCTGTCGTATGTTTAAGGGTTTGGTCCAATCGCAGACCCCATTGAACACGGGGGCTCTGCTATTGAATTATCAAAGTCTGGTGCCAAATCTTTCCTTAATATTCCTGGTAATTACTGCTGACTCATGCTGACATGTGAGTTCAATTAGCCCCAACTGGAATGTAAAGGATGTGGGAGTGTCTCTTTGTGCCCAGAGACAGCTAGGACAAAGCAGATTTTGGAGGAAAATTCAAGGAATTGCCAAGTTTGGATAGGAAGTGTCAGCCAGGACTTTTTTTTACAGCAATGTTGGAATAACCATTAAATTTGAAGCCCAGGAAGGGGATGTTGGATAACATGGACTGGTCTTCACTATGGAATAACTTTAGTCCTAACTCAGACATTGCTTCTAATTTGAGTCATGTCCACACACACAAGCTCGTTGCTGAAGAGTGTTGATGTTTTCAATTTGAGTTGGCTTACCCATGAGGACTAAGCTATAGCTCAGATAACCACAACTCATCAGCTGCTAACCCAATCTGTCTGAGTGGCACAAGTGGGATTCTGCTCAATCCTTCCTGCCCCCACTTGGAGGGGGTTACCTGGAGAGCAGGAAGCTCCAGCCTGCTTCCCTGGTACAGGCAGAGCACAGCGTGGGATGGCTGTGAGGTAGGCAAAGGGATATTTGCCAGTATGAGCATTCCCACACAATTACTGCCTAAGTGCCATGTTTGTGACAGGTCACTGGTGGTGGACACTGTCACCACACGGCCATGGCAAAGCTGGACATGAGGACTCTGCAGCAGTCCAGTGCTTTCTGGGGCTCAGAACAGGGCACTGCTGTAACAAGGTGTGAGAAGCAAACACAGAATTCGCAGAATTCACAGAATAACTTGATTGGAAGAGACCTTAAAGATCATCAAGTCCAACCTATGCCCCAACACCTCAACTAAATCATGACAACAGGCAACAGAAGTCCTTGCCCCAGAAGCTAATTTCCTGCCAGTTACCAGCTGGTGCAAAAGATGATTTATACATCAGAGGTACATGCTAATATATATACATATATATATAAATAAATTCAGCCATGCTTGGCTAGCAGAAGTGGGAGCTGCTCCTGCTTTTGAGAGAAACAGTTTCATTGTTGGTCCTGTATGCAAATTGCCACTAGGAAACCACAGATCGCAGTTTCTATGAACATTTCGAGGTCAAAGCAAAGAAGATGGACACGATAGCAAATATGCAGCCTAGTGTGTATCAATTAGCCCTTTTTTTTTTAAGAGGAAGATGACCTTTTTGGGTCTGCGTGAAGAATGAAAAATTTCAAGGTGCTTTGCAAGGAATTTGACTGAGAGTCAGGAACCAGATGAACATCTTGAGCCAGAAATGCTTTAGGAGTATGTCTCTGTCTGTCCAGAGCTCCCACAGAGCTGTTCACAGTCATGTTGGATTTAATTCAACTTACCTTCAGAGTCTTGAACTTTGAGATTTCGGTAGCAAGTCCTGTCTGTGTGGTACTGCCGTCAACATATCAAATATGTCATAGGTAACTACAAAACTCAAACTGATGGACTTACAGGGTTGCACAGGCGGGGTGGAAAAAATTCTGCCAGCATAATGCCAACTAAATGCACTCCAAAAAATTAGGAATCCCCAGGGGTCTCTGTGTCATGTGTGATACAATCATTTCAGCACAGACCAGGTAGAAGCTGTTCACTCAAGTGCAACCCCCAGGTTCACAGGTGTGCAGCTACAATCACAAGGGACCCAGTGTATCTCTTTTACCTTGAAACCCTATTCTGAATCCTATCCTTTCCCTCTGAGAGGTTCTGGTGTGCAGAGACAGGGCAAGTTCAGGATGGCTGTGAAAAATTGTGCAAGGTGGCAGTGCTTAGCTGGCTCTGTCAGTGGAAGGTCTTCAGTATGAGCATTTGTGAACGAAGCACTTAGTCTGTATCCGGGTACTTGTGGCATGAGGGCTGGACCATACTGTCCATGCTTTTGAATTAAGGCTGCATCTGCAGGCAACACAAATAATTTGCATGATGCGATCCATATGAAGCTAGGGCTGCAAAACATGGTGTTTGCAACCGTGTTTGTTCTGTGACTGCAGGGCTGCCTGGTGCACCAGAGCTATTGCTCTGTACTCAACAGCAATATCTGTGCATGCCCTAAATACGTTAGATATTTATTCCTTACTCTTCAACTGTATTAGCATTGATGCACAATGGTGATAATTTCAAAACATATACTCACATAAAATCAAGTTTTGTTGTTTCTTAGGACTGTAGAAACCCACCATTAAGAGGTGGATTTGTCCCTCTTCTGTAATGTTTCAGCTGAAACAGAGTGAAGCTGAATGTGTGGCAGTTTTGGGGTCATTGTCTCTCTTTCCTGGCTGCTCTTTGCTACATTTGTTAGGGTACAGATCCCTGGGAGTCATGATGCTAAGTAATCTCTTGGAACTTTTTTCTTCACTGGAACTTCAAATATTATGTTCTCACCTTACACTCAGGGCAGCATTTTTTGGAAAGCAGCTCTTCTTGACCTCTTTGTCTCTCACAGGGATTTGCTTCTCCAAAATGTGTTTTTCTGATATCCGAGAACTCCTTGTGCACTTGTCAGGCTGAGTCTCCCTCTCCTTGTCCTAAAATGAGGAATCATTCTACAAACATTGTGCTTTCTTCTTGTTTCAGGCCATTTATAAAGAAGCAAAATTTGATGAGATTGTTTTGTGGGCATCGAGTATAGGCATTAGAGATTTTGGAGGGGTATACTGAGAGGACTATCATTCAGGTTGGTACTCCACAGGATCTGTCAGACTGTTCCCTATTTCATGAACACCTCAAATGAGGGGCCAGACCATGTGGGCATTCAGCCTGCAGAGGTCACCAAACAGGTTTCAGGCACTCTGGAAGATAAAAGTTAAATTCAGAGTGATTTTTGACAGTCACAACCTCCAGAAAACCAACCAGGATATGAGTCTATAAGGTTTAGTGCAAAGGTTTTATCTTTAGTCAGTAATAAATCATGTACTCGAATATAGCATGGGGAAGGGCTAAGGAGAAAAGGATGTGGAAATGTGGTGGTTCACAAACTAAACGTGAGTCAGTAGCATTGCACTGTTGTAAAAATGGTGTGTAATGATAGAAATGTTTTCTCTGAGGTAAATGAAATTTTTTGTCTGGCTCAGCTCAGTGGGTCCTCAGCTAGAGTATTGCACTCATTTGGGAGCAGGGTACTCAAGAAAAAATTGCAGATAGAATTAAGAGTCCAGGGGAGAGCAAAAGGGATTATCAGATGTGTAAAAGCATGGCTTAGAAAAAAAGATTAAAATAATTGTTTCATCTAGAGACAAGAAAAGTAAAGGGAAAGAAGGAAAAAATCATCAGAAATCTTGTATTAGCTGTGAACTTAGTTGAATTTAAACTGTAATTTAGGTTCATGTCAATTAGGGCAGGAAATTATGACGAAATCTTAATTTATGTTGTGTTGTAAGGAAAATTTAGTTTAAGATGCTTAGGAAAAAAAATTGTGGTAGTTAAGTGCCAGAATAAAATCTCTGGGGTACTCATAGAAACTGTACTTCTTCAGTATAAGCATATCTGGGAAGTGGTTTAACAGCTGTGTTGTTACAGCTATGATGGCCTAACCATGTAAAAGACTAGAAAGATGTGGCACTTTTTTATTAAATCAATTGATTTAGCTAGAAAAAACAGACAAGTCTTTCATGCTCACAAGCCATTTCTCAGATATGCAACCTCTGAATGGTTTTGGTACAGCTGCTTCTGTATGAAGCAGGGAATGATGTTCTGTACAGTCTCTTGAGGGTCTTTTCAGTCCCATTTGCAACGATTAACAAAATCTTTCTGTCTTGGGATAGACGGGTGGTAAGGGGCTGGGGAGGGAAGGCAGGCTATAAAAGCAGATGAAAGAGCTCTCTCCTACCCTGTAATTGGGGAGATTCCCTGCGATTTTCACTCCATGAAAAATGCCTGTTTATTACTTTTCAGGAGGGGATGTGAATCAGTAAATCTTATACCAGCTTCTCTATAAGCGTCAGGTGGTTTTGGATAGTATCAAATGCTCTACAAGTGATATTGTGATAGGATGTAATGTAATAAAATGTTTGCTTTTTTATCTTAGAGACAAAAAAAATCTGGGAGTTTTGAAGGTAAGAGGTCAAATTTCCCCCCCATCTATTGCCCTAAAAATATAAAGTGAAATACTTGTAGTCATGACCTGTTTATGAAAATTAAAATTTTAAAATATAAAAGTGCATGATCAAAACTTAAATGAGCATATAGAAAACAACACTGCTAGAATTATTAATGGGAATTATGAGAATTAATTTTTATATATTTTCTACTCTAGGGTAGTAACAGATATAAGTAATATTAGAAGAGAGTTGTATTGTAGGTAACTTGAAAATGTATTTAAATATATTTTTGTCTCTGGACACAAATACTGTCTCTAAAACAGTAGAAGTATTTACAATAAAAAGTTCCAGAAGTTGTCAAATAACAAATGAAAAAGGGAGATATATCCATAGATCTCAAAACCATAATGGGAATATTTTGCTTAAAAAGGAGAAATTTGTGTTTTTGGAGAGGAAAACACAGAATCATAGATCACAGAGTGGTTTGGATTGGAAGGGACCTTAAATATTCTAATTCTTACCCCAATGCCATAGGCAGGGAGACCTTCAGCTAGTTGCTCAGGGCCCCATTCAACCTGAACCTGAACCCTTCCAGGAATGAGGCACCTGCAACTTCTCCAGGAGACCTGTGCCAGTGTCTCAGCACCCTCACTGTAAAGAATTTATCCTTAACAATTCATCTAAACTTGCCTTCACTTTGAAGTTATTACCCCTTTTCTTATCACCGCATGCCCTTGTGAAAATTCCCTCTCCAGGTTTCTTGTAGGCCCTCTTTAGGTACTGGGAGGCTTTTGCAAGGTCTCCCTAGAGCCAAGTGCCTCTCACCAGGGCTGCTGTCAATCTATCCTCTGTGCAGCCTGTGCCTGGGGCTGCCTGACCCACGCGCAGGACCTTGCACTCGGCCTTGTTGGGCTTTGTGATGTTTGCATGGGCCTTACACATTGGTAATGAAGGATCTGCACTGTATTTTAGTACTTCTCCAAACCAAGGTGATGGAGTAGTGCCTTGTCAGCACAGCAGACAAAACTAGACAGCCTTTCAACCAGTATTACTTGTTTAGCTGTATTTGCATAAAAAATATTAGCTACATCAGCTTTTATCTTTACTTTTGTTTTCAGATTCAATATTTGAAAAAACAGGAACTTTTGAGTTTCCATTCTGATTTTCACGTACTTCATTAAACTGAGGACTTGCAAGAATTGAGCAAAAGCTTGACAACTCACACGGCAGCCTGGCTCTTGGTGTGCTTTTCCAATCTGTGACCTGCTTCTTCCAAACTAAGTGGTTTTTACAATGGTGGCACAAACATTTTAAAACACTGAACTGCAACATTAATAATAATAACAATGCCAATTTAAGCATCAAGCTAACATAACTTTCAGAGTTCCAGGAGAAAATACTTCACATTTAATTTTAATTTTTCTCTGCATTCCCATTTTCCATCTCAAGCTTTGAGAAAAACACCTTTTTTCCCTCCCTGAAAGGTTGGGGTTTTTTTCTGTTGTTGACGTTTTGTTTTGTTTTACCTTTGGATCTTCAGATATCTAAGCTCTGCTGAATCTCTGTTGTGGGGCTCTTGTAAGCTCATCCTCAGTTACTCTTCTTCTTCCACTGAATAACTGAGTAGGAACAACACAGAAGAGCAAAGCCTGGAGAAGAATAGGATTGCGTCTCCCCAAAAAGCTGATTTTACATCTAGGTATATTACTGGTTTTCCTGCCTGCTTTCCTAGTCCTACATACATTTCATAACTTTTAGAGCAGTCTCCATTTTGTTGGCCTTAGATCCAGGTCTCTTTTGCTTTTTTTCTTTGGAAGAATGCTATGCTGTGTTATCCTGGTGTCACACAGGCTCCTCTGAGGACAGGCTGTGTCCCTGAGCCAAGGGCAGCCACTTGTGTCTCTTTCCACCCTGTCTCTAGGGACGCAGAAAAAGTGCAAATATATGATACCAATGAATTATATATGATCTATATATATGGAAAAATAGATATACAAAATAGATGAGCTGTCACATATTTTACTCCTGTACTGCATTGGAGTGCAACTAAAATCTTTTAAGAAGCCTTTTGTGGAAAAAAATAGAGAAATCAGGGCAATGAGAGTACAGTTATTGTGTAGGATAGACTTTTTCTAAAGACTTGGAACTGGATCTTGGCCCACTCACAGAAGAGCATCACCATCTTACTGGCTACTGTGGAGAGTCTTCCTGAATTTGATAAGCAATTCTTTCCTGATGAAACTCCCATTTAAGTTCCGTTTGGCTTTACAGCAGAAAACTCCTGGAAATGGTTGCTGGTGATTCTGTCCTGTCTCATCTATTCAATCCTCTAACCTATCCAGAGCTTCCATTTGTGTAACTCGGGGTTTCCCATCATGCTGTTTGCATTTACTCCAAAATTGCACCGCTGTGGTGGGTTGACCCTGGGTGGATTCCAGGCCCACCAAAAGCATTCTATCACTCCCTTCCCCAACTGGCCAGGGGAGAGAAAACATAACAAGAGGCTTGTGAGCTAAGGGCAGCAAGAAGTCACTCATTGATTATCATCATGGGCAAAACAGACTCAGCTCGGGGAAATTAATTTAACTTATTACAAATCAAAATCAGAGCAGGATATTGAGAAGTAAAACAAATCTTAAAAACACCTTCCCCTCACCCCTCCCTTCTTTCCAGCTGTACCTCCTGCCTCCCAGTGGTGCAGGGAGACAGGGAATGGGGTTATGGTCAGTTCACCACATGTTTCTCCACTGCTCAGAGAGAGGAATCTTCCTCTCCTCCAAGGTGGGGTTCTTCCCACAGGAGACAGTTCTTAATGAACTTCTCCAGCCTGAATCTTTCCCACAGGCTACAGTTCTTCACAAACTGCTCCAGTGTGCGTCCCTTCCCACAGAGTGCAGTTGCTCAGGGACAGGTTGCTCCAGCACGGATCCCTGACAAACCATGGGGGACACTCACTGGACACACTCTCTCCATGGGTCTGCAGGTCCCTGCCATGAGCCAGCTCCAACACAGGGTCACAGCCTCCTGTCAGGCATCCACTTCCTCTGGTGTGTGTCTTCTCCATGGGCTGCAGGTGGATCTCTGCATCCCTGTGGATCTCCATGAGCTGCAGGGGCACAGCTGCCTCACCATGAGCTGTACCATAGACTACAGGAGATTCTCCGCTCTGGCACCTGGAACACCTCCTCCCCCTTCTTCACTGACTTTGGTGTCTGCAGGTTTTCTCCTCTTACATACTCTTACTCCCCTTTTCTCTGAGCACAATTTATTCTGCACAATATGTTTTTTTCCCTTGTTAAATATGTTATCACAGAGACACTATTGCCATTTCTGATTGGCTTTGCCTTGGCCTCTGCTGGATCCACCTTGGGGCAGCCTGGCATTGCCTCTGTTGGACACGGGGGAAGCTTCCAGCATTTTCTCATGGAAGCCACTCCCGTAGCCCCTCTGCTACCAAACCTGGCCACACAAACTCAACACAACCACACTCCTAGTCTAGCCTTGTGGATGGATGTGGGATGATAAGTAGTCTTTCAAAGATCCTTGTTCCAAGAGAACAACTTCAAAGAGGACCTAAACCTCAGACAGCTGAAGTGTGATGGAATGACAAGCAGGGTATTAAAACAGAGGTGGTTGGGAGAACAACACCGGGAATGCCAGTGAACTTACAAGAGGGTTTTAAGGACCAGTCCTTAATTATATTTGCAATCTAATCTGTGGCTAGTTCTGTGACTCCAAGTAACACATCTAATTTACCCCATCACAGCTGTGTGTGGGTGCTGGAGCATATACCACCTCATGGAGGAAGGTGGTATATGCTTCATATGTTCCTCATAGAGGAACAGGGAGTGGGGCATGAGGATAAAACACCCCAATAGGCAGTCAGTGGACAGCCACACATCTTGTGAAAAAATGTGACACAAGTAATTCCAAAGGATATTGTTATCCTCTTTTATCTAAGGATATTAATCCTTCACTTAAAATTGAAGACAAGCTAATGAACTGCATAAACTTGAATAACTAATTAGCTCTAGAAGCCTTATCATGACAGCACAGAGCTAAATCTGGGCAGAATCTGTCTGAGAAATTATATATACAGTTAACAAACATGCTTGAGTCATTCTCTCTACTGAGCTCTGTGTCACCAGCATAAAGCTGCTCCCAAAACATGAACCTAACTATAGGTGGAAGACAGCTGAGCTGAGGCCTTGCTACCATTCATGATAGAAATATTTCATTGACCTATCTTACTGGTTTTAGTCAGATTTGCTATGGAAATGATGCTCACGCTTTCACGACGTCTGCTTTTCTAGTTAGTTTGCTGGAACTTGACCTGTTAGTCAGGTTCCAGCAAACAGAACAGGGGGACAGAGATTTCTAAGATATAATGTTCCTGAGAGTTTAAAAGTGAAACATGCTACACTATATCCCTACTGAGGGAAAGATTGCAATGCAAGATTGACTGTCTTGTTAGTTATCAAATAATCCACAGAGTTCAGACAATATCCTAAATGCCCCAGCTGTAGAAAAACTTTTCATTGCTGCTCATGCCTTCCTACGAAAAGTCCAGCTGCTGTGGCAACCTTATATTTTCCTCAGAAGGTCTGTGGTATAGACAATGGAGGACCAAAGTCAAGCCTCGTAGAAAGAGATACCACTCTACTAACTACAAAGTATTGTACCAGACATATTCCCAATATTGAATTTTTTGGTGTGTTTTTATATGTGCTACCATGTGTATCCTTCCTCAAGTGACAGAGTGCATGTTACAAGTTCTAAAAACAGCTGTACTTTTCAAACATCACTTTAAAAAACGCATCAAAACTGCATCTAAGCTTTTTTAAGAAGTTATTTATTTACATCCTCAAAGCTCAAAAGAAGCGTCCTTGAACTTAATTTCAGGCTTTCTTATATAAACATAAAAAGAAAGAAAGGCTGATGAGACAATTCAGTCCCCTGATGAACTTGTTTGTGATGGAAGAATAACAATTGAAATTATTGTTTTGCTAAAGAAGAAGAGTGTAGCTACATATCCATCCCGTAGCAAAGAGCTGCTCTGTTTTAAAGTCAAGCACTTGCAAATTAGGAAACCTAGGAGTAAACATAAATTCATAAAACACTTAGATTGAAAAATACCTCTAAGAACATCAAGTCCAGTTGTTAAATTCCTCACTTGTGTGGACAGGAACTAAATCTCATGCTAAAGCAGAAGTTGTGTATTTTGTTTCTATTATCCTCATTCACCTCACAATACCAGCTCTGTACTATGCACTGTTCAAATCCTGTGCAAAAAAGATGTGCGGTTGATTTTGTTAGACTCTTTGGTGGTAATTGTTACTTTAGTATTTAGGTACATCAAATCCACCACTGAGTTAATCTTTATTATACTGCTGAGACATCTGGACTTATTAGAAGTGATAAACCTGAAATACTTATTCTCATTTGCTCGATGCCAGGCACTTAGGAGTTGATTTTCCAGGAGATTCAACCTTTGGTTCATGCTCACTCAGAGCTCAGTGCTGGCTGACTCCAGCTGCAGTACCAAGTGCTCAACACTTTTAGAACAGACTAAGGCTCCCAAAAAGTGAGGGCTGGTGCCTCTGATGTCCCAAGCTGTGTGCCTTGCATCCTGCAGCCCTAATTCCTACAGCCCCTGCGGAGCCCCGATTCCCTCCCTCAGCTCTCCAAATGGGGTAGGAGTCTGGCTCACAGTGCTCAGATTGCTTCCCCTAAGGCAGACAGTGGAGGCAAAACAGCCCACGAGAAACCTGGAAGGGAGATTGCAGTATGGAGGTGCTGGCCACCTTATTGCTGGTAAACCCCCAAATTTTCAATGGTTACTTTGAATTCGTAATGATAATACAAAAGGTGCGCTCCTGAATGTTCCTTTTCTGGAGTGTTTCAGAGCACAGCATCTCTCTGCAGGTCTAAGGGGGGCTGAGAGTCAGGACTACAAGCCTTCTGCTATTCTTCCCTGCCTTGTCCCAGTCTGCTTCAGTCCTTCCTGTGGCTGACTCCTTGTTCCCGTGCCTTATATTTGGAGTCCTGTGTTGCACCAGGATGGGGAGGGACAGCAAGAGGGAAGATCTGGTGCTGCCTTTGCTGCTCAGAGGGGAGCCCTGTGAAGCACACAGGGATGCATGTGCACACTGCAGATGCCTGGGAGGAATGTGGGAGGAACATGTGCTCAGCTCAGGCAGAAGCTGTAGATAACTGTCAGACTACAACAAGTCTCCCGAGCACACGCAAGCTGGGTTTTTTCCTAGAAGCTCCAAATGTAGCCAAATCTGTACACGTTTTCTTCAAAGGAAATTAAAGAGGGATTTTATGTGTGTTTGTCAGACAACATATGATCCCTGATACTTGTAGAACACCCTCTCTAAATCAAGCATTAGATACTTTTTTTTAGTCTTCTGAAAACTCCCCATGTTTGAGATTTAACCAACTGTTCTTTCACTGGGGAAATAATTGAGGTAGAAAAGGAAATGTTAGGGCCAGAAAGAGCCACTGTGATCTTGCTTCAATCTCATGTAAAACTGGACCATCAGACATCCTTCAACGAATTCTTACCACACAGGTCCATTAGTTTTGTTAAGAAAAAAATTTTTGATGAAAAAATGCTCAGTGATGGAGAATCCTCTACAGGCTTTGGTAAATTATTTTGATAGTCATTTATATTTTGATAGTCATTTAACTGTTATTTGGATTTAATTAGCCTCAAGTTCAGTAAATTGAATCTTGCTAGAAATGTTTGTTTCTTGTCACGAAATGTTTGTTTCCTACGTAATGTAGTTACTTATTGTATGGAAGTTTTCTGTCGCTGTTCTTCAAGATAACCCAAACAGTTTGCACTCCTGCACTCTGACTGTGGGGCTCAGTTTCACAACCCTTATTCATTCTTTGCTCCAGTTATTCTTTAAGTGGGGCAGCTTCAGCTAGAAACATACTATTTACAAGGATATATTCAAAACTGTTACCATACTTTCCCCTAAGACATGGCCACTCATAGAAGTAGAAAACTTGGCACAAATGTGCTAATCATAATTAATTTAGTGAGAGTAGGCAGGTAGATTTCTGCCCTGTTGATGAGCCATCGTGACTGGAAGGCTTTTTCCAGAGCTGACCCTGCCAAGGTGGAAACACATAATCCTGAGAAAAGCCAAGCCACTCTCCAGCCTCATCCCTTTCCTGCTTTGCTGGTGGAACTGCAGCACGGTGCCGTGGCATGGCAGGGATGAGCACACACACAACCTTCCCACTTGCAGGCTGCCTCTTCTATAGCTGTGCCTCTTTGAAGCTGTGGTCTGCACAGCCCTTTCTTGTAGTTCAGGCATTGAATGCATGGTATGTGATTACATTCGGGCAGGAAATGATTCATAAAATTTAGTGAAAGGAGAGATCATTGGATAATGTAATCTGACCTCCCATGGATACCAAAGATTTTTTTTCTTCTGAGTATGCCTGCATTCAACTCAACTGTTTCTATTTAATTTAAGTATAACTTCTCTTAGGGTAAAGTGCATATTACAAAAAGGCATCTAACAGTGGTTTCAAGACAACAGGATCCATTAAATTCTTTGTACCTTCTTCCAGTGTTTAAATGCTCATGATGTTACAGATTAATGCCTTATTTCTTATTTGGATGTATCGGGCTTCAGCTTCACTTTCTAAGTGCTTGCTGTGTTTCAGATTAAAATAATTCAGTACTCATATCTTCCCCTGGAAGTACCTTGCTCAAATAACCTAAATCTTTTTTTCCATGCAAATAAATTTCTTCAGCCTGCGAGTATTTATTTTAGCTTCTTTCCTCACTCTTACCAGTTTCTAACATTACTTGAAAAACACTTACATGCAAACTGTACACACTGTTCCAGCATCAGCCTTATCATATCTTTAAGCAGATGTAAACCCACTTCACTTAGGTCAGCATCTGCATCAGCTCCCTTTGTAGCAGCTCCTCCCTGGCAGCTCAAACTATGGATTGTATTCATTTTTCCCTTTGATCCCTAATTCCTTTCAAGAATCACTCACATTTCAGGATGCAGTCCCTATTCAGTATCAATGACATGCACTCCCTATTCTGAGATGCAAGTGTTTGCATTTGACTGTATTAAAATACATTGTTGTTGTGAATAAAGAAAAACAGCCTACTGGACACTCCTGTTTCATTGTGTCTTCAGCATTATTTATCAAACTTCTAAATTTTTTCAACTTTGTAAATATTATTGCCAATGAGTTTGTATTGAACCTCAGTGTCTGTAAGGTCTTTGTAAAATTTCTTCTATTTAGTAGTGATTTCTCTATGACTACTTTTCTTTTTATTCTGTCACTTGACAGATTATTTACTTGTGGAAACTGCACTGTAATGCTTTTTGGAGCTTTTTAAAAGCAGAATGTTGTGCTGCTAACTTAAGTTATTAATACAAGTGAACTCCTCTGTCAGCTAGAGGTGAAAACTTCTCAGCGAGTTAGTTTCACTCCAAAGAGCATGATATTCCATAGAATTCTGCTAAGTGATGTAATTCATCTTTCTTATCAGCTTTTCTGGCATTTTGCTTGGGATGGATGTCAGTCTTGCCATCCAGGGTATAGCTGAATCATTATGTTTCCCTTCCCTGAATATGATCATAGAGCAGCTGTCTTTCAGTCCTTCAGTGTTCCCCAGAGATTCGTTGTGACTTTATGTCAGTAGTGATTACAAGCATCTAACAGAAGCAAATTATTATGGTCCACATCTACCCTTTTCTAGCAATTCTGATCCTTTCGGTCCCAGCTCTCCTCCTCCTGATGCTCCTCAAGCTTGTAAGCCCCCTTTCCTTCTGCTGGAGTGGTGGAAGATTGCTTCTTTGGGTCCGTTTTCATCCTACTTCAAGCACGTAGAGAGAATGTGAGGGCTCTCAAGCATTATAGGGAGAAAGCCAAGAGCACAACTGTTCTGAGCAGCTGAGTGCTGTCCACCCAAGTTCTTCCTGTTTTTCATCCACATGAGATGGGTGGGCTGGCAGGGGAAGGAGCCCCCAGCCTCATTCAGTGGTGGTGATGGGCTGTTCTGTCCTAGGGGTAGAGAGAAAAGGTCACAGGTGATCAGAAGAAAACACAGTCGCGGTTGGGCCGTGAATACATGCTCTTTTCCAGTTTTTAAAATAGATGTTTTCAAGGTTTATGGATCTTTGCAACTCAACAAATTCAAGGGCTGTTCTCAGACATATTTTTAGGGCCATTAGCCTTTTAGGACCATGAACCTTTTTACTCTGTCTTTATTCCTGTCCATGCATTCTCAGACTTATTTTAACCACATGCCACTCCTGGCATTAGTGGCAGTGGCAGAAGCACCTCTTGGTTGTGTGTGTATCTAGGACATGGGTGCTCAGTTGCTGGGGCAGTGCTTCATACCACGTTGCTGTGGTAACCCTTTGCTCTAATTCTGTAGAAAGTTCTTGTAGAAAGACTGAAGAGTGCATGGCTAATTCTTGTTTAATGGGAGTGCATGATCCTCCTTCTTTTCAGAGACTAGAAATAAAACTGTGGGGACTCTTACCTTTCATGCAGTTCTAACATAAAGCCATCTCCATCTAATTAGAACTGTATACACATTTTAGAATTATTTTCTTCATAATATTCTTGTAAATGGCACACTATCTTTTGTCTTTAGCACTGCGATTTGTGAATTTTCCTTTGGGCCTTTATCTTTCCTAACTAGCATTTTGCACTCCATAAATTCTAGCTCATATTGTTTGCTATTTATTTCCTGGTTTTCAGTTTGAATACTGAGGTCTTTTTAGTTATTTTTATTTGCTGTCACATATTAATCAACTGATCCAGAATGGGTTTTAAAACAAAGTCACCCTTTTGGGAAATTGAATGAACTCTTAGCTTTCAGTTTGCAGTTGAATTATGCTGTTGAAGCCTTTCTCCTCCTTCTAACTTTGCTCATGAAGGCAAGAGAAGGGAAGTCTAGCATGTGACACTGTTTTGAAACATGAACTATGAGTCATAGATTCACTTTATGGACAGGAAGGACTCAGAAGACAAAAGTATTACAATATTGTATTAGGTTTGCATGGCAAGGATTTGGTAGTGGGAGTCTACAGGGTGGCTTCTGTGAGAAACTGCTGGAAGCTCCCCCTGAGTCCAGCAGGTCCAGGACAGACCTGCTGCTGGCCAGGGCTGAGCCCATCAGCAATGATGGCAGCACTTTTGGGATAAGGTGTTTACGAAGGGGGAAAAGAGCCTGCACAACTGCAACTGCAGTCTGAGAGAGGAGCGAGAAGATGTGAGAGCAGCAGCCTTGCAGACATCAGGGGCAGTGAAGAAGGAGTGGGAGGAGGTGCTCCAGGTACCAGAGCAGACTCCCCTGCAGACCAAGGTGCAGCCCATGGTGAGGCAGCTGGGTCCCTGCAGCCCATGGAGGACCCCACTCCAGAACAGGGGGACGCCTGAAGGAGGCTGTGACCCTATGGGAAGCCTGTCCTGGAGCAGGGGTCTGGCAGGTCCTGTGGAGCCATGGAGAGAGGAGCCCACACTGGAGCAGGTTTGCTGGCAGGACTTGTGATCCCAAGGAGCACCCACGCTTGGGCAGCCTGTTCCTGAAGGACTGGGCCCATGTTGGGGCAGTTTGTGAAGAACTGCAGCCCGTGGGAAGGACTCATGTTGGAGAAGCTCGTGGGAGAGTGTGGAGAGTCCTCCCCCTGAGGGGGAAGGAGTGGCAGAGACAGAGTGTGATGAACTGACCACAGCCTCCATTCCCCATCCCCTTGTGCTGCTGCAGGGGGAGGAGGTAGAGAAAGTGCGGTGAAGTTGAGCCCTAGAAGAAAGGAAGGGTTGTGGGGAAGATATTTTTGAGATTTGGGTTTATTTCTCATTACCCTGTTCTTATTTGATTGGTAATAAATTAAACTAATTTCCCTGAGTTCAGTCTGTTTTGTCAGTAAGTGGTGAGCGATCTCTCCCTGTCCTTATCTCGACCCATGAGCCTTTTGTTGTATTTTCTCTTCCTTCTCCTGCTGAGGAGGGGAGTGGTAGAGGGAGTTTGGTGGGTACCTTGTATCCAGACAGTGTCAATCCACCACAAATACAAAGAAAATACATTTTAATGTAAGCTTTCAGAAGAAACTGCAGTTCTTTTGGCATGTCCACACCATTTTAGCTTCCAGCTGAAGGAGGAAGCCTATTAGGGTAGCTGTAATCTTAAAAACTGACAGACTCTTAAATAGAAAGAACTTGCAGATTAAACCTATTTAACAAGGTCTTCAAAGGTGGCAAGAAGGCTTAATCTAAGCAAAGGCTGCGGCATAATCTTAACCTGCAGCAGTATTTATTGCACAGTATCATATCCCTCATCAACTTTGGACAGGCAGTTCACCCATCTGATGTCGCAGGAAATTATTCCAGTAATAGTGGAAAATATGGCTCTGTTTCTGGAAGAACCTAATTCCTGACACTGCACGAACTGGAGAACAACTAGTGTTTCCACCATAACCTGCATTTGAGAGAAGGCAATTAGTCTGATCTCTATATTATACATAATTTTAGAATGAATTTTCAGAAGGAAAGAACAAATAACAGCTGTAGCTAGCTGGAGTAAAAAGGGAATGTAGATTTAAATAATTTTGACAAAGTAACCTGCTAGCTGTCTGTTGACACAATAACTGATTTTCCAGATGAGGGAAACACAGTAGACCTAAAGAACCTCAAGTTAGCAAAGGATGCTGTGCTTGCATGTATGAAATACATTTTAGATTTTGCTTAATAAACTGAGCTCAATTCTGTTCTCCTAAAATGATAGGAAGAAAAAACCAGTTTGTAACATGAGAGGGAAATAAAAGAGTTTGGGTTGTCCCAGAATAGAAAAATGAAGGCTGACTGAAGATATGACTGATATTTAAAAATATGCCAATGAATAAACACAATGGAGGAGGAAGAGCTATTTAAACTAAAAGACAATGTTGGCAGAAGAACAAATGGGCATAAAATGACCATGAACAAATTTAAGCTGGAAGGCAAAAGGTTTCTAGTTATCAGAAAGCTGTCTTTCCATGAAAACGAAAGCCATTCTAAAGGTTTTTGTAATTAAGCTCAGCAAGTTTATGGTTTGCTTTACATGACACACACATTCGCCAGCATGGGATTTGATTCAGTGACATAGAAGTTCCCTTTAATTTTGTATCTTACGCAAAACAGCAATTACTCTTGAGATACACTAACCTCTCTGGCAGCATGCACCCACTGTTGAACAGCACTCAGCAGGACTAAAATATTCTTTCAGACAGAACATCAAGAGACTTTGATATTCAGCTAATCTCCAAAAGATTTAAACAGACTGAATGCAAAGACTTTTTCCCACCCTGCAATGTCTCTAGGGCTAACATACTCAAATAAATCAATAAGACCAAGTTTTGTGTGAAAATTGTCACCTCAGTCAGCACTACATTGGGTCCTAGTGCTAACCACAAAACTGTGTGTCACATCTTGAGCTGCCGACAGCTATATTTCCAGCCCTTAAAAATGAGGATGTGAGGATCTGAAGAAATGCTGATTTGAATAATTGCAACCTACCAGTCACAATGTAGATAATATTCCTGTGTATTTTAAAAGCTGTGAAATCCTCCCTGCAGATGACGGGTAGTATTATTCATTCTTATTTGTTTAGCTGAATTTAGAAATGAGCCGGGAAGGGAAAAAAAATTTGGATATCCAGTAAACAGGATGTATTTTATAACCATTTTATATCATGCATAGTATACTTAATTGGAAAAAATGAAAATTGAACATAAACATCAATATTCTAATAATATTAGGGTAGGAAATTGAATAAGCTGTAATCTTCTATCTTCACTAATGCCACCATGCTTTTTAGTGTTGCTGAATGTCACACTCAAGGAACAAACATTTTCCTCGGCGGAACTTTCTCAGTGCTGTCATTTTGCAGAGCAGTCTGAAACACAGAAACCTCTGAGCTAAGAAACCTATTCCTTTTGTTTTTCAGTGTCAAAGCCATGATTCCTCCGGGGGAATGCCTGTATGCTGGGAGGAAAAGGAGGAAACCCATTCAAAAACAGTTAAGTATCATATTCATCAGGAGGCATCTCCCTCCAAACGTACGGGCTAGGAATGGGGTAGAAGAAGGGTTCCCTTCCTCCTATGGTCCATTGACACAGGAGAGACCTAATCTTCTTCTCTGCAATGAGAAACCCTTGGCTGGGAGGCTGGCTCTTCGTGGGTAAGATGTCTCCAGAAAGGATGCCAAGCCTGACTCAAATCATCCTTACCCAGCACTAGGTATGCCAGGAGGAGGCCAGTGGTGTTGTGGTGGGCACCACGGTGCTGCCATGGAGAGTGGAGAGGGACAGTGCCCCTTCATAGGCAGAACACACCGCTGGGCTAAATGTCAGCTGGGCAGTGGCTTGGAGGGGTGGCTGCCGCCTTGGTGCTTCCACGCTCCCTGCCTCCTGTTCAAGGAGCTTTTTGAGAAGCCATGTGCCAAGTGGAACCAGAGCACTGGCACTGCACTCCTCCCTTCCCCTTTCCTGGGCTTAGCCTTGCTTGGGGCGTTGCTAAGTCCAACATGAGCGAGCTGGGAAAGTGGGTCAGTTCAGCCAACTGAAAGAGCAGACTGGTGAGTCACTTTTTGCATATAGAACACATAATTTTCAGACTTCTATTTACTATGGGATCACTTTCATTTGGAGGAAAATGGGAGAGAGGAATTGTGTGTGTGAAGGCAAAGCAGGAAAAGAAGAAATGCAATGGAAATTTGTTACTACAAGATGCTTGAAAGGGAAGGGGGAAAAAGAGGTTGCTATCACTCAAATGTAAATGAGTTCCAGATGCCATAAGCCAATCTATGAAATAAAGCTTCTTAATGTAATCATCCCATATTTTCTGTGTTACACTTGATTATATGATTATGAAACATACATTTTTACAGTGTTAAAATTATGACCTGGCACTGGTGGCCTTCATACACAATTTAAGGATGAGAAGGTAACTAAAATAGATTTCCCTATTTTCAGTTGTTCAGAACTTCTAAAAATAACCCCCTTGGCTTAAAATTGTACATATTTGTCTAAAGTCAAAGGGGTGTTTCTCTGAATGTTTTAATGACATCTGTTCATATTGTTTGGATTTGGGGCAGTATTTGCTCATGAACCACTTGTTCCCACTTAAAAAATTGTTTCTTTTAGTTTAAAATGTATCACATTTCAATAGACAAAGATAATGGCATAAGCAAATTATTCTTCCTGCAAAAATCCTGAGTGTTGAATTCGAAATGTATGTAAGATATCTGCATTGCTGTTTCAGTATGGATGTGGATATTTGATTTTATAACAATTGCAAGAGGGATGGAACATTTCCAGTACATTAAATTACCTCTATGCAGAACTGTTTATGGATCATTACTTTTGTGAAGAAGGAAGGAGACTTGCAGTTGCTTTGAGAAACATTAAGCTTATGTTTGGAGTTTACATGCTTTTTAGAACTCCTCTCAAAGATGACTTCTAGATAAATGGATGGCTAAGAAAACTACCTGCTAACAAATCATGGAAATGACCTCATTAGCCTTTTTGGAAGTTCTGGCTTTAATACTCTCAGAAGAAAATTCTCACTTACTTTACACAACCAAGTTTTCATCTTGGGAACCATTGCAGGTAATGCTGCCTTGAAAATAGCTTTTCTATGATGTTGCCGTGCAGGTACCTGAGCCTAAACTTGTCAATCTAGCACATGAAAAATTTTGATTAAGAAACATGGGTTAAAACAAGGGGAACTGTTGGGATTGTTAGAATACTGAAGTCCCACACTGGAGACAGCAGTCCATTTTCTGTGGTTAGTTACTTACCACTTGCTGAGCATGATTTCTCAGTTCCTAGCAACACTGGTCTCTTCCTCAAACCTTATCTGTTTGTGGGTTTGGTCTCTGGTAAGCCTTTCCTGTGCTTATTCCCTCACTCAGGGACTTTCCTCTAAAGAGGCTCTGAATGCCCCAGACCAACTGGCTGACAGAGCTCCTTTCCTGGTCTGTGTCTTTCAGTCCTGCTGGTCTTACTGACATTTCAGGACCCTGATATTGCTGTCATGCTGCCTTGAATAGTTTATCTTGAATTTAGAAGGGTAGACAAAGCCTATTAATTGAGCAGCCTATTTAACCATTATTTTAATCCATGTTGTACAATCTTTGTTACAGTTTTTTTCTCTTGTTTGACAGCACAGCACTTTCTCCTCCACAGTCTTCTTGTACTTTCCCCCCTACCATTCTGCCAATGAATCAAGGTAGATATTGGCACCTGTTCTGGGAGGATTATTTGCTCAGCTGTAAAACCTGATTTTTCATAGAAAGTAAAGTTGATGAGTGTTCTTTGGCCAGTCCTCTCTTTTTAATGTAAATAGTCTCTAGAATTTACCTTTTTTTAACAAAAAGATAAGTGAGCTCAGGTGCCTCAGTGCGAGCAGGATACTTGGATTCCAATAGGGATTCATGGATTAGTGCTTTTGAAGATCAGGATTTAAAGGACAGAGGTGCAGCTTTCTCCTCTGCAGAACAACTGGGACATTTATATCTCCCCATAGTCAGTGCACCCCAAGAAGCTAACTCTCTGACTCTACATAATCTTTTCATGGTCAGGCTGTCAACCAGGTGGTGATCCTACAGCTGGCTTTTAATCCAGGATATCACAGAATGATATTGTTCATTATGCTCATGGAGGTTTTTCAGGCACAGGAATTTTATTCTGAGGTGGTTTTACAGAACAGTGATGAAAATGTATAAAAAAGCTCCATGGGAGAATACAGAGACCCACAAGACTTGGGAAGAAAGTGTGGAAAATTTTACTGGGAGGAGCTAACATGTTTCAGTCTTGCTTTCTACACAGAACTAGCAGAGTTTATCTTCATTAGGTTGCCACTCTTCAGATAACATATAAGGTTCAGGTTTTCCTTTTATACATGCAAGAAAATTTAAAAAAACATAGCTGTTTTCCTTTTGTGCCCCAAAACTTCCAGACAAGCCCCACTAAATGTGTTCTACACTAAAGAATTCTGGGGTTTATGGACACAGGTCAAACACCTGGAGCTCAGGCAGATTGAAAATTTTCCATCAGATATGCTTTTCAGCCAGGCAGCCGACATTTTGACTAAAGGAAACATTTTCTACCAAGTGTTTATTTCCTGTGGAAATCTAACATTTTACTGGTAATTCAAGCATCTGGAAATTAAAGAGATCTTGTCTTTAACCTCAAGCTAAAATCACTGTGTTGAAATTAATACTTAAAAATGCTAAGGCAATGCTTCAGGACAATTACCATTTAAGAACTTCAGCGACTACTTCATCTCAAACCCTGGCATATTGTAAAACCCTCTCCCTTGACAAAACATTTCTTGTAATGTTTTACAGCTCTTTAAAGGCAGCTATACCTCTCCTAGCTCTGAGTGTATCTATACCTACTCCAGAATGACCTCTTCAGCCAGAACTGTGCCAGTGCCAGGGTAAACAGAGACCTTGGGAGGTGCAGCTCTCTCCTGCTTCCTAGTTCTAATTTTAAGGCCCTTTGTGGCATAGCCCTTCCTCTTACTTGGTACCACACTATCCCACCTCTCATCTGCTCTGCTGCTCTTCTTATGTCTTCCTGACCATTAGTTCTGCTTTCACCTTTCTTTGCTGTCAAGATGCAGAAGAGACATAGAAGGTGGCAAAGGGCTGCCTTTTCTTCAAGCAGCTTTCTCTCATTCTGCCCTTTTGGTCCATAGGACATGGTGAACATTCACACACACATGGCTGCCACTGGAGCTCAGCTCTGCCAAAATTCCAATACAATGTCCAAGCACAGCTTAGTGACTGAGAGTGCTGGTCAGTACACTCATGATAATCCTCTGTTGTTGCTTTGCTCTCAGCCTATCTGTCACATCTCATGGTCTCTCTTCTCTTCCCCTTCCTACTGAAATCTTGGTAAATGATTAGACCTTTCTCAGTTCAGGTCTTCTGCTGGTTTAACATTGCGGCATACTTATAAAACCTTTTCAGGGCAAAGTTTTCATTAACAGGGTAGGGCTCTGCAGAGGGTAGGGAACAGCAGACAGAGCTGTAGTTGCAGGAAATTCCTCTGCCAGCTCACCAAACTGGTTTACTCTAGTGACAGTCTGTGTGTCATGGGCACACTGAATATCACTAATGCCAAAAGGCTCAGCGCCTTGTGTACCACCTGAACACAAAATACTCTCCCCACCACCTCCCAAGGACTGCTAATGTGGTGCCTGCACAGGTACAAGTGCTTGTTACTACTGGGCAGTTTAACAATGTGAAGAAAGAAAACCCAGATTTATCCCTTGAATTACGTGTTCTCATTTACTATAGCAGTGTTGTATGGAAAGCAGAGTTAATGGGGGATCATTGAGTGTCTCCTATGTCTCTGTTTGCAGTTTGACAATCCAGATTTTAACATGAACACAACAAGCACCATCTCCTTTCAGCTCAAAATAAAGGCTAGAATTTTCATTTGCTTCAAGGCAGCCTACTGAAGATTTTCCCTGCCTGTGCCCTTCTGTTTATGGCTAGCTAACTGAGCCTTTCCATGGAACTCACATTGTTTAAAATCACATCCACTTGGCACCTTACTACCATTTACATCTAACTCCTGTTTGTTTGGATTCACTCCCTTACTGAATCATTTCCTTGAGTTTTCAGGAAGACTCTGTCCCGAACTTTCTCCCATAGTCTTCTTACACCATTTCCTACCATCTTCTGAAAACTATTCCTTTCACTCAGTACAAAGGCAGACCACCTAATTGCTTCAAACCATTCTTCTCTGGGATAGAGCAGTCACTGTTTTATGTGGTAAATAGGTTTAAACAACTTCTATTTCTATTTCATGTTACTGTTGGCAATTTTTACCTCTTGAACTCATCAGCCTAATTTTCCTTATTGGAATTAATTTCTTCTGTCCTACATTACTTCCTTGCTTCAGCTGGTTTGTCAGATGTAAAGACCGATTAGCAAAGCTTATGTTCTTTAGCTTCTGCTCAGCTGTAGGCTATGCTCCCACAAAATTACTGCCCTCCATAAATCAAACATCCTTTTGGTGTCATAGGATGGCTGAGCCTCAATGTTTACTGCAAAAAATAGTTAACTCAGAAAAAGAAACACTAGTCCTTCTTTGTTGATTGCATTATTTGTTCTCATATTTCCTCTCCCTTATATAGGAAAGTAGTTCATTCATCCCGATCAGCAAAATCTTCTCCATGTGTTTGGAAGCAACTCATTGTTTTATTGAAGAACCATATATAAGTATTGGCAATTTTGAATGAAATAGCAGAAATTATGCATTTTCAGTGAAATAAAAAAAATATTATTTCTAACTCAATTTTTTTCCATCCATTCTGTCCAGTGATGCTCTTCTCTTGAAGTGAGGCTCTCAAAAGTAGCAATGAATTTTTCAGATCTGATTTGCTTTGAGATTTTCAGTTAGCAGCAGTCACAAGTACAAAATTGCTCTTCAAAAAACTGATCTTTTTTTTTTTACTAATTCCTAAGCATGATTATTTTAGAATTACAACTGCAATGACAAATTAATACTGATGTAACTTAACACCTTAACCACCTTATGATTGAAAAATGCAGTAAATGTGTATAGCATGAAAACGCAGTAGTAAAGTGTGACAACTAATTAGTTTTTACTCTCATTCCACTGGAACATCAGGTAGCTACTTAAGGTTATGATCCTTGGATTCAGAGAGGTGAAAGTAGAAACTGTTAGCACAACTATCTATAGTCTTCTTTCTTGCCATTTCCCATTCTTGAGTATCCATGTAGTTTATGGCTCCAGTGTCCCATCGCTCATGCCTGGATAATGCACTTGACTACTGCTGGGTCCAGCAATAGCTGGCTACTGAAAGGAACAACCTTCTCAGTCTCCCACTCAGGTCTTCTTGCTTAATGGACAAGTCTGTACTTCAGCACTGAGCACCCCACACTGTCATGCTGGAAATAAGGTTCCCATTTCTGTGTGGAAAAGCACCAGCTTTTTCCTTAACTCCCTCTTGAAAGCATCTTACAACTTCTCTGGGAATATCAGTGGACATTCCAAAATTGAGGTTCTTCACTTGTGATGTATATCATCATAACGAATTTCCACAAGAGCTATTCTAGGTTCTCTAGTACTGTCCATTACATAAGAGGAACACAAAATGGGGATGGACTTGCTTGGCCTAGAAAGCTGAGTAACTTTCATCTCTATGTTTTGTGAGGAATATCAATCTTCTCAAGAAACCAAATTATTATCTTTGTTATTACTGATGTAGGAAGGTAAAAGTGAGAATGTATACAGGAGTTTTGAGCTTGAGGAAAGAATCTCTCTTCACCTTGCCTTCCATACTTTTTACTCATATCTAAAGACAGAGTCTTTTCTTAATTATGTCCTGACCCACAGGTTAACTTTGAGTCATTAAATGGAGGGAACTAAGATGATTTGAATGAATACAGTGGGTGTTGAATGGTTCATGCATTAGTCACGGTGATTTTCCCCTGCAGTGCTGACCCTCATTTGTACAACAAAGATGAGAAATTGTTTTTCCTGGTATTGACTAGAACATGAAGATAGTACCCATTTCCCTAAGGTGAGAAGTCCTGAGTAAGAGATACCAGTTCACTTTTTGCCTGATATGAAAACAGAAGCCTGTGTCTTTGCACCATGGTAGATGCAGAATGGTAAATCTCTTTTTTTCAGAGGACAGAAACTTTGAAGATTTTCATAGAAACTAAGCAAAGTATTGCTGTTATCAATTAATTGCATAGAGCATCTCAGCCTCTGGAAGTAAAACAGGTAATTGAAAATGTGTTCTCCACCACAGAAGGCCTGCAGTTGGGAATGAAAAATCAAATCCTTCGAAGAGACACAGAGACCGTCTGAATGCGGAACTGGACCACCTGGCCAGCCTTCTTCCTTTTCCCCCTGACATCGTATCAAAGCTGGACAAACTTTCCGTCCTGCGCCTCAGTGTCAGCTATCTGCGAGTCAAGAGTTTCTTTCAAGGTAGGTTTCCTTAAGATCTCAGCATCCCGTTAAAAGTATCCCTCTAATTTATTGCTGCTTTGTACTGATCCTGAGTAAAAGTAACAAATGGTATTATATTGATAAAACAAGGGGGGGAAAAATGTATTATTGAACTTGTTTTGTGCATGGGATGTTGCATTGGAAATGTCATTCATTTCCTCTTATGTAGTTTGTGTGTTTTTCACCAAATAGTGGTGAAATGTCCATCTTTCATCAGCAGGATGATGAAAATGGGAAAACACAACTGTAAAATCACTAAACTGGGAAAGAAGTTTGTGGTAAATGTAATACCTGTTACAGTTTGAATTCTCTGTTTCGTGCTGTTATTATGAAAGTTCAAAACAACTGTTTAAAAGTCAAGCAACTACTGTATTACCTATGTTTGCTGTATGCCAGGAGGAAATGGGTTCACTTGGAAAGCCAAAATGGTCACTGTCTTTCAGGACAAGAGAGATTCAAAGTTTAAAGAGCTGAATAAGGCTGTACGAGGCTACACTTTCTTTATACAGTTGTCTGGCACACCACAAAGGGAAAGCCAAATGTGCATTTTCAGATGCGCATAAAAAGAATTCTTCCAAATTTGAAGATATTTTGAGTTTCTTCTGTTCCTGAGGAGTTCACAAGAGCAAAATCCAGATTAGTGATTTAACAATGGAAATCCTCTCTAGAGCTGTTTTCAAAAAAAAGGAAAAAAGTCCTGTGTATGAAGGAGAAAAGTTGACCAAAACTTATATGCAGACTGCAGAGAAAAACAGAAATATTTTTATGGACATTATTTTTCCTTTATTACTCTTTATTATTTCTACTCCTTATGATGATCCTTTATATATATATATGTTTTTGTTTTTTAAAATTTTTAAAAATTTTTTTCTTTTTTTTGATTCAGCCAAAGAATAATATCTGTTGGTTGCCTTCTTGCTTCTAAAATGCATTTTAGTATAAAAGAAACGTCTTCTTGAAGAGCCTTTGGCAGGCTGCAGGGCATTTTACAAGGCTGACATGAGATTACAAAGGGTGATATCACTGATAGCAGGAGCTTCCCATGTCAGCTGTGGCGGGTGGCTGCCCAGCGTCCAGCATCCTGCAGTCGACAGAGTGCCTCTCTTACTCTTTAAACACATACCTGAGTGCTATGGACTCTACCTCTAAGCCTGACTTTCATTTCTCTTGCATTCACAATCAGTAATATCTCTTCAACTGTCTTTGCTACTCTTCTGCCAGAGTTTCTAAGATCCATTGTCTCCTTTTCTTAAAGGGATGAGATAAAAGGAAAACAAGTAAAACCAGGCTGCATTATGTTGAAATGTTCAGTGCTCCATGTTTTGAGAGATTTCATTTAATTTAATCCTCAGATTACCTAATTGAACACATATCTTGTGTTCCCTTCATTCTATTTTTTAAATGTTTACATCACAAAACTAAGGTTACAGAAAGCATTGTTTATAGTAAAGGAAGGAAACTACATGCCATTTTAAGACAAGAGAGCAGGCTGGAGCTTCAGAAGGGTGGAGTGGAGGAGAGGTGAGCTGTGGAAACTGAGCTGAGTGAGGAATGGTTGCAAATGTTTGGGTGAGGGCAGAATCTGCTGCATCCCTCATGAACACCACAATCTACTTGTAATTCTGGGCAAAAAAGGCAGAATCTGTTTGTTTGTTTGTTTGTTTGTTTGTTTGTTTGTTTGTTTGTTTGTTTTAAGCAAAAACTTTAGTAACAAGTCACCCAAAAGAGCGAACAAGCATATTCATCCCAGTGTTTCAATTTTTGTTGTGATGAAAGAGGATAGAAGAGCAGAAATGGATTGTTTGTGACTTTTTAAATCAAAGGATGACACTAAACTGGGAGCTTATAAACATTCTGAGGACAGAGAGCAGACCAGTGGCATACAGAGATGTTAGAAAATTGGATAAAAAAATGTATCTGGAAAAATGGCTTAGTAAATCTGTACTAATTCACTCAGGGAAAATTAATCCAAAGAAACTGGCGTTCAATAGAAAAGACAAACCTGGAACAGAGAACATAAAAACAATAACCGAAGAGGGATAGTGGTCAACAAGTTGTTCCATGCCTGTAATACGGTATGTTGACATAAACAAGAAAGCCAAGTGTGGATTTTGGTCTGTTTGCCCAGAGGCAGCATGTCACTACACAGGAAAGTTATAATCCCTCTCTGCATGAGACCAGCATGACTCCATCTGGACTAGAGCTTTCTGTTGTGGGCATCTCCTGGTCACAAAGGCATTAGTGCATATTAAAGGGTTTGGAATAAACACAGGCAAGAAGTGACTATAAAGTTGCATGGGCAAAAAAAAAAAAAAAAAAAAAAAAAAACCCCAACAAACAAACAAACAACCCCCAAAAAACTAAAGTTAGGTCAATTTATATTCTCCAGCTGTTTCTTCATAGGAGGAAAAGACAAGAAGGGAAGGAATTACTCAGGATATTGTAGAGTGGCAGAATGGAGGAACCAAGGAATGACGATGCCCAAGATGAAATTTGCCTTGAATATCAAGCAAAACTTATCTGTAATGGGTTCTGTTCAGTTGTCCAATATTCCTGAAGTGGTCACAGTGGAGATCCAGTACATTCAATTTTGTAGTGTGCAACAGACAGTATTGTGCATCATTTGTTTAAAAAAACTCTTCTCTGAGTTTTGGGGAAGTTAAGCTTAAATTTCAGGTTTTTCAAACATGCTTTTAAGAATATTGCTTGCCATTAAAAAAAAAGAGCAGTGTTCCTTGACACGTTAAGTTCATATGTGACATTGTGTACTCAACCCATAACAGGTCAGCAATTCCCATGCCAATTGCAGTGGCACGCCTTCAGCAATGCCAGAGGTTCCTGGGCACACTCATTTCCTTACCACTAGGTGTCCTTTTAGTAGCTACTCTGCCATAGTCAGTGCACAGCACAAACGTGTTTATGAAGATCAATAGCCGACTGGAGGGAGTAACCTCACCATATTGACTTCAAGTGTGAAAATGGTTTTGCAGAGGATTGGGTATTCGTGCATGGAGAACATCCATCAGTCATTTATTCCCATTTTAGTGACCATTAGAGGTTAGCACCTTGAAGCATATGACCAGTTCATCTTACTTGACTGATTTAAGCAAAGGCCTGGTTTCTTTCAAAAATTTAGACTTTGTTGTTGAGACAGATATTCCTAGGATTTAGTTTAAGTCGTTGTGGTGAATTCCCTCCCTCATTCTTAGAAATCTTTTCTTTTTGCTGCCTACTTGTTTAAGACTCTCCATATTTCTGTTATCAGTTGGCAGAGGCTCTATTAATAGCCCTGCTCCCCCCAAGCTACAGGCATTCAGTCATTTTGCATTTTCCTGATAAGCACTTCAAAATGGCCTGCAGCAATAACCTTCCAATCTCACCGGATCTCGTGTATGAGGCAGCTGGGTCTGAACCAGGGTTAGCTGATGACTGAGAGACATCAACTGCTACAGGAAACTGTGACTGTCACTTGGCCCTGACAAAGACTTGCTTTGGGTGGGGCTCCTGTGAGCATGGAGGGCACTCAGTGTCTGTGACCACTTGAGTTTGCTGGGCCTCTGTTCTTGGACACGTTCCATCTCGGTTAATTGCAGTCTGCCTTCCTTTACCACTCTTGACAACATATCCTTTAGTACTTCTCATTTCTCAGTTTTTCCACTGGTGGGGAAATAGTGGTCTTGCTCCACTTCCAAACCAGTCCCATTTTGTTGGTTGTTTAACTTGTTCCCTTCTAGTATAGGTAATGATTTAGTAAATAAATGTCAGAAGAATAGCCCCTTGTCCTTTTAACAGCTCAGATCCTTTCTGAGAGAGAGCTAACTTACGTTTCCCAGTCCTTGTAAGGAAACCAGCTATGACAATTTAGACCAACACAGTCACAGCTAGGACTATATAGCTCCTCATCTTTCAGTTCTTAGTGTAACTAACCTTGTACCAATACTCAAATTCCACTCAAACTTTTCCTTCGACATCTCATTAAGTAATGTTAGACCTTTTAGCCATAAGCATTTCTGATAAATGATAGATAATGTTGAGTAGAGACTTAGATGGGAAATGTAGAGACCTCAATATGGTTGAACATTTTTATTTCGAACTCTTTACTACATAATTTATATAAAGCATAATTTAATTCAATAGCTTGTTATTTTGACCATCTGGACATTTTTTGCACACACACATATATATATAGTCAAAAACAGAGACATGCATGCAAGCACAAAAGCAGTGCTTTCCTGACAAAAATCTCCCTCCTGTATTATTTTGAATCTCTGTTTATTGCAGACTTCAGTGCCTTTTCTGTATTTATTTACTTCCAGACTTCATTTGATTTTGAAAGCTAAAAATCCTGATAGATTTATGGATGACTAAATATGGACTGTAGAGAGTCACAGATGAGCTCTGTGAATAAATATCTTAGAAGTTTCTGTAAGTTTTATATTTAAACTGCAATCCACATCTTTGCAAAATTAGTGACAGTCAAGCATGGAGAAATGTTGTTTCACCTGCCTTAGACTACAGTTATATATGGATTGTAAAATGAATTACAGCAGAGTTTGAGAAATTTGTCTACAAATGTTAGTTCATCTGTTTCCATGCAGAATTAAAGCCTGTAGTGAACATTCCTGAGTAAAGAATAAGCTATGCCTTAACCTGAGGGTCATTGTCTAATATTTTTGCAAATCTGCAACATGGCTAATTCAATACCTTCCTTTGCAATCCCCAAAATCCAAGCTGGAAGTCTCTTGTTTCAGTTTAAGCTCCCCTTTTGTAGAAAAAAAATATTGTTTCCATTTCTCGTGGCACCTCAGCTTTTACAGCCATGAAGGTGATCCTAGCAGATGGAAGCAAAAAGAGGCAACAAACACTAAACTTTTTTGCTTTGATTGTCTGTAGCTCCCCTTCTGCTGAGTAGCAGAAATCTATTTTCCCAACCTTGTATGGTTAAAGGGCTTCCAGTATGATTTTTATAACCTTCCCCTCCTTGCTACATCTGATACTATATATTGGCCTTACTCTTTCTCTTCTTATACATTTGTCCTTCATTTTATTCATTTTTAAAATAGATTTTCTGTGACCTTCCAGTCACTGAAGAATTCAAGATTTTCTTGAGGTGGTCTTTTCTTACCTTTCCCATTCTTCACTGCCACTGAGACAGTTTACACTTATGTCCTATATATTGATTTGTTGAAAAAACATCCAGCTTCTATTTCCCTTAGATATGTGCCCTCTGAGATATTTCCAGGTGTACTGAAGTCTCCTTCCTGTTGGTCCTCTGTCTTCCAATGCTGTGGCTTGGATTGCTGCTGCTTCTACAAGAACCATTAATTCCAGTATTTCCCAGTCACTTTCACCAAGCTGCCGCATCTCCTTCTAACCCATTTCTCCCCTTCAATTAAACCTTTTATAGACATATACACACACACACACACATATATAAATATACATATACAGATTTTTTTTTTGTTTTTTATTTTTCCCCTTTTCTGACAGGGTAGCATACACTGACTGTGTGGTTTCTGTCTTTCTTCTGATTTAGCATTTATGTTAGTAGGTCATTTTCTTTTACTTGTCTACGTGCTTGGTGTGATCCAATTCCCATCAACATTTATCTTTAATGGAAATTGAATTTATCCCTTTTAAGAAGAAGCAACAAAGGATTCCTCCCAGCTGGCCTGATTTTCAGTATCCTCAATTACTTGCAGTGTGTTCCAGCTTTGTTCTCCTCCTACAGTGTCCATGGCTGTTACGCTCCTAGGTCAGAAGCATACTACTGAGATTCTTCAGGTTCATTCCTTAGACCCTTTAGGCTATTATTTATTGTAATAATTGAATATTTGGTGCTGCAGCCCCCACTGCAGACCTGTTTCTGGTGTGACATGCATGACACTGCAGCGACAGAGAAATTTAAGGTTTTAAAACCTGAGATGGGTAAAGAAGCAGGGAGTGATCTTGCTTTTAGTGCATAATCTGCAATGTAATGCTACTCAACAGTGCTGTAGGAGTGCTGCCTACCTGAACCAAGGCTCCTGGTCTGAGGTTCCAAGGTTCTTCTGTAGTTCATGTACTGTGGTTCTCGGGCATCTCTTTCTACCCCACCATCTCTTCCTAATAATTCTGTTTTCCCAGAGTTTTCTTTTCAAACTCCTAGTATTTTTTTTTTTCCTGGAATGAAAAATTCTGCTTCTTTGGTATAAATATGTTTTTTAGATTTTACTTTACATAAGCATGGCAAATATTTCCACAACAAGATTCAACTGATCCTTAAACTAAGTTCATATGGTTGAGCTTACTATTACAGTTATGGCCTATATTGAATCCATTTCCATGGGAAAAAAATCATCTTTCATTTGTAAGCCAGTTTCAGTATCCTGAAGCTTTCCCTTAAATTTAAAATCATAGTCTTAGTGAATCATAGATTCACAGATGGGTTGAAGATGCAAGGAACCTCTGGAGGTCACCTGATCCAAGCCCTCTGCTCGAGCAAGTCACTGAGAACCAGTTTCCCAGGACCATGTCCAGATGGCTTTTGAATATCTTCAAAGATGGAGAGTCCACAGTGTCCTTGGGCAACTTCAGCCAATGCTTGGTCACCCTGACAGTGAAAATGTGTTTCCTGATGTTCAGAGAGAACCTCCTGTTTTTCACTTTGTACTCGTTTACTCTGATCCTGTCACTGGACACTTCTGAAAAGAACCTTGCTGTTCTTCCTACCCTTCCTTTAGGTATTTATACACTCTGATGAGATCCACCCTGAGCTTTCCCTTCTCCAGGCTGAACAGTTCCAGCTCTATCAGTCTCTCAGTCTTTCCGCACAGGAGAAGTGCTCTAGTCTTTTCATCATTTTTGTGTCCTTACACTGGACTCTCTCCAGGTCCTTTATGATGGATATATTTAGAACAGATATAGGAAAAATAAAATAATAAAAAATCTGAAATAGCAATAAATATTATAAGAAAGATTAATAAGAACAGGATAAGATGCCTAAACCAACAACAACAAGAAGGAGGAAATTATACCTCATTGATTCCATCTCTTCGTTCCCACCTATCTTTTCTTGGTATGACTTATATATTGATTTCCATTATGTAAATGATTAGAGGTTTTCAGGTTATCTTCAAACTTTTTTTTTTTAAAGAAACCTGTACTTTGAGACACAAATCAAGGATTCAATTTGTGTTCCTCTGATTAGTTAGGGTTGAAGCTTATACCTTGAGTCAAGAATCCCCCAATATATTTGACTTTTTTAAGAATTAGAAGGTTGGTTTTTAAAGATATTTTCTACTGAGTTAGAGCATTCCCAGTCCTGTCCTCTGAAACTGAATGTCTGAATGATTTTTTTTCTTGGAAGAGAAATAAGGACTTTTCTTTTTTGAACACATACAAAAAAAATATTGCTGTAGTCCACGGTTGTAACTTAATTAGATTGTAAGCATTTGGGTAGTTTAGGTTTCTTAGGACAGCATATTCAATGGCTTGTACTGAAAAGAAACATTCATTGTCAGAGTGGGTAACAGGTAAGGTTATTCCTGCGGCTGTGTTGAACTGGTGTATTCAAACTGCACCAATATTTGGAGTGTTTTGGCCAAAAATGGACTGTTCACAAAAGAAACATTTTCCACTCTCTACTGCTCTCTAATTTTACCATCTTTTTAGCAATACAGCAACTGGAAAAACTGGAAAAACTGTTCTTCTGTATAAGTGGTATATAAGTAAATCATTGAAGGAAGACCTACTGTCTGCAAATCATTGTCTAATCAAGTGCTAAAATACTACATCAGTGAAATTTTAGTAGAAGTGCCAAGACTTTAGGCAGGATAGCTGCATTCATCCATCCCTGAGATCTGGCAGGATTTCTTTCTAGAGAAGCCACTGCAAATTGAATCTCCTCCACATTACCCATTTTCAAACATTATTTTGACTAGATTTTAAAATATATTTAATTGCCAGGGAGACCATTTTATTGGGACATACTGCTTACACTAATGGGTCAATATTTTCTCTTCCCCTTGTTTCCTGGGAACACCCTTCATTCCATGTGACAAATAACTGAGGCTGTTTTGTACTACAGGTCCTCTTGCATAACCTGGAGATCTCTCTGTCCTTGGAAGGCCTTTGCTGACTCTTGGAGGAGAACTGTGTCTGCTCTTGCTGTCCTGTTGTAAGAGGGTGTACCTCCTTCTCCTGGCTAGCTTTCTCTTTAGTTTCCTGCAAACAAGATGGGCTTTGTAGGATGAGTGTTGATTTACAAACAGGATTTATTTCAGAATGAACTTATATTCAGGAAGAACAAGACAAATTTAAATTGCTTGAATTCCCATAACCTTTGAAGATCAAGGAAACCCATCTGTGCAACACTACATTCAGTGTCATGTTCTGAGACTGGCTCTAAATTCAATACTTCTTTTGTGTGTAATGGCAAATGAAGGATCTTAGTTTCAGTTGTAAATAAGTTTCAGATATTTTCTGGTGCTTCTTGGTGCTTGTGTCATGTGCTGTAGGTTGTTTATATTACCAGAGCTATTACAAACTCAGAGCTGTTAGACAGATTTAGTCACCTGCATGGGAAAGGCTGGACTACATGGATTTTATGCTGTCCTTGGAAAACACACCATCACTAGGATTCTTCTTGCAGAATTTCCTCTTGTGATTCTGGATCTGTATCTCATACAACTATTCTATTGCTGGATGCCATCCAAATGAACATCCCTGTAGGCTTCAATGTTTCTCTTATATTATCAAGACTGATTCAAAAAAACAGGGAGGTGGAAATGACAAGTGACATGAGGGGAATCTTTGATAGAGTTCTCCTGAGGCCATTTGGCTCTGGGAGAGTTCCACTGTTTCTACCAACAACAGAAGTACACTCAGGACCAGACACATGGTTGCCTGATTTTATAGGTGTTCCCACAAACCACAGCTTCTACATTGCTCCAGTGCTAGGGGAAGTCCCCAAAATACTGTGAGCCATTGAGTGTGGGTCTTCACCTTTCTCCAGCTTGCTCAGTCATTCTTAACCATTTTGATTTGGCAGGCTTTTGTGCTCAGTGCATTTGCTAACTCACACTGTGCATCTCACGTTGCATAGATGTAAATGAATGTGGCAAGGATGTGTAAATAAATGTCTTAAATGCAAGTGGCAAGGAAAAATCTGGGTACATCTAATCCAGAAGACTGATATACACACTGTCTTTTTCATTCAGTGATGTTCATCTTGCTTGTGCGCTGTGCTTGCTTAATCCCTGCTCTGCAGCTAAGGCCCTTCTTGGCCCAGCCTGGTACCAGCTGTTGAAGTACTCTCACAGTCCTGCATGGCTCAAATTCCATTATCCTGAGCTATAAGTAATGGATTTCATTGATCTAATTCTCTTGAGTTAAATTCTGTTTAGATCTTGGAGACTGAGGAAAAACTTGGAGTTTAGTTCCACTGTAACCCATGTTTTCCTTGGATATGGAAACAAGACTGGTTTTCATCACAAGAAAAATGGCATTTTTGCTTCAGAACTTGCTAGCAATTTCAGTGACTGTAGAAGACACTAGCAATAGCTTTGTCCTTATCACTTATGCAATGGATGGGAAGGAAAGCATTCCCCCAGGCATGAACTTTGGCTTGGTTTACACTTGTTCTCAGCTTCATGAGTGATTACCATCTCTGAGAGGAAGCGTGTATCTTTGCTGTCAAGAAAATGATTTATTTTGTTTCTCATTTTAAACACAGATATGTTATAAAGGAAAGACAATACCTCTTATCCAACAGAACAAGGAATTTAGTTTGGCATATTGTAATTGCATAGGACTTTGAAGACAAAGACAAATAGTTTTCAGCTAGTGAATAGTATGGGAGATTGTCCTCCTCGTTTCCCTTCTCACTTTCCTACTGCTGACTTTAGGGCTACAGCACATAATAAAGCTCTGCAGAGAGCTCTGATACCATGAGGATCACAAAATCACAGAATCATTTAGTTTGGAAAAGACCTCCAAGGTCATCAGGGCCAGCCTTTGACTGATGACCACCTTGTCAATTAGACCATGGCACTAAGTGCTTTGTGCAGTTTTTCCTTGAACATGTCCAGGGACTGTGACTCCACCACCTCCCTGGGCAGGCCATTCCAATATTCAACGATCTTTTAGTGAAGAAGTTCTTCTTAATATCCAACCTGAACCACTCTAAATGCAGCTTAAGACTGTGTCCTCTCACCCTGCTGCTGATTGCCTGGGAGGAGAGGCTGACCCACACCTGGCTACACTCAGGATTGTGGAGAGTGATAAGGTCCCCCCTGAGCCATATAAAATATGAATAGGGGGCTTTGCTTTTCTGCAAAGTTTGCTTCACTTTGCTAGTGAATAGTCCTACAGTTTGGCTCAATGGATCGCTCTGAAGGACTTGTCTTCATTAAATTGTATTTAGTTTAGTGTCTTTTTCATTTTATTAGAAAGAAAATCCAATGTGACTATCACAGATGATTCTCTTCTCTAATGTAACTGTGATATATTAGTGCTCTGAAAGTTCCCCACCATAAAATGAAATGCAAGTTTTTTAGATGAGGCACAGCAGGTTTCCCTTTATCAGTCCAGTTTTAATTTCATTACACTTTTTGGTGCAATGCTGTAGATGATATAACTAACAAATTTTCTAAAATCTTGACATTGAGTAGAAGCAGAATGCATATCAGCAAACTTAGATGCTTAGTAAGAGAAGTTACAAGCAGATTTTAGGACTTCTTTTAAAGAAGCTCATCATTACTTTTTTGAAAGTTTGATGCTATACAACAGTCTTGCCAAAGTATGTATCATTTGAACTTACCGTGTCCCTAAAATTCTCTTGAAATCCCCTCAATGCATTTCCTCTTTATATCTGCATGGAATATATCAAGTTGAAGGTACATAGGAAGTATATATTTGTTATAATAAGTAAATGTCCACTATTCCCATTTACCTCTGAACCTGCCATATAAATTGGCTACTTACATATTGGAAACAGCTGAAAGAAGTTAGGAGGACTGAAAACAAGCAAGGTCAGATCTAAATCAAAACACAACATATTTTAAGGTGCTTTCTTTTTTCCTAGTCCATTGACAACTTCAAAACCACTTTACTAATTGTATACAGGCAAAACATGTCACCTTATAGTAATCTTATCTATTCCCCTGACTATTTCAATATCTGTGCAGAAAATGCTATCTTCTGTATGTTGGTATTATGTTGTATATCAGTGTCATTGAAAACCTGTCACAAACCCTCTATATTTTGTTCCAAATAATTTATTAAACCAGTGTTGTGCCATCAAATGACCCCTACAAACCTTATATGGGAAATGGCACAATAAATAATGCTTTATGAAAGCATTTCTTGAGAGCATAAATAATTCAGCCTTAATAATGTATCTTGAGCAGGTGAACGTAAGGATTTATGTGCAGAATATTCTAATATGTTATTATAAGGACCATAACAGTACATGGAGAAAAATGAAATTGTGTTTCTTCTTTCCATATTTTTTCTACACTGCACTGCAGCATATAGAAAAAGGCTACACATCTCACAGCAAGTAATATTTGTAAGAGGAAATTAGCAATGCTTGAAATTATTAATTTTTAGAGTTGCAGTCATGCCAGGTGCAGAATACTCTCAAATTACAATGGGTTATAGAGGTTTTGATTGTTTTCAGCACTTCTTCAGGACCACCAGAACTGTATTAAACCCTAGCAATGTAGGGTCTAATGTATGCCCCCCTAAGGGAAGAGCTCTTTCTTCTGAGCCAAACATACTCGGTAACACGTCAGAGAGTGTGAAGGTATTGCACATTGCAACATACATTCTTCATTTTTATTGATGCTAGCAAGCACTTTAGAAATTTTTAATAAGTCTGGCAGTAAGTGCGTGCCATATCATTTCAGGACAGTGATGCACCCTACATTTGTTGCTGCCAACTTATGGTTAGGAAAGCAGAGACAATGTCAGTTTGAAGGTTACTTTGCCATCATACCTTAAAAATATCATGGCAGTAGCTGATAGTACCTTTAAAACCAGTAGGGTGGCTAAGACTGTCACCCCTGTAAGCATGACCTGGGAGGAGAGGTCAGTTTCTGGACAGAAGATGTGCCCCTTGCAGCAACACTTAATGCAGGGACACCGAGTTCCAAGAGGTCATTTGTAAAAGAGGAATTTATTAATCTTGTCTTTGTCCAGTGAAGTCAAGTTACAATCTCCACACAGGGGTCAGCTGCTTACTTTAGATACTCTAGCCTCAGCAGATATTCTGCCTTCTGACTCTCTGAAGATTATGTTCAACTAGTGCGGTTTTTCCAGCCAGAGAAAAGCTGCAAACTACAGTGTTGTGACTCTTCATCACTCTCTTGCCAAGTGCCAATACAACAGCATGTGAAAAACATGTTGGGGAAGACTTTGAAGCTGTAGATTCCTGTGCCCTGAGCTGCCTGTATTGGAGACTGGGAAATGTAACAGAAAGTTTCCAAGAAAAGAGGACATTGAGAAACTTAATCTCCTTTCCACTGAGGCAATTTGCCAGCAAAGACCTACTGTAGGCAAAATTTGGGTAAAAAGCCTCTTCTCAGAAAACAACAAGTTTGGCTGGGGAGGAAACATAAAGACAGCTGGTCATGTCCTTAATTCCTTATTATGTTTTGCTTAACCTTGGCATTAGTGGAGTAATACAAGCCAGGCTTTCAAAATCTGCCCCAGTGTTTCGAAAAACACATCGCCTGTTTCAGAGTCATAACAAAAATACCATTGAAATGGTTAAAGCCTGGGACGTTTGAAGTCACACCATCATCATACCAATAATTTGGCTGGAGAATGTTTTGTGCTAGTTAAACTGGGGACCAACTGACCATATTATAGCCAGATTAGCAGTGGTGAAGGCTGCTGGAGGGAATGAACACTCAAAAGTTAACTTAGATCTATACGGAGATAATGTGATACATATGAACAATTTGGGGGACTTTATCAGTGTACTTTCATGTTAAGTTTTAATTAAATCTGCCAATCTTATTTTTTCTTTTTATTTTTGCTGTTTAATTTAGTGACTTCCACCTCATTCTAGCAGCCTTTTTAATGACAATCCACCTGACTTTGTAAAATTTTCTCTTTTGCATTTTCCTCTTCTGTAGATTTTCTTGTTTTCACCATATAGGTTTTTCCCCCTTGTCTTTTCCCATCTTTGCTACAACATTCTCCCTTTTTTTCCTATATTCCTTGCTCCGCTCCTAAAAACATTTGGTTACATCTGCTGTCTGCCATTCCAGAACTGGATCTCCATCTCTCCTCTCCAGTAACTGACTTCGGTGGGAAAGCAATGATGTCCTTTTTTTTTTCCAACAAGACATTGTTCAAATCTCCTATTGGGTGAAAGCAGGACCAGGCAAACCTCTTTTCCATTCTCCTCCATGAGGGCCTTTTGCCCGAAGAGATCTGGGTGTGGTGAGCTCAGATAGCCTGCTGATGCTTTCATTGCATGGGCCACAGGGAGGGGACGTACCTTTCATTCCCTCCCCTACAAAGAGCCCTACCACAGCGTCAAGATGATGAGAATCACTGAAGCAGAGGGCTGAGCCTCAGGGCGGGAGGGGGGAATAAATAATGGCTTCTTGTCAACCCTCCCTTCTGCATTAGGCTGCCAGATGATTGCTTATTCCTTGCTCCCACCCACACGCTTCATGCCACCACCAGCATTTTTGGCCCTTTGTGGCTGAGGTTGTGGGCTAGTCAGCTGATGAGTCAGCTCCTGTAACCAGTGCTTTTCCAGCTCCACATGGCAGGGATAGCTTGGGCGGAAGAGTTTCAGCCAGCACTATCTGCATGGAAGATGGGGGCTGCTTGGGCACGTCAATTGGCTTATTTAGAATTTCACCATTCTGCAAATAAAGGGCAGGTTTCCAGGGGTGTGCAATTCATCTCCTCTTGTTGTCTTTGCATATGCTCTGACACATGAAGTTTTGGAGCTACACCCTGTATGCCATCTGTTAGTACGGGAGTGTGGAGTGAACGGGAAATTCAAACTTTGAATAGGTCAGGAAATTCAAAGTTTAGTTCTCACAGCAATTAGCTGCATGTTGGTCTCAGATGGTAGTGTAGCTCATCGGGTTAATGCACAAAATGAATCTTGCGCCACAGCTGAGCTCCTGCGCCGCAGCTGAACTTGGCACTGGGACCGAGTGGGAGAAGAGAGGATCAGAGCTCTGAAATACCTTTGTGCCTCCTCAATGCTGGGCAGGCCTGGGCCTCTTTAGTGCTTCCCAGGGGTCAGAACACCCTCTGGGAGTGGTGCACGCAGCCTCTTGCAGCTCATGTCAACTGGGGAACATCTGGCCAGTGGAAAATGCAGCAGGCAGAAGAATGTTCCAGCTGCCCTGTTCCCAGCCTGCCCCATCCTGCCTTGACTCTATCAACTCCCAGCTTTTTTTGCCGTGGCTGAAGCACAATGGTTAGGTACTCCAGCTCCTTCCCTCCTTCTCACCAGGCAAAGGCCATGCTGCGCTGGGACGGGCTGTATGAACCACCACATGTGGAAGTCTCAGCCATAGCTAGTGACTAAACTAAACAATTGGTTTTCAACTAATTTCTACAGCTGCAGGATTTGCTGTCCTTCTCTGTCTGCCTAGTACAAGCATATTTCCAGGCATCTTTCAGTGATTCTGACCAAGCTAGACCTTAATTTACACTGCAGTAGCAAAACACTCCTTTCCTCCTCGTCCAGACAAAATCTGACCATTTTCAAGTATGTACAGTATTTTGGGGCAGAAGGAAGAGGGCGAGGATAGAAGCGATTTTGTGAGTAAGCTTGCTATAATTTTTATAACCAAGCCATTCAGGAAGCCTTAGGTTTGAGTCTAGTAACTGTAATTTGTCACAGTACTTAAACCTATTTCTAATGAAAGAATACCTCTTAGTAGCTATTTAAAGTCAATTTATTAATTTAAAATGATTTATGGTACACTAATCTGAAATGGTTTGATTTTGGATTATTAGTTGAGGTATCAGTGAACTCTATTATGTTTCTCTGGATAATTTTCAGATTAAATAAAATCCTCCACTAAAATAAATTTCTCTGGATATTTTTCAGATTAAATAAAGTCCTCCACAAAAGGACTAAAAAAAATAACATATAGGTAGATTTGCAGCTAATCCAAATTACTGGATGCATGTTCTCTATATGTACAGATCTTTCAACTATCAGGTGCAAGATATTAGGAGCTGTGGAGGGAGTGAGGAGTTTGTGGTTATTATTTGGAAGTTGGCACATGAGAAGTCATTGTTTATCCTGATTTCACTGTACTAAATTACTGACTAGTTCTTCCTCTAGAATTGCAGATCCAGTGGGACTTAGACACATGTATTAGCTGCCTGCTTGCATCTCCTTAGAAAATGGAGCAATTGGCCACACTGTCTTTGAATAGGAGAGGTCATATTCTTGAAAAAAAATTAGCGGTATTTTGTTTTCATATAGTAGGAATTATAAAAAGGACTTTCAGAAAGGCAAGATTTTTTAGGTACCAGCTCTGTGGCCAGACTGGCATGCAGAACAGAGCTGAGCAGCAGTATTCTAGCAGCTGTTTACCCTCAAATGCCCATACATCAAGTCATTCCTGCAGTTAGCAATTATTTCTTTGCCAGCTGTCTCCAGAACAGTGTAATTTGTTGGTATAGGTAAGGTAGCTCAACAGCATTCTCACGTATCCCTTTCCATAGCTAGGAAGGAAAAATTGCCATGTTAATTAAATACTTGCATTAGTATCCAGTGCCGTTTTTCTCTAGATAAACTTCTTGTGCTTCAGCCAAAGTTCATAAACAGGGCCAAATCTGTTTAGGCAAGAGTTGATCCTGTATATTTTTCATTTCCATGGGAAGTTGTTGCAGTGATAAATGAATGGGCACAAATCAGTAACATAAGACTAAAGGTAATATCTTCAGAAGTCTCAGAACTCTTTGAAAGTGTGGCTTATCTTCAAAAATGCCTGCAGCTTTGTCTGTACTGATACTGTTAGAGGTCACTCTAGAGGCTGTCAACCCCCTCCCTTTTAGGCTGGCGTCTCTGTCTCAGCACCTGCACCAAATTTTGACTGAGCTGAGAAGCTGCAGTGATGCTCAGCACCTGAGGTTAAGCCTGCCTCTACAATGTGAGTGCACTGGGCTCTGACAGTGAGGTCCACCAGCAGTAAAATCACAATTCTCTGTCCAGCTTCCAACCTAATTCCTCTCCATAAATACAGGCCAGACCTGGAGCAGAGATAAGGCCAATTTTGGGGTGTCATTAATTTCATATCAAAGCTGGGTTGGGACGTTATTTGTGTCAATGAGGAATGGGAATGCAGATGGGAGAGGGCCTGTCCCACTGCTGGGTGAAGATACACATCAAGGTCAAGCCTAAAGTGTAAAAAGCCCTTGTTTTGGATGAAGCCAAGGGTGCTCAGCCTGTGGCTGCATCTCCAGAATCCCTGAAACTGTCTGTAGCATGTATGGGCACACCTCAACAAGCTTTCACCTGTTTAGTGTGCCTAATAATAGCAATGAACTTGCAGGACAGTGCAAACTGCATCCCACACTGTGAGTCCTCAATAGGCTTAGTGCTGTGCCCTCATTCCTATTGTTACTTTATTTAAGCTGGATTATAAAGCTGGTTTGGGCAAGCCTGTTTGTGCTGCCATTAAATGAAATGTGTCTGCACACTAATCCTCACAAAATATCAATGAGCAATATAGCCACCATAATTTTTTTAATTGTAGGCTTCAAAGTAATTTAAAAGCTTTTGAAAACTTTATTTCAGGTAATTAGTGCAAATAATTAATGATGAAACAACAACAGTTGCTTTCATAGCGTTAACTGCTTGTGAAAATAGGCCAAACTCCCCATTCATTGGGTAGAGTTGACTTACCATAAGAGGAAAAATATTTTTAACTTCTTTCTTTAAATTCCCCACTGCCTCTTATCACCCAAAGTCATTCCAGCCGCCACCTGCAAGGCATGTCCATACAACAGATCACTATATTGGTAATTTGTGGGATACTTGGCTAAAATAAAGTAGACTTTTCTGACCTAGGAACAAGGTCTGACTGGAATTTATTGTAATTTCATAGTATTTCTTCAGAGTCAATTCATAAGCCTGTTTTATGGTTTACTATTTCCATATCATTGTGTTTCTCACAGTGTGGCAGGGCAATGTTTAATTCAGGGCAATCGTATTTGTTGCTTATTGAATCTAATGTTTGTTTGACTGTTTACCATGACTTTTAAATATCTTAATTAGCATAATTCACAGTAGCACCTGTTTGACAAACATGGACCTTTAACACAATAGAAAGTAAGAGGCTAACTAAATATTTGCGAAAGGTGCCAGTATCATTTAAAAGAACTGTAGAGCTATTTAGCTTCAGCTTTTATTTAATTCTACTCAGGCAACAGCATTCCATCCATATAAAAGTTGAAGATATATGTTTCTTCCCTGATCAAACTGAAATAGCACAGTCCCACGACATATTTGGGGGGAATCCCATATGATAATACATGTGTGCCTTGTATCTGTGAGCGCTGAAAGGATGAGCTGCCTCTTTAAAGAGCTTCTGTGAACCTGTACTGTAGTAAGCTCTGGTAGGCGAGGGGTTGCGTGACTGCAGCAGACTCATTTGTGATCCTCAGAAAAGTGGTTATGAAAGTGATCTCTTGATCAGAGGAATAGAGCTCTGCTGCCTGCCAGACCAGCAATGCAGAAATGAGCCTCCTCCCTGCAAATCTGCCCCGGCAGGAGAAAAAGCGCTCCTTTTTTGTATGCAGCGTAATGACTCCTCTGAAGAATTCTTGCGCTTAAAACAAAGTGTACTCTAGAGTATACACTGCCTCCAGTTAAATTTCACATTTTTTGAAACATGCAAGATCATCTTTGCTTTTTGCTATTTGTAGTTTTCACTTTCTTACTCAAACCTACTCTTATTTTCCTTAGTGTAGAGCTAGTAAGTCTTGTGTCAAGGTTTTTGGACTGACTCTGGCAGTAAGCCACAGTGTATATCCAATGGAGATCATGCTGTATGTAACTGGGGAAAATGCAATAGAAATGAATGCTTATTTCACATGATGAGTATAAAACAGATCTGATGAATCGGTAGGTAAGAAATCATTGTTTTTCATCCAGAGACCTGAGACAGAATAAGAAGCACTAGAAGTAATTTATGTATCATAGTTCTCCTTATACACACTATTCACCTGGCATTGATCACTCAATGAAAACTGCAATTGGCTATTACTGAAAGCTGCAATTGGCTGTATTGAAGGCATAATCCTATATGTTTCATGAATGAGATACAAGATTCCTGTCCTTATCCCATAAGGAACACTCGTTGCTTTGGTAGCTTGCTATGAGTCAAGGCAGCAGGCACCTTTGTAGGAGTCAGACTTGCCTGTTCAAGTCAATGACACATATAGAAGAGTTGAAACTGGAGAAAAGGTTATATTTTATTAGCTAGGACTTTGTTTCTGAAATACAGAACACTGGTTTTCCTTATCTTCAAATGGGACAAGTCTGATAAGAACTCTGTGCCTGCCTTGTAATTTTATCACTATATCTAAGTATTCTCTGGTTTTAAAAATTGAAAAGCAAATCAAAGCAGGGACAAAATTTACAATCTTTGAGCCTTTAAATGTCACCTTTCTTGCCTTTTATAAAGACCAAATATTTTATTATGCTCAGAAAATTTGAAGGTCCTAATTCTGGCTGTTCAGGGACAATGGCACTTTTGAGAAACTTAGTTTCTCTGGTGCTGAAAGGGAGAGAAAATGTAAGCCCACTACTGGTCTGTTTAGGGTCTTTGGCATCTGCTTGGGATCTTTCTCTGAGTATGGAACATGGCTGTCAGGAAAGGCAAAGCAAAGCCTTTGTGAGGAAGTGAAAAATAAAGGTTATTGTAGTAATTGAATACATTGTGTGCATGCATTTTATATTTCTGCAGAAGGTTCCTGTTCTGCAAAGGAATTTATTTTTGGACAAACCATAGTGTCTTCTCTGCAGGGCCCCTGTCTTACGAGGGATTCCAGTTGGGAACAACATCCATCTGTTTGGGTAGCTTTGCAGGACTAATTTTTGAATGCATACATTAAAATATTAATGTGGATAAAAGGACATTCAAGAGATCCAGGGGTTGTAACATAATGAGTTTAGGCTTCTGGCAGTTCTGTTGTCAGATAGTTCTTAATTTTAAGCTTTAGGTAAGATTGTCATGCTACTGGTTTTCTTCATCATTCCAAAAGGTTCTGGAATACAGGTCAATATTTTAAAATTACCCTGGAAATTGATTCTGAAATAATTTAAAAAAAAACTTTCAGATAATGTCCCTGATGTTTCACTTGCCCTTATCTTGTCTCAGCCTGTGTTTTTACTTCCAGAATTAGAAAATCCAAAGCTTAAGGACCTCCTCTCAGGCATATTTTTCCCACTGCACATTGGGTGCATTTAACTTCCCAAGGCTTTATGCAGCCCATGCCATTGTGGCAACCTCCACAGGCAGCAGAAAAGGCCAAGCAGAGCAGCTCTGCCTTAGAAAGAGAGTGCCGTGTTCTGTGGGGTCTCTATGTCTGTCTGTTGTTGTGCAGCAGTGAGCTGTGATATCCAGCTGATTTAAAGGTGGAGATTCCCATATTCCCTCTGTCAACCATGCTTGCTTCTTTAGGTACATTGGAAAGTGGATGTGTCTTTACCTTTAATATTTGACACAGCAAGGCATCTATATAAATCAGATATTAAATAATTGTTCTTCTAATGTTCCTGACTCTAAAACTGTTGGATCCAGATTTGGTTTTCTGGGTAACACATGCACATCCTGTGCACTAAGGTCTTAGTGTGAATAGATGCAGTGTTTATTTTATCTTAAAGGTTTCCTTTATCCTCTCCAGATCGTGTGCATTGGCTATTTTTAAACAGTCTCTTGGATGATGTACTGATGTATTGACACAGGCTCTTGCAACTCTCTTCTAAGAGATACTGACTTAAATTCTTGGAACCTGCAGGTGTGGATTTAGTCTGTGTCTTTCCATGCAGAATGGTGCAACAAGAATTACAAAAGCACAAGAAATTGAGGAGTGGAAGATCAGGGACAGCCTGAATCATAGTCCTGGAAAAGAGGTTATCAAATCCAAAAAGGGTAGCAAAGATCATGTAAATCTCACATAACTTAGTCATTGTCAGGTTGATTTAATAAGAAGGGGGAAAGATGCTTTCTTATGTATTTTTCTCGTTGCATTTATTTTCATGCTTGATCTTTGATTTGAGTTTTCCTTCAGTGATTGATTACTAAATGTTCTAAACTACAGATCAAAATTGGAGGGGGTAAAATGATGCACATCTTCTGTAGCTGATTGAGACTAAAAATGTTCTGGTATTCTCAAAGTAAATCTGTTATCAAGACTTCATTGCATTTCTTCTGTAAAATGCAATGCTTACAATCACCTTTCCAAAAGTGGGAAAGATTCCTGTAGACTTCAATTGCTTACTTATGAACACACATAACTTCCCTCTTAGCTGTCTTTTCAGTAAAAATGGTTTTTGGTCTCATTACTTATGTTTCTGAAAAATATTTCAGACTCAAGTTTATTTCAACAGGCTGTTTATCACTAGAGAATGTTTTTTGTTGGTTTTGGATGCAATAATTAGTCACAAGCTGCTCTTTCATCATATGCTTAAATTTAGTTACATACAGGCTTTCTCATAAGGTTCTGATTTTTCTTATTGTCACTTCTGTGATATACTTTGTTTCACGTCACAGACACTGCTGTTGTGCATCTGTTGTTTATTTTCTGTCTGCAACAAATTTTGTGGACAAGGCCATGGCATTGCAGTGAGAATAAAACAACATAAGAGATGCACTACTGTGTCACACCAGTGGTCCATCTAGTCTGGTATTCTCATCCTCAAAATTGCTGTCTTTTATCTACTTTAAAGCATTCCTGTGCTGGTGTTACAGGGCACTTCACAGTCCTCATATTGTGGGGTTGGGCAAACAGCAGTTCCACATTCAGTTTATCCGCTGCCCTTATAATTTTGTAAACCTCTGTTGTGTCTCCCCTAGTCCTTCCCAGTAAAAGCCACAGCCATTTTAGCCTCTCCTCAAAGGGCAACTGCCTCTGCTGTGGACATCAGTGTCCACTGATGTATTATTTTTGCTGGGAGAATCAATCCTGAAAAAATGGTCTAATGACAATGAAATAGTATGAGCCATATCAAACGAGGACAACATTCTTGGGCCACAGAGGGAGAAAACACCAGGAATTCAGAGGATATAGAGAACCCATTTTTTAAAATGTATCTGGACGAGGGAAAAGATGAAAAGCTATTCAGACAAGAAGCCATTATGAAGAATATTTTGAAGAATGGGGAAACTCTTCATTTTCGATAGGTCACGTGCTCCATAGATCCTAGAATCAATGTGTCCTGATGTGCTTTTCCTCATCATCATATGATGATCAGTGAGATTTGCTGAGATTCCACTCAAGCAATCAGGAGGTAACAGGTCAGAACACACTGCAATACACTTAAGGCTCATTGTGGATCAGTTTGGTGAAGTCACGAATGAAAATATTAAACTACATTCATTGTACATTCTGAGGTCCTTACCTCTGGAACTAACCAATGTTAAGCAGACTTTCTAAATACAGAATAGTTCTCTGAAATTAATCTTTTTTCCTACTCTAAACTTATGCTGGATATCAGGATTCTGATTAATGGACGTGTAATTTAAAAACTTAAAGGTACAAGGAAGAAGTGTTGGAATCATCTTAATTTTTTGTGGGCTATGTGGGTACTGATTTGAAACTGAAATAAATAGTCTGCAGATTTCTTACGCAAGGTTGCTGATAAATCAGGCTTGCAATCCATTTTGTGGCTTGAGAGAATAACCCATTTTTACTTATCTTTTATGTGTTTATTCAGAAGGGTGTGCAAGCAAATATTCAGACAAGCTAATGTATTAAAGCTTAATTAAAGAATGGAATAGTACAAAGATAAAATTAAGGCCCCAGGACTGAACCTATAAGCCAATAAGTTTCCGTGATCAAATAATCATATTTAATGTAGTAGAAAATAAAATGGAATTGTGAAGACAAACAGGAAGACTGTTACTTGGAGTCTTACATCCTGGTATAATTTCAGAGGACTGCATGTCTTCAGCAGTCTTGTAGCCAATATAGTCTACCAGACCAACTGATAGCTCAAATATTTACTCACAGTGATGCAAACAGATCTCTAAAATACCTCCTTTGCCAAGGCACAATGTGGGTCTGTCTGCTGGGGAGATCATCTGTTGAGTCATATGAAGAGAGAAAGGTTGCAACAGTAAGCTATAGAGAAGAAATGTGTTTTCTAGACAAGTTCTTTTGAGTCTGTTGTTTGTGTAGTTAGCACACAATTTGTCTCACGTGGAGCTTTTCTCTGGATCTGTGATCCCTCAGAAATTATGGGATAGGGGAGAAGTTACAGTCCCAGGCGACATTTAAACTTGACATACAAATGTGATTTCTTATGAGATACAGATAGAATAAACCAGCAAAAAACAGAAGGGTTAATGACTTATTCTCCATATTTATAAAAGCCACTTTACCATTCTCAGCATTTCTTAAATTATTCTACACATTTGCAAATGAAGAATTGTGGGAACAGGATATGTCCATCCAGAATCTACCCTAATGCTCATTCATCTAAAACATTAAGGAACTCCTTATCTTACAAAATTAATCCTGTTTTTAATTACATAATGAAAGTTTTCCTGGAGGGAATGAGAAATGTACATTATTGGGACTACTCAAAAACTCTGAGGAACCTGTCTATGAAGTTAGCTCTGTTCTGATCAGGGTGAGTTAGACCAGATGACCTTCAAAGGTCCCTTCCAACCTACAACTTCCTACGTTTTTGTGATTCCCTATTCTGACTCAGTTAATAGACCTGGATTCCCCACAGGGGAACCACTTTCCTAAAGCTTCGCAGAACTCCTTACACTGCAGCACAACTGAACATTTGCAAGCAACTCTTTTCAGCTTCTCAGCTTGCTGCATGTAAACTCCATTTCCCAAAGGCACACAGGCCTTTTTTTCACATGCAAGAAAAAAATTACCCTGACTCAGTCTCCTCTGTAAGAAGTCCTCAGTTTGTGTTTCTTCTTTCACCTGCACCTGGATTCTGATGCTGCCTTTTTGCTGGACTACTCAGTACTGCCTGCCCTGGCATAGAACCAGGTCCATCCCAAGGACTCCATTGATCATGAATTACAATGCCAAACTGATTCTGTTCCTGAGACAAACTTGCTTGACAGTTAGATCAAGGGGGAAACGATAAGACTGATGGGTTTTAGAGGGCAGAGTGAAGAAGATGGTGGATTTTTTTCTGGGAATTGGAGGAAGCACGCCAGGTCTTTCCCAAGGCAAGTCCTTCTCCCTTTCTTGCTTGCTGGAAACCCTGTCTGAGATTTCATCCTCAGTATATTGTCAGATCACCACTAAATTTTCTAATGAGCCAGATCTCTCAGATCTGACGTTTGGAGGAATGCGAGCTTTCCCCCTCTTTTCTGTAGAAATAATTTCCACGTGTACTTTTACACATGCACAGTCAGCACTGGCAGCTGGATCACTGTTTTAGAAAGCTTATCTGATCTGCAATAATTTCTAAAAACACAAAACCCTCCAGTGGAATATAGTGAAACGGACCGTACTGCTGTTCGCTCCAGCAGAGCGTTTTACTGTTTGTGAAGGGATTTGACTCTGGGGAAACGCTCCTCACCCTTCGCACAGCGGGCTCTCTCCCTTCTCCCTGCTGCACGAGAGTTATTCTTCTGATCCTTTACTCTAAGCTCCTTTGCTTTTTTTAGGCAACTTCCAGATATCTGATACAGTATATAATGAGGAATTAGGTTCCATTACACCAAGGCTTAACCTTCTCGAAAAGCATTCAGCGCTTGCCAGGAGTCATCAATATTTAACAGCTGTTGTTATTATGAAATACTTCATAGGGTAATGCGGCTCGTCTGCTCGCACGCAAGGGTTTGAACGGCGGCCAGGGCCCTGTCAGAGCCGCCGGGAGATTGACGGGCGGCGAGCCTTGCGTGACAGCGGGGCCGGGGTTACTCAGCACTCTGCCTCCTCCGCAGCGGGGACCTCTCCTCCCCCTCGCCTGCCTTCAAAAGGGCTCTCCGGACGCGCCGGGACACGGGCCGGGGGCTCAGGGGGGCGAGCTGGCCCCGCCAGCCCCGGGGAGAGGAGGGCAGCCCGCCGGTGGCATCGCTTTGATGCCCCTCTCGCACGGGGGAGAATGGATGAGGCTCGCTGGGAAAGGGGAACAGTGGTTCTGCAGGAAAGAGCGGATGGGATCTGGAAAGCAAAAGGGTTCGGTTTGTACCTTAAATAAATGTCATACTGTACTCGAGAAACTTCAAAGGGAAGTCAGATTTCAAAGCATCCCTTAAGAAGAAGCAGACTGGGAAAACCGCTAAGTTGGGAAGAAAAACTCTGCATTACTGCTAGTGTAATTTCATCTGGCGTTCTGGTAGCCTCCGCAACAGGACCAAGCACCATACAGCTTTTATTCAGCTTTTGATTCTGTTTTCTGATTTCTTTCCCAAAGCATCTGTACTACCTGTGTGTTATGCAAAGGTCCTTTCCATCTTGTTTGGCAATATATAACATCAGTTCCTTATGCTGTGTATTTTTTAATTTCAGTGTTCATCTAATGACCCCCATCCTAATTGTCACTCGGTGTTCTCTGTAACACAGCCAGAGGAAACAGATCATTTCAGTTCATGGCTTTAAGTTTGTTAAGCAGAATTGCTCATACTGAGTGTTTCCGAGTCAATTTGTTTTGTTTTCTCAGTATTCAGAGTAACACGCATAGCTGATTCTTCCTGCAGCTAGAAGATGCAGGAAGAGAGACCCTGCTCTCATTTCCTTTTGAGTAACAGTTACCAAACGTAAGATTTGCATGCTCAAAGCAGTGTCTCTGAATTTGCACTCTGGATTCAGGCATTTTCATCCACCTCTTTTAAGAAACAGTTTATCCCCTGGGCATCATTGGAAAGAACTGGTAGTCCCTTGCAGGAGGGACTGAAATGGATTCAGTAGCCTGAATCTGAGGAAGAGTGTGTGGTTCCCTTCCTACACCCCAAATGAACCCAGACAGGGTGTTCAGTTCAGGAGCAGTATCCCTTCACTGCTCATTTCTTGCCTGTGCTGTTGCTTGATGCAAGCACCTGGGGCAGCTGGGGTACAGTTTGGCCCCATGTCAGCCTGTTACACAGCCCAGCTCAGCAGCTACATTTGCTAATTATTTTCTGAAAAATGAAGGCTGTGCTCGAGCAGGATGAGGTACAGAAACACTCCAGAGAATGTAATCCTGTGGGTTTAAAAATGGTTTTGTGAGACTCCTGAAATCTCCATCCCTTTGAACTAAAGAGTATCCTGCAATGAATAAATGTTCTGTTATTTCTGGGGCAAAGGGAATGGCTGGTTTCATAATGCTTCTATAGACTGTGTTAGGCAGCTTTTCTTTACAATATTCCAGATTTGGCTTTCAAGCCAAGGTGTTTGCAAATGCAGATAGCAATGCTCATAGCAGAACTGGAGGCTTGAAAGAGGTCTTATGTTTTTACATTGTTCTGGGCAGAGACAGTGCAGCTGTGAAAGGCTCAACAGCGCTATCTGAGACCATCCTGCATTCATTCAGCCCATCTTATAGTGTCCTCTGTGGACTTTTCTCCATTAATTTACTGTCAATTCTAATTCTACATTATTTTTTTGGTTTCCACTCCTTTCACTGCTTTCAGATTAGAAATTGAAAAAATATCTTCAAATCTTGGACCTGTCTTCCAGGAAATTGCATAGGCCATTTTATTTAATTTTATTTCATTTTTTTTCTCCCTCCTCTTCTTCCTAACCCCCTGTCCCCTTGCCCTGTATATTTCCATAGTGTTGTCCTTTGTAGGACCCAGCATTTCCAGACTTGTTGGCTTTTAATGTTGCATGGGATTGCACCATGCACACCAGATCGCATGACCTTGCAAAACTGTCAGCCCTGGTACATGCATCTCTGGTATTTATCATTCTATGGTATCAATATGCTCATTCATCTTCTTTGGCAGAACAGCTCCATCTTCTGTTTTGTTTCATGTTCTAGAAGTGCAGGCTCGATACATTGCGCTCAGAAAACAGTCTCCGTGTTACCACTTCCCATCTCCTGAGTTTGCTGGTTTTGAACCTGGTAGATGAGCGCTCTGCACTGACCATCCAAAGGGTTGCCTCTCCCATAGAAAGTCTAAAACTCCATAAAGCTAAAACTCTCAAATTATTATTTCTTTTTTACAGCCAGCAGCATTCATTAGACTGCCTGCAGTATCCGCTTTGCTCTTGCTCCACTCTTGATACATGGGAACTCCAGCAGCATGCATTTACCCCTCAGGTCACTGAGTCATCCTTTGCTGGTTTTTATTTTTCAGCTTTATTTTCAGACAATTTGCTCCTCCCTGCCCACCAGAGACAGTACTCCTGCATTCTCAAGCTCTCATTTGTTTTCATCATAGGCTTTGCTGTTGCTCCAGAGGGACACCATTTTATGAGATGTCTAAGCTTGATCACAGCTGTCTTGGCATCAGGGTCTTTTCTATCAAGGCAGCCATCATAACCAAAACTTGCTGTCCTGTTCTCTCTCATGATTCTTGGTGGTGACGGGGGTATTGTTAGACTCTTCTGTTTTCTTTTCCCTGCTTTTCTGCCTAGTCAGATAACATCTTGCAAGTTTCCCTCATCTGCCTGTCACATCTTGCATTTCCTCCTCCTCCTCATTTCTTTCAGGACCTGTGTGATTTTCTGCCTGTCTTGTTCTGCTTTCTCCAGGTGACAGGCTATCACCAGCACCTCTCTTCTGAGGTGTCACTGCAGTATCAGCCCAGCTGTGGGTGGATTAATTAAGTATTCCCAGCGTGGGGAGGCAGAAGGAGAGTGAGCAGTGAGTGACGGCTCTGCTGCCTCGGGTGCAAGGAGCAAACGTTCCCATGTCTGAGGAGCATTCTCTTCTTGGAGCAATGGTCTTATTTGTCTTTCTTTGATGGTGCAGTGGGTCTCCTTGCACTCAGGCCACTGAGAAGGGCAGGCTGTGAAACGGATGTGTGTGGCCCAACATATGGGTAACTCTAACTGGCAAAATAACATTAAAATGCTTTCCATTTGGAGATGGAATTTATAGTAGCCAGACGAGTTGCAGAACAAACATCTCTTGTGCTTCTGCTGCTGTGTTTGTATGAGCCTGAAGGCTAACATGCAGGCAGGGAGCTCTGGCCCGCTCAGTTGGGTAAAATAATAGTTTCCACTAACGATGAAGCTCAAACGGATGGAATTTTCATAACACCAAAAGAGCGCATCAAAGAAATAAACCTTCTTTTCCTCTCACCCCTCCCTGTCTGTCCTTTAACCTGAACAAAGACCACAAACCACCATGTCAGTAATTACAAAAACATATTTTCTGAGGAGGGAAACTCTGGAAGTGGCCATTGGAATAGGGGTTGGGCTTTTAAAAATTGTTGTGACAAGGTATTTAAAAGATGTGTGGATGTGGCACTTAGCGACAGTTTAGGGGCAGAGTTGGCAGTGCTGGGTTAGTGGTTGGACCTGATGATCTTAAGGGACTTTTTCAACCTAAATGAACCTATGATTCTATGTCTGTTCTTATAGAGAGGCCAACAGAAGGCCTAGCTGATCGGGGGGACAAACTAACCATTTCCTATTAGCTTTAATAGCACCCCAAAATGAAAATGCAGATTTAAGTATCTGTATATTCTACTCACAGCAGCCTAGATTACATGTCTGAATTCCCAAAATTATTTTGGCTGGAAAATATGGGTAGGGATCTGTTTAAAGCAGCTTGGGATTTTCCTGATGTGCTTTCCCATGCCCAAGGGAGGGATTTATTACATCTAATTATACATTTGAGATAATTGCTTTGGGCTAATGACTGACATTATCACTTGCAGCAAATATTTACAATGTAAGCTAAAAACTATCACAAATATTCAGTTGGTGTGGTTCTGAGTTGCCATTGTCTTTTGTAAAATGCTGATGTATCCTGCACCAGTCCCTTTCCAGGCTGTTAAATTGATAAGGAACTCTTGCACGGGCTCAGGACCTTTAGAGGCTTGCTGTTTCTCTCCTTATTCTGGTTTGGTACAAACTATTTCTGCCATCTAAACCCTCTTTTGGTGGGGAGGTTTTATTTTTGATTGGTTGGGTTGTTGTTGGGGTTTTTCAGGTTTTTTTTTGTGTGGGTTTGGCTTTTTTTTTCAGAGGGGTGTTTTGTTTTATTAATAATTTCTGGCCTTGGCTGTCCCCACTCCCCTTTGAGTGGGGAAGGGAAAATGTGTATCAAACGTCCCAGATAATACCACTGGGATGCTCTCCTCTCCCATTCTCTCCATGAAAAGGAGAAAAACCAGAAAACTGGATCTCTGTTTGCTACCAGGATCTCTGTATGACCCTTCTCTGGAAGTATGAGTGAAGCTGACTTAATTTTTACTGACCAAGTGATAAAGGCAGGTTCCAGTTGTACTCCCTAAATGAGGCTGAAGCCCAAAAATCATGTAATGCCAGCCTTCTCAGAAATTCTTTAATTTTCCCCAGAAATGGGATCATATTTTGCAGTGATTTTGCTGCACAGTACATTGGTAGGAAGAATCTGAGCATTCAAAGACATTTGAGATCAAGCAATGTGGAGGAAGAGCACTCACCAGTTGAGTTTCCCATGAAAGCTTAACCAGATAAAAGCTTTTTCCCCTATTATTAGAAAAATATATGAAATTTTAATTGATAATGAGAAATATTCATTAATTTCATGGAGTAAGTGACATGCTAAAAAGAAACTTTAAAACTCTGTGTAAAAATGAAACAGTTTAGGAACATTCCCTTGAATCTTACAGTTAGGTTGAAGCTTGTAGAAATGAACAGGGTAAAGTGAGACCAAAAATAATCCGATGTCAAGGAGATCATCACTGAAAATAAGAAACTTATTCACTCCCTTTTCTTCTGATCTATATAGATGTTTCTCTGTATTGTCATAATACATATTTTTATAAACAAAACAACTTGCTAACATTCTTTTGTTTCTTTCCTGTGGGTTTTGGTTGTTGCTTTATGTAGAGTAGACTAATGGAAAAAATATGTTCAATAAAAAATGTCATAGATATTTCATATAAAAAACATCTGGACTGCAAAATATGTATCTATCTCCAGCACAAGGAGGAAAAAAAAAAGAAAAGAAAGTTGTCAGTAACCAAGATCCAGACCACAAAGACAGTAATCACCAATTAAATTCAATGCATGTTAAATGCCTAAACAACAATTTTAGTCGTGACCCTAATCGTTATGATTTCTAAATCGATGATAACTCTTTCCAACAGCCATTCAAGAAAAGCACTTTAAGAAGCAAGTTGGCCAAACGATAAAAGAAGACAATATCTCTAACAAGACTGCTGTACAAGAAGGTGGACTTCTACTAGAAGTGAGTGAAATAATGCTGGGTTTTTCCTGGATGTAATTTATTCAGTTTGATGATATATTTGGGCTGATGATTTGTGGCAGCTTTGAACAAACAGTCTGTCTTGGTGAGACTCTTTCAAGGGCCATACTCGTGAACATTTCTTGCAAAAGCAAGACTGGCAGTCATGACAGTCACAGTCAGTGTCTATTTCAGAAATTACACTTTGCACTCTTGCTTGCATCCTTGAAATTACCAGTGAACCCCAGCAGGACAGTTCACAGTTCTTTTTCACTTTTAGGTTTATTTTACTTGGCCCATATTTTGAGGATGTCAACATGAGCTTTCCTGGTTTCTCATCTGAACTGAGAATATTCTAGGATATTTTAGTTTATCCTACTTCCTCAGCTCTGTGTTCTGCACACACACCGTGTCAGCAAAAGTTATCCTTTATATGCATTTTTATCCTCTTTAGGCTGACTTTATGTTGGCAGAGCAGCATAAAGGGGCCATGCTGTTACTGAGAATTGGATCCATTAATTTTAAGGAAGAATTAATGCTGCTGTGAACTACTGAACCAGCCAGAGCCCAGCAGTCCATCCCAGATACATCTGCATTTCAAACACATGATGTAATAATGCCTTTTATACACTGAGGTCCTTGGAAATTCCTATGTGATTAAGATTACATATGTTGTGATTAATATTACAGTTGTTCTGGATAGGATAATATTCATGGTATAAAAACTGTGTTTTAATGACAGCCCTGAGATGCATGTATATGTAAATTAAATAATAGCCTCCAGCAAATAATTGCTGAATACTATTAAATTAAAACACATTTTACTATGAAATCAAATACCATAAGTTACTCAAGTCTATGGAATGGAAGCTGGCACTGCTTTCCTTCCTCTAAGTATTTCAGAAAACTTTAATTTTGGATTTCAAAGCAAGTAACACAGAGGCATCTGATTAGTTACTGCTGCTGCCAAAACAAGAAGTTTGGCTGTCAGGTGTCATTTTGCAGCCGTTTCCATTCTCAATGAATAGGGAATATGGCGTGTACAATAAATGATGAATATGGTGAGTATATAAATTTTAACAAGGGTCTCCTATATTTAGTCTAAGTTTTGTTGTGTGTACATGACAAGCCCACAAGTTAGAATCACTCAGCATCCTCAAACAGTAGACTGACTGCTGTGAGCACATGGAGAGAACACTGGCACACAATTGGGGGCAGGTTACGAGAGACTGCTATTGCTAAATATGCTCTGCTTATTTATGGTATGCAGAGTCACAATGCCTCTGAATGCAGGGGAGATATTTTATCCTGGATCATACTTAAAGTGGATCATTAACTGGATGATTAAGTGCATGTTAATTTGAAGGTACTTGCCAGGCTTCATTTATGGGCACGTCTGACCTAGAATAAGAGGGTGAGTTTTCCTTAGGGCTTGTCGGGAATGTTCTCTGAGGACTGAGTTTGGCTCGGAACCTCATTCAGTGGTTATGGCACATGAAGAAAAGTGGGTTTTTATGTTGTTCAACCAAATTCACCATGTTGGTTATTAAGAACTGTGGGGTTTTAACTAAATATCACATTTCTGATTCCTTCCAAGAGGACGCAAACCGTGGTTGCTGTTCTTTGTATATTGACTTGTGAATCTGACCACTTTATTTGCTCCCAAAAGATCTTTTTCAGCTGTTGAAAACCACTTTCCGTGTCATGATAACACCTTGCACTGTGCAACCTCTGCTTTATATAATACAAACCAGAATAATCGGAATCACCAAAATATGCGTGAATAATGCTGTTCCTGAGTGCAATGTTAATGGAAAATCAAGAATAATTGCTTTTATTTTTTTCCTGGTGGGTATAGTTACCCTGCATTATGTATGGAGAGAAATATGGGATAACAAGAACCTAATTGCTGGTAAATAGTGTATCTGGGACTCTTGAGTCTTGGAACAATGCAGCATTTCCCCTTTCAGCTTGAAACAAAACAATGGAATTAGGCTGTCTTCAAAATATGTTTAAAATGTTTTTTATTTCTAAAGGCTTCTGCTACAACATGTGCTTTTTATTTAAGATTTTATGGAGATTTTTTACAGCTACAATCAAATAGCTTTCATCAGCAATAACGGAATAAACAATGATACCAGTTTATCAAAGACTTTTTAGTGGGGCACAGCAGGTATCTAAACAAATAATTTCTTTTGGTGCTTTAAGATAATTTCTTCTGGATTAGAGGCTTTGCTTGCCATCTTTGTTTCCCTTTCAAGGGAAGATAGACAAGTCTCTAAGGACCAAAGTCTAATTTTACTAAGGGGGTTTTTTAATATGTCCCATTCTTGCAATCTTTACTGTCCTTTGAGCTTTCACATTCCAACAGTTTGACTGCAGTAATAATTTTTAACGTTGTACTTTCAAAATATTTTCCAAGACAGGTGGTTTTGCAACCCCTGTGCCCCAAGCCTTCTGGCAGAAAAGGGGCACATTCAGTTTCTGAAGCCTGTTAGTGAATACTTTAGGAACACTGGGCCAAACCCATAACCAGAAAAAGGGGAAAATAAGTTGTATTGGCAGTCAACAAATCCAGATAGAGTTTATGGGGTGATGGGGTGGAGAAACACAATAAAATGGTGACTTGGAAAAATAATGAATCACTGGTGGGTATCTAGGCAATAGCCTTGATTGCAGGATTCATCTCATGGCTGTTAGCCACCTCCTACTCTTCCCCCCAGCTATGCTGTGCTCGTAATCTTAAGTCCAGACTCAGAGTCTGCACTATGGTGGAGGTAATTGCCCATCCCAAATGGCTGTGTAACTGTCATGTGTTGCACTATTCACTGATCCCTGGAAGAATTAAATGCCTGCTGTGAAGGGGGAGGCTCTATATGGACTTGCTTTCTTAATGACATGTAATCAGGCATCACCCCGTCATCATCTCCAACACTGCTCCTTGGGTAACCAGCGCTCGGGCTCCAAGCAGCACCCTGCTAAAATTGTCACTTGGGTTTTATTGACCACTTCATAGTTGCTCCGGCAGTTTTTCTGCTTTTCTGGACAAATAATTGATGTTCAAATTTCTGTCCCAACCCTTGCTGCTAAGGATGTCCCTTCATGGACTTCTCTTTTTTGTTATGTTTGTTGGTCTTCTATTATGCTCTTGTAGGCTGAAACATAGGGTTTATGGCATCTCTGTTCCCAGATATATTGGACATAATTCTTTTCAGGTGTGAAAATAGTGTTTTATAACCAAAACGTCACAATAAATATAAAGAAATATGGACAATGCAGGCAGCTCCTGAACAGATGCTAGTGGAGTAAGGCTGCCTGGTTCTATCACGCTCTCTTCTCACTGAAGAATATTGATAAAGGCCAGACATGGCTTTTTTTGTCATTTCTATGCTCACTGGCAGTTCAGACTCTTTCAGAGAAGATCCATGTTGCTTTTCAGGATGCTCCAAGCCACACTTTTGTACAGTTCAGGGTCAGATTTCCATGAGTCTTCTTCTCTTCAAGATTTAGAGCACAAGAATCACATTCCTGTGGTTTTGTCTCATGTTTTTATTTATGGCTGCATTGAAGATGCCAGTCATAAGACTGTCCTGATACTTCTTATTCAGTGACACTGTACATTCCATTTAATACCTTTATCAAGGACCTGGATAAGGGGATCAAAGGCACCCATACTCAGTCAGTAAGACACAAAGTTGGATGGGAGTGTTGGCCTGTTTGAGGGCAGGAAGGCTCTGCAGAGGGATCTGGAGAAGCTTACTACTTATTTAAATTTTTTGACAGACACTTTGATGTGCCTGGCATCTTAAATATCTTAAAATCACACCCATATGATCCTTTACTTAAAAAATAAATCAATTACTAACACCTTCAAAACCATGAAAGCTACTTTTGGTGGTGCAACCACTATAATTCTCCACTGATTTTAATAATCCTGGCTTCATTACGTTAGCTACTTAAACATATAAAGTTGGGTTGTTCAACCTGAGCTTCCATGTTTTGTTCTACCAAAGCATGCAGAAAAATTTTGTTGATTTTAGTTGTAAGTAGAAAACTAGTGAGGCACTTCAGGTTATTTAGCTTCTGAACCAGCAGCATTTGTGCTTGGTATTAGCTGCTGGTGCAAAGCTACAGCACAATCAAGTGTAGATCCTGTAGCACACAGAACAGCCCCTTTTTCACTCAAACAAGTCCTTTATAGATTATTTATTAATTCCATATCACAGGTTTGGAAATTTTGGTTCTAACTTGGTAGCTCCCACCAAAGTCAATGAGGTAATTTTTTGACAGCTTTAATATCCAATAGACCCCAGGTCTTCTTAATCAAAACCAATGAAAGTCAAACTTTTCATGCAAGCAAATGAATTAGGATTTGACACAATGTAAATTGAAAGCTTATTATTTAACATTATGTTGCTACCTTGGAAATGGATGCAAATAATAATCTTTCTGGGAGTTACTTTGGAGAGGTGAATGTGCAAATTTTGTCACTGAAATGCATCTCCCAGTGGCCTCTACTAACAGCTTGAACTAGAGTTCAAGTTTCATTCCGAGGGAGTTGGAAAATGATACATTAGAAAACATCCTATTGGTGCTGTTCTTCGCTCTGCATAAGGAAATAACATAGGAAACCCTTTCCCACTTGGTTTCCTGTCATTTTTTTAAACTTGTTAGTGTAATTCCACTTCCTCCTTCCAAACTGATTTATGTAATCAGTTCTTGATAAAGCTGGGCTCTTGAAAAGATACTCCGGTTTGAATTTCAGTCTGAGAGCAAGAGATTTTTACTCTTCCTGTTATTTTAAAATTTTAACTTGAAAAGGCAAATTGTAAGTCCAACAAAGTGCATGGAGATTATATGGTTCTATGACCATGGCACAAATTTCAGGAATCAAAAGCTGGTCTGGAATCCCTCTTCAGCTTCCCATAGTGCTGACACTCTCTCAGCACAGTCCTTCTGAACTAAATCCTGCTAGATGTTGATACAGTGCTTCATTTTCTTAATCTAACTTGTTTAAAACTGGACCATCAAAATAGGAAATTTTTTTTCCAGTTAATACAACTTTTTAAAGTTACCCAAACAACGCTTTTGCTTTCCTTTGTTTTCAAACATGAACCTTCTCCCAGTAATTTAGATGACATGATTTAAGCTGACGTTAGTCACTTGGGATGACTTACAGGGAATTTATCCATTAAAAGAAACCATAAATGGGATTAGGAGCGCCGTTGTATCACATGCGTACATTCACTTTCTTCTTGCCAGGCATAGGCAAAACACAAAGGAACACTTCAGAGGCCCTGGTCCCTTTTCTTTCTTTCTTTTCAAATAGGCATATTTCTAAAATCCAGACTTGAAATTTGGCATGGCCACAGCTCTGTGCAAAAAACATCCTTTCTCTTGCCCTTTAGACAAATAACTAATGTTCTCGCTTATTCCTTTCTTCTTTATTTTTCTTCTTCTCTAACAAATCTGGATAGAAAAGCTATGACTGCTAAATTCCATTTGCTCTCTCCTCCAGTCCTTAGTGCTACTGTTATGTGTGCAACAATCATGATGCTGCCACAGTGCTGAGGTTTCTGAAATACAGGAGGTGGCACCATCCGACTTGACAGGGGGACAGAGAAAAACAAAATCATGTTATCCCCTCCCTTCAGATTTTCAGCCTAACTAAGAGAAAAGCGATAGAAGATGGATTTTGATGGGCAAAATTTTGTGGAAATAATGAACAAAATGGTTACCACAACACATATAATGTCTGAGAAGCTTGACTTTTGCCCGGACTTTTGCAAGAGATTTATGGAGGGATTTGAAGAGGAAAAATAGGTACTTCTGTAGAGGCTTGTTGTGGAGCCTTTTTGCAAATGGGAAAATGCCAGTAAGTGCTTCTTTTCAGATTTTGTGACATGTTGGGCTGATCAGAGTTAGTATTTATCTTCTCCAACACAAAATTACGGATCACAATTGAGAGGGAGCAAGCTGGGAGTGGGTTGGAAAATCAGGACAGGCAGCCTATGTTCAGTATGGCAGAGCAGGAGGAGCGGGCAGTCAGCGCAGGTGTGTGGTGAGGAGAGACAGTTATCATCCTCTGGCTGGTGCTGGCATCAGGAAAAGTGTCTCCATTTGTCAGGAGACAGGCAAACCTGCTGTCATATGAGGAGGGCTGGCTGAGAAACTGTACCAGTGAGCAGAGCAGCTGTCCATCCATAGCTTTAAGGTGAAGAGTCAATAAGCCCTGGGCACAGATGCAGCTCTGAATCTGAGGCTGCTGTTGCTGTCTCCAGACTGTTCATCACAGCCAACTCCACCCAAGCTCACTTTTCACAGCCGCTTCCTCTGTTTCTGCTCAGGCTATTTCGGTGCCTCTTGGACACATTCCAGTGGCCACATAACTTCCTCCTCAACAAAACATATTCTCCCATTTCAGCTCTCTGAGTTTTTTTTCCTCTCACTGACTTCAGAGCCAATCCTTGACAACTATTTCCACCAGTCAATAGGTTTGGTATCTGTGTCTGAGCCCTGCATGGTACAGATGCACCAGGACTTGATCTGCTACTAGAACTGACTTGCATTCAGGCAACAAAGGCATTCATAACACACTGTTCGTTTCATATCAATTTCTCCATTTGCTTTTCAGGAAGCCTTTTCGAAGATGGCATAGTCGTATATTGCAAAAAACCCCCTGAAAACATAGAGGACATAGAAGACACACACATACACTTTAAATAATTGCAATCCTACATTGTTTAACTTGTCTTCAACTGGTTGAAGTGAAATTATAAATGAGCAGCCTAAACTGTATTCACAGATGACACTTGCTTTCAGTATATTCCTCATTCTCAATTCAGAAAAGCTCATGAGCTGCAGGCTTGCCATCTTCTCAATAAGATGAAGTGATGAGCAAGAAAGCAGGTCTAGGCCAGACTGTGTTCAGTCTTGAGAGCTTTTGCAAATTTGTGGTGATTTTGTCATGGAGGTTTTGGAAAAAACTCTATTTTACTAGAAATATCGAATACATCCCACTTTCACTTTTTTTTCTGCCTTAGTTAATAAAACTTAAATGCTCGAACCAAAGCAGGGGCTTGCAGAAGAGACTTGGGGAAGGATTCATTTAGTCTATAATGCAGCCTAAGATTTGCAGTCATTCCTGCTGGTTACAGGAATTGTCTCTAACTTTCTATCATTATCCCTCTCCATATGATCCACTGCCATCTACTTAATATCTCGATTAGAGAAAGTGTTGCCTGCCTCTCTGGGTCAGCACAATGCCTTTATAGCAGGATTCATCTCTGCTGTCAGAATGGGATAGGGTGTGTTTGATACAGGACACTTACAGCTTACAAAACATGCATAAGATAGTAACCTGCAAAGTAAAACTGTTCCCAGAGTCAATTTCAGGGATGCCATTCTCCCTGAAAATTCTATTGACCTGAAATCATGTTTTAAAAGGCTGGTTTAGCATATATTATCAAACAGAATGTGAAATACAGATTGTCTTGCTCTTCTCCCCACCCGCTGAAAGAGTTTCACTTTAGAAAATGTGATATATAGTGCTAAATACACAGAAAAAGAGTGCTGTGAAATTAGGACATAACATTCTGTTTTCAGTATATAGGCTGCAACATTGTCTCTTTTAGGTTTTGATTCCTTGCAGAAAGAGATGTCTGCCATTCATCCTCATTAACAGTTTGCAAGTACAAATAAAAGTCAGCTGTGGATGGAATATTATGACGGCTTCCTCTATTCAGGACTTGATGCACTTACATGTAAATAACACTGAAAAAAATCCAGACATTTGGTACTTACATATGTCTAATTGTCCAACATGTTGGATAAATATTATTTGAGACTCTTTTCAGTAACTTGTTTCTGTGAAAGATAATGCCTAATCTTACTACATTTGTTATTTCAAAGTCTACCTAACTAAGTTTGTTATTACAAGTGCAGAGTAGTGAGCAATTAATGCTTCATTTTGAGTCTTCTCAAATGGAATTAATCAGGCTTGCATTTTCTATATTGAAATTGTTGAAGAGAAGACTGAAAAGCTCAGAGCAGCTGCAGAATTCAGAAAGGACGAAGAGCTGAACTTGCACTGAAGATACGATATTGCCCCAGCTTTGCTTCCATCTGTGAATACAACATCTGCTTTTGAGGAAGTGAAATGAGGAACTGCATGAATCAATATAAAGATGGTTTCTATTTCCAAGTGTAGTCCAGGGTATAGTATTTGTGAAAGAGCATTGACAGGAGGGTTCCATTACTAGTAGAGCACTATTTTAAATTTGACATAATGATGAATGAGGAGGCTAAAGAAATAGATATAATTATTACGTTGTAATTTAATATCCCTTCATGATAATTGCTAAGGTAAATGACATGTTACTCATCCACATACTCACTATCTAGCAAACATCATACCTCTAGCTATATATTAATAAATAAAATGTGCTTTGCCCCAACAATTTTAGAATTAATAATTAAAATATTCTTCTTTATATTATTTTAAGTAGTCTTCAGTACTTGTATACCATCAATTAACCTCAGGTAGCATTCATATTCCTGCTTCCCATATGAAATCCTAAATGGTAAAGCATGCCATATAACAAATTAGTACTGAGGTGGTCAGTGAATTCACTTCTGCATCAACAAAGACTTCCCTAAGCTACTAGTCATCAGTACTGCTCCTCTCTGGAAGCATGGTCTGTATTCTTTTTTCCAGTGCCTAGTACTTGTGGAACAAACAAGATTTAATGGAGATGCATCTCTTTCTAGTATGCACCACATCAACTTTCTACACAAACAAAGTCAACTGATGTTTCAGCCCTTGTTTCCTAGCCCCATCTTGGGCAGAGTAGTTGGTTTTGAGGCACCAGGTTCATTGGGGACCAGAAATTCTTCTATATGTTAACAAAGAGAGGCCCTGTCCCAAGGACTCGACACAGACTAAGCAAGCTTTGTTACAAAAGCTCAGTTTGGAAGGAATGTATAATGGAAGAAAAACTGCATTTACAGTTCTGCATCGTGCATTCAAAACAACTTCAAAGGCAAAGTTGTTCTTGGTTGTGTGCAATACTTATTACATATCAAGCATATAAAAGAACATCACCATGGTTTAAAATGTGTTTACATGTGTGCACACATTGCAATCTCACCCTCCAGGGAACTACTACGTTTTCTTGAAAGTTTATAGCTCACAATTACCGGAGCCCAGTGACTTACATTTTCCTAGCAGATTTCCAGGAGGTTGCTTTCGGCTGCTGCCTCCTGACGAGCCCCAGCGTTCCAGCTCCCTTGTTAGGCTGAAGACACATATATAAACAAGGATCTCCAAGGTTTCCCTAATTCCTTCGTGGAAGTGATGGGATATTGAAAAATGGAATAATGAGAAATTTCACCAGCTGAATGATTCACAAGCATTTGGGCCTTTCAGATGGCCCAGCTGTTCCCTCTGACAGTAAATGGGAGGGCCAGGGCTCAAATCTGTCTGGCATTGTGAATGATTTTTGAAAATGTTAACCTTGGTAGTGCAGCACTAGATGCTGAATTTCCATACTGAAAGAAGCCTGAAGTGATATCCAGCGTCAAGGACACAGACAGGAACATGAACTTTGTTTTATTTGGGGTGACAGGAGGAGTGAAAGGAACATAAGGGTCAATATATGCATCTTTCTTTGTATTTGAAATGAAACATTTCTGCTGTCTTTGAAAACCAGGGTATCAGATTGAGCACTTTCTCTCTGAAAGGCTTCCCATATAACTCCATGTCTGTAGACTTAGGCTTCAGCTACTACTTCCTTTGCTGGCTCAAATGATGGAAATTTGTCTTCTGTTTTGTTTCTTTTGCCTGAAATTTAATCTGTACACGCAAACCCTTGATCAAAACTGAATGCTAAAACAATTCTGCCACTCTCCTTTGCACGAAATAGTGTTTACTCACAGAAATACTCCTTTTGAAGTTGCTTTTTAGATAGATAGTCCAGAGGGCTAAGAGATACTGTACTTGTTGAGCAAAGGCCATATTCTGATGTCACCAGATATGGTATTTCTGAATAGTCTTTTATGCTATTTTTTACTTCAGGGTTCTGTAAGAGTTAATTTTTTTTTTTTGTTATATAAAGAGAACCAGAGAACCTCAGGGGTTCAGAGGGATTTTTGAGAAGGGCAACTACGAGTCCTAAAAACACCAGCGGAAAGAAATACTGATTCACTAAACAATGCAGTTTAAGACAGAAGACACAATTAACTGTCTACATTTCCTCCTAATATTCATAAGACATGAACAAGTATAAAATTTCCAGAGTTTTTAAATAGCTGCTTATTTAGATCACCAGAAAATGGCCCCAACCCACATAGGATGCAAAAACCCAGTGATCCACTATTAAATGAAGCTGTTCCAGATAAACTGTGAGCCAACTGACTCTGGAAATTTAGTACCCAAGTTGCGTGACTCGAAAATCTGTTCAAAGCAAGGCATGGCTGCAGGCCTTGACTGTTGTACTTTGGTAGCCATAGTAACGTGGTCTCTGGAGACCTAATGCTAGTGAATTTTCCTTTATTTCAAGGAAGAGTAATAAGAGAAATGTGCATTGGAACTCATTCTCTCTCGTTTTTTTCCTCCTCCTTATTTTTACTATGCCATGACCTTGACCAAAATATCTTTGAAGTATTTTCTGGCTGATTTTCTGCTATGAGACCAGGAAAAAAAAATCAGGATATATAAAGGATCTTGCCAAAGGAAGTCCTATCTTCCTCAAAATACTTGCCTTCATTCCCAAAGAGAATCTCTTGACTAATGAAGTTTCAAAACTTCTTAATGGAAGGAACTGATAACTTTCATCTCACAGCTACAGCAGGCACCAGAATAATATCATACTTTCTTTGAACTGACAGATTAATTGTTTTTTTGTTTCAGTAGCAGGTGCAGCTTTTCGTGAGTACATAATTAGATGTACATGTTTTTTTCAAAAGAACACAAGCCCCTATCTGGTGCCAAGCTCTCTTTTTTTTCATTTGGGAAAAAAGTCCCACGTGATTTCATTTTTTAAGTACAATGTAGAAAACTCATGTAAGTGTTTTTAAAAAGCCAAATACAAACAAACAAATGTTCACAATACATACTTAAGTCTGTCTCACATGTTTCAGCTATTATCCTGGATTAGAAATTCCATCTGTCATTGAATCCATATGGTTTACCAAATGGCAGTTTAAAACCATGTACTTTTGCAGATTTGAAGTTAGTTGTTTTTTGTTGTAGAAGTTTTAAGGTCCATCCTAATAGTTTTGCGTGTTTGTTTCTTTGTGTGCATGTGTAAGAACTTGCAATATTGCAAAATAATTTTAGTTTGCAAGTGGACTGTACTGATTGAAACATGCTTGTTGTACACAAAACAAATACCACCAGCATTGAGTTGTGGAGTTTGATTATTTCCCCCTCTAAATACCACAGCCTCATTTAGGCTGTCCATGATTTCTGCTGAGAGGATTAAAGTGGAATAAGAAGATCTGCCTTTACTTCTCTGTGCTGTCCCCTCAGTGTTCTGGGCAAACGTGTGTTTCATAAGGAGTGCAAACTGCACAGGTATGAGGCTGGTCCACGTGCTCTTTCCTATTTCATCTCCCCAGGTTATCCATTTCCCAGGCACATGGCTGCTGTGGTTCTGACACAGCACACCTCCTCTTCACTGGCAATGGGAGAAAGCAATTGCTGAGGATTTTATTTCAGTAACGGAGAATGTTTAAAAATCATAAGTGGAGCCATATACTTTGCTGTGATGTTTAATGTGAGATGTGGTAACTTAGAACAAAAAAGCTGGGAATAGTTTTCACTCATTCTTGTGGACTGAAGCTGTCTCTCCTACTCAGTCTAACAAGTCACTAGGCTTCTGGCCAGAAAAATGGAAAAACCTCTATGCAGTGTTACTGTAAAGGATTTCAGTATGGAGTTGTATTTGGTACCTGAGAGATTTATCTGAGAGGTTGGAAAAGGTATTTCCCTACTGATTTGCAATTCCCATTACCCACTCAGGGTGGGTAAGGTGCTAACAAACACCCTCCTCCTTATCCCCACCTCTGGTAAGTAGTATAAGAAAAGTATAAATCCCAGCCCAGCTCTGACTCTTTTGAGTCTTCTGTGTTACAGATGTCTGTTTTCCCACTGAACTACAGTTTAGGGTAATACTGAGAAAGCAGAAGAGTTTGCAGGCATGGATGAGACTCACTGGTGTATAGTTTTGCTTGATATGCAGCTTGTCTTTTTTTAATGTGTCTGAAGCAGCAGGTTTCCCAGCTAAAATTAATTTACAGACATGGAATTTGTGTTAATCCTCAACTTAGTCATGTGGTTCCATAAAAGTTGTTTTTGCACCAAAGTGGATTTTGATTTCCCTGCTTGCAGGGCAAAGAATCTTATGTGTGCAGTTGGGGTAGTGAAAACCAGGGGGTGCTTATTGAAGAGATATAACCTCAGGAGAGGACACCAGCATTTTGAGAACAAACCAAAAACAAAGCAGGGGAAGTTTGGAAAACTCTTCATTTACATACATGCTGCAAATCCACACTTGCTTCTGGCTTAACCTAAACACATGGCTCCTTGAATTTTCCTCCACTTCTTCTTCCCTCTTCCTCCCTCCCACCTCTTTCTTAATGCCTACTTCAACCTCATAGATGTAGCTGCCAGTACACTGATCTGAATCCCTGGAAATACACATGGTCCCATTTCCCTTTCCAATTTTTAGAAACTCATGCACCTAGTTCAGCCTGACTCTAGCTCTGTGGAAAAAGATTTGTAAAGAAAAACCTTCCTGCTTTCCACTGTGGGGGATCGGGTGTTACATTTTAAGGGTAGAGACTGGTCTCTTATGTACGTGTCTAGGCCTAAAGAGTACGTAAGACTAATTTTTGAACAGAAGAATTTATCTCTTGATTCATACAAGAAATCCTTGACAAAGGCAGATATTCCTACAGGGGCTGAAAAACTCCAGCTTGCCTGCAGGACAATTGGACGGTACATTTTAAAAAGGTTCAGCATGATAATATGTAGGATTCTTTGATAAAATTCAGATCTTGTGGTCTTTGAAACCTAAACAATAGAGGTAGGGCTTGGTGTATCACTTTGCATAGCTTAAGAACTTTTATTTAATTAAGCACATTTCTTTCATTTTTTAAATGTTCTTAACTTCTACCTGGTCCTGTTTCATGGGCAGGACTTGAGGTCTTTCAGGATATGCCTGGTAAGGGGCACAGAAAAAAGGGATCTCCCTTAAGTGTTCTGCAGTTATCTTTATGGAAAATTTTAGTCTATCCAAATTAAAAGTCCTGCCAGATGTTTGAAAAGTAATAAAATTCCTAACATCACATCACTGATGGTTTCATTGTTACGAAGACAAGTCCAAAGAGACAGGATGCCAAAAATCCTTTCTTGTCTCCATTTGATGTTGGAAATGTATATGACAGATATCATCCATGGAGGTCCCTCTCAGTGCAGTGAGAGGTGCAGATGTGAAGATGCAGAAATCTTGACACACCATCTTCTGGTTGGTGAGGTGCTGGGACAAAATTGGGAATTTTTTTAGAGCAGGAAATAGCGCCAGTTGAGCAAGTTCTTGTACTTGAAGAGTTGACAAGGATAATTAGTATTCAACACAGGCACAACTAGGCAGAGATCACTCTTATTCTGCAAAGCATCTGCACCTATGGAGCTGACCTGGAGCAAAACAAGATTTGCCATTGACTGTTCTTAGCATTGACTTATGGCTAGTGTTGACCTGGTTGAATCACTTGCTGCTATGGCCATTGAAGGCTCTCCACTACTTTTCTCAAGTCATTGTTTCACAGGTTCTTCAAGGCACAGAGCCTCTGGCCAAGTGTGGTCCCACGGGGCCACGTTTCCAAAGGTGCTCCACATTTATGATGGGAGCCAAACCTTCTGAGGAGGTCAGTCTATTGTGCACTGAACTCTTGAATTTCTGCCCACCATTGTCACAGTGGGAACAGCTTGCAAGCAGTCTTGGAAATCTGGTTCTTATTTAGGAACCCAAAAGAGAACCAAGCTCACAAGAATATGTCAGTGTATCTGGTTACTGAGCAATTGAAAATCTGTCCGCACTGTGTTTCAGGATTAACTCCGGATTAATAGGCACATTGAGAGTAAGGTGAAGCAAGGATAATAATAATAATATAGCAGTATTTCAGCCACAGCTATTTGAACAGTAATCTCAAAGACCTCAACACCACCACATGAAAGGATCTAGACTGCCTTGGAGTGCAAGCCTGCTGGAGTAAAAAAATGTTACCAAACTTTTATCAGGGGAGAAAAGGCAGAATTAGTCAGTCCTCATGCAGCTGGGGACTGACTTTTTATATTCATGGGGACTGACTTTTTATATTCATTGCATTTATGCAATTATGTTATGTTTGTATTTTTATAGCAGCTTGAGAAAAAAGCCATACAAAAAAATTCAGATCCAGCTTTAGTGTCATGCTTAGAACAGCACATGTATTTAATTTTCCCTTTGGATGTTATTATATTAAATGTATTAATGCATATATATTCAAAGCAATTATTATAGAATGTGCAGTTTTAAATTAAAAGGAAAAACAAAGTAGTTGACACTTGCTATTAAACTTTTAATTCTATAAATTAATGAGCAAATATAATTATGCAGACCATTAGGAAGACAATAAACTAGTAATGTAATATGGTTGTTATACTGTAATTAAAAATTTTAACTTTTTTAGAAAAGAAAGAAAGCATGTTTCAGGTTGTTACTCATTTTTCATGGTAGGAAAGAATTTAGTGTCCAGGTTTTTTGCAGAATGAATTTTTTCTTTCCTACAATATTCTTAAATTGATTACATTGATACCAATTTTATTCTTTATCTTCTGATTATCTTTCAACATATTTTATTTTCCTTTTTCAGTCACTGAATGGTTTTGCCTTGGTGGTGAGTGCAGATGGAATGATATTCTATGCATCATCAACAATTGTGGACTATCTAGGGTTTCATCAGGTAAATATATTCAGAATTACTTAGAATACCCAGTCACCAACATTGTATTGACTTGTCAATACATATATTGTCAACATTATAACTTCTGCTATTATTTGTAAATGCAGCACTGTATGTTGCATACCTGTGACTGCTGATTAGACATACACTTACTGAAATAAAGTTATTTTACTATGCCATCTCATACTAATTTTTTTTGTCAATCTGACAGGTGAAGATTTATTTCTTGCAATTTCTTGTTATGAAGCATTCGTTAGCAGAAACATGATCCATTATAAAACTAAGATTTAGCTAGAGGTTTCTTTTCAATTTCAATATAAGATGCTGCTTTTCTAGGCTGGCTGGCTATGTGAAATAAGTATATTCTAAAGTCACAGAATAACAGAATCACACAGTTGGAAAGGACCTCTGGAGGCCACCTAGACCAACCTCCTGCTCAAAGCAAATCGAGCTAGGGCAGGTTGATGCAGGACTGATCAAGTTTTGAGTTTCTGTGACCCCTCTGGAAGATGTGTTCCAGTGTTGAGCCACCAAGACTGTAATTTTTTTCACTTATTATTAATTCCCAGCTTCCCATGTTGCCACTTGTGTCTGTTGCTTCTTGCCCTCTCATTTCTGAGAAGAGTCAGCCTTTGTCTTCTCTTCCCCTGCTCATTTGGTTGATGTAGACAGCACTACATTCTTTCTGTGATTTTCCCTTCCAAAGGTTGAGCAAACCCTGTTCTCTCTCCTGGATGTGCTCCAGCTCTCTTAAGTGTCTTGGTAGCACTCTCCTGGGCTCATTTTGGTATTCTAATCTCTTTCTTTTCATGGGGTACCCAAGATAAGCAGAGAAATTTGCCCTTGCTGAACTTCCTGAGGTTCCTCTCAGCCTATTTTTACAGCCCACCAAGGAGCTGCCTTGCCCTCCCCAGCTAAGGGAGGTACCCTCTGCAAACCTGCTGAGCGTGCATTCTATCCCGTGATTCCTTAGTCAAAAAATTAAAGAGGGTTTGTCCCAGCATAAATCCCTGGGGGATGCCACTAGTCATCACTTGCCAGTTGGATGTTTATTAGTCACATTTGCATATGCACAAAAGAGTTGAGAATAGAAAGAATCATCTTAGGATGTGAAGGGAAAAAGCAGATGTTGAGAAGTAGGGGTCTTTGAAACAACTTTCCTTATTAAAGCTGCTCTGAGGGTGTCCTACACCTGCCATTATTTTAAACAAACTATCAATCTAAAGATAAGTGGCTGCCCCTCTACAGTTACTAATTAACCATTCCTTGTTGTAATTGTTTCAGACTGATGTAATGCACCAAAACATCTACGATTACATCCACGTGGATGACCGCCAGGATTTCTGCAGACAACTGCACTGGGCCATGAATCCTCCCCAGATGTTGTCGGGACAGCAACTACAGTCAGAAACAGGTGGGATTGTGCATGTTGGTTGGAAACATAGGCACCACTGTACAGAGGTAGAATTGCACTCCACCTATGCCTGTTTCACCATCCCTAGTAAGATTCTTTACCGGAAAGATGAATAGTGGCCATTTATTTACGTTATTGTCTCAGAGATGACATTTCTTCCTGATTCTGGGCGTTTATAAGGCAGAGTGCTTAAGCCACTGGTGCCACAAAGTTGTTTCCTTTGCTTTTCTCTAATGCACCTACGTGTATTCTGACACGCTCAGAATGAGCAGCATCAGTTCTTAATACTGCCAAAATTTTGTTGGCAATGGATCAGGACATCAATAGTCCTCTCATTGATGCAAAAGGTGTCTGTACAGGATCACCATGGAAGCATCACTTTCTGCCATTTGTTTTCCCATGCAGAATGATGTAGAAAGGAGCCTTCTGAAGAACAAATAGGTTTAGCAATGCATCTTTTCCTCTGAGGCTTTACTTCCCTAGGATGGCAATTGGATGCCTGCCCTCAAAGTTTCTCCTACATGGGATATTAAGATGAAATCACAACTACAGAACTTACAATCAGGTTGAGATTGTTAACCTTATAAAGTATTATTTATCCCAGCGAAATCTATGCATTTCACCAGAAGGTGAGGTAGTAATTGAGGAAATAAATTGGGAAGTATAGTCACCAGGTGAGCGGGGAGAAACTTGCAAGAAATCCTTCAGCAACCTCTACGAAATCCTCAGGAACACAGTCATGAAACTTTGGTGGAATTTCTTGCATTTCCTGAAAAACAGTTCCTGAGTTTTACAAGACTCTTATAAACATCTGAGGAGCTTTGCAAGATTTTGTCAGAAGTATGCAGGAAACAAGCAAAACAACATGCATTACTATTTCAAGCTATAAAATTTACAAATAATTGGAATTTTCATCCTAATGTATATTGTGAAAAATTTCAGGTCTCTAGTTCATAGTTTTGTATTAATACTTGTGTCTTTTGGGAAATATTTCAAAAACCTGCAATTGTACAAAAAAATCAAGGAGGTGCAACACCTGAACATTAGCTAAAAATCTGCTGTCCTTTTTTTGTTCTGTTTTATTTCCTAGGATTATAATTTTTCCTTATTTTGTTCTCCTGTCTAATGCATTTTCTGTGATCTCTGATCTCAAAACCAGCAACATCTGTTACCCTGTCTTGCATCATTAAAAAATCACAAAAACTCGGGAAATAAAGTCCAAATTTCTAAAGAAACTCACCCGAATCCCATTGCAGAGCTTTTATTTTTCTTTTGTTAGAGCATGTGCAGATGTATCCATACATGACACCATTGAATATTCGCCCATCCATAAAGCAATTTTTCGCAATTTCCGTAACAGCTTCCTCAATTGGCTACAGAACATTTTCATTATTTCGTAGTGTGATCTGACATATGTTGCCTCCACTGTCGTTCCTAGGGGAAGAATATATTCTCAGTAAATTGTTCAAAGCACAAGAGAATGACAGCATGACAACAGATTATTCTTCCTTTTTAACTCGCTGTTTCATCTGTCGAGTTCGCTGCTTGTTGGACAGTACTTCTGGATTCCTTGTAAGTACAACTTCACTTAGATCACTGTAGACATGACATAGTAGACTTTAATTACTTTATATGAAAAATTCTTCAACATAAGAACTGTGGAAATCCATGGACAGGATACACTTTTCTTTTGCTGTGCACTAACAAGAAACACCTAGGATAATTATTAATATGTGTAAACAATGATGGGAGAAAAGAAAGTTGTAATATTTGAAATGGAAAGACTTTAAAAAATTTTATGTTTTCAGCTGTTTTTGACAATATCTGTCCTCAATTTGTACTGGGTGTATCACAAGGGTGGCAAGTCTGAATTTCAACAATTAACATTTAAGCCCAAAGTATTTGCTTTAAGGAGAAGGAAAAATAGTCATCTGTTTATTCCTTTTGTAAAGAATCCTTTAATAATAAACCCCAGAATTAGAAAGTCTCTTGCATGCTCCATACTAGGAGCAGTTCATTTCTAGAAATCACTTCTCCATTTCCGTAGTAAAGACCAATGCTGTTTCTACTTAGGGGAAACTCCAGCACGTGCAAAGAGAATGAAACTACTAGCATGAGACTGGGAAATGCAAGTCCTGTCTCAGATGCTCATTAGCTGGGAAGCTGTGGGTCTCAACAGCCATCATTTCGGCACCCCTGCTTTAATCTCTTAGCTCTGGAAAATGCCTAACTCAAACAGGCTGATTTTTCACTGGGCATTTTTTGGTAGTTAATTTTTTCACTGAGAGGCAGCAGCTTGCTATTGACTTGAACCCTGCCTTCTGACTACACAGACGTTTGAGGCAGGGATGGACGGCTCCTTCCAAGCTGTGCACTCTCTATGTGGCTATCCTGAGCCTATTTTTTTCCTTTGTACCGATCTGCACAGCCCTTGGGTTGAGCCAGTCTGTATACTTCCCAGAGAAAGTGCAGAATAAGAGGAACGAAACTAAAAAACCGTCTTTCTGGAGAGAACAGAGCATGGAAAAATAATGGTTCCAGCTTCAGTGGGGTACAGAGGAAACAACTCAGTGTTTGCACCAATGTACATGGTCCGTTTTGGCAAACAGAACATAACACAGAACCTCTACTGCTGAGTAAAAACTCTCAACCAGCCCCAAAAGTCTCATCTTACTGTTGATAGTACCTCCACCCACCCTGTGTCTGAAATGGCATGGTTTAGATTATATGAAGAAAATGAAATTCATAGTTTTAATCGCGGATTCAAAACTGGATTTGGTGGTAAATGACACGGTCTATAGGTTGTATTAGTATTTTAAATGTTTATACACTAAATGCTTAAGTTGTTGGGTTTTTTCTTTCTTTTTTTTCCTTGCTTTTTTTTTTTTGTGGGGGATTTTTGTTTTTGTTTTTTTTTATACCAGACAATGCAGTTCCAAGGTAAACTAAAGTTCCTCTTTGGACAAAGGAAGAAGTCCTCATCAGGAACAGTATTGCCACCTCAGCTGTCCTTATTCTGCATAGTGGTACCACTTCTGCTCCCTTCTGTGACAGAGATGAAGATGAAAAGCCTGCTTGTGAGAGCAAAACACAAAGCTGATGATGCAGCAGCAGCGAACACAAAGTATTTACAAATTAATCTTTCGGCATTTAGTGAAGATTATGGGCTATTAAGCATGTAAAAACCACAAATTACGTTAAATATCTCTCCATTTTAAAACTCTTTCTTAGAAAAGTGAATAATTTATCTGGATTTACTATTGAATACAAAATAAATATAATGCAATTACTATACTATAGCATAATAGAATGCAAGATGATGCAATATATTGTACTTTATTTATAATACCTGTTAAGTAATTTATTTCAATATACAAAATTTTATATTAGGAATGGAACATTAGGATATCTTTCTAACCTTCAAAAGTTACCAATGCAGTAAGCAAGCTGTAAAAGTGGAAAAGAAAAAGTGTTTTTTCTGTGAGCTTTCTAATTTCAATATCTTCTGCTAACACAATTATTTCGACTTGGGCATTTTGGTAACAAACAAAGGAAAAGGAAGACTTCAGAAAGCCGAATGTGTGTGTGGGGGGGTTGTGTTCACAAAGAGTCTAATGAGTTGTATTTGGTGTATGCATTTGTCTTTCAACAGAAGTTTTATGAACATGTAAATTTACAATGCACTAAATGGCTTGGGGGTGATCATTTGGTAGCAATCACAAAAGATCAGGACAGATTGTGTTCAGACTCATCTCCTTCCTAACACTTATTTTTGTTACTCTTCTATGGGAGAATTTGTTGACATTTGGGGCTAGGATCGTATTTTCTCTTTTTTGCTTAAATGTAACCTAACAGTAATGAGTTCTATTACTGTGAAGCAAAATGCTCATCAGTATCACTGTCAGTACCATAATTTGGCTTTTAATTAGATTATGCTTGTGTGTGTGTGGATTCACTATCCAGATGTCTATTGTGGTTCTAGTACATACATCCTTCTGAGAAGAACTAAATTGCTGGAAGTCTGATATAATGGCCTATGCAGACTTTTGGAATAGAGTTGGAAAGTCATTTCTGCTTGCCAGTTTTTCCAGTGGCCCAGGTGAAATTAACTGATGATCAGAACTGAGCTTCTAACAGAGAAGTGCTTTACTACCTGACTGGACATTGGCCAAGGATCTGACAAGAATGAAGCAACCATTTATCTTCAATGTTTCCTTTGGTTCAGGCCTGAAGCATGGTAGCCAAGGATGGTGGGCAGATTTACACAGTCTTTTTTTTTCAAGGGTCTTAATGCAGGGAAGCATTTGTAATTCAGTATTACAGGTAGTGCGCCCTTTTAAAGCCCTGATTCAAGCATTTTCAACTAAAGATTGGAAGAAACACATTCAAATCATATGGTGTTTATTGCAAATTGAAGTAATGCCAGCTCTTAATGCATTGCTGGTCTCTGTGATGTACGTACCTCGAACGTAACTTGAATAGGAAGAGCAGAATATACACAACATTTGTCTCAATTCCAGATGAAATTTATTTTTCCACATATAGTAAGTCATGAACAGAATATTCCTAAACATAACTATTCCTCTTAATTGAATACAGAACTCCATGCACACACTAGCTGGAGCAACCAAATGATGCAGGAAAAAGATAATTATTTAGTGCTAGTTACTATATACTTAAACCAAACGCCTTTGCTAATGGCCACCAGCTTGAAAATCCTATCTTTTAGAGTCTGTGATTCTAGAGTCTGTGTTTTCATTCACTGACAAGGAATTTGCCACATTTTCTCCCCTCTACAGCTCCAGTTCAAAAGGCAGTTCAGGACTTTGTGAAGCAACAGAATTATATGGAAGAAACAATCACCATGAAGGTGCTGCCTTCACTAATGCATTACAGATTGCTGAAAACCAAATCAAAGGTACTGCTAAGTACTTCTAGATTATATACAGTTTATGGAAAAAGAACCTTGTCTTTTATTTTCTCCTGATAAGTTTCTCAGGTTTTGGTCCCAGTGCTGTCTTTCTTCTTCTCCCAAACACCTCTTCTTTTAAAAAATACAAAAAAAATGTCCACCTCAAAAGATAATGTAGAATAAGTCTGTGATTTCAGAGGGGGTAGAAAATTTACAGAGAAATAAACAATCATGGTAAATAGTAAATAGTAAATAAATGGTAGTAAAAGAATACTCAATGTATGCTTGCCTAAAAGTGGCAGCACTGAATTTAATAAGCTTATGTGAAAATCCTGATAATTAATAATAATATCTATTCCTCTTTGATGAAAACTGGAAGATATGTTACAAATGTTAGTTTTCCCCAAAGATCAGAAAACAGAGGAAAATTAGAATGCATTGTCTTTAAAACTCATGATGTGCCCACAGCTTTGACTCATGCTTTTTCAATGTTTGGCTGTGGAAAAATTATGAGAGTCTAGGCTCTATTACAGATTTTACAATGGATAAAATTTAGTTGGTAAGTCTACACCACTGGGCAACTTCTTGAGCAGACTTGTACTCATCCTTCTGTCATATCTGCTGGAAATCTTTAATGTCTTTAAAATCATTCCTCTCTTATAGCTCAATTTTTCATGAACATTTTTTGTGGGTACTACTACTGAGATGAAAATATTAGCAGGAATGACTATTACCGTAAAATCCTTGGTTACAGTTTAAGTGCCTTACTAGAGTTTTTAAATTTTAGTTTTAAGATGTAATTTGCTTCATTTTGTGACATATTTTAGATTGTTCTTTCCTATGCTGATGCTTCTAGGGAAACAAAGAAATCTTTGAACGTTTGAGTTTAGCTAACAAAAAATACTTAATACTGCTTGTATTAAAATCTATTTTCTTTTAAATTATATAGCAAAGAATAATGGAGAAAATGGCATTTCTCTAGTCAAAGTACAAACAAATGAAGATCACTGGGTCTGGGTTCAAGCTAACACTCAACTTCTGTATCGAAGTGGTTGTTCAGAATATGTTCTTGCCCAACAGCAAATGTTAAAGTAAGTATATTTTCCAGTACCAAAAAGAAAAAAAAATAGGAAAATGAATGCATTCTTTTTGTATGAAATATTTCAAAGGGCTGTAGTGACCTAAGAGAAGAGATGAATGAGAAGAATTTAGTTTCCTTATGATACAGAAATCTATTTCTGTCTTGGAACATATGAAATGGCAGTTACAATCCTAAACAATATTTATTTTCTGTCTTCAGCCTTCTTTTCTTCTGAAGTTGAGTATGCATATACATTAACACAGAAATAAACTACTTCATTATTAATATTTGTCCTTCTTGAACAAAAAATATATATATTTTGGGTTTAAAACAAAACCTTTGCAGCTGAAAATCTAGTGTCCTAGTTTTTCTGCTTATCAGCATTTGACTATGTTAAGCTTTTTTTTTCCTTCATGTAAGACAGTTGAGCTCATGTTTTCAGTTGTTTATGTGCAACATAATCTAAGGAACGGTACTCATATTCATTGTATGCTTGTAGACCGATACATCTAGTTGCCTGTAGGCTCAGTCGTGGAATAATTAATCTCACAGTAAACTAATCTCACAGATTTGCATTCAGAGAGGAGTTTTTGGATGAGTTTTACCCTTTCCTCTCAAGTGGGCTTTGCATCCTTCCCCCATGGGACTGTGTGTTCCAGTTCCTGTGGGCCCTGTTGAAGTACCTCTTCAAGCTGGTCTGAGGGAAGAGATAAGAGAGTGGACTCAGAGAGCAGGGCCAGGAGTTTTACATAGCCACCATCTGGCCTAGTGTTAAAAGTGTGGCTGTTATCCCAGATATTTTCCTTCAAAATGCCTTGCAGGTGGAAGAAATAAAAAAAGTTTTTGCACTTCCAGAGTAGATATTCCCTGCAGGGGGTGTATCTCCCAAGATCCACATGAATAGCAGGGGAGCTCTCACCTGAGGATGCTGGAACTTTTTACCTTTACTGGGATGACACAAACATTATCTTGCTGCATCAGGGAATGAATTTCTATTAAGAAGCAGATTAAAAGGGGCTGTTTCTTTTACTAGTTTCTCTACTTCCAATTTGTTTTTGTGTAATTAATCATGTTTATTTAGCTACATTTTTGCTCTCAGAGAGATTAAAATCCTTCCTTTATGCTTGATATAGCTATGCTTGTTCGCACAGACTGAAGTATAACAAGAGTTGGCCTTAGTGATTATATTCAGTTCTGTCTGAGTCTGCAATAGATTTGGTATTTGCTGCAACTTTTTTGTTGTTGTTGTTGTTAAAATGTATGCTGTCTTCCAGGAAACATAGATTCTTTTGGAGAATTTTCACTGGATACTATTTCACTGTAAACTTATTAATTTTGGAGTTTAACATTTTTTTTACTATTGCATTTTGTTCAGTCCTCTGCTTCCCAATCTGACCATTTCCTGAGAATCATGATCTGCAGCAAACTTTTATCAGACCATTTACATCTCAATATGGTCAATAATAAAAATAAGAATATTTAGCAGAGGACTGAAAATATTTAATGCCCCAAAAAAAAAAAAAAGAGTGGGAGGAAATAGTCTTCTTTCATGGTGTACATCATTACAGCGGGACGTTCTCTCTTTGTAACAACACAGACTCCCTCTACTGGAAAATCCTTTTCTTGCACACTGATTCAATACTCAAGGAAAAAGTTCTCTTGTGAACGAAGAAAAAGCCTTCTAAACCCCTCAGTAGCTCTTCAGGTTTTCATACGCAGTTTCCTACTGAGATGTCTGCTTCTTGCTTGGAGGGGCATGAGTTGGTTTCGTGGCACTGATCCCCCAGAGTCAGGAATCAGCATATTAGTGAACTCAAGACCTAAACCTCAGGATTTGGACCCCAGTTCTGAAAACAGCTGCTTTGGGCATGGAAGTGCTCAGGCAACACTCTCTGTCAGTGTTCTTCTTTAATTGAAATTGAGTACTTCAGCTGGAGGTCATGGAAAATTAATTCACTGGCCATCTTAGAAAACAAAAGGCAGCATAAATTAAGTTAGACATATAAAACAAACATACACCCAATATGAACATCTGTAACTATTTGGTTATTTAATTTGGGCATTTTATTTCCTCTCAGCTGTGTTCTTGAAATGTAAGACCCCCATGGTTGTCTCTCAAATCACTCTGATCAGAAAGCTCTTATGTGTCCAAATAACTCTTTGTTAACAAAATATATCTCATTTAAGATACTACTTGTATTTTATCTCTAGAATTTTCTACACACAAATATTATGTAGATATATTTTAAGGGAAGAACAAAAGTGTAAGAATTAGTGTATAGTACTACAATTTTTAGGTTCTTTATTGAACTGTATGCCTGAAATGGAAGAACAATGCATGAATTCAAATGAAGCAATGCCTCAGAAATTAGCTGTGCACACACATTGACACCCAGATGCAGGGACACTCTTTTGTTCTCTTAAGCAAATGCAAAGATTATGTGCACAAGAGTGTGAGAGTCCCGTATTGAGCACAATATAGGGCTTGTAATGCATGTTGAGCCACTCTGTATCCCAGAAAACAGCAATTTAGAAACCTCTAATTGACCTGACTTCTTTTTCTACTGTTATTGAAAGGGAAGAAGATGAACAACTGAAGATACTAAGTGGTTTTGCCAGTTTGAAAGGAAACTTGGAGGGGCTTTCCTATAACAGTGCCATTGAAACTCTGGGCCAGTGGAAGCATCTTAACTGGGCAGCAGTGAAGAATGAACAAGATAATGTAAAAGTGAAGTTTGAGCCTCATACTAACGGTGAGTGTTTTATGCAAGAAGAACCTCTCAGTTCTAACACATCAGTTTTAGGCATTCAAAACAACTGCACCACAAACAGTAGCTGGACTTTAAGAAACTCCAGTTCTTGTTCTATGAACCAGAGAATGAACACCTGTCCAAACAGGAGAACTGGATCATTCTACAACAGAGACCAAAATTTCTTAAATCTGGCATCAACTTGTCCTTCCCACTGGGGGAATGCAGAAAATGGCCAGTCCTACTCGGGGCTCCCACAGCGCTGTGCAGAGAGCTATGCCACAGACCATGGGAAACTACAGAGACCATTCACATCCTCAGAGTCTCTCTATGAAACAGCCACTCCCTTGGAGATGCCTATCAAAACGGAATACGACTCTGACTCTGAAAACATTGCTGATAACTACCTGCAGAGCCGAGCCTGGCTGGATGAGAGCGGCTCGCTGAGGAAGCAGGGGCCCAGCTATCCCAGCAGAGTGCACCTCAAAACAGAGCCAGACCTCTGCCAGCCAGCCTTGCCTTGTCAGAAGCCAAGGCACTGCCTTTACACACCCCATAACTGGCAATGCATCGTAGCAAATCATCCCAACAACCTGAACTTGAACAGAGCTGGCAAGGGCTCACGGAACAAGGAGGTGCCCCCCTTTTGCCCTCAGAACTCCTCTGTGTGTTTGGAAAGCATGCCCGACCTGGCACACACAGCTTGCTATGGCCACTTCTACAGTCCCAGCCCAGGGGAGGAGAAAGAGCAGATTAATGAGGTGTTCAAAATGCCATGTGAATTTAAAAACCCCTGCTTGGTTCAAGCGATCAAGCGTGAGCCCCTGGATTCTCCACCGTTGTCCAGCAGTGGACAGAACAGAGTACACGCAAGCTTCCCTGAAAATACCTTAGCAGGTCCTGTGCCTCATAAAACCACTGAATGTACATTTTTGCAATAGATTTTATAACATTTGAAATATTTATAATGTTAAAAGCAAGAAGTTGTAGATTCTCTTCCAGTTGAGTTAAATGACTTACTAAAATCAAAAGCCAGTGGAAAGATTTTGAGAGTGTGTGTGTGTGCATCTGTGTGTGAAAAGAAACAGACACAGGTACACACAGCCTACCCCCTGCTACTGTCCTTCTTTTAGTGATCTTTGGAAAGAGAAAAGAAAGCTAAAACCTCAGGCACAGAAAAATAATCATTACTTGCTGCACAGGTATACCTGATCATTTTTCCTTATCACCTTTCTTCTCTTGTCTACAGTTCATTAGCAAAGTCTACTATTTCTGTTTCCTTTGTTCTGTTCGTTTTTCTCAAGCTGATGTGATGCCTCTGTGCAAATCAAAAATATTTATGGTTTTCAGTGTGGTCAGTTTACCATAAGAGTTTTTGATTTATAATTATTTTTCTACTCTTATAAGAAGGATCAGCTATTCCTTCATCCCAGCATTAAATTAATGGCAAAAGGAAAGGGCTTCCCAACACAACTTCTTAATTTAAAAGGACCTCGTAAGTAAAAACAACAACTTGCATAAGTGAATTAGAGTTTTTTTTACTTCAAAGTAAAGTTACTCCTAAGTTTCTTGATAGTATTATTCTTTTAGAATCCATATTTTTCCATTTCATTGCCATCAGCCTTTCGTGTTGCTGCTGAAAGACTGAACAATGGGATGTAGTCTACTTCTACCTGTGAGTTACAAAATGCTGTTAAGTATATGTGAGAACAAAGTATTTCTCTGATTATTTTCCTTGCTGTTACTAGTAACATCAACAAAGGAAATGCACTTTTTTACTTGATAGTATTTTTTGACTGATAGCAGCTTGTTAGATATCGTCACCCTACATCAAAACCAAATCCCACACTAAGATTATTTTCAAAAACATCCTAGTTTCAATCCCAAAAGAAACCCTTAATCTCACTGAGCGGTAGATGTATACCTTTCAAAAGCATTTCAGTGCACTTTAGTGCTTTTGAAAACACAGTGTATACTTTTCTTTGAACCCAGACAGTAATGCGTTTCCACAACAGCAAAAAAAATTAAGTTATATTTTGGGTTTTGTTATTGTTGTAGTTTGACTCCTGCACTAATTTTTGTTTTAAAATTGCACTATTTCAACTTTATATCAACTTCACCTATATAACAACAACATCATTAAAAAAAAAAGCTTAGATGTATGTATATATGCTTTTTGAAAGAAGCCCTGTAATGAATGTCTTCTTTTTCAAAATGTTATAAATAATTATGTCTTCCTTTATCTGTCAGTCACAAAGGGCATGACTTTACATGCCAGATGAGTGGTGCAAAATTCTCCCAAATGCTTTAAATATGTGGGAAAAGTGAAGTTTTCAGGTAGTGCAATGGTTCTGCACCTGGGAGGCTGCTCTTCTCCAAGAAGATTGACCATTTCTTCTGATAGAATTTGCTGCCTGTACATTAGAGTTGGCAGGTGTAAAGATATTAATTCTCTACATGTTAGTGCTTATGAACTGTGTTATGAAACGCGGCGCACTGGACAGTAAAGAGGGGCAACAATATCTTACTGTATCTTGGGTTAAATCTGTCATAGTCCAGCTGACCATATCCAAGCCATGAGAATGTTTCCTTTTTTGCGTCCGAGGTACATCAGCTCCCTGTTGGCCATGTGCTGCCTATTGTTTGAGACAGTCTTGATATCCTTGCTCTAATACTCCTGCCAGTGGTTGCAATGCAATATCAGACCCTGTTCTGAAGTGAGACCACAGTGGTGGAATTCACACTGCTCTCCAGTACACCACTGTCCACTTCACATAAACACAAGACAAACTGCAAAAATACTTGTGGGCAAGCAAACTTGTTCCTCATGCAGAGTGAGACTACCATCAATCAGTGTTGCTGCACAACCTCTACCTCACTGATTCACTACCTACATGATTACGAGCAGCAGTTCTTTAGACTCTCACAGAGCTGCTGTCATGGTCCTTTGCTTGGCATGCAGCAGTGGCACTGGAGAACTGTGCTGGTGCCAGACACTACTTTGTGCCTCAGAGCTGCCTGTAGGGTTGTGCTATGAGCCCTGCAATTTCTCCAGTCCAGCTCCCCGTGCAGCTGCCTAGCAGAAACCAGGTGCTGGGGAGACAGGGTAGTGTGGGAACTGATGGCTGGGGGCAGGTGGAGGACGCACCTGCATGACCTCTGACAAGATGCTTGTTTAATTCCACACTTGGAATCACTGTCACACCCCTCTGAATGAGAGTACCTGGGGTTTCACACTGCCTTGCACTTTCTCCCATCATTTGCATTGATGAAGTGTGACTCTAAAACCCATTGTCTTCATCTGGACATGCTGATGCCATTTTGCACAATGGGAGTGGTTACACCAGGTGCAGCTCTGTAGAGGACTGTGCCACCAAAAGCCTTGTCTGTGCTTAGAAATACTACCTGCTGTGACTACAGTGGGAGAACTGTACTAGCCAGGTCTCTTGAGTGCAGAAGCAATCCATACTAACAACAGAAACTCTTTAAAGTTCTCCCTGTTACAAAATTCATTATTTTTTTGTTGACATAAGTCTATCTGCTCTCAGGCTTTCTGGCACATATCAGTTAGAATTATTTTTCTCATGTTTCCAACAAACCCAGACACATTTGACACATCTTGATCAATATTATAGAGGTAGGTGAAGCTTCTGCATGTAAGGGAATGCAATCTGACACGTGAGATGTAATGGGTTTCTAGGTGGATGGATGAATGTGCGACTCAAAAGTGAGATGTCACCTTCTGACTCCCTGCTGTGTAAATGCAGTCATGTTTGTTTCCTTATTATTCCATAAAGTCTGAAGCCAAGAAAAACACACTTATCCTGCACATCACATTTGATTTTGGCCCATTTAATTTGTGGCTGAGTTCTTACTTCAGGTCTCACATGAAAAAATGTGGTATCAGTAGAATTCCTTCTAGTCTAAATTATCACACACGCAGTACAGCAATCTCCCAAGAACTGGGTTTATGAAGAGATCAGCAGTTTATCCTCTTTTTTGGACAATTGCTAAACTTTGTTGGTAGTAAACAAAGACCAATTCCTTTTAAGTACTTGGAAAGAACAGAGGAAATAAATGCTTAAAATAATCTCTTGCCATTTGTGTTTAAGGCATAGATCTGCCTTCAAACTCTCCCCATGATATGTGCCCCAAATTGAGTTGGTACTGAAACCTGACATTGCATTGTACCCTGTTAAATTACCACTGATTTAATCTTATAAACCCTTTTTGCATGCAGACATTAATGACCCCCTGGCACTGACTAGTAAATAGGATGAAAGACAGAGCAGTTCTTTAAGATGGTTACATTTTCTTAGTGGTTGTTGCTGCTTCGGTATTACTCTAAAAACTAGCACTGAGAAATGGGGTTTAAGATCTTTTCAGTCACTGGTGTTTAGCTTTTAGCCTTAATGAACTGGTATTTGTACCCCTTCAGCACAGCCCTAAAGTCTATTTTAGGAGCCTTCCAATGCATTTATTGTAGCAACAATAAAAAATTATTCTTGTAGAAGAAATGCCTAGTCAAATGGTTTCCTAATAGGAACTTGGAGCATTCAGGCTGAAAGAAATGCCTGACTGATAATAGCATTCAAACTTCTTCAGCCATAAACCCTCCAGAGGTTGAGACAGAATGGATTCATGAATTCCCTGATCTTTGGGGAGGGTATATTTTGGTATGGAAGGTGAGCAGTTCTAAAAGCTGTGAGAAGGTGTCTCCCCCTGGGATGTTACCTGGTCCACATAGAGCAGAGACTATTATCAGCGCTAAAGCTGCTGATGGAGGTCTTGACTTTACTGAGAATGTGACCTGATTTCAGCTGCCAGTGCACAGCTGTTGAGCACCCTACAAATGCTAGTCCAACACCATTGAAAGCTACTACTTCTACTGAGAAACAACATGATTTGAGCCAGGGGTAAGCTTGAACAGCAAAAAGAGTGGATTTTCTTGCGCTTACATATAGTGACTGAAACTGGGGCAGACCTCCACTGAAGGTAACATTATAAATAATTTACATTGATGTTAAAGTCTTTGGATATCAAAGTAAAGCTTAGCTTCAAAAGTTCTGAGTGAGGGCAGCACTGTGTGAGTGGTAAGCTTGTTTCAATTATCCCGGGTTCGGGGTTTTAACAAGGGAAGTGAAAGATTAAGGGACTGTACCTAAATTCACCGTAGGAAAGACTAACTTCCTACTCTTTGATTGTAACATATTAATGCAAAGTTTAAGTCTGTGGTTTTCCCACCCTTTATTGGAACAGTCATGTGTTCTGAAAGTTCTTACATCTGAGTCTGCTCTGGAAGGTATAGGATAGTCTGACATTTGAGCATCAGTCAGTTCAGTAAGACTTTGAGTGCTGATCCTTTGATATGATATTGAGATAGGCATGTGCAATTCTTCTGGAAATCCCTAGGGCTTAACAGTACTTAAGAGGCAACAAGCCTGAAGGATAAGATCAGCTTCTGCTGCCTATAAGCTCTTCTTAACTCTTTCTGTTGAAGCCATTCTGGAACTTAAATAGGACAGCCTCACCCACCATAGTTATTTCAGGAAACCCATTATTTTGTCATAACAAGGTGTTAGGTTTTAATTAAAATAGTTAAAAGCCATCATTTCCCCTACGTATGAATAGATATATTGCCTTAGGTAGGGGTAAAAAAATTAAAACACTTATTTTCTTTCATTTCAGTGCCACCTAAGCAAGAAAACCAGCCTCAGAATGACAGGGTTGTAGACAGATTCTATTTTTTCTTGTCTTCTCTGTCTGCTCTTTTTCTCTGTTTCTCTCTACTCTCTTAGGGTGTAAGCATTCAAAATGGAGATACTTTTCTTATCATACTGAGACAAAAATCCTAAACCTAAACTAGACTGTAGAAATTTCTCACTAGAACAGGAGTTTCTTTCCTTGGAGTTTCTTCTTTTAAATCTAGCCAAGCCCTGTGAGAAATTGTGCATCACAACTGAAAGAGGTCCTGTAACATGTAGAGAGCAAGAGATTGCGCAGGTGACCACGCTCAGGATGTAGTCACAAGGCTTTCATCCACCTGAAGGAGACTCATACACAGGGGCTGCACCCAGTAGCTTATGTTCATAGGTACTACCACCCTGACAAACAGATCTTTGTCACGTTTCAGGGACATCTGGCGTGTTCATGTCATTATGTTCTTGTCATTACATTTCCCTATTGTGCTATCAGAAATGCATCTGAACAAAGTCATCAGCGACAGGCTGAAATATATTCTAAACACACAAAGTCCTTTAAAAAAAAAAACAAACAACCCAAAAGTCTGGAGATCCAAGCACTTGCTTGTGCTTAGGCAAAGATATTCTTTGAGTGGTAGTCTGGAAGGAAGTAAAAAAGACAAATTTTGGGAAAAGATATATTGCCATCAAGGTGTAATTATTATGTGACTACAGCATTAATTCTTCACCCACAGAAAAATTCTGTGGTCTGACATCACATCCTCTTTTTTCTTCTGTAGAACTGATTCTGTAACTTTGCAGGCTAAAAATAATTTATTGAAAACAAGGATTGAGTAATTTCAATGCTAAGATGCATTTCTCAACCAGACTGAAAACATCATTCTAGGAGGCATGAAGCGCTCCTGTTCCTTTCCTGGGGCTAGTTTTCCAAGCTGTGGCAAACTTAGTGTGAGCATTAACTCTCTTGCTGCTGGTAATTGTGCAGCTGATGCTCTTACTAAGTTTTTAAAGATTTCTTGATGCAACAGAGCTCAAGGGACAGCTCCAGGTTCATATTTGTACTGATAGAATTATGGTAAACAAAGATGAGGTAGAAGGCAATAGAAAGAACATCAGCTTGGCTAATCTTATTAATTGTATTTCAGCAATTAAAAGGCATTTTAAAAAAAATCTGGTGAAGTTCTGGTCTAAAGCTCCTCCTCATTTTGCACCACAGGAGGGTGTGAGCTCTCCCTTCTGAACCTCTTTTTTGTCTTTCCTTTTTATTTTTTTTTTTCTTTTTTTAGGGTTTTGCACCATATGTATCCTCCCTGTGATGATTTAAAATGTGAAATAAGGAGAGGCAAGCATAAACTGTTGTAGGTTTTTTCAAATTCTTTTGTCTTTCTAGAAAGAACTTCAAAAAGGCAAAAGTTATCTCAGTTCTCAATGACAGTATTCAGTTTTGTTTCTACTCTCTCTATAGCTAAGATTCCTCCTCTGCACGGTCAACAAACTTCCCTCCTCTGAAAGGGTTCTTCTTCACACCCTCTAATCCCTGAATTCCTTCTTAACAAAACCAAAGAACACTTTGTTCCTTAAAGGCAATTGCCTTTTCCTCCTCTACCTTTTCCACCTTTTTGATTGCATTGGATGGTACATTTTGGTCTCCGTCCTTTCTGTTTTCTGTAGCTTTATTTCCACTTTAGGCATACTTCAAAAGTTTTGCCAAAATAACAGTGTTAGGCAGAAGTGCAATCCCTCATTTCTCCCCACTCTTTAATAAGATGGAGGTACTCACTAATAACAGTTGTATCCCCAAAACCAGAAAAAAGGTCACTCTGCTGGTGAAACATCCTCTCTTCAGGAGTCTGTACTGCCAAGCAACCCCCAGCTACCACCAACAGTTTAGTGCTGCAAAGTACGTATGCAATGCCAAATCCTTTTTTCTTTAGATATGGTCTCTCTTTCAAAAAATCAAGGAACTAATTTTCTCCTTTTTAGCTTCTTTCATTTTTTTCTACATGGGTTTATTCTTTCACTGTGCAACTGCACTTTTAATTTGCAATTTTAATTTTTTTTAAATTAAGAAGGGTATGGAAGCATTATATAACATGTACAGTGCAGTGTTTTCAATTTGTCCATTTTAGACTTTGAGATTAGAACCACAAATAATAATCAAGCATTTCAATGTGACTCCTTGTAAAAGACTGTAAGAGAAATGTCCAGGTGCCAATAACATCATCACCAAAGGGGTATAATCTGCCATTACACTCCACTTACAGTCCAGTATTAAAAGTGCCATTACTGCTTCTCCTGAAGAAACACAGTAGAGAACAAGACTAATTCTTAGCAATCTGGTCTAGTGGAAGGTGTCCCTGCCCATGGCAGGGGGATTGGAACTGGATAATCTTTAAGATCCCTTCCAACCCAAACCATTCTACAATTCTGTGATTAACAAACAGTTGCATGGAGTTCTACAAACAGTTTTGGCCTATCTGATGCTCCATGATTCCCCAAAACTTTTTTGGGGAGGGCATATACCTGGAGAGAACACTGCAACCACCCCAGCACTATTTGGAAATGTACTGCATGATGCAGGTAATGCCTGCACAGGGGCATGTGGCTGAGGCAGGAACGCTGCCCATCTGGGGAGATGAAGCAGCAGACAGGTACAGCTCCAGCCCTGGGGAAGCCAACCCAGGGAATCCTGTGGGATCACCTCCGGTAATGTGTGACCCAAGCAGCACCACTGACTGTCCTGCTTTGTGCATAGGAGTGTCATAGATGGCATGGTATATCGCTAATATACCTGTAAAAGGCCTTGTGGCTGATCCAAACCAGGCAGTGACCTGTGGGTTTGACCTTCTGGCATGTTGTTTGAACCTGGTGCACTTTTCTGTTGTGTTTTGTACTGTCTCCTCAGCCTGCTTTTAGAAGGAACTTCTAAGCGTACTTCTTAAATTATATTTTACATTTATTACCAGGCAGAAGTGTACAGCTGAGACATTTTAAAATAAAATGTTTGCATTTAAATTAAAGCTGCTGCCGCTGTGTGTTTCTTGCCCCTTCCCCATAGGGGCCCAGTAACCCCCAGCACTCCCTGGCCTCAATGGTTCCAGCATCCCCTCTGAACTTGTCCCAGCATCTGTGCACCCTGGCCCCCTCTCAGTGTTTGCTCTGTGTGAAAAACGCCAATCACTTGTTTTTAAAATTTTAGAAGTTTAACAATAATAAAATGGTTATAAAAATAGCAATATAATTAGAATAATAATAATTTGAACAATTTGGATTAGGACAATATGAGACAACAAAAACAACGAGTTATGGACGTCTGGCTACCTTTTTCCGGGCAACATAAGCCCGAAAAAGGACACCCGTTAACAGAGGATTAACCCTTAAAAACAGTAGCCTGTTGCACATTCATACACCTCATACATTCATACACCTCATGCATAAATTCCATTCAAACAAAGGGTTCTGTCTGGTCAGCTTCTTTGTCTTAATCCTGATGGTGTCTTCATGGCTGAGCGAGGCGGGAAGAAGTTAGTTTCTTCTGATAAGAGATCAATGAATTCTCTTTCTCTGAAAGATTTAGGTGTCCTGTGGCTGCTAACTCATTGCGAGTCTTTTCTTTAAGAAAAGTGTCTTACATAGCATAGTTTCTATTTTAACCTTATGTTATAACCTAAAACTATATTTAACACACTACTGAAGAAAATTAATACAGCATAACTTTTTACATAACACATATAATATTCATTTTAATATTTGCGAAATGCCAATCACAAATTACGCATTTTTCACACTCTGGATAGGTCCCAGTATGCACCCCGAACCTGAAGTGGTCCCAGTATCCATCCTAAACAGGTCCAGGCACCCACCCCGGTCCAAACTGGTTACAGTATCCTCTCTTGGCCTCAGTAGGGCCCAGTATTCCCCTGAACTGGTCCCAGCATCCTCTCCTGGAGCTGCTCCCGGGGTTCCGCCTGTCCTGGCCCACCTTCCACCCCGGCCTGCTCCCACCCTCCCATCCCGGCCCGGCCGACCCCGGTTCCTCCCTCACGCCAGGGGGAGCCGGGCGGGGCACGGGGGGCGTGGCCCGAGTCAGGGGCGTGGCCTGCTGCCGGGCGGGCGGCGCGACGCCGGCTCCCCATTGGTCGAGGCCAGCGGCTGCCCGCCGATGGCCGCCGGCCTGGGGGCGTGGCTGCGGCGCTGACGGAAGTGACGAACGCCGTGGGGGGCGGAGTTGGCGCGAGCTCCCGGATGCTGTGGGGCAGCGCCGGCGCTGGGAGATGTGCGCTGATTCACAGAATAAAACAATAGCGCTCAAATAGCGAAATAATAACCCAGCTCGTCCGAACGAGCGGCCCTCATCCCCACCTGGTCACTGTAAAGCACTGCGTGAACAAGAGTTGGTTTTATTATTATTATTATTATTTTTTTAATTTTTTTTTCCCCGGCCGCGCAGGATGAGCGCCGTGCCTGAGGAAGTGAAGGCAGAAGATGGCAAAGCGGTGCCCGAGAAAAAACTCTTTTACTGCGATGTGAGTGGGTGTCTTTGGGGGGTTTTCAGCCCGGGCAGGCCCGTGCGGGGACTGGGGGGCCAGGCCTGGCAGCGAGAGGGGCTCTAACGGAGGGGGTAACGTGGCCGGTGCCTGGGAGAGCTGGGCTCGGTGAATTCAGGCTGTTCTTGAGCAGACACGGGTACGGTGAGTGATGCTCAATTGCAGCCTCTCCAGTCTCGGCTGGGTGGCTCTGATGGGCGGCCGCAAAGGCTCCTTTATCTCTAAAAACTGCAGCTCCGGCTCAGAACGGGTTAAATTTGTCAGTCCTGCGGTGTTTTTGTAGCGCTGGATGTTGTTTCTGGCTCGTTCAAGTTCTGCGACAGTACGTAAAGGAAACAGACAATACTAGCATGCATTAGTCGTTGCTTTTTAAAAAGCTAAAGCTAGTAAGACATGTTTGTACATTTGTATCGTCGTCTTTTAATTATTGCAATGGTATATGCATGTCTGTGGATCATAATGAAATGCATGTGTCTTCCTCCATTGTTTTTCTGCTCCCTTAACGTAGCTGTGAATGAGCAATGAACGGAGCTGCAGTTATTCGAGGGCGTAATTTTGCCTCTGTTCCTTTCTAGTTTCTGCATTTCCATCCCTTTTTGTTGGCTTTCCAGCTTGGAGAACTTTAGAAAATTAAGAATTCAGAAAGTGCTGGTAGCAGAGAAGGGCTCGTAAAGCTTTCTCACCACCTGATTTATTTAAACACTTGTTTAAGTATTGTTTGAACAGGTCTGTGTACTATTTCTGGACATTTTAGTGGTAAGCTGCTCTCCTAAAAGTCATGCAAACTGTTTGAGCCAGAGAAGACCTTGAGAATTACACGATTGCTCTGTAGGAACGGATGTATTTCATATTTATAATTCACCAGTGGCAGAATGTTCCTAGCATAACTGAAGATGTGCTTTCAATTTTTCTCTTTCAGGTTTGTAAAATTTACTGTATGTGCGCTATAAGTCTTCAGTCACACTACCGTGGTGCGAAGCATAGGAGGGTAAACTTTTTCCATTTTTAATGTATATGCAGATTTAATCTTAAATCGGGACTTCTGTAAATTCAGTACTTGATTTCACACGGCTTCAAGTGCTTATCTAACTTATTGGTAGATTTGTAACAGTAACTTGCTTGAAATATTCCAAGAAAAAGATGGGGTGGGAATCTCTCAACTCTGCTTTGTGCAGCGTGTAACTTGAAACAGCAGCCGTACCTGAAGGTAAATGTGTGCTAATTGTGAAATTAACATTTGAATGACACGAGAGCTGCAAGTGGTGAAAGAATTCAACTTTTGCACTTGGTAAAAGTACTGTTCTGTCTTCCAAGTCTAGATAACTTACCTGTACTTTGAATAAAATGAGCTTCCTCTTTACTTTGACAGTAACACCAGTCCTGATTTCCTGAAGGAGTTACATAGACTTAACTATCAAGTCTGACACTTGTGTTGCTTTCAAGCGTCATAATAGCAGCTCCCTGGTTTAAGCACAAAACAGACAAAGGCATTAAATAATTAGGCACCGTTCCGTGAGAGTGTGTTTAGAGATGAGGCTTTTACAAATGCTGAGTGACCGAACCTTTGGCTGTTGATTGGTTGACAATTGTTTAAAATTCCACCACGTTCTCAGTCTGTAAAGGTGAGACATAACTCAGTAGTCTGTACTCCTTTGCTGCCATCAGATTGTGTTGTTGTGGCACTGAAGAGCCTGCTCCGATGTTTTCTGAATGTAATGGCATTTTATTCTTCCTGGAGCAATAGTGACTAACAGCAAAACTGCCTTTCTCAAGTGATGGTATGCCCTTTTTTTTTTTTTTTTGGGAATGAGGGCATCTCCCCATCTCTTTGCTGTTAAGACAGATTAATAGTATTCTGTTACCTATTTGCTGATCAATTTAATAGCATTGATTCTTATTTGAATCATTGGCTCTACTTTCTCCAACCCCTTTTCTATCTCCGCAGAATTGAGTCTTCTTGTTCCTCGTTTATCAAGTAGAAGTGTACAGTTGTATTTTGCATGTCCTACCAAATGTTCCTGCTGATGTAAAGAATTCCTTTGATTTTGTGGTTGTTTCTATTTTTTTTTCCTTAGCTAACCCTCTTAGCAATCTAATTATTGCTGGTTTTCCCTTCAAAAGTAGGAAACCCAGCATTTATTTTCTTAGAAAATCTGCATACAGTTTTCCTTCTGTTTCACACTTGGATGTATGCTGGGCTAAATCTCCCAGTTTCTTGTGTCAGTGAAGTCTTTGAGCTGAAAGCAAACAGGAGTGGGCAGGTTGAAAACTGGATTTTTATTGGGTGTGGAGTCTTGGTCAGTCACACAGCTGCATTGCTGTAGGAGTAACTCTCCAAGCTCATATCATCATTCTTTTCAGTTATCTCCAATTTCTTTCTTTAAATGATGAAATCTGTTGTGTGCTTTGGTGGAAAAAGATGAGAACTCATAAGTTGATTTCAGGGTTTTGTACCACTAGGTTTGGAATAGCTATAAAAGTCCTGAGCCTATGTTTCCACTGAATACAGGGTAGGTGTAGATAGTGAATAGCTCTTAGACTGGAGGAGTTCCTGTTCAAACTAATAGCAGAGGATGTTCTGACAACATAACAAAATGAAGAGAAGGTAGTAGTTCTTTTCCTAAACCACAGTACTAGCCTGACCAATCCGTCAGCCATTTTTTATGACTTCAGTCAGATTGCTTTTTTTATATCAGTTTCCCATTTGCTTTTAAAATGGCATTGTTAAAGATACTCTGCTTGTCTGCTGCTGGAAGGTGTTCCAAAATGCAAGAAAAAGCCCTTTGGCAGAAGGACAGTCATTAAGAAACAAATGTAAACATGTGATACATATATAAAATTGGCCTGCGTTTCCTATAGCTATTCAGAGTAAAATGTGTTCTTTTGAATAGCTGCAGTAGTAAAGCTTGGCTGTCTGACAGATTTGTGAGAGTACTTCATTTGACCTTCAGTGTACATGGCTATTTTATCTCTTATTTTTTTCTTTTTTTCCGCCTGGATAGTCTGGTTAATCGGGATTTTGAATAGGTACATAAGATACTTATTTAGGTTGTTTCTCCATACCTTTGTTTTATCTCCAATTTTTTCTAGTGCTGTTAGTTCATAAGGGCAGACCCTTGTCAAAAGGGTGCCGATGGCCCAAGGATTGTGTGGCTGGGATGATCACACAATCCCAGCCAAGGCTGTGTGTACCTTGTGCGTTGAGTGCTGTATGACCTCTGCATAGTAGCATAATGGTGGGGTCTTGTGGCTTCATTGCACAACAGGTACTAATGGGATGGGAAGTTGTAGAAAGTGCATTAGCCAAAATATTCGTAGATGTGTGTATAATTCATGGCTCTGAAAATTGGAGTTGGTTGGTATTGGATACTTTGAAAAACAGTTGAATTTTAGTTTTAGCCATTATAGTAAAATGTTTAGGAAACAACATTTATATTCGTTTACTAATGCTTTTAATTTAGCTAAGCCTGTGAGAGTAGTGGGGGATATCATGCATGAAAGATGGGTTCGTTTGGCCTTTTTGTTTTTTTCCACAGCTGAGGAGAAATCTAGGTTTTTTGGGACAACGGTCCCCAAATAAAATACACCTGCGGTGTACCTACCTGGAATATGGTTGTATGTGATATAATTTATTCTTATTTTGTAAGTATGCTTTAGTTTTATAGCTCAGTTTGCTAGGGAGATCCTAGAGTGGAACATCTTTTTTCCATGTGTTTTGATCAGCCCTTCACAGGTATGGCATCAGCAGAAGAGCACTGCTTATTTTGTGAACTGTGTTTGGAACACAGATGAAGATTGTTCTGGTTCTATCAAAGATTCAAGTTTCCTCGCCCCCCTTCAAGTCTGGAGTTAGATAGGTAGAAATGCCTGCCATGTCCTAGAAAGAGAAAAATCTGTATTCAAGACTCTACAGGCTCTTCAGAAACAAGTAATGTTCAAATCTGTGAAGAGAGGTGTTAGCCTTTGTCTTTATCATTTCAGTGTTCTTGTTTCTTCTGTCTCTCACTGCTGATTGTTGCACATCAGAACCTGTGGTTGAAATACCTGATGTGCAGGCAACCTTTCTTTCCTTTTTGTGGCAGTAAAATCAACCATTGCTGTTTAAACATTTCAGTCGTACATATTTGTGTTGATACTTGGAATGCTAATGTAGCTAGTTACAGGAAAATTACCTTGCTGTTGGATTGTTTATATTTGGTCCCAAAGAGCATGCCATTGTGTTCTGCAGCATATTTTCTGTTAGTTCTGTTTCTCCACAGAGAAACTTTAATTGTGGAGATTTCTTTTGAGGGGAAAAACCAAACAGAAGACAAACAAAACCCCAGAACTTGATTTGCTTATTATGAGCTTGAAGAATTAAAATAAGTAGAATTTCCATGCATATCCTTGTATATCTAACTGATATATTTAAAGATGGTATATGTTTAAGAAAAACTAAATTATGTTCATATAATACTTAACTATGCAATTGAAAGTGTTCTGTTAAATAACCTGTGAACTTCAGTTGTGTAGGCAACTACTTTATGCAGTAGCTCATACGGACTACCATGTGCCCAGAAGGTTTGAACCCTTAAAACCAGAAGTTTTTGAGTTTTGGCTTCTCAAAGTTAGACACTTTGCCAAAAGTTACTCTAACTTTTCACAGTCTTAGCTCAAAAACAGCTGTTACAATCCCTGAACCAGAACAGAGAATAAGTTTCTCACCTAATGTGCGAGAATCTTAATTCCTGATCTAGTAGCAGGGATCACAAGTAAAATGGACCCTTTTAGCTTCAGTTGTGAAACTGCATTTCTGATATTAACAAAAGCAGTAAACCAGGTGCAGTCAAAGTTGATTGTCTGAAAATAGTCAGGACGAAATTCTCTTTAAACACCAGCTTACAGTTGCTAATATTTTCTGTGCTTGTCTGAAAACTTGGTATTAGCAGCTGTTTGTTGTAAAACTGGAGAATGAGTAACAAAAGCACTTGGAACAGCATAACTGAGAGGAACACTGTGTCTGTATTACTAAGCTTATGAAATCCTGTTGAATTTATACAAAACCATCCACTGCCTGTGGCAATACCAGGACTTAGGTAACTTCCTTATTTTATAGCTGTCGCGAAAGTACAGCTAATTGGCTTCTCAGACAATTAACTGTTTTATCAGTCTTGCTTCCTGTTGAATTGCCACACCCATGTCCAGCATCTCTTCCATGCCACTGAATATTGAAAATACAGCACTTAACTCTGTGGACTGCTCTGGACAGACAGCTGCTGTAGTGGTAGAATGATCACACTATTGTTTCATTCTTGTAAATGACAAGTTTGTGTTTACTTGCCAGAAAATTGTCAAAATGAGTCAGGATTGCTTTAGCTATTAAATGGAAAATTAAGTTGTTCTTTTCTTTAGATTCTGCCAAAAACCAATCGTCTGTTCTGGATTCAGCCAGTGAAAGACACTTTTCCTGCTCTTCATGATATGAATAATCTCACCTGAGATTTGGCTAGCCTTAAGGTTTAACCAAATCCACTCTAAAAATAGTGGGGGAGCTGCATTCAGTTAGTTTTTCCTTTTGGCGTAAGATTCTGTTGTTGTTGTTGAAACTACACCTTCTGAAAACTTAGGAGCTGTAATCATACTTTAGGTTTTCCTGGCATCGTTCAGATGTGTTTCAAGCCATAATCATCCCTTAAAACTTCACTATATAACAGGGTTTTCTTGAAAGTAGCCTTGTGTTAACTGTAAGTACAACTCTGTCGGTACTTCCAGCTTTTGCAGACAATGATGAAGGCTCTAATTTTTCCTGTTTGGCAATGGAAATTTTGGCCTGTAATGAAATTCGTCTGCAAAGGCTTCTCTGGAAGTGCTGGATTTTTCCTTCAAATGATGCAGCACATTAATTTATTTTTCTTATTCTATTTTGGGATGACTTGCATCTTCATAATTAAAGCAAGAGAAAGCCATGAGACGCAGGAATCTCTATTGTAAGTATAATACTTTTTTCTTCCAGCCTCCTAGGATAGATATTGCTTGGGGATTTACTGTTTTGTTGCTTTTCTAATAGTTCAGGTATTTGCATTTGCCAGTTGATATGTCTCTAACTGTGTTTCTCTTTATATGCTGAACATTCTTCTTTGTCTAGTGAACTGCTGACAAAGAATTGTTTTAGAGTATGAAACCTTACTTATGCCTTTTCACATACAAATATTTATGTGTCTGTCTAGTGGAGGGATGTATAGTCAGTGTTTTAGTTTCTCACCTTCTCAGGCTAAATTGTCTCCTACTTGTCTGTCAGCTTGATGCACTCACTGCTGAGTTTCAGGCAGAATGCTGAGAAGCTAAATCAGCAGGCTGACACAGCACTGTTGCAGATGCAGCTCTACCAGTGCTAAAGCTGCTTGGCTGCATCACAGGAATGTTCTGCCTCTCTTTATTGTAGGGAATTGGAGGAGCAAAGATGTATTCAAGGTGAATTCAGTTGTTGGGGTGTCTTTTCCCCAGAAACTGAGAAAGTGAATCCAGACTGTCATGTCAATGAAAGTAGAAGTTGTGGTGAAAGGGTGGAAATGTGGTATATACTTTGCTCACAGTGAAAATGAAAATCTTGTTGTAAAGCTACTTATGATGACATACAGGAAGCAGAGGTGTAAGCAGATGTGGGAATACTGATAAAAATCAATGAGATTATTAAAAACCAAATGGTTATAGTCAGTCACACACGAAACAAGCGTTTCACTTCTACTTTATCTTCTTGGCCTGTTCTCTGAAGAAACAAGGCTTACATTCCACCTTTATCATCTGTTCCCCAGTGTCTTTTGAACCTCTCAGCCTTTTTGAACCATGGTGATCAGAGGTGCCTGAAGACACACATCTGCGCAGGGAAGAGTGACGGTGTCAGTCCTGTACTGAGGGAAGTGCTGCAGGCTGAGCTCACCACTTGCTGCACCCTGAAGAATCAACACACAAGAAAGATCTGGGAAAATGTTGGTCAGAGCCCTTTCCTAAGAGACTGAGCTTCATTAGCTGCTCTCAGGGTTTTGTGCTGATGAGGGAATTAGTGCAAGACATGTCATTCAAGTGTGAAAACAGTCATGAGATTTTGCCTCAGTCACCTGTGACTGCTGTGTGGTAACGGAGCCCTCTCACAGAATTTGAGGAGTTGTGGAAACTTTCAAGTCTTCTCAAAGTCCAGTGGATTCAAGTGCTACAAAATTGTATTTACACCTGAGCAACAAGAACAGATTTATGTGGCTCTGGTCAAGGGCTTTTAGTGGAAGACACTTTCTACAGATTTCTTTGAATTTTGTGTCAGAAATGATCATTAAAAGTAATACTCATTAAGTGAAGAGGTTCTTTCTTCAAGATCATAAAATCTGGTTTTGGAGGAATAATGTATGGGATGCATGTGGCAGAAAGTGAACTTGAATAAGAGGACAGAAGTTGTGGAAGCAAGGCTGTGAAAAGAGTGGTGCAGTGCAGGAACCTGTTGCAAATACCTATGGCTTTAGAAAACAGTCCTGTATGTACTACAGTCTCTGTGTTCCATGGAGAATTAAGAATTAATCCATAGGTTAAGAATGTGTGTATGCTACAAGTACTGTATCTTTGGAAATGTTATGACTTGGAATCTTTCAACTGGGATGTGTCCTGCAGAACAAGAAGTCAAAATACCTAATTAATGAAGTGAAGAATTTAGAAGCTTTGGTAAGCAGGTTAGCTGTGACCTCTGGAGGAGTCTCAACATCACAGGGTACCACATGTCAGAAGCATTGCAAGATATGTTTTTACCTAGAAAGTTCTCTGCCTCAGGAATAATTTTGAAGCTATCAGAAACTTACTTCTAATAAAAAACTATTATTAATACTATTGATGTCTCCTTTATTCTATTGTCTATTGCATTCTGGTTCACTGAAGATCAAGATGTGGAAGGTCAACTTGCAAGCCACTGGTAGGGTTTATTTGTCCAAAGAGGCTGAAATTTGGTCTGATGAAATTTATTTGTACATTTCAGTTGTGCTGCTTTAGGTTTTTTTACAAGTAGAAAGGCTTTTTTCTTAAGTAACTTTTCAGAGGTGTTGGGAACTACAATGCTGAATTATGTAGTCAGTATGTGTGTAGATCTTCTTGAACTCTCCCATGGACATATTACCAATTATATATATAATTCTCCTTCAAGATCCAGCAGATCCAGTAAATTCATTGTGCTCTGTCCTTGATACAAAAGTATAATGATGAATTTATCTAGCCTTTCTTTTTTCATTTTAAATAGTTGGGGGTTTTTTAACTGTTTGTAGACCTCTGAGGTAAGCATGAACAAAAATTATTAAATTTAGTAGTAAAGTTTGTGAATGCGCATGGAAAGTATGAATTTTTTTAAATTAGGTGCACTATGTAAAGTTTGAATCTAATTTAATTTCAGTATATAAATTATTGAGATGCTTTTGTTGTTGTTGCTGGATCTGCAATCTTGTTCTAATATTCATGCTATCAAATGTTCCAGTGAGATTGAAATGTGACAGCATGTTCACAGAGCTGGAGTTCAAAGAGCCAGGGAAAAAATGATGTGAAAGTGAAGGATGAGTTTTCTTGGAAATAATTCAGGATGATACCTGACAAGTATCTGAAATGTACACTGTCTAAAAAGGAAAAGGTACTTGAGAGGATGAGGCTTGACATATTTAGAATGTTTTACACCAATATCTGCATTTTCTTCCTTGCTGCAGAATTTTAAAAAGTTCTTTTGTCAGTAGGGAGAACACCTCCCTTGTTAAACAAACACCTGCCATTTGTAAACAAAAATTTAAAAAGACAAAGTATTTGGATTCTGAGTATTTCCAAATGGGATATGCCATGTATCCTTTCTGAACCCACCAAAAGTTACTTGATAATCCAGAAGTGATGAGTGTATGTAACCTGTGTGACTGTACAACCATGTTGACTTCAAAGTCAATTAAGCAAGGAAATGCATCTGATTCCAGGTGTTTGTTTTTGGAAGAGTTCCACTTTCTCTAAGAAAGGTGACTTCATCACATTACTGTGTGAGTTTCCGTATGGCAAAACTATCCACAAGCTATTTTTGTGGTAATGACAGAATTGGATATATTGGGTTGGTTTGGCTTGGGTGTTTTTTTTCCTTCAGCAGTTCAGAGGAAAGCAACATAATGGAAGATGTGGAAATAGAAGATGCTGAAGCTCTGAGGCTTTACTAAGTGTTAAGTCAAAGCACAGCTGAGTACATGAATTTCAGTCGTGTGATTCCTTTGTACAGTCATGTAATTGGACAGATGGAATACTTCTTTCAGCCCTTTTTTAAGGCAGTTGCCCATGTATTCAGGGATAAGGAGTGGAGGAGAATGAACATTGCTTTTTTTTTTTTCTTGGGGTCTGTTGGCCAAAATAGAAAAGTTTTGAAAGCTTTTTGCTTTGAGCAAGAGGCACTAAATGATGGGGCAATGCCAATATACACATAGGCAAACATTTACTGGGCAGTAGCAAAATGCACTGGTTTACTACTATTAGCTCAGGCAAGAGGCATAATACAGAGTATGAGCCCTGTTAAAGCCCTTTATGGAGAAAGGGCTTAATGGTGAAATGAATATGGCGCAGAGGAGTGGATTAATTAATTTATTTGTACAGCCTGTGGAATTTTTCTTGCATTACAGTATGATGCAGAAGTAGCTTGTCCTGCTCTTTATAGCAATACAAATGGAAAGTGTAATAAGGGATGTTGTATGTTTTAGCTGCTGGATCTACTAATCTGTATCTATACCCTTCAACTTAAAACCTGTAAATTCCACCATGAGTAAAGAAAGCTTCATTATGGTTGTTCTGTAAAACATGGAGTTGAGGAGAGGATTCCAGTCTGAAGATAAGCTGCAGTTGCTAAACAGCACTGAAGACAAGTTCTTCCTCCAGTGAAGGCACAGATGTGGTGGATTCTGCCTTATGTTCACCAGTGATAAACTTAGCAGTATCCTGATCAGTATTTCAGCTTAATATGTTAAGAAATTGATATGTTTTAACATGTCCCTCCATGCTCAGTATGTGTTAAACATGGATAGGGGTGTGTTTTTTGGATGTATATCTACTGCTGAGTCTTCAAGGAAAAGCCTGGAAATTCTATTCTGACTTACAGACTAAAAGAGAAAATGTTTCAGAAGCCATAATAATAGAAGTATAAGGTGGAACACTATTTCAACACCCTTACTACTTTTGTCTTGGGGAGTTCTTGACATGGTGGAATCTGGCGTGTTTGTTTCCCCTTCACTTCCCTTTTATACTCAAAAGGGAATCTGGTGCTGAGCTTGGGACATCCTTGTTGCTGCTGAGTAGCTGAATTGACAGTGTCTGAAACTGCCTTTTTGTTTTGAAACATGGCTGTTACATTTCTGGCAGTCATTAGGAATGTGTGTGCATTCAGCGCTCTGTAATTCAATATTGAAAGGAAAGGGTTTTTTGGGGAGTTGCTTTGGTTGGGTTTTTTTGTTTATTCATGTGCATAGCTAGTATTTGGAACATAGTTCTTACTAAATAAAATAATCAGGTGGAAGAGATTTCCTGAGACTGATTAGGTGATTTCCTAACTTCCTGATTGAAGCAAGGCTACAACCAGTGCTGGATCATCACTTTCTTGCTGAATCCTTGAATGTGTTGACAGGCAGAGTGTCTTCTGCCTGTGTTTAATATCAGTCTGCAGTTGCTCCTCTGTTCAAAGAGGAATTTTATCCTAATATCTAATCTTTGCACATGAAGCAACTATTCCTGGCTGCTACTTTTTAATGCTTCTGTCAGGTTCCCACAGGGCTGACATTTTGTTGCTGCTGTTCAGGTATCCATGCTATTATGTCTCCTCTTCATCTCTACCAGTCTAAACAAGTCCAGCTCCCAAGCCTGTTCTCATAAATTATTTGCCATTTTGCTGGGCCCCCCTCTACATCCCCCTTGAACTGAACAGGAGTGATAGTAGTCATCCTTACAGGTCTCAGATAATGGGGGATAAGATATTCTGCAGTGACTGCCTGTGCAGTATCTCAGTGTTCCCAAGGTCCCACTCAGCTGAAGCTGTGGCATCAGTTGTATCCCCTAAATTACTGTTGCCTATGAATTTTCTGAGGGTGTTTTATGAATGTCAACATCTGTAACCTGGCTGGGGATGCATCCCTGGGCATTGTGGACCCTGGAATTTGCTCTTTGGGGGATTCTGCTGCTTACTGGACACCAGGAGGATGCTTTGTTGATTGTTTCCCTTTGAGCCTGGCAAACCAGCTGATTTTCGGCTCATTGATCAGTCTGGTATGCTTTAGAGAACATACTATTTTGGTTTGGTTTTGAGATGCTTAAGAAATATATTATTGATAGCATTACAAAGCTACGTGGCTAGTAAGTGTGAATTAAATGTTAGCCTGGGAACATGCTGCTGCTGAATGGGAGAGTCTTCAAGATCAAAACTGCTTTGTTAAACATTTGTGGGCAGCAATGATCTTTACTTCATGCTTTTTCTTTTGTGTAATTAAAAAAAATTCAATCCCCCAATCTGCTACCTTTGGTGACAGCAGCAGCTATCACAACTTGATTTTCAGCTTGACCATATTTGTAAACTAACCACATTAAGGCAGAATGTGCTGAGAACTGCTTCTGGTGCAATTCTCTGTAAATTCACTTTGTTCCTAGAAGTAAACTAAATAAAGCACTTTCTCACATAAGCCTATTTGTATCATACAACATTTGGCCATGTCTGCACATGCTGGACCTGGAATCTTAACTTGAGCTTCAGACACTAATTGAACAATTCTGACATTAAGTAATTGTTCTAATTGGAAAATGCCTGGGGATCTTCTTGCTACCAGATACTTTGAAGCTTTTAACTGAAAAATATGCATAATTTTTTTTAAGAAATCAAGGGAGATATGCTTTCCCATACCCCTTCCATTATATTAATATTGGAGAGTTGTTTGCAAAATGTTTGTAACCTTGATTTTATTTGATTTACAGCTTTGATACCTATCTCTTAATTCCCTGTTTTATGCAGAAAGAGGAAAAAAAATATGTATGCAACACATTTTGTTTGCCATGACTGTAGAAAAGTTTATTACTTCAAAATTAGGAACTATGTGTGCAAATAATTAATAATTTAACTTTCACTTTTATGCGTAGTAATGTATCACCTTATTTTAATCTTGATTGTTGTGACTTACAAAACATTGACAACGTCATTAAAGCACTGTGGTTTGTGTGTGTCTGTGGATTTGAGGGAGAGAAGGGCAAGGGAGAAATTCCAACAGGAGTGTAAGTTCACACCTTAACATTCACTTTGAAGCTCTGAGTGGTTAGGAATAGATACAGACCCCTGTGTAAAAGAAGATGTAGTTTAATGACTATATTAATTGTGTCTGGGACTGTGCTTCAGCTCTGAATGTTTAGACCAGAAGCTTTTGTTGGATATCTGGAACACAGATTGATTGTTGAGCATGATACTGAATAGTTAAAATAATTAAAATAAGTATCCCAATATGAAAAGCACTTAAAAATCAAATAAGCATTGAATATTCTGGTTCTTGTGACATTTGTGTATTTGGTATTTTGTGTTGTTGGAGAAGGGGAGTGGAATGGGAGACTTAGAGCAATGAAGCTAAAAAAGAAAACTATCAAGATGGAATACTGAGCCTATATTAAACTGCAAAATGAAGTTAGTTGTTCAATTCTGTAGTGTGTGTCAATGATCTACTAAGTACTTAATAAAAGCAAATGAGAAGAAGTAATCTGACTGTCAAACTCTTATCCTAGGTTCTTCAGCTCTAATCCAAGTTCCGATGAAGTACCGAGTGCTCAGACGAGGTACCGGAATATAAATGATGCCTTTTTCTGATGCAGCTTTGAAATCAGTGGTTTTATTTCAGTGGTGACTAAATCGGGTGTTTTGATTATGGTCTGGGAAGAAGCAATGCAAGCTGCCAGACATTGGGACCATTGCTTTTCTTCTGTGCATTGGTTAATTTAGGTAAAAAAAAGATCTTAAGAGAATAAGAAGTTACAAGTATTTTTATGGAAAAAATTTCAAACTCGAGACATAGTTTCTGTCTTCATGATTATCTGACAATATCGTAATGAATCTAGCTAGTATTTTTTTAGTTGGTGAAGTTTTCAATAAAAAAATTTGCAGCATGCTCAGAGTACAGTGAAAATATGACAAACCAAAAGCATATAAACCAAGAAAAGCATGGGTTGCTTGCTATTAAGGTGACACTAAGACAAAAGTATTTAGTTGTGTGTTAGCAAACAAGAAGAAAATGGCTGTTACCTTGACCAGACCTGTAGCTTTTTTCTGCATGCATCTTTCCATATTAAGTCCAAAAGATCACATGCCGTTCTCTGTCAGCTTGGGAATAACCAGCTCACACTGAGCTGCTGCACAGGCACACAAATTCATGCATTTAAGTGTTGATGAAAGTCTGTCTGTGGAGATGAATTACTGGGCACCAGCTTGTTACATGTTGACTCTCACCTCAGGTGGAAAAAAACCCCACCAAAACATAGATTTTAAGAAGACTGTGAACTTTTGGTGAAAGTGGGCCATATTGTTGCTGTGGCAGGAGGTGTCCCACAAGGTATTTTGTAGCACTGTTATATTGCAAGAGGTTTTTTATCTAAATGGTGCAACGTAGTGAAGTTTTTCTTTGTGTTCAGCTCTGGAGTTTGACTTGATAGTAGCACAGGCTTATTTCTAATGGCATGAATATTTAAGGATGAATATGAAATTACGTCTTCTTGTGAAGTTTTTTGGGTTTTTTTTAGCCATAACCTGACATCCTAGTGGGAAAGAATACAGTAACAGTTCCATGCTTGTGATATTTCTACTTGTTTGCTCTGATTTGAAGAAACTAGCAGTGTTAATTACTCTTACATGATTCATTGGTCAGTTAGATGTAATTAGGTAGATGAATTCTAGTTCTGCACTTTTTTTTTGCAGATTAAAAATATGCTTTTTAACACTTCATCATGGTCTTTTATAATGCCCAACATTTGAATACACTTAATGTCTCCTTGAGATTGTTTTGCATGTTGTTTTAGCTGAACTCTGCTGGTATTCTAAGCTGAGCAGGAATGCTTTAGAAGTGTTTTAGGCAGAGCAAAAAGCAGGCTATTAAAACTCAGTGAGGAGCAAGATAGAGCCCTGATTGAAACACTGCTAGTTCAGACTCAGTAATATACTGAGTGCGTTTGTGCAGCCTTTGGGCTGCCCAGAGCTCAAAAGGTATTTGCTGTATTAGTGAAAATTGTGGTTTTTGTTAGCCTTAAGGCAGTATAACTCTTGAACTTCAGACTCCAAACAAGCAGTCCCAGAACGCTGTATGAGTGTTAGGCTTTTGATGGGAGGAGGAGGTTGATGGCTTTCTTTTTTTTTCATGAGAACTGACATAGTCTGGGACATGCTATGTATGTGAACTTCATGCCTTTCCTCAGTAAACTGAATTGTGTTAGAAGTCTTGTTTTGCTTATTTGCTTCTTTTCTTAGTGACATTAAATCCTTGTGTATAAAATCATTATGGAAGAGAAAGTGTTGGAAAGTTTTTCTTTGGGGGACTGAGGTCTTGCCTGTTTTCCTTATGCATTTCAGAGTGCAGATGAATTTTGTCACCATTAATCTCCCATTAGAAACTCCTTTAATATCATAGACATTATGTGTAAACTATATAATGTGTAATGTCTCTTTATGTGTATTTTTTACTTCAGTGAAGAGATCATTCACAGGCTACATAACCTGTCTGAAGGATTTTATGAATGATCCCAGAAGAGAAGAGCCTCTAATTGGTATGGTTTTTTGTTCTATAAATTGTATGCCTTTGAATTTGTTACCAAATGGCCTTTTTTTGAAATAGAAGGTGGGATTTTAGTTACTGTTTCATTTTCTGTAAATGTATTTAATAACTTACCTATCTCATACCATTTTAAATTTAGTTTAATGCACTGGGTATTATAAAGACCTCCTTAACTGTTAACTTGTTCCTTAAGGAACCATTTAAGTAAAGAGGCTTTTTCCGGATCACAGAATGGTTGAGGTTGGGAGGGGCCTATGCCTTTCTTAACCCCTGCTCAAGTCCCAGAGGAGGTTGTCTGGGACCATGTCGAATGGCTTTTGAAAATCTCCAGGGTGAAAGTATCTCCTGCTTCAGTTGTGCTGTTGCCTCTTGTCCTGGCACTGGGCACCAGTGAAAACAGCTCCCTCTTTGCACCTTCATCTCAAGTATTTATACACAGTGATGAGATTTCCTCTTGAGGCTGAACAGTTCCAGCTTTCCCAGCCTTTTCTCATAGGAGAGATGCTCTAGTACCATTGTAATTTTCATGGCCCTTCACATGCCCGTGTCTCTTGTACTGTGCAGTCCAGAACT